>NC_141065.1:7270830-7978330 GCF_041138505.1 Cibotium barometz | reverse complement strand
ACAATTTCTATGCTTGATTTCCTTCTGGGAAAAGGATTTTGAGACTATGTTAAAGAAGACAATAAGGAGCCTCCAGAGTTGTCTGAAGAGAATGCCACTCCAGTAGATATAAAGGCATTCAAGGACTGGAACTAGGGTGCAAGGAAATTTATGTATTGGCTTTCAATCAGTGTTATAGACACAATGATAGGACACATACATGATTTCAACACTCCAGCAGTTACGTGGAAGAATCTAGTGTAGATGTTCCAGACCAACACAAAAGCAAGGAAACTGCAGCTGAAACAAGAGCTACATACTGTGAAGAAGAAAATCATGTCTATCAAAGAGTATGCTTTAAAGATCAAGGGTATTGTTGAATCCCTTGGGTCTATCAATGTATCAGTGGAAGATGATGATTTAGTGAGTGTGTGTCCAAATGGGTTTGGTAAAGAGTACAAGCCATTTAAGACCTCCATTGCAATCAAGGAGAATGTTTCCAACTTTCGAGCCTTAGTGTCTGTTGATCATAGAAAAAAAGTCTCTTGGTGGTGAGGACTCTTCTTCACAAAGTAAGAACACATCAGAATAGGCCTTCTACTCTAATTCAGATAGCAGTATCAATTAGGTAGAAGAGGCCAGTCTAGAGGTAGGGAGAGCCAAAGGGGCCGAGGTGGTTGCAAATAGCATAGAGTGCTATTATTATGGCAAACCAAGGCACATGGCAAAGGACTGCTTTAAAATTAGAATGACATTAAAGGTGGAAAGTCGCAGCAGCAAGGCAACTATGTATCATCTAGTAAATAGGGTGGTGATGATAGAAGTGAGCAGCTGTTTGTGATATAGCATATGCTTATTTCCACAATAGGAGATGTGTGAGGATCTAGAGATATATGGTATGTGGATTATGGTGCCTCTAACCACATGACTAGTCATGATGAGTGGTTTAAAGACATGTAGAAAATAAAAAAAACTAGGTTATGTTATAGAAACACGTGATGCTAATGCACATTCGATTGTGCATGTTGGTAACGTGCCATTATCTATGTAGGATAAGAAAATGAAGTAATTGGCATATGTACTTCATGTTTCAAATATTACAAAGAACCTCATTTCTATCGGACAAATGGTTGAGTAGGGTTTGTAAGCAAGGTTTAATCCTCAAGGATGTTTTGTGGAAGACTTCAAAAATCACTGTCGCTTGGTTGTAATAACATAAATGGTAGGATGCTTACTTTGGATGTGAGTATGCCTGATGTAAAGGCAACCATGTTTGCGCATCATGAAACATGTGTCATTGTGCAAATATTAACATATGGCACAAGCGCATTGATCATGTGAATATACAATGGCTGAAGTCTATGCAGGCCCGAAATATTGTTGCAGGTTTACCAAAGTTTAAGAATGGTGGTAAGCATAAAGTATGTGAACCATGCTAGCTTGGTAAGGAGGCCAAACACGCTTTCTCATCACAGTGAAAGGCCATTAGATGTTATACATTCAGATGTATGGGAACTCACCAAGACTGCAACAAGTATAGGTTGCAGGTATTGTTACATTCATTGATGATCACCCTAGGAAAGTGTGAGTTTATTTCATGAAGGAGAAAAGTGAGGTGTTTGCTCACTTTCAAAGATTGAAAGTCTTGGTCCAATAAGAAAAAAGGCATACAAATAAAATGGCTGAGATCAGATGGTGGGGGAGAGTACTTCTCAAATGACTTCAGCGATTTCTTGAGAGTTCAGTGATTTCTTGAGAAATCAGGAAATCAAGAGATAGTTTACATGTAGGTATACTTTACAACAGAATGGTGTTGCTGCAGAAAGAAAAAATAGGCACATTACAGAAGTGGCACATGCCAAAGTTGGATCCAAAGGCAGAGAAATGCATCTTCATTGGTTATGCTTTGGAGTAAAAAGGTTATAGAAATTATGACCCTTCCACTCGTGAGATGCAAATAAGTAGAGATGTTGTCTTTGGATGAGATGAGTAGCTGGTATGCACCAACAGAGAGTAAAGGTAGCAAAAGATGCAAATGTAAGAAGTAATGATGTTGCACCACAACCCCAGTACTTCCTAGTAAGATGCTATCTCCTGGGCTAGCCGGCCTCTATTCTCTGTGTTTCCTCTACAATGTCAGGCATTATTCCCCTCATCTTCCTTTCAGTTTTCTTCCTTCTGCCTTTCTTGAGCTCCTTCATGATTTCCTTTGTGTCAATCAATAAGGCTTGTCCTTCCAGCATCTCTTCAAAGGTAAGTGTTGGTGGTGCTATCTGTATTTCCAGTTGCATCTGTTCTTCTTGTTCTGGATTTGGAAGAGGCTGCTGGGCTATATGATTTAGCACCTTTGTCATCAAGTACGGATTGTATACATTTCACTGGTGTGCCTTTAGATAATTCTCCATTTCTTTATGGATATAATATGCCCAATCATCTTCTTTTTCTTCATGTACTTTGGCTATCCTATTAAGGGGAACCCTGTTGTACCTGTCCACTGGCTTTACTTGCATTATGACAGACATGGCTCTATAGGCCTTTTCTATCACCTCATCGCTGATGTTGTCATACTCAGCCCCCATTGGAGTTGTAAGAACTTTTCTTCAGCATGGCATTTAGGGGCATCTTTTCGTATTTGTGAGAGTGTATCTTAAGAGATGGTGGTAATTGTAGGGCCTCTCGTATATCAAATCTTATGAGATTAATACATGTTCTGTGGTTCCATATGCTTTAGTCACCTTTCCCCTCTCTGTGGCTTTGTCGTAGGACTTGAGGTACTGCACACACAATTCTCTATCGATGGTTCGGGGGAGACATTCTGCCATCCGCCGTGGGCTAACTTTCTCTAGTTTGTCCTTGACTTCTGCATCCTCTAAGATCTGCAAGCACTCAGGGTTGTGGTACTACAGAGCTATCTTTCCATAAGCAGTCTAGACTTCCTTATTTATGATGGAGCCATGAAACGCCTATGCATACTAACCCAAATAGCTCAATTTCGGGCCCCTTGTGGGTCTTTTCTTTCTACTAACTAGTGATCCAGTTGCACTGGCTTGTGTCACTACCAAAGTTCCTTGGCTTTCGGGTCACTACCAAAGTTCCTCGGCTTTCGGGTCAGAGGTAGTTGAGGTCGACATCTGTAAGAATGAGAAGAAGGTTAGTCTGATGAGACTGGTGAGAGCATGTGACATGCCTCGTTGTTCTTTTTTCTTCTTCTTGTTCTTTATTTTTTTTGGAAGTGTGTGTAAGGTTATATTTGATGAGAAGTGTGTTAGTGGTGTGAGCAAATAAGGAAGTATGAATTTCTAGGCAAGAAGGTGCACATCGTGAAAGTGCAGGTTTATGTACCGTGAGATGACAGGGTACGAAACCCATGATATGGGTTAAAACCGTGAAAGTGTAAGGTGTAAAGCCGTGAGATGTTTTTCTGTGAGTTAGGCTAAAACTGTGAAATAGTCTTTTCGTGAGATAGGTTAGAGCCGTGAGACGGGCTAAAACTGTAAAACCGTGCGATGGTTTAACTCGTGAATCAGTTTTTCCATGAGATGATCTAAAACGATGAAAGTGGAGGGTGCAACTCGTGAAACTGTTTTCCGTGGAAACAGTCTAAAATCGTGAAACAGTACTTCCGTGAAAGTGCAGGGTGTAATCCTGCGAAATTGTTTTCCATGAAAATGTAGGTTGTAAGTTCGTGAAAAAGTATTTCCGTGAAAATATAGGGTGTAATCCTGTGAAACAGTATTTCCATGAAACTGTTTGTGCATACACCCTATTTGAGAGTTAATTGGTGAGTGTAGTTTATGAAGTGTGTAGGTCAAGGGAACAAAACACTCGTATGCAGTAATCAGATTTTGTGAAAAATATAGTACCGTGAGAGTGCAAGGTGTGAATTACAAATATGATTGCAGGGTTTTGTGAAACGATGAGAATGTAAGTTTATGCAAATAAGGAAGGCACGCTTATGCAATTAAATATCTCTTGTGCTTGTATGAATTTCCTTCACGCAATTTCGATTATGTTCAAGAAGAAAAGAACCGAAAAAACGAAAAGAAAACGCGAAGGCAAGGCACAAGCTCCCACCCTAACTCAGATATGTCGATTTTGCAGCAGGCAGATGATCAGACGACGGTAATCGAAAGCGTGGAGATGCAAGCTCAAGGATCGCACACGATGGAGAATGAGGAACGCAGAATGCATGAAAAGGGAAAGAAATTTGATTTTATGGCACGATCGTCGGATTGGGCGGTTGCCTTAATGAAGTATGCCATGTGGTCTCCCATGATTGGTCGAAGAAAAAGTGACCGTTTCACGACGTCAACCATTGAGAACTAGTTCACGACATAAACCATTTGGAACTAGTTCACGATGTGAACCATTTTGTATAGAGTATGTGCAAGGTTGATACCCTACATTCCTTTATCATGCTCAAACACTCAATCATGCATTTAAAAGTTGGTTGGATGAAGTGAATGATCATTTTTCATTTTAACCCATTTTTACCTTGTATCCATTTTTGAGTGGTGGATACCTTTGTACTTCCATTTGTTTATTGCCATGGGAACCAAGGTGGTACTTTGGCACTTCTGGGTATTTGTTGCAATCATTTTAACTCCGTGTGTGAAAGTGCTTGATCTTTCCCTCCATCCAACTGAAGAGTGCTTCTACTTAATCCTGTTGATTGGGATTGTATCTGTGTCCATTTGTTGCACCTTTTCTTTTTTCTTCTCAATAACATTGCCCAGCTCCTCTATTGTGGTGGGTACAAGTGTGGCAGGTTTGTTATCTTTTAGTTCATCCTGTTGAATTGGCTTCTTTCTCCACAACAATGTTTGTGCATTCTTAGCATTTGTTTTAGCTGGGATTTGGCTTTGGTTGCTCTTACTGTCATTTTCTTTATTTCTGAAGGTATTTGCAACGATGGGCTTTGGGTGGGATTTGGGCACCCATATTGTTGTATTATCCTGGTACTAGCCTTGTGCCATTAGCAATTCCTTTTGAATCCATTGCTTACAAGTACCTTGTGGAGTGCGGTTTCGTTTGGAATACTGCAGGTTAACATTTGAAGGCCATCTCTGTCCCAAGAGATTTGATACCCGAGCAGTAAAAGTAAGCCTCCATCAAGGCATCTGTAGTGTAACCACAGTGGGGGGACTATTTTTCTAGCATTCCCCCTCGCTTTGACCAAACTTTGACTGTGGGTCTAGTGCCAACTGGGTTCTCAATAAAAGCAACAAATGTGTGATCAGTTTATTTTTCCTTGGGGTACCACCTCTGAGTCTTAGGTCCAAATTTAGGAGGCAAGGCTTGTTCACCAAGTATAATAGGGCTTGATGGTCCACAAAGAATACAAATTTGTTGGCCAATAGGTAATGTCGATACTTCTTGACAGCATAAACCATGGCCAACCCTTCTCGTTATGTGGTGGTATAATTCACCTTTGCATTATTCAATTGGCGATTAGCGAAGCAGACTGGGTAGTCCAATTTGAACTCACCAGGTTGTGCCAATACGTATCCAATAGCAAAGTTTGAGGCATTGATATGCACATGAAATATAAGGTCCCAGTTAGGTGGTCTCGGAATTGGCGTTGGCAAGTGCTTGCTTCAATCTATCATATGCTTCCTAGCATTCTTCAGTCCATTCAAAGACAATGAGTAGATTATATAATGGTCTAGCAATTTCAGCATAAAATATTATGAAACGGAAATAATACCCAACCTTGCCCATAATCTCTGCACCACCTTTGTAATTAGTGGGTGGGGGCAATTCCAAGATCAACTTGACTTTGCTGTCAGTGGATATACCGTTCTTAGAGACAATGTGTCCTAATATCACACCGTGTCTGATCCAAAATTGGAACTTTAAAGGTTTTAAGGATATACAATACAATTTACATCGCTCAAACACTTTTCTTAAGCAAGCCAAATGGTTTGTCCAATCGAGAGTGTGCACATAGATCATCAATGAATACCTCCAACCACTTTTGCAAGTAATCTTTGAAGACTGTGCACATTAATTGTTGGAATGTTGCTAGGGCATTGGTGAGACCGAAAGGCATGACTTTGTAAGCAAACATCCCCCACATTGTATTGAATGGTTTCTTATGCTAGTCTTTGGACGCTATGGACACATGATTGTAGCTTGAAAATCTGTCTAAGAAGCTGTAAGATTCTTCACCATAGCTACTCTCTCCAAAGCGTGTTCCGTATAAGGCAATGGGGTAATGATCCTTCCTAGTAGCTGCGTTGACCTTTTTGAGATCGACACAGACCTTAAGTTTCCCATTCTTCTTTGGTACTATTATGATTGGTGATAACTAAATCTGTATGTTCTATCTCGTAGATGGATTTTGGAGCAATGAGTTTATCAATTTCCTCCTTTACAATTGTTGCATATTTAGGATTCATTTGGTATGG
Organism: Cibotium barometz; assembly: GCF_041138505.1. NCBI lineage: Eukaryota > Viridiplantae > Streptophyta > Polypodiopsida > Cyatheales > Cibotiaceae > Cibotium > Cibotium barometz. Next base: position 7,971,941 of record NC_141065.1, on the reverse strand, counting down.
TTTTTGCCTGGTTGCTCTTGATCCGTCCATGATTGGGATCGTGTGTTGCACCACTTTAGGTGGTACACCCTTCATCTCTTTTTTGTAGTTCCAGGAAAAACAATCCTTAAACTCATTAAGGAGAGCAACAAGCTCCTTTTCTTCAGCCGAAGTCAAGTCCATAGCGTTATAAACAGGTTTGGTTTCCTTCCCTAGTTCTGCAATATCCATTTCCTTGACTTCAACACTAGGCCATCGTATGATGTGGATAACCCATCTTTCTTAACCCTTTTTGTCGTTAATCGGACCACTTTTTGAAATCATCAATTGCGTATGTTTTGAAATGGTATGGTACTGAAAGCAGGTCTGGTTTATCCGCATCGTCACTTTTTGTTTTAGCCATCACCTTCTTAGCCTCTTGCTCGGCTTCTGCCAAAGCTTTGTTTTGTTTTTGGCGCCTAGCTTTTGTAAGCTTAGACGTTTTCAGTTCTCGAAGGGTGACTTCCTTCCTATGTTTCCCTTCAAGGAATATCTTGCTCAATTCCTCACCCCAATCCTTAGAAAACTCGTCTCGTGTACCTTAGTAGCTTTGAGATATCTCAGCCACCATTGGGCATCCGTGGGTTTTCTTCGTAGTAGGGCATTTCGTCAAGCAATATATTGTTTCTTCTTTCACCATCTTCTAAGGCGTTGGGCACTGGTACGGCCTTGGGATCCAATCCCTTCTATGCTTGAAACTTCCTCCACCGATTCCTCTTCAATGGGTTGCCAATTGACCATACAGACAGAGGTAGTGGAAACAGTCCTAGATTCCACGTATTGGGTTCCTTGGGGTTGCATCACATCTATGGTGGAAGCATATGCATCCAGTTTTCACTAAAATTTGGAGGAGTAAATGATGCATACATACATTTTTGCTTCCTCTTCCTCTTTGGAAATTTCCACCAAGGGATGGCATATTTGTAAAGATGTGGCTCGCTCGGTTGTGACCGGATCATTACCAAACAGTTGCCCTTCCATGGGGTATGCTTTCCATGTTTTCAAATCTATCTTTAGAATTTGCAAGTCCCTTCAAACATACACATGATCTAATGCCCAATCGTGTACCGATTTGGATTTCCCCTCATGAAGGGTCTCCCCAATATTACGTCATATGAGTGTGGTTGGCATAGAAAGTCCATTACCACAAATATATGATGGTAGTGAAATGTAAAGAGTTTGAGTTGCACATTCTCTAAGAGCCCAATGGGACTTGAAGATGTTCCGTCTGCCATTTTAACATAATATCTGCTCTTTTCAGATCGGGTTTTGTCCAATTTTCCCAACATCATTTTGTGATGATGCTAACTCCCGCCCCACTATCTAGGATAGCCAGTGCTTGGTATCCATTATGATGAATTGGGATTGTAGAATTAGTATCGTCACTTTCGTAATAACGCCCCAATTGATTAACCGGTACTTTGATGACTTTGGGCTTTCTTTTCCTTGCATGTTTTAAGGTTCTTTTTGCTAGAGGTGATTGAATCTCCTCTGTAGTGTCTGCTGGCCTTAGTCCGCACTCTACCCATTCTTTTATGTCTGCCCACAATGTTGGTGAATTGCATAGCAATTGTCCTAATAACATTTGCGTGGAAGTGGATAGTAAACCTGCGAGACTACCTATGTCTTTGGGCTCTTTGGCAAATGAGGGTTCCTTCCATGTGTGCATCTCATATCCATCCCTAGGGGGGAATAATGGACTCATCCTACGCAACCTCCTCAAACATTATTGACATTAGGTTTCCTTAAGATCCCTCTTTCGAGTCTTTTGGGATTGGAGTAGGTACGTCCAATTCTCTTTTCATTTTGGCTTCGTGAAGTCATTCACACTCCTCTACTAGGACCTTGGCTTCTTCAAGCTTCCTTATCTCTTCTTCAGCATTTGGGTATTCACCAACTTCTTTAGGGGTTAATGGTCCTTCCACTTGCGCTTCTTGGTTAGGCTCATTTGGTTTGAGCGCTTGATTCCTCTCTTCTCTTGATTGAGTGTATCTGGTGTCGATCGTATCTTGTTCAGATGTATCCTGAGAACTGTGACTCTGGTGTCACCTTTACCCACTTTTTCACCCTCCTTCTCCTGCCAGTTCTAGAAGTGGTTGCATCTGCTGGGTTCTTCTCTTTGTCCCCTAGTTGGGGGCTTGGGCTCGTGTCAGGATATTCAGTGGCGTGATGTTTTTAGGTTGCAAACTTATGGTCCGGACGGTGGCTTGGTTAGAAGTGGAAGCAGAAACCACTTGCGCAGTATGGGAAATCTTTGATCAAATGATCAATCCCACATTTAGTACAAGTAAGTGTTGGCATGTCATTAGGTGGTGCAGTCAATTGTTGAGTTTGCTGTGTATGAACCACATTCTTGTTTAGGACATTCAACGATTCGATGTGGTCCACTGCTGCAACCAAAACATTGTAGTGGCCCTCTCCTCATATTTACGTTTATGTCTTAACCTTTCCACTGTACCATGGTTTGAAACACAGGTACTGGCCTGTTATTCTGTAAGACATAAAATTTTGGTGCAATCTCCGCAGCTTCCTCATAGTAATCACCACTGATTTCTACTTCACACACCATTTCCATATCCTTTCATGGCTCCTCAACAATCAATACTTGGTTGATTTTTGCATGTGGTGGTAGAGGTGAAGTGTCATGTACTCGAAACATCCCCCTAGGTAAATAGGAAGGGTTTGGTTGTCCTACAATTGTAGTGATTTGCACGGGTGGTGTTGGTAAGGCTAGTGGTGCTCTAGGTGCCGGCAGGCTGTGCTATGGTTTAGAACCTCGGATACCTGCACATAGAGGTTTCATGATTCCCTAATTTTACACAATGCGCACAGTAGAGTAGTAATGGCCTTGCTCTTAACTATGGACATTTAGTGGTAGTGTGATTCAATCTGCACATGGAACACCACACCAAATCTCTACGAGGATAAAGGCGAGTATGCCCATGCCCAGATGTTTCTCTTCCATCCTTCACCTTCAATTTATCTAGTATGACATTACTAAGCTCATCCACAGTCATGTTCTCAACTTGCTTGCTTCGAGTTCCAGTCTCTTGGTGACTCGAAACTTGCAAAGTCGAACATGCTGCCGAAGATATTTTGACATCTTCTAGTTGTGGCAATTCCAACATATTGTCTTCATATTCAATTGCCAGCATACAACATGCATCCAGAGTAGCTGGTCGGGCTAACACTAGATAATCATGCATTTTGTGTCTCTTCTCATTCTGAGGGTACCAGTGTTAGACAGCCTAGAACTTGAAGGTTGGGTTGGTAATTCTTGCGTTAGACCAAGTCCAGCGCTGGTTGATGGACCCGTGCCTATAGATTGTGCTTCCTCATCGTTACTAGTTTGGAGACCAAAAAATCCTTGGGCTATATCAATGATACCACTAGATTTGGTAGGGGAGGGTAGTTTCTCCTCTTCTCCAAACTCAGAGAATCGTAGACCTTCTTCCATGGATTCTTCACTATACTGGTCTCGACGGTGGTTAGATTCCTTAAGACACTCAATTGAGTGCTCACTGAGTGGCTTGAACCAACACTCTTTTGATAGGAAGATCATCTTGAAGGTCATTCCATAAATTTAGGCTACCTTTTAACAAGGCTCCAATGGGCATTTTGGATTTGGAAGAGGAAAGGAAGGCTGAGAGGCCATCCAGGTCACGTTGATGAGGAGGAGCTTCTTGAGGTGTGGGGCCTTGATCATAAGGTGGACTAGCAATATTATATAAAAGTTCAACTTGGTCCTTATTTAACGGGGGTGGAGGTCGAGATTTGGGTGATGTAGGAGGGAAAAAAAAACTTAGCAAATCTTGTGTGGGCACCACGTGAGTCTTTGTTGGACTCTACGTCACTGTTCACATTGAGTTGTTCTATGTGAACGTGGGATTTAGGCTTGGCCGCCTATGGAATAGGCACTAGAGGATTAGGAGACACATGTGGGGGAAAGATCTTTGTTGGACTCTACGTCACTGTTCACATTGAGTTGTTCTATGTGAACGTGGGATTGGCTTGGCCGCCTATGGAATAGGCACTAGAGGATTAGGAGACACATGTGGGGAAAGATCTTTGTTTCTCAGCGTCATGTTGGTGAACGGATCTTCCTCAGCCTTGAGCGTAAGAGGGGGCTCCTGCCTTATCTAGTGCGAAAGTTCAGGTACTATGTGGGGGACAGTGTACACTTAGGCACTAGGCCAAATGTCACAAAAAATGGCTGGCGGTTCTAGTTGAGCTTGGTGGCTCTACTAGTGCTTGGGCCTCTTGAAGACATTGCTTCTTGTGGATGGCATTGGGATATGCAACCAGTTGTTTTTGCCGTTTGGTGAGTTTTTGGGGGGTTGCATGGGGACTGGCATTTCGGCACATCATCGCTATTGGAGGAGGATGATGTGATCTTCGTGGAGCCAATGCGGATGCTAACACAATCGTCCCCTAGGCCAACGTGCTTAGAGCGTTGTTTATTTTAGGATGTGGCCTTATTTAGCTTGGCCTACAACCACGTGACCACATTCAATGGGACAGTGGTGGATATCTTCCCATGTTGAACGCTCAACATGTTGAGGGATGGCATGCCATCGACTGTGGAGTGAGAAACTAATTGCAAAGGCCAATCCTTGTAGTAATGGTCAATTCCACAGCCTTGACATTGTGGTGTCACTGACATGCATTTCTTTTGAGGGCATTCAGCCACTCTATAGAGTCCTTGGCATAGGAAACACAGAAGAGGTGGGTTCCCTGCGGGTGCACCTATAGTGATGATAGGCAAAGGGAGATGATGGGTGATGGGTGCCTCAGGGGTGGCAGAGTGCATGGGCTCCAGGGGTGTAGCAATGGACCTGGTTTGAATCTTACCATAAGCGATGGGGTTTTCTTAGAGAGGCAACGGTTGGAATAGAAAGATGGGCACTCGAGAACGTCACGGTGGCGCTATGTGTGATTAGTGAGTTGGGGATGGTGCCACCAATAAGGCTTGATGCCCGGGGTGAGAGGAAGGTAATTTTACAAATGAGCTTGGAGTTGGCATTAGCATGGTGGCCAATTGCATGGAATAGCTTTCTCGTATATTGTCATCGAGAAAGATCACCCATTTGTAGGCTTGATCAAAGGTGGAGGGATCCTTGACCAACATGTGGTCGTGTAGCCTTGGATTGTGCAAGCCCAAAAAGAAACGGTCCATTAAGTACTTGTCACTCAATTTTTCTCTCTTCGTAACGCGAATCGAGGTACTTAATGTATGCGATATAGTCGTATAAAGTTTTCTCTAGTTTTTGTTCCAATTGGAACAATTGGATGATAGGGCTCTTTTTGGGCCCATAGGGTGCAAAGCCAAGAATGAAGGCCTCTCACACTGCTTTGAAAGTGCCTTTATGCCAAGGGTCCAAGGATTGGAACCATTGCACGGCCTTGCCTTCAAGGCTTAGTCTAAGGAGGTTGACTTTGGTTGCATCGTCAAAAATTTCAAATGCCTGACAGATTTGGTTAAAGACCTCTATGTGGAATATGGGGTCTCCAACTCCATGGAATTTCGGCACAGAAGTTTGAAAATTTTCGCCCACATGGGTTGTGTATGTGAGGTTTGTGGGTGCAATTGTTGGGACACTCCTCTTCCTAGAGCTTGTGGTAAGCTCGGAATGTTGAGTTGTGGTGCAAGGGTGGGAGGCGGGAATAGATCCGTGGATAGAGAAGAAGGCACGTGAGTGTGCTGGGCGTCTATCCACGTCGCGGTGCATGTACGGAGGGGCCCCACTAGATGAGGGCTCTTCATAAATCGTTTCACTCTCATATGGCGACCACATGTGAATGTGCAATGGTGGTTAGGGTGCCGCTTAATGGAATGGAGGCATTGGGGGCATGCAACCACCATGACCGAAAGGTGTCCATGGTGTGCGGGGAAGCTGAGAAAAGCTTCAATGGTGCACGCGCGGGTCTGAAATAGGAGAATTAAACAAATCTCAAGTTTTTTCACTCGAACTAGTAGTAGTCCTATTCTAAATACAAAGCTATGCATGAATCACAACAAAAACATAAAAAACAACATACAAAACATCAAAATACATCAAACAACCAAAAAATCGCATGCTAAAGAGCTTACGGGCTGTGGAGACTCCATTGAATTCGAATCAAAGATGGCGGATTAGCGCTCCCTAGAATCGCCATCAAAGATGTTGACGAAACCCTACCCTAATGTGTCGTGGGAAGTTGCCTATCCACCGAACTTGAGCTAGGCTCAAGAGCTCCATCGTAACTACTCGTCACTCACCACCACCATCCTCCCGCACTTGTTGTCACCTCCTCAAGGTGGTTGCCCTAATCCAACAGGTGGTGCAATCTCTCTCGCGAAGATCGTGTGGGATCTCCACGGAAGATGATTGCGAGTAGCCTAATCACTCAAGCAAGAGGGAGAGAGGAAGCAAGAGAGAATAAGTGATTAGTACTAATCACTCCCAAACCCTAACCCTAAGCATACCACACATGTTAGATTAGAGTTGCAAGAGAAAGAGAGAGAACACACTCCACTTCTATTGCACAAATGGGAGAATGAGTTACAAACAAGAGAAATTGGCTTTTATAGTTCCAAGCCTTTTTCCACTAGGCCGCTCGAGAGTAAGTGACCCGGGGCACCCAAAACATAGTTACAAGGCTTTTCTCTATGGTTTGGCCAACTGACCAAGATCCTCTTGTCTATCCTTCGAAGCTCAATACTTGGGAGCGGATTTAGGGCATTTCCCTCATTAAATGATAGGATTTACAATATAGTACCGGTGCCCATTACATAAGTGTGCGGACATAGTTGTTGTAGGAATGTGTTAACCAGTATGTGGTTAACATAGCCACTTTGCCAAGCCTTAACTTGTTGAGTTAGTGTACAAGACGACTTGTCATAACAAGTCTCCAAGCCAAGATAAAGATAGTAGCCAAGGAAACTTCCAAGGCTACAAATAAGCAAAAAGCTCAATCTTTAACCTCAAAGCACGTAGCTAAAGATCGAGGTGGTGCAAGCTCCAATAACTGTATCATCTCTTGAAAATGCTAAAGGACTAGAGGTCCAAAAACATTAAAGAGAACATAAAAACGTAACGCATGACATCATGACTATTGAAAGTGGTTTGGTGGACGAGAGCTACGAAGTTGCATTCCTTACATAGACAGCAAGGAATCTTCCACTCAAATAAGCTCTTCCCAAAGATAAAAAGCCTCTAGAGCCAATCATAGACACTATGAGGGAGCCTTAGAGTGATGAGTTTCAGAGCTTGTTTTGTTGGAACTAATTGAATCAACCCTCGCATTGCTAGATGTAGGAAGGAGGACTTGATGGGGGCCAAAAGTTGGCCTTTCGTGGGTCATCATAGTTACTATAAGATTGTCTCTAAGGTGATTAGCAAATAACTTTGTTTCATGTCCTTCAAAGGCATGCCTCCTAGGAAAGGATCAGTGCACACCCCTTATATGTGCATCAAGATAATCACCAAGGATTGCTGGAAGGCCTAGGAAGCACAAGCCTCATGGTCAAGCTTGTAGATGGGAACACGTCTTAACCATTAGGTTTTCTTCATGATGCAAAGATAAAGACATTTGAGCTAAGCTTCCACCACACATTTGTGGTGAAGGATTTCTAAATAAGAGGGTCGTATATCATGATTCTTGGAAGACCTTACATGTGAGATGTAAGGCTAGTTCATGCCTAGGAAACTAATCACATTTATATACGTAAGGGTAACTAGTCCTTGCAGATTTGAAAAGAGGGAAGACTCATCCCATGGGTCAAGGCATTCTTACCAATGAGTCTGGCACAATCATTCAGACCGCTTTAATTGATATCTATAGAGCATGCAACATAGAAGCTCACACCACTTTGATTGATATTTGAAGAGCTGTAATAACAAAATGTTGGATGGTGAAGATGAGGACCCAAAATATGACCTGCTCCTAGAGCCTGCTGACCACTCTAAGGATTAGATTCATGGGTGAACCATGGACACTCTTCCACAGAAGCTTGGGACAACGTTAGCACGATAGGATGGTGTAAAAATCAGATCCTTGTTCATGCTAAATGCATTTGAAATAGAACTAGAACTGGAAATCACATCCTTGTTTGTGGTAGATGCATTTGAAACAGAACTAGCACTAGAAATCACCTTGAGCTAAAGTTTCCCTTGAAAGACCAACACCTAGCTATATGGCGGTCTTGGTTGACACTTGAGAGGGGGAGGGGGGTGGCTAGTTATAATGTTTTATCATGGGAGATGTGGACCTCATTAGGCCATCCACCCTTACTAGCTGCTTCTATGGTGAAAAATGGCTAATCCTATTGATTTTTTTGAGACATAGGTTTACATAGATTTACATCAAAAGTGAAGATGTGTTGCGTAGTCAATTGATAAAGAAAAACCACAACACTCAATCTTCCCCAAGGGGTGGTGGACAAGGACTCCCCAAACCTATCAACATTCCAAGCCTCATCGTTCACTTACATAGAGGCCACCTCCTCAGGTGGCCACTAACATCCTATTAGAATTATCTGAGCCTCAGTGATGTGGGTTATGTCTAGGTTGTTTTGGTGTAAACACCCTCTTAGGTGTAAATGCCTCTTATTAAGGACTAGGTCAAAAAATAAAGGCCTTAGTGCCTATAAATAGATTGTACATGGTGTGAGTATTATGATTTATAATACAATCATTGTGTTCATGTGTAATCTCTCTCTAACTTGAGTTCTATTCTCTCTCTCTCTCTCTCCCATATCCATGTCTATGCTTCCACACATCATGGCTTGATCTCTCCATCTCTCCTTCCACTCCCACTCCCTCCTAGACCTAGCCATATTTCCAACATGGTATCAGAGCTAGGCTCCATTCCGTCACCATGCTTCACCTTCTCCCCTTCTGTGTTTTTAGGGCTTGTATCTCTCTGTCTCTTCCATATCCATGTCTACACTTCCACACAACATGGCTTGATCTCTCCATTTCTCCTTCCACCCCCCCAACTCCCTCTTGGACTTGGCCATATTTCCAACATTGTATTATAGCTAGTCTCTATTCCGTCCCCATGTTTCACCTTCTCCCTTCTGCATTTTTAGGGTTTGTATTTTTTAAGGGTTTCTTCATTTTTAGGGTTTTTACATTTTCAGCCTACTATGAGCATTTGTGCATTTTTCTCTTCATGTGACACACCCTTCATATGTTACAATTTTTTCTCCATTCACACCTGTGTTTGTAGGTTTTTTGGGTTCTCCCATCATGATGTTCCTCTCTTAGCTCACCTGTGCAACCCATATAGCATCCATATATGCTGCCTTTTCAGCTTTGAATTAGCCGCCTCTTCTTTGCCATATAGATGTACATTTTGTTGCCGATCCAGTTCACCATAGCCATCATGGGCTTCATTTTTAGGTTTATAAAAAACCAGCCCACATAGCCACCTCTATGCACAGCACCTATAACAGTCACCTTTGTTGCATTTCTCTATGTTATGACCAATCCATATTAGCCGCCCACATGTGCTATGGTTCCAACCCTGTTTATCAGCTATCTGATCAACATTTTTCTTCCATGAAGTGTCCCATTATATGGCCAAAAATGTCCATCATGAAGGACCCACTATTATGCTACACAAAGATGATATGAACCTGCATCTTTATTAATCCATTCATCAGAGGTCTTCTACAAGAAATTTGAAGCATGGAGGTATACTTCATCAATGTCATCTACAACGTGAGTGCTAACTTCTCGATGGTTCTCTAATAAGAAGTTTAATGGATCATAAGCTTTTTTAGCGCTTTGCTTCCTTCAAGGAGGAGGCACAATGCAGCATAAACAAGTGTTGCTGAGACCACCATAAGGTCTACCTCCTATGCTTCTTTTATGAAGCCATGGGATGGATTCAACATTGAAGCTTATCTCAAGGTATATGTGTTCGGCATATTGATGCTCACTTGATCGATGAACACATCTAACTTCGGTTCCTCTATTAGCCTAAAAGGATGACCCCTAGTAGCTATTGCTTAGAAACATTGCCCTGAAAAAGGATCTTCATCGACATATGTTTGAGGGGGGATTCTTCCCCAGCTATTAATCTATTTTCTATTTTATGTCAAGTCAAGGGTTCTGTGCCCAGATTGTCCCCCAAAATCTAAAATTTTAGATATCTTTTAGAGTTTGTTTTGTAAAGCCTTGGTGCTATAAAAGGTAAAGGTGTATTCTTATCCCAGTACTAAGCATTGATATCAACTTTGGTCATAAGCTGATTGAGGGAATAGCATGGCACGAGAAGTGCACATGGCTAAGAACGTCTCCTCTCTTCAATGATGTAGAGTTGGAGGTTTGGTGCTTCTTTTGCGTTCAGGTCTCACCACCTTTGCTCCAAGGAGTGCAATGATGTGGAATTAGATATCACTCTATTAAAGTGGGATTAGCAAAGTTTTATAATGACATGTTAACAAGAGCCTCTTAATTACCCTCTAGATTAGTGTTTTGCACTAATCGAACTCTTAAAATGACTAGCAATAGGATCCCAATGCCCAAATACACTTAATGATCACTAAACAAAGTGCGAAACACCCAATTAAGCTCTCTTATTTATTTGGTTTTTAGCTCTCTTGAACATCTTCCCTAATTGAAAAAACCATAAGGTTAAGAGAAATTAGTGATTATCAAAAGTTTCTTTTGATTTTTTATTATTTTTTCAATGGATTAAGGCTATCCAATGCATTGCTAACACTCTAACTCCTTAAGCTAGGCTAAGAAACACTAAATTAGCCTAGAATTAATGAATTTTTGTTCTCTTTTCTTATGTTTAGTGCTTTCCTCTCATTTTCTATGCAAGTAGAGAGGTAAAGCTCACTGAAGTAGAGTGCTCTCTTTTTTGCTTATGTGTTTCTCTCTTTTCTTATGTTTAGTGCTTTCCTCTCATTTTCTATGCAAGTAGAGAGCTAAAGCCCGTTCACTCTCTCCTACTAAACCTAATTCACAAGATTCAAGCACTCTATGCACAAAACATAAACATAAAAACAAGAAATTAATATAAAACATGAGTCATTAACTTGTCTCATTAGCAAAAAGACATCATTAATTCACAAAACCATGCACTTTTTGCTCTCTAATTACTTTACTCACAAGATTAACCAATCATTAACACAAAAACACAACCAAAAGTAAACACTTTTGACCAAATCTTTCAAAAACAAGATAATGCATGAAAGAAAACCATTCTTTTCTTCTCTAAACTCACTCTAAGGGATCCATAACACTTGTATATGACTTTTCTTGCTACTTAATTTCAATCCTTGTATTCCTTTACATCTACAGCAGTTGGATTAATCTCCGGTATCTCTGGGGCCTCCTCATGTTCACCTTCAATGTAGTCCCAATATAGCCTTTTCCCATCAAGAAGTTTATTAATCTAAAACTCCACATAAGATTTACAAGCCAATGGATTAGAGACAATATGTATAGTTTGTGTAAAGGACCCAAGGCTTTGTATACATTGTCCCCCACTAGGCAATTGAATTTTGGCATGGGCAGTCTGAAGAGATGGTTTGCCTAGGGAGACCCATGTTTCCCATGGCAAAAGATTGTGGCTCACTATGAGAGACAGTAAGGCACATTTTTGCTGCATATTTCTGCCAAAGGGAGAATCTATATAGACCCTAAGTGTGGTTGTTTCAGGTTGTGGAGCTACACTTACACTCAAGGTGTTAAGCGAGGCAATGGCTTTGTAGGGTTCATGAATGGTCTGGCCGTTTGGGAGCATGAATTGCATGCCGAGTTTGCGATATGGGAGGGTGTCAAGTGTAGCAAGAATTTTCAGCTAGTTGTGGTCCACTTCATCATTATTGACAAAGAGACCGTGCATGGCATCCACGCGTCATCAAGGGCTTGATGACAAGCATCACAACAAAGAGATCATTGCTCCTGGTGGTGGTCACAGAGTTTGCGGCGGCGGCAAAGGGAGCTTTGGCCATGGGATGTGAGTGTCAGGCATATAAAAAGTCAATATTAGATAAAGTGGGAAAAATCCCATTCCCATGAAAAAAGTGGGGGTATGGTAGACTCATCCAAAAGTTTGTCAAAACATATTCATGTGACATATCATTGGAAAGAGCTTGAAAAGTAGAATCTAGAGCTACTTTGTCCGACAAATTTGGAGTTTGCATGTTCAAGTTATGGCCAAAACAATTTTTTTAAATACATTCCCATTTTGAGGGATTTTTTTCATTTTATCTAATATTGACTTTAAATTGACTTTGAGCATTTGAGACCCTTTGTAGAGGTAGACATGATGCATGTCCCAGTCATGGATCAGTTGTGTTTGTCGCACATGAAGGGTCTACCCAAGATGCTCTCATATGCGGCATTGTGAAAGTCCATGACTACAAATGTAAGGTGGAATGTCATGTCACAGACTTTTACCTTGAGGTCATGCACTAGGCCCAGGGGTTTTGCAGATTTTTTGTCTGCAAGCTTGATCACCAATGTGGTGGGATCAAGGCATGGTTGGCCCCAGTTTTCCCAGCATGTTCTTGTAAGGATGCTTACGCCAGCACCTCCATCGAGGATGCCTTTGACCTCATGTCCGTTATTATAGGAAATGGGCAAGGCTGCATTGGTGTCATCACCTTCAAAGTAGTGGCCCAGTGCATTGGTGTCATCACCTTCAAAGTAGTGGCCCAGTGCATTTACGCGAATTGTTGGTGCACCTTTGGGTTGTGGGTTGTGATGATGGAGTAGGCATGGATGATGGGGCTCAGAGTCATTCGAGGAATTTGAGTTAGCTCCCTCCTCCACAGAAGCCTAGAGTTTGCGTTCCATCAAATCTTAAAGGTCATTCCATAAATTTGGGCTACCTTTTAACAAGGTTCCAATGGGCATTTGGATTTGGGAGGAAAGGAAGGCTGAGAGGCCATCCAGGTCACGTTGATAGGAGGAGCTTCTTGAGGTGTGGGGCCTTGATCATAAGGTGGACTAGCAATATTATATGGAAGTTCAATTTGGTCCTTATTTAACAGGGGTGGAGGTCGAGATTTGGGTGCCGTAGGAGGGTAAAAGACCTTAGCAAATCTTGTGTGGGCACCACGTGAGTGTTTGTTGGACTCTACGTCACTGTTCACATTGAGTTGTTCTATGTGAACGTGGGATTTGGGCTAGGCCGCCTATGGAATAGGCACTAGGAGGATTAGGAGGCACATGTGGGGAAAGATCTTTGTTTCTCAACATCATGTTGGTGAACGGATCTTCCTCGACCTTGAGCGTAAGAGGGGGCTCCTGCCTTACCTAGTACGAAAGTTCAGGTACTATGTGGGGGACGGTGTACACTTAGGCACTAGGCCAAATGTCACAAAAAACGGGTGGCGGTTCTAGTTGAGCTTGGTGGCTCTACTAGTGCTTGGGCCTCTTGAAGACATTGCTTCTTGTGGATGGCATTGGGATATGCGACCAGCCGTTTTTGCCGTTTGGTGAGTTTTTGGGAGGCTGCATGGGGATTGGCATTTCGGCACATCATCGCTCTTTGGAGAGGAGGATGATGTGGTCTTCGTAGAGCCAATGCGGATGCTAACACAATCGTCCCCTAGGCTAACGTGCTTAGAGCATTGTTTCTTTTAGGATGTGGCCTTATTTAGCTTGGCCTACAACCGCGTGACGACATTCAATGGGACAGTGGATATCTTCCCATGTCGAGGAAGGATGGCATGCCATCGACTATGGAGTGAGAAACTAATTGCAAAGGCCAATCCTTGTAGTGGTCAATTCCATAGCCATGACATTGTGGTGTCACTGACATGCGTTTCTTTTTTGAGGGCATTCAGCCACTCTATAGAGTCCTTGGCATAGGAAACACAGAAGAGGTGGGTTCCCTCTGGGTGCACCTATAGTGTGCACAATTGGTTTAGGGTCCATGTGAGTGATAGGCAAAGGGAGATGATGGGTGATGGGTGCCTCAGGGGTGGCGGAGTGCATGGGATCCAGGGGTGTAGCAATGGACCTGGTTTGAATCTTTCCATGAGCGATGGGGTTTGCTTGGAGAGGCAACGGTTGGAATGGTTGGAATAGAAAGATGGGGACTCGAGAAGGTCACGGTGGCGCTATGTGTGATTAGTGAGTTGGGGATGGTGCCACCAATAAGGCTTGATGCCCGGGGCGAGAGGAAGGTAATGTTACAAATGAGCTTGGAGTTGGCATTAGCGTGGTGGCCAATTGCGTGGAATAGCTTTCTCATATATTGTCATCGAGAAAGATCACCTATTTGTAGGCTTGATCAAAGGTGGAGGGATCCTTGACCAACATGTAGTCGTGTAGCCTTGGATTGTGCAAGCCCAAAAAGAAATGGTCCATTAAGTACTTGTCACTCAATTTTTCTCTCTTTGTAACGCGAATCGAGGTACTTAATGTGTGCGATATAGTCGTATAAGGTTTTCTCTAGTTTTTGGTCCAATTGGAACAGTTGGATGATAGGGCTCCATTTGGGCCCATAGGGTGCAAAGCCAAGAATGAAGGCCTCTCACATTGCTTTGAAAGTGCCTTTATGCCGAGGGTCCAAGGATTGGAACCATTGCACGGCCTTGCCTTCAAGGCTTAGTCTAAGGAGGTTGACTTTGGTTGCATCGTCAAAAATTTCAAATGCCTGACAGATTTGGTTAAAGACCTCTATGTGGAATATGGGGTCTCCAACTCCATGGAATTTCGGCACAGAAGTTTGAAAATTTTCGCCCACATGGGTTGTGTATGTGAGGTTTGTGGGTGCAATTGTTGGGACACTCCTCTTCCTAGAGCTTGTGGTAAGCTCGGAATGTTGAGTTGTGGTGCAAGGGTGGGAGGCGGGAATAGATCCGTGGATAGAGAAGAAGGCACGTGAGTGTGCTGGGCGTCTATCCACGTCGCGGTGCATGTACGGAGGGGCCCCACTAGATGAGGGCTCTTCATAAATCGTTTCACTCTCATATGGCGACCACATGTGAATGTGCAATGGTGGTTAGGGTGCCGCTTAATGGAATGGAGGCATTGGGGGCATGCAACCACCATGACCGAAAGGTGTCCATGGTGTGCGGGGAAGCTGAGAAAAGCTTCAATGGTGCACGCGCGGGTCTGAAATAGGAGTTTTGGCTCTCTTTTGCCTTGCGCATGAACTAAGATAAAAAATGGTATTTTGAAGTGTTTTATGCGTGTAAAAACGACCCTAGTGAGTAAGGGAGGTAGACCATGAGCACCACTAAAGATTTGAAAATTTTAATTTGTTTCCTAAAAAAGTTTTTTTTTTTTGGGGATGGCACACTCGTACGCTTAGGTTGGTACAACTGTGGTAAATTTTTTAATTTAATTTATTTTTTCGGATGGTACATCCATACGCTTAGGTTGGTATGGCCATAAGCTTAGGTTGGTATGCCCGTGGCCTTAGGTTGGCATGGCTGTACGCTTAGGAAGGTACAATCGTGGTAACTTTTTTTATTTTTTATTTTTCAAAAAAAGGTTTTTTTTTTCGGGATGTGCGTCCATACGCTTAGGCTAGTACGCTCGTGCCCTTAGGTTGGTTTGTCTGTATGCTTGTGAAAGTACGACCGCGGTAAATTTTTTTTAAAAAAAGTTTTTTTCGGGATGCTACATCCATATGCTTAGGTTGGTACGCATGGGGCCTTAGGTTGGTACGACCGTACGCTTAGGAAGGTACGGCCGTGACAAATTTATTTTTAAATTTTTTTTGGATGGTACATTCGTACACGTAGGTTGGTACGATCGTATGCTTAGGTTGGTACGCTCGTGGCCTTAGGTTGGTATAGTCGTACGCTTAGGAAGATGCATCCGTGGCACGGTATGACCATATGGTTAAGAAGGTACGTTTGTGGTATTTTTTTTCTTAAAAAAGGGTTTTTTTTGGGACGGCACATCCATACGCTTAGAAGCGTATGCCTGTGGCTATAGGTGTGAATAGTCGTGGCAAGTTTGAAATTTGAAGTTCTAATTTGAATTTAAATTTTAAATTTTAAATTTGAATTTCAAACTTGGAGGGAAGTGAGTGGAAGACAACTAAGATCCCCTCATTAATGTAAGGTAGGTGGGAAAAGGGTAAAGTTAGAGGCTATCTCTAAATTAGTGGATTTCAACTAATTTAGAGTCACTCTAACTTAAAAATGATTAATCTTCTTAATTCCACTATTAATTACCTTTTTAACCCTCTTCTTTGCTCTCTAATTACTCCTAAATGGTGAGGAGTTGAGAGAAAAAATTAGACAAATGAAACCTAATTAGTGCTAATTCTTGCTAATTCTTGCTAATTAAAGCCTAATGGGAGTGAACTAAACATGGATTTGGGTCAAGACAAGTGTTTAGAACACTAATGCCACTCTAATTAGTCTAATTACAAGAAATTGGGCTCAATTTTTTGATTTTTTGCTCTGTCTAATCATACTAACCAATAGATTAGTAAAAATTAAGAGATAGTTTATGTTTTTTTTTTGATTTTTTGATGGATTAGTGTTCTATCTAACATTGTTAACCTACCTATGCAAAGTAATTAAGCAAAAGAAATAAAATTAAGCTAAAAATTAAGAACAATCATACTAACCAATAGATTAGTGAAAATTAAGAGATAGTTTATGTTTTTTTTTGGATTTTTTGATGGATTAGTGTTCTATCTAACATTGTTAACCTACCTATGCAAAGTAATTAAGCAAAAGAAATAAAATTAAGCTAAAAATTAAGAAAAATAATTTAGGTTTAATAAAAAACCCTCTTGATTAGGCTCTCAAATTAACCAAATCTCAAGTTTTTTACTTGAACTTGTAGTAATCCTACTCTAAATACAAAGCTATGCATGAATCACAACAAAAACTTACAAAACAACTATACAAAACATCAAAATACATAAAACAACCAAAAAATCGCATGCTAAAGAGCTTACCTAACACCGGGCTATGGAGACTTCGTTGAATTCAAATCAAAGATGGCTTTGACAAGTAGCGGATTGGCGCTCCTTGGGAGCGCCGTTAAAGATGTTGACGAAACCCTACCCTAATGTGTCGTGGGAAGTTGCCTATCCACCGAACTTGAGCTAGGCTCAAGAGCTCCATCGTAACTACTCGTCACCACCATCCTCCCGCACTTGTTTGGTTGCTCTAATCCAACAGGTGGTGCAATCTCTCTCGCGCGAAGATCGTGTGGGATCTCCACGGAAGATGATCACGAGTAGCCTAATCACTCAAGCAAGAGGGAGAGAGGAAGCAAGAGAGAATAAGTGATTAGTACTAATCACTCCTAAACCCTAACCCGAAGCACACCACACATGTTAGATTAGAGTTGCAAGAGAGAGGGAGAGAGAACACTCCACTTCTATTGCACAAATGGGAGAATGAGTTACAAACAAGAGAAATTGGCTTTTATAGTTCCAAGCCTTTTTTCCACTAGGCTGTCGAGAGTAAGTGACCCGGGGCGCCCAAAACATAGTTACAAGGCTTTTCTCTATGGTTTGGCCAACTGACCAAGATCCTCTTGTCTATATGCTATCACATTCATTCACATCCTATATCATTAATTCACATCCCGATTCACATGCTAACACATTCATTCACATCCTACATTCTTACCAATGAGTCTGGCACAATCATTCAGACCGCTTTAATTGATATCTATAGAGCATGCAACATAGAAGCTCACACCACTTTGATTGATATCTGAACAGCTGTAATAACAAAATGTTGGATGGTGAAGATGAGGACCCAAAATATGACCTGCTCCTAGAGCCTGCTGACCACTCTAAGGATTAGATTCATGGGTGAACCATGGACACTCTTCCACAGAAGCTTGGGACAACGTTAGCACGATAGGATGGTGTTAAAATCACATCCTTGTTCATGCTTGCTAGATGCATTTGAAATAGAACCAGCACTGGAAATCACATCCTTGTTTGTGGTAGATGCATTTGAAACAGAACTAGTACTAGAAATCACCTTGAGCTAAAGTTTCCCTTGAAAGACCAACACCTAGCTATATGGCGGTCTTGGTTGACACTTGAGAGGGGGAGGGGGTGGCTAGTTATAATGTTTTATCATGGGAGATGTGGACCTCATTAGGCCATCCACCCTCACACCATTCGCGTTACTAGCTGCTTCTACGGTGAAAAATGGCCAATCCTATTGATTTTTTTGAGACATAGGTTTACATAGATTTACATCAAAACTGAAGATGTGTTGCGTAGTCAATTGATAAAGAAAAACCACACTACTCAATCTTCCCCAAGGGGTGGTGGACGAGGACTTCCCAAACCTATCAACATTCCAAGCCTCATCCTTCACTTACATAGAGGCCACCTCCTCAGGTGGCCACTAACATCCTATTAGAATTATCTGAGCCTCAATGATGTGGGTTATGTCTAGGTTGTTTTGGTGTAAACACCCTCTTAGGTGTAAATACACTTCCACACAACATGGCTTGATCTCTCCATTTCTCCTTCCACCCCAACTCCCTCTTGGACTTGGCCATATTTCCAACATTGTATTATAGCTAGTCTCTATTCCGTCCCCATGTTTCACCTTCTCCCTTCTGCATTTTTAGGGTTTGTATTTTTTAAGGGTTTCTTCATTTTTAGGGTTTTTACATTTTCAGCCTACTATGAGCATTTGTGCTTTTTTCTCTTCATGTGACACACCCTTCATATGTTACATTTTTTTCTCCATTCACACCTGTGTTTGTAGGTTTTTTGGGTTCTCCCATCATGATGTTCCTCTCTTAGCTCACCTGTGCAACCCATATAGCATCCATATATGCTGCCTTTTCAGCTTTGAATTAGCCGCCTCTTCTTTGCCATATAGCTGTACATTTTGTTGCCGATCCAGTTCACCATAGCCATCATGGGCTTCATTTTTAGGTTTATAAAAAACTAGCCCACATAGCCACCTCTATGCACAGCACCTATAACAGTCACCTTTGTTGCATTTCTCTCTGTTATGACCAATCCATATTAGCCGCCCACATGTGCTATGGTTCCAACCCTGTTTGCTGAGACCACCATAAGGTCTACCTCCTATGCTTCTTTTATGAAGCCATGGGATCTTCTGGATTCAACATTGAAGCTTATCTCAAGGTATATGTGTTCGGCATATTGACGCTCACTTGATCGATGAACACATCTAACTTCGGTTCCTCTATTAGCCAAAAAGGATGACCCCTAGTAGCTATTGCTTAGAAACGTTGCCTTGAAAAAGGATCTTCATCGACATATGTTTGAGGGGGGATTCTTCCCCAGCTTTTAATCTATTTTCTATTTTATGTCAAGTCAAGGGTTCTGTGCCCAGATTTTCCCCCAAAATCTAAAATTTTAGATATCTTTTAGAGTTTGTTTTGTAAAGCCTTGGTGCTATAAAAGGTAAAGGTGTATTCTTATCCCAGTACTAAGCATTGATATCAACTTTGGTCATAAGCTGATTGAGGGGATAGCATGGCACGAGAAGTGCACATGGCTAAGAACGTCTCCTCTCTGCAATGATGTGGAGTTGGAGGTTCGGTGCTTCTTTTGCGTTCTGGTCTCACCACCTTTGCTCCAAGGAGTGCAATGATGTGGAATTAGATATCACTCTATTAAAGTGGGATTAGCAAAGTTTTATAATGACATGTTAACAAGAGCCTCTTAATTGCCCTCTAGATTAGTGTTTTGCACTAATCGAACTCTTAAAATGACTAGCAATAGGATCCCAATGCCCAAATACACTTAATGATCACTAAACAAAGTGCGAAACACCCAATTGAGCTCTCTTATTTATTTGGTTTTTAGCTCTCTTGAAACATCTTCCCTAATTGAAAAAACCATAAGGTTAAGAGAAATTAGTGATTATCAAAAGTTTCTTTTGATTTTTTATTATTTTTTCAATGGATTAAGGCTATCCAATGCATTGCTAACACTCTAACTCCTTAAGCTAGGCTAAGAAACACTAAATTAGCCTAGAATCAATGAATTTTTGTTCTCTTTTCTTATGTTTAGTGCTTTCCTCTCATTTTCTATGCAAGTAGAGAGGTAAAGCTCACTGAAGTAGAGTGCTCTCTTTTTTGCTTATGTGTTTCTCTCTTTTCTTATGTTTAGTGCTTTCCTCTCATTTTCTATGCAAGTAGAGAGCTAAAGCCCATTCACTCTCTCCTACTAAACCTAATTCACAAGATTCAAGCACTCTATGCACAAAACATAAAAATAAAAACAAGAAATTAACATAAAACATGAGTCATTAACTTGTCTCATTAGCAAAAAGACATCATTAATTCACAAAACCATGTATTTTTTGCTCTCTAATTACTTTACTCACAAGATTAACCAATCATTAACACAAAAACACAACCAAAAGTAAACACTTTTGACCAAATCTTTCAAAAACAAGATAATGCATGAAAGAAAATCATTCTGTTCTTCTCTAAACTCACTCTAAGGGATCCATAACACTTGTATATGACTTTTCTTGCTACTTAATTTCAATCCTTGTATTCTTTTACATCTACTGCAGTTGGATTAATCTCCGGTATCTCTGGTGCCTCCTCATGTTCACCTTCAATGTAGTCCCAATAGCCTTTTCCCATCAAGAAGTTTATTAATCTAAAACTCCAAGCATGTAAGTTGTTCTTGTCAAGCTTTTTTGCAAAAATCTGGTTAATTTCATAATTCGACATCTTGTCTGTAACACAAACTCACCAAAAACAACACTCTTGTTTGACCTGCACATAAACTGTTATATTCTCTGTAGAGCGATACTATACTACACCCAAACTGTCACAACTAATGACCTCAATTTGCATACATACATCTAATGGCAACTTTAAGACCTCTTTGCAGGATACACAGTGTCTGCATAACCAATTGTCCTCTTTGCAGTTTTAAAAATAGAAATCTACAGAGAATCGAAACTTACCCACAATGCACGTGAACGCATGCGAGCCGAAAAATGGAGGTCAAGATGCACCCGAAATGCGTTTTCGGCTCCAAAAATTTATCTAAAGTTAGTTGTCCTACAGCTCCACTCCTACGAAGACAACTCCTTAATCAGAGTTCGTTTACCTGTGCCTCTCGAAGAGCTCCCGACAAGGGTGTAGTAGCCAGCATAAAGAGGGAAGAGTAGATGAAGCTCTTACTCTCGTACTGCTTCTTGTGCTTCTCTTGTTTGCCGCTTAGCTCCTTGGCATGAACTAGGCTCTGATACCATGAAAAGATGCAGGGGAGAAGGGAGCTTGAGCTCTTGCAAGCGCACACACACTCACACAAATCCTAGAAGAGACAAGATGAGAGAATGAAAAATGTTCTTCTTCACAACAAAAAGAGTTCTAACAAAAGATAAGGAAAATACAACATAAGTACTAAAGTACTATGTACATACGGTCCATAATGTGAACACGCTAACTCGAGTGGGTAGGTGTGGACTAGTCGGTGTAGTCCAGCTATAGAATCTCTAGGGCGAAGATATATCGGTGCTAGCTATCAAACCCGCCAGTGATGTAAAATTCGAATGGTCATACAGGCGCCTTGTGAGTGTCACCTCATCTTGAGCTTGACTTCTCAAAAAAGTCCACGCATAAAGGCTACCCTTATACATTAGATATAAATGCCATGTATAAAAGATACTTTTATATATAGTGCATAAATTCCATGCATAAAGGCTAGCATTTTTTACATAGCTGATATATTCTAAAGGGGTAAGAGTAGCCACCACGCACAAAGGCACATGCAAAGGCCCTTGCCCTATGCATTGGATTTTTTATACATAGCCCATACTTTTGCCTACCAAATCACATTCTGGTTCATTCTTCACTAATAGAGTGCCTACTGGCTTGTAATAAAACAACAGATTTATGGTGTGTCTCTACAAAGTGTCGTTGCACAATTCACTTGTGTTGATCAATAGTGTTGCCACTCCTAGGGATTGTATGCTACACTTATGGGCTATGTGTAAAGCCTATGCATAGGGCAAGGGCCTATGTATATGCCTTTATGTATGGCTCTCCTTGGCCTATGCATATGCCAACCATACATATGGATTGTGTTAAGAATTTGAGGTTGAGTCTAAGGATCTAGTCAAAGTAGAAAAATGATTAAACATTGCTCTGGGTATCGAGTGGACCCGAGTTGTAGATACTTTCCAAGAGAAACAAACTTGGGAAGAGTAGCTTAGATGGTAATCATAAATAAGGATAGAAGAGTTGTCTTGATAATTGAGGAGTTAGAACATCTTGTTGAGCCTCGGGAAGGCGCTTGATTTTCCTTACAATTTGTGATAGTGATGCAATAAAAACACCTAAATGAATCATTCTCCTTTCATGTATAAGGATTATTCTAGTCAGAACATGCTAAATAGGTGAGTTGACAAGTATGCTATAACTCAGAGGGTGGACTATGTAGGTGTAGTCCAATTGTAGAATCACTAACAAAGATTCGTCATGTTGACTACCAAATGTGCCAGTGATGTAAATGTGAAACGATCATGCATACACGTCGTGAGTGTCAACTCTCATTGAGCTTGACATCTCAATAGGCTCGCGCTTATATAGACTCATGTTTGTAGACTCATGCATGTAGGCTTATGTCTCTAAACTAATACTCGTACGTCTAGTGAGTGACCTAGACTTACATTATAGTTGGTGGGCTCAAACTTATGGGCTCACCTCTCTACCTATTGACTTACGGATTTGGGCTCATGGATGTCGTGTAGACTCATGGATGTAGGCTCACTCCTATAGACTCATGTTTGTAGGCTCATGGACGTAGACTCGTGTCTTTAAAAAAAAACTTGGCTCACAAATTTGATTTTTATGAAATAGACCTACGTCGGCACAAATTTTTATGAAATAGGCTTATAATAGGATTGGTGAACAATTATTAGTAATAAATATACTTAATTCTCAATAATTACAAAGGATAAGAATTATCTAGTACAGATTGTCAAGAAAATCTTTATAGAACATGAGTAGGTATGTCCTTAGATAGTTTGGATTATGTAGATAAATTAGCAATTTAAATCACTGCACTAAGGCATACAAAAATTATACTACCCACCAGTTGACTAAATTAACCTCAAGCTACAAAGATCTTGGAGTTGAGAAAAAGAATACCAAACAAGTGGTATTATTTTCAACTTTATAACAATGCATAATAATTGAATTGAAATTGAATTCAATTTGATTCCAAGATAGTAATTTCTTGCCGCATGAAGGTGCACAGGTTCTTGCGCATTGTGCGTGCTCCTTACAGACAAATACTCGTAGGCGACGTTGAGAAGAGATTGAATGCACAGAGAGCATGACATTCTTCAAACGAGGATGTACAAAAATGAACAAAACGGTGTTGTATTTTCTTCTCTCAATTCTACGATCACCATCAATCACAGGACCCAAGTTAGGGCTCTCATAGTAGTCGAGCAACATGATGTTGACCATGGCAATGGAAGCCTGGCACACCAACATCTAACCCCCACGCCAACGGCCAACCATTCATTAGCCAAGCCCAGAGTCCATGGCGAGGCACCCACCAAAGGAACCCCGCCCTGAGCCAACTGCCTTGTCCCCAAGCCAACCACCTTGTTGTAAAACTCTTTAGAAGCTCGACGTAGAAGCCTGTGCATGGCCATGACTGTGTTATTGTAAGCTTTGTTCAAAACTTGACGTGAGTGATTGTAAGAGCTTTTTTAGACCATGGGCGCTGAACGTGAAGGCTTTTGTTCGAAGGTGCAGCGAGGGCTGGGCTATTATGCAAAAGCTCGATTCAGTGTGTGCAAACACCTCACTTTGATTCCATCTATTTGGCGCCGTATCTAGGTTGAGCAGGACAACTCGTCCATGACATATGATGATCAGGCTTCATAACACCGCAGCACCTTCTGATGGTACCAAAATCCATGCTTGTGAGGGAAACTGAGTGAACGCAATATGCAGAAGAGTCGCCACGGCACAGTAAAGAGGTCCATTCCCCACCTGCAGCACACCCCAATGGTGCCAGGATGTAGCCACGAAGGCGGGCGGCCATGATGTCTATTTTCAAGGCACAGTGTCCATTGACGGTGCCATGATATTCCCAACTAGCACAAATGTGCAGGATTGGAACTCTGCCTATAGCACCACTTCCGAGTTCCAAATCTGTGCGAAAACGCATCGTATCTTTGCAAAAGTTCTCCACACGTGCTCTACTCTGATAGTGCCTCCCTGCACCCCCTTCTCTCTACTTAAGCATGGCATTCAACAAGAAAGAGGCGCCTTGTCTCTCCTTTCACGCATGTCTGTGTTTCTTCATCAAATTGTACATAATTTCTGTTTTGTTGTGTGATGGGACGATGGATCCGAAGTTGACATCACAAACTTGTTGTGGAGCCCTTGATATGGTAATCGCTACGATAATGCAAGGTCAGCAGGAATGCTTTTGTGGAAGCTTGAAAAATCAAGGAAGATAGTAGTCTCTTGTAGTTTTGTGCTCCTCAGCTAACATCAAATCACCATCAAGGAAAAGGATCAAAGCTTTCAATGTTGACAGGACCAGCGCAAAAACTGGAGACAATCTGCTCTGGGCTGATGTTCCTGCTGCCACCAAGAGAACAAGCTGCTGGACAAGTCTCAAGTCTCAAGTCTCAAACACATGGAAAAAAGGTGCTTTGCCACATCAGAAAGCAGAGAAACGAAAAAGGAGATGCGCTGCAGAAGCCTGCTCTTCAGCAGCAAACACATGACATATCCTGAGTTTGCATGGGCTAGGAAACGACCTTCTTGTCAATTATGATATAACTTCTTTTATCAATCACTTTTAACATAGTTTAGACTGAAGTGGAAGTCTATCAATCAGAAAGGAAGTACAAAAGACAATGTGGCCTTCAGCCGCTGGCCTAAACAGCCTACATACGATAATGAATCAGGCATTAATAAGCTGGCCCAAACAGCCTACATACAAAGGCGAAAAAGTTCTAGTACAAGCTATAATGAATCAGGCATCTCGGAAAGCCCTCTTCCATATAACTCCATCTACATCCCTTTTGGTTTATCTACACTACATAATGATGATACATGCACAAAACAAAGAGCTGCAGCAAAACTGATGCAGTGCACATCTTCTCGAACAATGTTTTATCGGAGTGAGTTGAGAAAGAGAATTGCAACGACACCTATTCCAATCAGAATTGGTATGGCACTCACTAAGTATAGCACACTAAAACCCTGTCCCAAAAGAAAAGACTTCATTCTCTCTCTCTCTCTCTCACACACACACACACACACACACACACACACTTTTTTTTTGGTGAAAGCACTGTTCTGTTTATTAATTAAATGTACAAAGGAGTGTGTCTCACTCTCTCTCTCTCTCTCTCTCTCTCTCTCTCTCTCTCACACACACACAAAAACACAACGTTTGCAACACTCTTGATTGGGTCTCATAAGTCATTTTGGCCTTTTGCAGACTTTAACATAATCTCTCTCTCTCTCTCTCTCTCTGGCTTGTGCCTAATGTGCAAGTGAACAAAAGAGAAGATAGAGAACAATGGAATAGATAGACACATGCACAACACAAAACTACCTAAACTACTGTAAAATTTATGTACAAGAAAATAAGACACAACAGTACTCTCCAAGTACAAAATGATACTGAAAATGTAGATCTCTCATCTTCAGCCCTAATGTTGCTGTAAGATGTTAGTGTTCAGCCCAACACCAACTGTAGATCTGTTTCTAGCATCTCCAATCAGGCCTCAAGTGGTTGCTCCTAACTGTATGCTCCAAAAACCCTGAGATGAGATGAACAAATGAAGAACCAAATTTCTCTTTATATAGCAAAACCACTCTAGGTCGGGTGATTCAAGTCGGCCAGCCCTTTTTGACATAGGATTATGTTGTGACATGTTACTAAAATTAGGTGAACAAGGCTGAACACCTTAGGAAGGAGCCTCTAGAGATTCCTTTTAACAAATGGGAAAGTATGTCCATGGATTTCATTGTTGGATTGCCATGGACCAGCAGGGACATGATGCTATTTGGGTGGTAGTAGATAGGCTTACCAAGATGGCAAGTTTTCTAACTGTAAAAGCAATTGAATTTGCACAACAATTTGTTGGGCAGCTTTTCAGATTGTATGGTCTATTGTATAAGTCCCTGTGATCATCCTGAATCTTGTATGGGCAAACAAAGAGGGTGAATCAGGTTTTGGAGGATATGCTTCGTTCATTTGTCTCCACGTGATCGGTATATCCCTATGGTTGAGTTTGCCTACAATAGTACTAAGCATTCCATTTTTACAGATGTATGGATATCAACCTAGCTACTGTTACAGTCCATTTTTACGGATGTATGGATATCAACCTGATATGTGGTAACTATGGAACTTCATTAATGGGGTGAGAAATTTCTTAGTGAATATGCGAGAGATGCTAGTCAGTGCACAGAATTCTATCATAAGTGCTCTGGATTTGTCAAATCATGGTTTTGAGACTTCATAAACAGGGAAGGTTGGGAAATTACTACGTATTGTGGACCTACCGGATTCTGAAAAAGATTGGTGAGGTGACCTATAAGCTAGAATTGCCTCGTAATGTGCGAGTTCATCTAGTTTTTCATGTGAGTAGATTCAAGGAGAAACTGGAGTTGACTGGAGCTTTCTGGAGGGCACAATGAACCGGATGGGGTTCCCAGTGGAGTGGATCCGTGGTGTTTCAAGACTTTACTCAGCCTCTCACGTCAAGTTCTCATCCAGGGAGCCTGAGGTGACAGATTTCCCCTTTCTCGCTCGGTCCGGCAGGGCTGTCCATTGGCACCTTGCCTATTTGTCGCCAAGGCCATGAGTAGCTCTCTCAACTCAGGAGAAGGGGCTCTACGGATTGCGTCTCCCCATCCGTACTTAGGAGCTGTTGGACTCCCAGTTTGCAGATGATGCAACAGCGTACCTATCTGGAGATGTGGAGAATCTCCAGAGATTCGCAGAGGCGATTGAGATCTTTTGTCACGCATCAGGAGTGCAGATCAACTGACACAAGTTGTGTGGTTTTTGGGTAGGTAGGCTCTGCACCTGCATCGACTCGCTGCCCAATTGAGGCTTTCAGTGCATCCCGAGGGGCACTCCAGTCCACTATCTGGGATGCCAGGTGGGCATTGATCTCTCCTCAGAGCAGTAGCTTACCCTCTTCTTCTGAGCATTTGGAAGAAGTTGCACTGGAGTTCTGCAAGGCTCTCCCTAGTAGGTTGAG
Organism: Cibotium barometz; assembly: GCF_041138505.1. Taxonomy (NCBI): domain Eukaryota; kingdom Viridiplantae; phylum Streptophyta; class Polypodiopsida; order Cyatheales; family Cibotiaceae; genus Cibotium; species Cibotium barometz. The sequence continues at coordinate 7,944,760 of NC_141065.1, read as the reverse complement.
TGGTGGCGGCGAACCAGGTCCTTCTGGCCACCATGTGGTACATAACTTCTTGTCGGGCCTTCTCCCGAGCATGCAATTGTCAGATACAGCGGTTCATCCGGAACTTCTTGTGGGTTGGCAGTGATGGGAGGCTTGCCCGGGCCAAGGTGGCTTGAAGAGTGATCATTCAACCGCGATGCAGAGGGGTCCTAGGCATCATTGACCCCTCCATCCAGGGCCACGCTTTGTTGGGGAAGTTGATTGTTAGAGGACTCCTAGGTGGTGAGCGTTGGAAGGACTTCCTCTTGGCCTGGATTTCAGCCCGTACTCCGAGCCTGGGGGACCCTGGCTGCAGCACACCAGATGGATCTTCACAGAGATGCGGGCCCACGGATTTAGCCCACAGAGGGGGCCTAGGCATCATTGACCCCTCCATCCAGGGCCACGCTTTGTTGGGGAAGTTGATTGTTAGAGGACTCCTAGGTGGTGAGCGTTGGAAGGACTTCCTCTTGGCCTGGATTTCAGCCCGTACTCCGAGCCTGGGGGACCTTGGCTGCAGCACACCAGATGGATCTTCACAGAGATGCGGGCCCATGGATTTAGCCCAACTTTTGAGGACAGATTTGCAGCCAGCCTACTCCGAGCTTGATACCACCTTAAGCCGGCCCTTAGGCAGTTAGATCCGGTAGCTTCGGAGGAGCGTCTTCGGTAGCCCCTGATCTGGAACCCCTTGATCCGTTTACCCAATGGCCATATGTTCGGGTCCCAACCTCATGTATCATGGGGAGCGTTGAGCACAGGACCTACTAGGTCCCTTGGAGATTGGCTTGCACACAGACAGCTTCCCCCAGAGGCTCAGGAGAGAGGCCTGGCTAGGATCCGGGGTAGAGACAGACTTAGCCTCGACATCGACTCTGCTATTCCCCAAGAGTGGCTGGCCCCTATCCCAGATCTGATCCCCCCATAGTGGCTCGGCATGTTTACTAGGCATGATATTCTCTTGGTAGTCCATGGCGGGGATGAGGGTTCTGGTTTGCTCACTTTTCCTATTGGTCCCCACAACAGATTAGAGAGATTAAAGCCCCCTTTGGATGATTTCAGTGGCGGCACCTTACAGAGTGTGAGGGTGATTGGATTTCATGCACATGAGAGGCACATAGACCTCCCGTCGGCCAAGGTGGCCAAGGAGAGACTCTAGCGGTTATGGATTTGGGAGAGCCGGCCCCTCACGCACCTCCAGTGGGACCCGGGGGGGGGGGGGGGGGGGGAGTGGACTTGGCGTGATCATGTTGATCGGGAGGAGACTCTAGATACAGCTTTCTTTGCATACACCGCGCGGCTAGGCCGCAAGATTCAAATGCCTGAGGTTGAGGGCACCCTGACAACAGTAGTACATTGGCAGTCACAAGGCCTCTCACAGCGTTTTCTCTTAGATTTCTGGAAGTGGCTCTGGGACACTTTCTAGCCTCAAAAGATCACCCTCTTTCTTTGGCTGATGGCACATAGGAGCTTGGCAGTTGGTGTTAGCACATTCATCCCCAGTTTCTGCTCATGGTTGGAGTTCCCTTTTGGTCCCTTTTCATGGCCCTTGGTTGTGGGCTGGCCACCCTATTTTCTATATTTTTCTAGCATTTTTCCCAGGTCAGGTCATTGATGTCCAGTTGGCCAGCTTCATGATCTCTTGCTTGGGACTGTTTCAGTGCAGTATATTCCGCATAGTTGCTTCATATTTCTCTCTCTCTTGCACTCTCTCTCAGCACACTCTAGTGACTGTTTGCTTTCGCTCTGTGCACTCTTTCATGGTATCATCGCTCCAGGTTCAGCGTTACTCTGCTGCTCCAGCTTCTCCTCAGTTTCTAGCACCTTCATCTCTGCGTTTTCTTCTTAGATCTATTGCAGGTCGGCTGGCTTCTTCTGGCGCTTCTCCACTGCAGCTTCAGGTCATCCATCACAGGTTTTGACCATTGAGACCCCCTGTACACACTATCAGCTACTCTGCTTCAAGGCAACAGCACTTGTTGTGCTGCGTTTTTTTCTCTATAGGTGTTTCTTGCAGTTGATGGTGTTCTGCTTTGAGGATTGGTGGCATCCAGTACCTGTGGCGGACACTTCTTCTGAGATTGTGCATTTTTCTTTTGAGATTGAGCCCAAGCTTTTGTGATGGCTGTCCCGACTACTCTTCATATGTTCTCTGAGTCTACAAAGTTGGGTGGCTCCAACTACACTTTGTGGAAGGTGAAGGTGAAATCAGCCTTGCGTGGAGTGGATCTCTGGGATTGGCTTGTTACAGCTGCCGATGCCACCCCTCCCACCCTTACTACGTTGGTGTGACTCACGTACAGATTGATATTTGGCGGGCAAATGCTCGTCGCGTTTTCTCTTTTCTGATGTTGAATTGTCAAGGTTTTGTTCTCTCTCACGTGCGTACAACAGATGCTGCACATGAAGTTTGGAAGGCATTTGCAGATCTTTATGAGATTAAGTCTCTAGGTCGGATTTTGGCTTTGGAAAAGCAGCTTATGAATTTGTCAGTTTCTGCCTTTCCATCTTTATCTGCTTTCATCTCGAAGATGAAAGATCTCTGGGACGAGCTTGCTGTTTGTGGCAAGGATATCTCTACAGAGGATATGGCTATTCGGCTTCTCTCCGGATGATTTTATCACCCACCTGGGGTACATGGATGTACACCTATCACATGGGATACGTTGTGCCATTGGACAGATCCGGACCTCATCACACCAGCTGCGGATTGAGACGACAAGGCGATATGTGCATCAAATCTTGGATGACCGCATTTGTCAGCTATGCTACCAGGAGGTAGAGACAGAGGAACACTACATTTGCCGATGTACAGTCTATTATGAGATTTGAGGGAGATATCACTGCCTCTTCCGAGAGGGTTTTGGGCCGTTATGCAGGGTCATGGAGTTTGAGGATCGGAGATGCCTGGGATTGTTTCTACTTGTGCTCAGGAGACACAAAGAGACCCTCTTGGCGGCAGACAGGAGGCCGAGCCATGATGTACCTAGACAGAGGACCCTGACAGATTTCTTCGGCACCAGCACCAGCAACCCAGCCCACACAGTGCCTCTATTGGGCCATCAGGGCACCGACCACGCTCCTAGGGAGTTACCACCAATAGAGCAGTTATCTTATGTCGTGCTCGTCGGCCACGCCCACCAGGATCCCAACCACGGCATCCTCACCATCGCCAGATCAGAGCCATTATTGCTCGGCATCGGAGGTGCCTACCTCGCTTCTACGACCTCTCCATTCTAGACAGCCCCATGGCGGAGATACTTGATCTAAGGAGAGGGCAACACTTCAACTGATCAACATACATGGAACTACCTGATATACATTTTTCAGTATTTTCCAGTATTTTCTACTCAGTATCACCTCGGAGTCTTACAGTTCTGTTCTTATAGCTGTAGGACAATCAGTTTATTGTACTTTTTAGTCTCATTTAATTGTTCTCTTTGATGAGACACCAACTTCAGATGTACTCTTAGTTTTGGTCTCATAGGCCATTATGGCCTCTTAGAGACGTTAATATATCATTTCATTTCTCCAAGCTTTCAGAGAGGTTTGATGCTTACTTTCAGTCTCTTGTTTTTTCTCCTCGTCCTCTTTCACTTACTTGGGAGGAAGTTCTCCCCTCCATTATGCAAATTGAGTTTCGCTTTGAGGAGCGGACTGGCACCTTTGGTGGTTTTGATGGAGCTTTGGCTGCACGAGATAAAGGGAAGAGTCGATAGAAGAAAGGGAAAGGGGGTTCTGACAAGGACAAAGATAAAAAAAAAAATCTAAAAACAAGGACATTGAGTGTCACTACTGTGGCAAGAAGGGTCATAAATTGCCCCAATGTCACAACAAGAAGCGGGATGAAGAAGCAAAGGACTCCACATCTACAGCGGTGTCTCAGACCAAGAAGGATGATGGTATTCTTCTAATAGCAGGTACTCGTCGTGTACTTGCTCTTGTGACTTCTCAATCGCAGTCGTGGATTGTGGATAGCGGTGCTACTGCTCACATGACACCTCATCGGGATTGGTTCAAGGACTTTACTCCCAAGACAGGTGATATCACTTTGGGTGATTCTTCTTCTGTGCTAGTTCATGGACACGGCACCATCCCCATCTTCCGCTCCTCCGAGGACAAGAGGTACTCCTTTGATGTTCTGTACATTCCAGATTTGGCATTTAATCTTTTGCAAGTGAGTGCTCTTATAGCTTAGGGTGCAGAGGTGATAGCGATGTGCCTCTTTTCCAAAAACACACTGACAAGTAGAACTCCTACACTCTTTCTTTTAGTGGGGCCAAAGCATTTTTTCATATGCTCCTCAAACAACCACCCCACCATCTATCTGTTTTATGCATTATCCAAAGCGCATTAGCATGATCTACAATCAAGAAGGAGCAAGCATTTTGATATAGACCCTTTGAGCTGTTAGTTCATGTAACCTTGTAGCATGAGGTGGAGCATCCCGCCAGTCCTTCGAATGCTCCTATTCAACGGAGGCACTAGCTGAAGAGACTACAAGAGGCCGCGTATGAGATGCCATAGAGGCCTATAGTGCATGCCCAACCCATACCTCAGGCTTGCTGCTAGGAAGAAGATAACATAGCCTTCATCATTGACCACATCCGCCACGAAACGTCCATTCTTTTGTGATAGGAAGAAAGCTTTCCGTGGTTCAAGAAGGCCTAACAGAGCATGAAACAACCTACTCCAATGTGCGCATGGTGTTTCCAACCTCCCGTGATCTTCCATGCCATTCCAGTTCTCTGTTAGCAATTTCTAGTCCATGATTAACCTAAAGTTGAAGGGGCAACCTGGTATTTTCCTTGTAAAGTGCCCAAAAACCACCTCCCAGTAGTCGGGGTTCCATGCACCAAAACACACACACACACACACATCTAATCCTATACAAATAATGCCTAAAAAATAAGATTTTTCAAAAATTAGGGCTTCTTGAAAATGATGCTATGTGAGGCTATAGCAACACTTGAATGCTTGATATATGCCCTCAATTTTAAAAAAAGATGAAAGAATTTGGATTAATACTTTGATTAAGCTGGATTTGCAAAAAATTTAAAAAACTGGATTTGCAAAAATTTAAAAAACCCCCAAGAATTTTCTGATGAATACCTTTGTCTGCTAGTTGATTTTGTTGATTTGATGCAGGCTCTCCTCAGGTACTCAGCAGTGTCCTCTCCCTTTTTTTTTCAATCCAAATGTGCACCTGGTTGCTGCAGGTGCCATGTCTATGAAGAAGCTTGTGGCTATGGAGCGCTTTGACACTGCTGGCTGAGGGGCGGTTGGCACTTGACTGGGCAGCAAACAGCGATGCTGATTGTCGGGCATGTGAAGTTGGCGTAGATAGGTGGGCAGCAACTGGTGCAGGTTGGCGTAGACAGGCAGCGCTGATTAGGGGGGCTGGCTATGAGCTGGCAGGTAGTGGCGACAACAGAGTTATGGCGGGTGCAACAAGGCGGCTCAGTGCAGTAGTCGAGAGGCTGACCAGACCCGTGTAGTCGGGCTGCGCAGTTTGTGCAGTGGCTAAAGGCAGGTAGCGACTGACTGTGAAGTGGCAGTGGTGCGTTGGGTTGTGAGGCGCCAGGCGGGTTTTGAGAAACATGAGCAACAAGGCACCAACTCTATACCATGTTGATCTTCATGGTAGAGCTACAGCTAGGTTTTGCACAGCTATGGAGATTGAAAGATCTTCATGTCATAGGAGAGTGTGTGAAAGGAAAGAGAGAAGAGAGAGAACAAAGTTATTAGAGAGAGAGTGGAGTACACGACTAAAGATGTGATAGTTGCTTGATTAATTCAATGAAATACACATACCTTTATAGGTTACAAAGGTTGACCTTCTGACATTATTGCTTATGTCACTCACATACACACAAATATCTAGATATTATTGATACCCCTCTAAAAGGTGGTTCACACACAAACACTACCACACTCATTAGAGTGGGTGTAGAGGCGTCAATTGCCCATTGATTATTAAATGTGAAAGTAGGAGTGGTGTGTGTGAGTTATCCCATAAGGCAAAGGGATTGTATTACTTTGAGCATATTGTATAAAATCTTCTTGTCTAGCTTTTGTTGTGTCCATTCGAACTTGCTACAGGTAGCGCAAGTTTTTGGCGACCCTGCTGGGGAGGGAGAGTTTCCATAACTCTCCCTCCCCCAAATGTTTGGTCTTAATTAGGGTTTTCTGCTCTAGGTTTAGGGTTTCTTTGGTTGCTAATGTTCTCATCTTCATTTTTCTACCAATTCTAGGTTGCTATTTTGCTGTTGCTCTAGGGTTTCATCACTTGTGTGGAGAGGCTTTTGCAGGTCCATTTTCATAGCTACTAGTGGTGTGCTGCGCTTGCTTGGCTGCCCCCAGCACCTGTACTCACCTCCACTACCTTCGACCCCTCGTAGCTTCATCCCCCTCTCACCCTCCCTCATCTGTGCCTTCTCACTCTCGCCTCTTGTCATCACCTGACTCAGCCTTCGCTGCTCCGCACCTTCACACTCAGTGCATCCACCCGCCAGCTTCCCGCTCAGCTCCACTAACTCGTCATTTATACCTGCCGCCCTTCACACCTTCGTCTGCTTGGCCATCCACACATGCTGGCCACCCACCTTATGGGTTCCGAATGGCACCGCTGCTGACATGGTGGTTTGGAGCCTGCTCGGCACACCTTCACGTCACGTGTCAAGTCGTCAATTCTGAGTGTGGGCCGCCCATCTGCCTATCATCGCCACACCTCACCCACGCCCAATCTTACTGCGCAGCCCCCCGGGGCCCCTCTCTCCTGTCTTCCAGCAGTGCTTCCATTTACCGTGTGCGCTTCCCTTTGTTGAGAGCAGCTATCGACTCCTACTCCATCAGAAATAACAGCAATAGCGAGCACCTATCGAGGACTTTGAAGGCCCGAAGGTGATGATCCAGTGTGCACAGCTTCAAGAGAATCTCAGAATGTCTACCCAGAAAAGGTGCTGCCTACCAGTTTGGGGCTCTGATGGGTTTCCTTTTTGCTGTGCTTGGGGTTATTATTCTCGACATTGCCATCAACTTGTTCCCCATTTAATATGTAGCTCTTGACATAATCATTCCGCATCACGTCTTGCATCATTGGCACCACATTTTGGACAGGACCTTCACCATGGGCATCTTTTTCAGTGCTGATTCATACGCCCTCAAACAAATTAATTCACCTGTGGGGATGTGTTCCACTCTAGCAATTATATAGTTGTTCATTCATATGTATAAGGTTTGATGTCTGTTTGGATGGGTATCAGTGATCACTCCACAGTCAAACATTTATGTATGAGGAGTTGTAGGAGCCATGTGTGGTGTGGTGTAGTAGCTTAGGAGCCAAGGGGGCGGAGGGTTAGATCCACCCTTGGTGCAGTAAGGAGAAGATGGCTTGGAAGTTGGTACCAAGAGTAGTCAATCATGCCTCAGTGGTGTGTGAGAGTTATCCCATAAGGCAAAGGGATTGTAATACTTCGAAAATATTGTATAAACAGGGGCATTTGAAAAAATCTATGCAATCTTCTTGTCTGGCTTTTGTTGTGTCCATACAGTGGGTTCACACACAGGTAAGACCCTGATTCTGAACAAATTCATCAAATTATATACAGTATTTTGGGGGCTTTTGCAAAAAATTCATCAATCTGCTTCAATTGGAGCTCTTGCAGTATAGAAAATGTGGGGATTTTCCAAAATATGATGAAAATCATTGAATTGAAGCTCCTGCAGCCACAAAATTTTGGGGTTTTTCCAAAATTATTAAGCTCCTGCATCGAATTGGAGCCAATGTATCAATGAAATTTGAGAAAAATCATCAAATTATAGCTTATGCATACACAGTTTTTCGAGCTTTTGCAAAAATTCAACCCTCTACTTCAATTGGAGCTCTTGCAGTATAGAAAATAAGGGGATTTTTTGAAATATGATGAAAATCATCAAATTGAAGCTCCTACAGCAAGGCTTTTCCAAAATTAAGCCTCATGTATCAAATTGGAGCCAATACATCACCGAAAATTTGGGGTTTTTCCTCTACAACTACCAATTTGTGCAATTCTCTGCCTTGGCCCCCAAGCCTAAAATAATAACCCAAGTGTCAATCGCTTGGTAATGCCGATGCAAAAATGCAAATCTTCTTCAGCACATCATCAAGAAGTTTTTAAACTTCCAAAAATTATCTAATTCCTATTATGTGTGAGTCATGGGTTCTCTGCCCAAGTGGTCCCCCAAAATTGACTGTAATAAATGTGTTGTGACTATGTCAATCTTTCATGTGTTCCATCTTTGCAATAAGCCTTGAACCCTTTTCAATTTCCTTGCTTAGAGACAGGGGGGTTGTCTTGACGGACTGTCATGAGTGGTCACGCTCTAATATCAAGCTTGGCATGGGTTCCAAGATGTTAGCATCATAGTGTTCTTTCGTACCACATGATTACAATCTTGAGCCCAAATCACCATGGCTATTGAAGATCTTCTCAAGCATCTCCACCTTCGCTCCGAGGGGGGTTTGTTGGGATTCGGAATCACATGTTTCTGTGTCCCCCTCATGTGTGTGAACCCCCTGTGTGTGTGTGTGTGTGTGTGTGTGTGTGGACGTGTTATCACTGTTTCTAGTTCTCCTGTAGTAGCTGCTCCATGTTGAGGCAGCTATAATTGTCATTGCATTAATAATGAAATAGTGGTTTCCACAAAAAAATGTGTGTGTGTGTGTGTGTGTGTGTGTGAATAGCCCCTAAAAGGCTTATTGTTCTACTAGTGTGTGAAGACACTCTTATGAGTGGATAAGATAAGTGTGACATGTGGCATCAACTTATTAGAGTGTGATGTTTGTATGGGTCAACAGGTAAGGCTGCAAGCCTCCACAAGCATTGTACTTGGTGAGTGAACTTCTATCACATCAATCAATCTATCGTTGAGTCGTGCAATAATCTCTCTCTTGACCTCTCTCTCTCTCTCATTCTCAGCCCATTGCACATGGATCGCACCTCCGGAGCTCCCCACGAAGATGCACTTCTCCAGAGATCACTTCCTCACACTCATTGAGTATGGATTCATCCAGCAGCCGGGCTACTTGAGTGTTCACATGTCCCATAGCATGCGGATTGCGATTGGCCAAATACGGGCTTCATCCCACTGCCTCAGAGTGGAGACAGGTAGAGTTGAGCGCATCTTCAGAGCCGGGAAGCTCATATGGAGACCCAAAGAGGAGAGGATATGCCGATTATGCCACACAGAGGTTGAGACGGAGGAGCATTACATATGCCGCTGCCCAGTATACTATGAGATCCGCGGGAGCTTTCACTATCTATTTCGTAATGGGATTTGGTCCACTCTCCAGGATCATTGACTTCCAGGACCAGCGTTGCCTAGGCCTCTTCCTGCTTGAGCTCCGCAGACACAGGGACACCTTCTTGAGAGAGCTTCTCGGCCCCAGCCACGCCGCCCCCTCCCTCGCCAGCCAACCATCACTAGTTTCTTCCGAACCCAGGAGGTGGAGGACATCGATATAGTGGATCTTGTGGACCCTCCACGAGCTATTACGGGCCTACCTCGCCCGAGAGGAGCTACCTCAGACCAAGCCTCCGCACTCCAGTGTGCCCGAGAGGAGCTTCCTCGGACCAAGCCTCCGCACTCCAGTGTGCCCGACGCCCCACGCCCCCCGTCCGTTGGAATCACCTCATCAGCTCCAGATCTAGGACATGCTCCGCCGCCATCGAGCTACCTTTCCACGTGACATAACTGAGGGAGACCTCTTGGCCATACTCATTAGCCCCATGCTTGATATTTTGGAGAGTGGTATACCATCTACTCGGAACTAATGTTGTTCTCATGTTTCTATGTTCTTAGTTTTCCATGATGAGATATGCCACGGACATTATTGTATCACTTTGGTCTCATAGGCCCATTGGGTCTTTAGTAGACGCTTAATATATCTTTCTTTCTTTCTTCTCTCTCTCTCTCTCTCTCTCTCTCTCTCTCTCTCTCTCTACACACACACCATGGATCTCTTTGATCCACCATAGCTAGGCTTGTACCTATGAAAACTCTCATATGGAGACCTAGGGAGGAGAGGATTTGCCAATTATGCCGCACAAAGGTTGAGACAGAGGAGCATTACATATGTCACTGCCCAATATACTATGAGATCCACGGGGGGGTTTCATTATCTGTTCCATGAGGGGTTTGGCCCACTTTCCAAGATCATTGACTTCTCGAACCAGTGCTGCCTAGGGCTCTTGTGCTACTATTTAGTCTCATATACTCTTTGGGTCTTCAGACGTTAGTATAACTCTCTCTCTCTCTCTCTCTTGAAGTTCTCAAGCAGTCTTAAGACACTTAAGGGCACAAAATAATGGATAGCAAAGAAGCCTACACCAACACACATAAAGCCAAAAGGGTGCAGAATTGGCTAGAGTCTGGGCCGCTTGCAAAGAATGGAAATGGGCAGTCTTTTGTGATGGAAGAGCCCTGATCAAGAATTTCCACAAGCCCATACCAATCGAGCCTCCACTTGTTGTACGGTTGTACCCCTGCCATCACAGCCTCATCAGCCGATGAGTAGAGTTTTCTTTTCTGTTTAGTGTTTCCTTGAGTACAACAGATTGTCCCGAGACCTCCATGATCTTCATGTCAGTACATGGTCTCATAGGTCATTTTGACCTCCAACAGATGTCAACAAAGCTTGTTTTCTTTCTTTCTCAAAATGAAGTGTCTCAACATGAGCCAAGAGAAACATTTCACTGTAGAGGTCAGGAAGGCAGGAATTACTTACTACAACAGGTGGCACATTCGCGTCTTCTGACTCTTCTCCGGGCTGGAATTCTGCTGCTGCATCCCAATCAACCTTTGTCCTTTGAGCTACTACTCTCGGATCCACACCGGTGTCTGTACTTTTAGCATAAGGTGACTTCATAGGATCACTTGGAGCCTCTACTTCATCCTGGAAAGTCAATCCATAACATCAACACAGAAATTCAACCAACTGCTGCTAAAGCAAAGATAAATTTAAACCATGTTTACCTCAACGTTGGGCCAGGAAACCATCTCTCTTGTGAGCTCTCGTAGAGCAACTCGATCAGAGGGGATTCTCCCTTCATAGACCTTCACGCAAGAAGTGTAATCATACAAACCAGCAAATTGTAAATGGCAGCAAATGAGGATAAAAAGCTGGATTAAAATATTCCTAGTTTCCATTACTGAGAGTGGGAACGGCTGAAATGGCCAAAAAGGGTTTCATACAGGCCCACCGACCCTGAAACAACTGTTTTGGCACAAAGGCCCCAAATTTTGGGTGTTTTGGTGTGATGACTAGGACCCTAGGAGATGGAAGTGAAATGATAGCTTCTTCTTATATTTTGAGGCATACTCCTGCAGAAGAAACTGCTACTTACATCCACCAGAGCGGCTGCCATGTCATCTCTGGAACATCCCCTTTCATTCTCTACACCAAGCTGCTCTCTCTTTTCCTCCTCCCAAGGATCTTCAATCATTATTGTCAACTTCACCTGATTTAATCAAATCCATCAATACTCAAATTATAAGTACCTCCCTATATATGCTCATGCATTTTTGTGTTTTTGTACATTTTTAAAAGGCATATTTTCCTCTCTCTAACCAACCAAAAAGCAGCCTGTTACATCACTTAGTCTGCACAGTCTCAAATGCAAAAATCATGCAACGGCAATTAACCCATCTTACTTAAACAGACTATAGACCTTCTCCTCGTTCTCCTCTTTGCTGCCTCCCAGCTTAACTACATTAACCTCTGCTGTTCTAAGCAGCCACAAAGGCCCCCTCCCTTCAGACTCACAGAAAGAACTCAGTACCTCAAGGAGGTGATGTAAACAGCCATCTTGCTATCTGCTCCCTCTCGTCATCAACCTACCCTGCTGCTGCCCAACACACTCCTCTGCCTGCCCTTCTCTTCATGTTCCTCAATCCCTCTGCATGCACCAATTTTTTTAGAACACCCCAACAAGAACAAAAACAGAACCCCCCTTACAACTTCAGGATGAGATGTTGAAAATACAAACAGATTACACTGTCAAATCATAGGGTTAGTTACATTTCACTTCATGGCTGTCAATTGCAGACTTTCCAGGTGAAACATGACCCCATTTTGATCCTAAGAGCCCACACGATTAAAGGTTCATGGAGGCAATGTAATTCCTGAAAATTGCTGAGAGATTGTAAGATGCGAGCTCATCTCGGAGCCTATTTTCCTCAGAAGAAGAATTAGCTTTCCTGTGGAAGAGGTACGACATAAAGGACATCTGGCATATGTTCTATGAGACAAACCTAGGCATGGCGAAACAGTGTACATTGGATACACTGATGACACTAATGAGTGCTACCTGGAAGAGCTAATCATAAAAACCAATGATGTTTTGGATGGAGATATATCAGAGACTGCAGACAAACAGGTCAAAGGGCACACCAGAAAGCTCTTTTTGCCATTTGGTTAATCTGCCAGATTGGAGGTGTGGAATTTGCTTTGGATGCATTCTTTCATGTAGGAAGGTATGCGCAATCAGGGACGTGGATGGGCAATCATGCATCTGCAGCAAGCGCAATCCTTCATTCTATCATTGTCTAATTAGCTTATGACTGCTATAACTTAAAACATAACCTCAGTCACACAGGTCTTTCATCAAATTGACTTCAGTTTGACTGTCCTGGTTAAACAATATTAATCAGTAATTACAGCTTAGTTTAAGGGGGGAGAAGACACAGGCAAATTGCAAGATTGCAGTCTGGTTCAGAGTGCAATATATAACAATGATGGCAGGAAGCAGGATTGCGAACAAATACACAAAACAGCCGGTGTTCATGACCTCTTTTTTTTAAGAGATTTTTTAACAACCCCACCCACCTGTGTGCGGTCCCTCCCTCAACCCCTTTATGATGACTCTCCTGGCTACAGGGTACGAGACTTGTAGCAGGGCGGTTTGCCTGGATGTGTGAGTTGTAAGCATGGTTGTAATTGAGAAGGGATAGAGAAGATGTGTATGTGTGAGTTATCCCATATGCACATGGGTGCGATGGTGCCTTAAAGTTGTATAAAAAGGCATGTATTGGAGTTTGAAAAATATTCGAATGCAACACAGCTTGTGCTTTTGTGACTTACGTTCTCTCAGTTCATCTTGTTATTCATTTATGCTGTCATTAGTTTAGTTAGGGCATTCAAATCAGCTCAAATGTAGACTGATTTTTGGCATGCCCGGTGGGACTGGGGAGAGCTTCTATCGCTTCCCCTCCCTAGATCCCCATTTTGACGATTTTACAAAATGGGATGTATGACATTAAGGCTCTTCTGTTTTTTTTTTCTTCATTCTGTGCGAGATACTACTCGGCAGGCCCACTTCATGTAGTCGCACCTCCTCACCACATTTTCACTCCCTCAAGCCCTCTTGCTCGCCCTCCCATCCGTTTCTACCCGCGGCCCGCCCCACCATCAGTTCCCTCCATCATCGTCTCCTACTTGCCCCCCATCCACCTCTTACTATAATGCAACTGCTCGGGTCCCTTCATCAGCTACAGAGCTTTCATCGCTCTCCCTCCCCAGATCTCTGTGTTGACACTCAACAGTCCTAGCTGTGATGCACTGGTGTGCTGTCATCCCCATTGCCCACAAGGTCTACATCCTACTTATGTTCGTTAGTACTGCAACCCCTTGGTCCTTGTCATCGCCAAGATTGCGTATACTCACCGCCCCTCTTGTTAGTATTACCCCTTGCTCAGGCCGCCAATTGCTTCGAATGAGCTGATTATGTGGCTCCCCTATCCATTGTGGTTTGCTGCCTGTTGTGGCCGCTTGCATCTGCTGTTCAACATCTGTCCATCATTGCTCATCCCGAGTGTTGGGGCTTCGCACTCTTCTGGCTGAGGGCTCGGCACAGTTCAGACTCAGCACCTTCCTGCTCCTTGCCGCTGGCAGCTGCTTGTCACGTCACAGTGCGCGCCGTTGCCAGCTGCCCACATGTGCTGTCCTTGTTTGGGCCGACACCCATTGAACCCACTTTTCAACCTTCGCACAATTTCATTCGCACTTTACCTAGCTGTGTTCCCACTATTCGCCATTACTCATTCTCAATCCTTATCCGGTCTTATTACTTATCGCTCCCACTATCTACGTATTGTCCACCACCACTTGTCTCTTCTGGTTATTGCCATCTACCATCCCCTCTTCTACCATGAGTGGGTGCTCTCAATCTGCCTACTCGTTGTTGATGCACAGGAGGCCACGATTCACAAATTCGTTGTTGCAGCGTCCAAATTAAGGGTTTGGTGGGGAGACTATCATTGCTGCTTGTTGGTGGTGCTAAAGTCTTTATGGTGGTGCCAAAGGTCTCTACAAATCTTACAAAGCAATTCTCAGCTGCAACGGAACCTGGATTAATGATACGCGATCAAATCAAAGGCCGACACACCATCTCCATTTTAGGTCTCTTCTATTTCATGGTGTAATCTCTCTCTCTCTCTCTCTCTCTCTCTCTCTCTCTCAGATTCTGTGGTGAATCTTCCCCCCTCTCTCTCTCTCTCTCTCTCTCTCTCTCTCTCTCTCTCTCTGCCCGCCTCTCTACTCTGTGCGCACCCACCTGCGCGCCTCTGCCCGCCTCTCTGCTCTGCTCAGTGCACGCCTCTTTGCTCTACCTGTTCTGTTTTGTGCTCGCCTCTCTGCTGTGATCTGTGCGCAGGCAGCTGCCCCCCCTTTCCCCACCCGCAGGTGCCCCCTTTTCCCCATCCACCCTTGCTTAGGCCCCCAAGGCAGCAACTAGGGGAAAACATGTCTCAATCCCTAGAGGGAGAACAGGATGGTGAGACAACCTTTCACACCCCCACGAAGGCACCAAATGCCTACCGCAGAAGACTGAGGGAAGGGATCATGTCCCCTGGCTCACGAAGGCTTGCGAAGATGGCTTGACGAGATGAGGCCCTTTATGAGGAGATACAGCTGCACATAAGGACAGAGATGAACACCATGCGACAGGAGCTTGAAAAGGAATGGACTGTGCAGATGCATGCCCAAAAGAAAGTGATATCGAAACGCTGAAGGAAGAGATATATGTTGAAGGGAGAAATGCAAGCCCAAGTACGGGTTGAGATGGAATTAGCCCAAGCCTTGATGCACACGAAAATGAAAAAAGAGATGCAGGAATGGAAGGATACCGCACCGACGGGTCACGGCACCGGGCGTCCGCAGCTCCTAGAGTGGGAGCTCTGCCTGAGCCTCGTTGTTGATAGCCCCATCCTTTGGGAGCCCCACCCGATCCTCGTCGTCGACCCCCCCCCCTCCCCCCCCCCTTTCTCCCACCACCCAAGCCAGCCCCTTTGCCACCTTAACAACCGAGTAAGGAGAGAGCCTACGGATGGATCCTTCTCACAGCCAATGGGGAGGCCAACCCCATACAGCCACCCGAGTCCTCCCACCAAGAACGGTTGCCGGCAACCCAATCGGGGGCACCAACACGCACAGCACCATCGCAAGCGTGAGCACACGAGGGAGCACAAACGGGAGCCCCAAGCCCCTATAGAGGAGGGGGCCCACTCCCAGAGCCCCGTCCGCAGACACCTCGTCATGGTTCCTCCTCAGAAGAGGGAATAGTTCTCGAGATACTGGTCCCTGCAACAATGAACTGTTATGAGCCCTTACTCTTGGAGGCAGTGGCCGCAGCCAGCCTCCTCCATCTCCGCCTGGATTGAGGAGATTTGGATGCTGGAAGGTCATGGGCTAGCCGTCTACATACCACATGCATAGTGCCAGCGATAATGAGATCATACATAAATAATAGAAGACTAGGGCCATTATCATCCCTCCTCCAACAATTTTCGTGGCTTGGAAGGGATTAGAGTGGTGGAGCACTGGAGGTTAAGCGCGCAGTGACGTGAACACTACTAGAATGGGTGACCTCCCGGGAAGTGGCCCCCAATTTCCAACATGGTATTAGAGCCGGGGAGGCATAGTCACAAGGGAACGGGAACGTTTTGGGGAACGGATGACTGTTTGGAACGGGAACGAAAAGCTTGAATAAAAGGGAACGGAATCGGGAACGCCACATCATTGCATAAATGTGTTTATAAATGTACTTTATATATCTGTAAATGCTTTGGAAAGAGGCATAGTAAAGAAAGAACCTCAAACCATCTCAGTAGTGGCCATGATAATGCATAGGTGTGTTCTACATGATACATAGTTCACTTATATTTCTTACATGGTCTGCGGTGCCATTTTGGAACGGGAACGGGAACGGCTATCTCTATGGAACGCGTTCCCCCGTTCCAAGAGCTTGGAACGACGTTCCCTTGTGACTATGCGGGGAGGGCATGTTGAGATGTTGCTAGCGGAGCTGGTTGACTTGCCAATTCCTCTTGGTGGAGTTGAACGAAGGCCGAGTGTGTGTACGACTAAGAAGGCTACGTCGTGCTGGTATGCCCGGAGTAATCACTAGCAGGCGGGCATATGCTGGAATAGCCGGGTAACATCTTTGTGAGAGCACATAGACCTCTGAGCCAAGTGTCATCAGAGCCTCTGGGTACCCTACGTATTTTTGGCCATTGAGGGAGGGTGTTGGAAGGTCATGGCCTAGCCGTCTACATACCACATGCATAGTGCCAGAGATAATGAGATCATACATAAATAATTGAAGACTAGGGCCATTATCATCCCCCCTCCACCAATTTTCGTGGCTTGGAAGGGATTAGAGTGGTGGAGGTTAAGCGCGCAGTGGCATGAACACTATACTGGGATGGGTAACCTCCCGGGAAGTGGCCCCCAATTTCCAACATTGGACCTCCCACAACTTTCCTCCTGGGTAGGTAGCGACCGATCTGGATACCGCACTACTAGAGATTAGCTCCTTCCTTCAAGGACTGCAGCCCGGGGAGGAACCCTGGAAGGATTTCTTGATCAACTGCATTTCCTCACATCTTCCTACCCGTGGAGACCCCTAGACACTGGGGATTCAATGGAAACCATTATAAGGGTTTATCTCCAGAACCTGAGGCAGTCCATGCTCCCGCAGACTTCACCTTGCCACAAAGCATTATAAGCATTTATCTCCGGATCCTCTTATAAGCATGCCCAGTCCCTGCTCCTGTGGACTTTGCCTTGCCAACAAACCGTTATAAGCATTTATCTCCAGATCCCAACCCAACCCCCCCCCCCCCCCCCGGGGCCCGGTGGCCCCTTCTACCACACCCGGGATGGCCTCCAGGACCAAGTTTCTGTCACCCCAGCCTCTACGCAGCCTCACACCCCCCACCTTCACCGCCTCTTCCAGCTTTGCCACAGCACCCCCCCCCCCCCCGCCCCCTGGGGCCTGCCACCTCCTCCAGCTTCGCCACAACCTCGCCCCCCTCATTCAGCCACCACAGCCCCCCCACGAGAGCATGGTCCGCCCTCCTGTGGCTCCGGACCTGCCACCCACCCATTATCAATCATATCAGCAGTTCTCGGACCCAGTGGAGATCCTCGTTTGCTCCTCCCCAGTATCTTCTATATTCCCTGATCATGAGGGTGTCCCTCCATGCCTCACAGGTTACACGATGGATAATCTTTCGCTGCCTCATAGGTCACACGGTGGATAATTTCTTCTTTTGCTGCCTCCCCTTCGACTCCAGCTCTCTCGAGGAGGAGGTGGCGCCTTTCTGGATCTGTGTTGTCCTTCATCACTCCCACCCTAAACCCACTGACGTTGGTGCTGCAGTGTTCTATTTCCTGCTTTGCATAGCCGCAAAGACGGAGTGGGATGGCCCCACAGCGGACCACACCCTGTGAGACCAGGCGATTGGTTTCTCTCATCTTTTGCATACCCTCAGGGTCATTTATTACCAGCTCTGGTCGCAAAACCATCGAGGATTTCTACCTCGTCTTGCATGCCCTCATCAATTGGCACAAGTCATACGGTTTTTGTCCCACCCCCACCTGGCATCCAATTGAGGCCTTTCAATGGATTCCCAAGGGCACCACCATTTGCTACCTCAGCTGCCATGTGGGTATAGACATTTCTTCCAAGCAGCATCTCATCCCCCTCCTCTTGAGTATTCGGAGGAAGCTGCTATACCGGAGTTCGGCTCAACTCTCCTTGGCTAGACAGGTGGTGGTGGCCAACGATGTCCTTTAAGCCACCATGTGGTACTTCACTTCATGGTGGGCATTCTCTCGGTCTTGCATTCAACAGACCCGTGACTCATTTGGAACTTCTTGTGCGCCAATAACAATGGGCGTGCAGCTTGCAACAAGGTGGCATGGAGTCATCATTCCGCCTCCTCACAAGGGAGGCCTAGGCATTGCTAATCCAGGGACCCGCCGGGCCCTTCTAGGGAAGCTCATTGTCTGTGGTCTCCAAGCGGGAGGAGAACCATGGAAGGACTTCCTTCTTGCTCGCATCTTCAGCCTGCACCCCTTCCCGTGGAGGGCAGTGGATGCCCAGCATCATGTGGATCTTCTCAGCGGCTCCTCTCCACAAGCTTTCGTGCTTGGGAGGCCCATCCTCCTTCCTCTTTCGTCTCGCGAGCATCTCTTGGCGAGCAACGTCTTCAGCAGCCTCTGTTGTGGAATGCTCTCACTCGTCTCCCCTCTAATCACTACCTTCGAGCTCACTCACACATAGCATGGGTCCACCTGTGCTCAGGGCCAGCCCAAACAATGGGCACTTGACTCAGCTTCCAAAAGCTTCAGTGCAGGGCACCATAGGAAAACCAAAGACGCTATGTTTGGGATTGTCCACAGGCAGAGCAAATTTGAAAGCAGATCCTCCATCTATTCACTTCATTTTGTCACATGGGGGGCAGTGGCCTGAGAGGCAGGGGAGGCATTGCACTATGAGGAGGATGGCATTGGCCTTGCCCTTCAGCTCTCACTTCCGCCATCTCAGCCATCACCGTACCAGCATCCCAGTGGACTCAGAAGACCCAGGTATGCTAACTGTGAGAGCTCATCATTAGCATCTTCACCTGGCATATATGACGTGTTACATGCAGTGAGGCAATCAACAGTTCCCCTATATACAACCCCACCCCCCCCACCCCCCCCCAGGCGCCCGGCAGCGCCCGGGCCCGCGTGCAGGAGAATGTCTAGCACACATGGACGGACATCATACACTCTCTTCAAGGGAGATGGGAGCACCTTATTGAATGCAATAGAGGCACAAAGTATTTCTCCACATGTGAAGCCACGGCCCATTCCTCCCTATATGGACTCGGAGCACCCATCATGGCACTACAGGCCCCCAATGAGGCTCCCCTACACAACCACCACCCCCCCCCACCCCCCGGCGGGCGGCCCCAATGTAGACGCCCTCTAAGAGTGGCCAGCCAGAGAGGGAGTCCGCCCTCTTGATTTTTCTATTACACTCGAGACGGTTGTACATATCGCTCCTCTCGAGCTGTTTTGTAGTTCGTGTTTGCAGATGTTCGAGAGCTGTTTTGTAGTTCATGTTTGCAGATGTTCTTTCTTTTATGACTAATGGAGGATCTTTTCATGGAAGGGGAAAAAAATGAGACCAGCGAACACTATCCCCTTTCATGTCTTGCCTTATCTTTCTCCGTGTGACATTGCAATTGTTTCTTCAAGGTCACTCTGATTGTTGGTAACATGGACCGACTCCTTAGATCTTACCTGATTGATCAAAAACCACTTTCCCACATCAACCGGCCACCAAGCAAGTAACTTAAACTACTACTAATGATAGCTGGTCAATCTATATCTAGAAAATATTTTTTTCCCTGGTAAGACATTGGCTGAAGGGGTTTATCGAAATGCCAAGATGATTTAAGGTTCACTAATTAGGGTATGTATGGGGCAGCTATGTGTCTCTTCAAATAGATTTTATGTAGAGACAAAGCCAAGAGGTGAAGCAGACACGATAGCACAAGGAGCTTCTGATCTGCATGGTGTGCAAAACACACAAGGTGGAAACAATTAGACAATCTATATGAGAATACTAAAATAGGTAAGGGTGCTACCAATGTTTGTTCAAAAAGGGGTTCAATCCTTTATGTAGAGTCATTGAGTATGAGGACCAAAGATATATATATACCTAGATGAATCAAGGAACATGCCCGAATTCACCTTTTAGGAACGTGCATGTTATATACTCATGGTAGTCAACCCACAAGACTATATAACTATCAACTCCATTATGCGTAGTATGGACTAGATACTACGACATCCCCACTAACGTCATCAGTGCCCAATAGTGGGTGCAGAACTCTGTATCAAGATATGCTCTCATACACACACTCCACACACACACACACACACATAAGAGCATATATTCACACAAAGCCCTTCGTACTGAGTTTCTGTCAAACCTCCGGAGATGCGAGATCTGTAACTCTCTTCCTGTGAGATCTGTCGACATAGAGATAGACTCCTACAATCACACCACTGTGGATGAGAAGACACCGCCCCGATGCTCCATACTTCCTTTTGAAGGATTGGCCAGCAATGAGAGCGAGATAAAGTCTATACTAGTCCACAAAATTGTGATAGCTAGGATGAGGGCTGCTCATTAGGCGTTTTGTGGCATCCCCCAGGCCCACAATTCTAAGGAAAACATCCGCTACCTAGAGATCAAAGAGAACCGGAAGGATTTCCCACCACAGAGCCAACTAGATCAGATGTTGAACAAAGGCATGCTCAGTGAGCACCTGTAGGGTTCACAATCTCAATGAGATTTTTCGCCACCTTTA
Organism: Cibotium barometz; assembly: GCF_041138505.1. Classification (NCBI taxonomy): domain Eukaryota; kingdom Viridiplantae; phylum Streptophyta; class Polypodiopsida; order Cyatheales; family Cibotiaceae; genus Cibotium; species Cibotium barometz. Next base: position 7,924,051 of record NC_141065.1, on the reverse strand, counting down.
TAACCTCACTGCTTTGACAGAGGTCGCTTGCAGCCTCAACAGAGGAGTAACTTGCTAGTGCTTCATAGTACACATTATCCTCAGCCACATATCCAACCAGAAGTACCCAAACAAAAAAAATGTGCAAGCAAGCAGATAAGTACACAAGCAATCAAAAAATAAAATATTGGAGCTGCTAATCAAGAGATTTGCAACCTCGAGAAATTATAAACGCATACACATTTGATATACATGTACATTTTATATGAATTGTAACATGATGTGCATATATCATATTACAAACAAGGACAAATAAATGGTTAGAACTGAAAAGATAGAATCTACAACCTCATTGAAAGGCATATCTCGTTTGTCATTGAGAATATTCAAAATCTGCAAAGCAGAACCATGATGTGTAAGTTTCCAACTTTTGACATCAAGGAAAGGCAAATGCATACAGCTATAAAGAAAAGCTTGGCACATTGATTAGGATTTCATCCTTGCAAAACAAAAATTATGGCAATACTTGAGAAAAATAGGAAAGTGTCTTAGAAAAAACAACTTCTAGGATGTCCAGCAGTCTTGCATCCAAGACGAATCACAAATTGTCTCATTTAGAGACTACTTTAGGCTGCAAGAAAATTTGAGATGAGATACAAAAACAGCTCTTTGAAGAATGCTTTTAAAGAATTACATCCAAATTAACTTGATGTACAAGACCAACACAACCTTACGAAGACAAATACAAGGACCTCACTGATCTCGACCTACACATGTTATGCACATCCACAACAATTCTCATACTCATTACCATCTTCATTTTCAAACTGTTCAAAGAGAAACACGCGGAGAGAAAAGTAAGGGGCGGGGAGGGAAGGGGTCGGGGGTCGGGGGTTGGGGAAGCATTGCTAAGTTACTTGCAAGTGGTTAGAGTCTTAAAGATTTCATGGGTTTGCGAGTGTCTAATAGGACTTTCGCTGGCCTATATAAGGCTTGTACATGATTCATTCTTGGTATCTGATCCCTCCCAAGGCCACCAACTTTGTATATACATACAAATTTCTGTATTATTAATATGCTGTAGATTCAGGTGAAAACTGTGTGATTTTCTCTCTCTTCTCTCCATTGCTACTACATGACTGCATCTATGTGTTCCTATGAAAGGTGTTTAGGGCTGAGAGAAGACACAGAGCTTCCGCACATGTAACATTGGTATTAGAGCTTCAGGCTGGTTCTGGGATATTGTCTGAAAGAACATTGAATGCGGAACAACAAAGCACCACGCAAGTGGAGGCCAACAACCGGCCAGGTCCGCCCCCCCCCTCCCCCCCCCCCACCCGAAGATCCCGAGGATCCCGAGAACCACCATAAAGGTGGGGATGAGAGGAGACCAAGGGAATTTTTCCCTATTAGAGGGGTTAATTAGGCCCCCACCCACTATGTGGGATAACAGGCTGCCACATGGCAGGGTGAAAAGCAGAGGGCAAGAATCCATTCCAACACCCTCCCTAGATGTGACGCCTGAAGCCGAGCAAGAGCTGGCGTTGCTCTGAAGACCGATACCATGAAAGAACGGTGAACACAGAACAGCAGAGCACCACGCGCATAGTGGAAGCATGGCACCATGCGAACGGAGGCCAACAACTGGCTAGGTCCCCCCCACCCGAAGATCCCAAGAACCACCATAAAGGTGGGGGATGAGGGGAGACCAAGGGCATTTTGCCCTATATAGAGGGGTTAATTTGACCCCAACCCACTATGTGGGATAAAAGACTGCCACATGGCAGCGTGAGAAGCGAGGGGCAAGAATCCATTCCAACATTGTTGCTGCCCAGGGCCACCAACTTTGTATATACATACAGATTTTTGGTATTATTAATATACTGTAGATTTAGGTGAAAACTCTGTGTTTTTCTCTCTCTTCTCTCCATTGCTTCTACATGGCTGCGTCTATGTGTTCCTATGAAAGGTGTTCCGGGCTGAAAGAAGACAGCAGCTTCCGCAAATGTAACATTGGTATCAGTGCTTCATGCTGGTTCTGAGATACTGTTGCTACTCATGGCCACCAACTTTGTATATACATACAGATTTTTTGTATTGTTAATATACTGTAGATTTAGATGAAAACTCTGCATTTTTCTCTCTTCTCTCCATTGCTTCTACATGGCTGCATCATAGGAACAAAGAAGACAACAGAGCTTCCACGCATGTAACATTGGTATCAGAGCTTCAGGCTGGTTCTGAGATATTGTCATTGCCCATGGCCACCAACTTTGTATATATATACAGATTTTTGGTATTATTAATATACTTTAGATTTAGGTGAAAACTCTACATTTTTCTCTCTCTTCTCTCCATTGCTTCTACATGGCTGCATCTATGTCATGTGCATGAAATGCCATGGACATTCTCTGGAGCTAGTCCAGAAGGGGGGCAGCCACGAAAGGAGCAGTAGAACCAGAAGATGGAGCACAAGAGGCAGTGTTGGACTTGGAGAGGAACTTGGGTGTCGTCGGCTGAGACAATAGACAGTCGGCTGTACCAGTTCAGAGGCGAGCTGCAGGTGCATCATGACAAAGCAAGAAGACCTGTCAGACAGCGTTTAAAGGCATTTAAAGCACAGTAGGCTGGCCGACCAGCAGTCAGCCAATTTTCCAAGTATTCAAGAGCCTATAAATAGCAAGGATGCTCCTCATTGTAATCATTCATTCCTTTAAGGAATGGGTCCAAGTTAGGGACTGTTTTGGGTGATGTTCACCTTTTTAGCAAGGCAGCCTAGGGCTGTAGACTAGAGGACCTTTTTGTACTATATAAATATACTAAATTTCCAGCTATCTCTCTCTCTCTACTGTCCCTTCTGTCTGCGTTTTTGCATCAGCATGTTCTAGATGGTGTTTAGGGCTGAAAGAAGACCCCCAGAGCTTCCACGTGTTACATTGGTATCAAAGCATTAGGCTCAGCAAAGCTAAACACTGATTCAGTCCCATATGAAGGTGTGCAGGTCCAAGGTACAGGAAAGTGCACGGGTACGAAGCCCAAGGCAAGGAACACAGGAACGGGAAGCGCTCCCAGGAGGTTTGTTGGTGGTGTTCCACAAAGCCAGAGGGGATGGCAGTCTTGTGAGCTAGATGGGTTCTCGGGCAACGGTCCCAAGGGAGGATTATCCTCCAAGGGGTGATGTGAGAGTGCCAGACTCATTTCTCAGGAATGAAGACCAAGACAGTGTTCAGAGTCGAGGCAGGAATGGATTGGGGACTGGGTGGAACAGATGCATAGATCTTATTCAGAGTCAGAGTGGTTTTGGAGACTGGGCCGGGCTTTCAGAGAAAAGGGGTTGCCAGTGATGGATGGATGACAAAGGGACTCCCGGAACAAAATGGGATGATGACAATCATCCAAGGAAAAAGTTGGAATCCCGTCATCAAGTTTAGCAAAGGAGGATGTCATGTGCATGAAATGCCATGGACATTCTCTGGAGCTAGTCCAGAAGGGGGGGAGCCAGGAAAAGAGCAGTAGAACCAGAAGATGGAGCACAAGGTGCAGAAGAGGCAGTGTTGGACTTGGAGAGGAACTTGGGTGCTGTCGGCTGAGACAAGAGACTGTCGGCTGTACCAGTTTAGAGGCAGGCTGCAGGCGCATCATGACAAAGCAAGAAGACCTGTCAGACAGCGTTTAAAGGCATTTAAAGCACAGTAGGCTGGCCGACCAGCAGTCGGCCAGTTTTCCAAGTATTCAAGTGCCTATAAATAGCAAGGATGCTCCTCATTGTAATCATTCATTCCTTTAAGGAATGGGCCCAAGTTAGGGACTGTTTTGGGTGATGTTCACCTTTTTAGCAAGGCAGCTTAGGGCTGTAGACTAGAGTACCTTTTTGTACTATATGAATATACTGAATTTCCAGCTCTCTCTCTCTCTCTCTACTCTCCCTTCTGTCTACGTTTTCGCATCGGCATGTTCTAGATGGTGTTTAGGGCTGAAAGAAGACCCCCAGAGCTTTCGCGTGTTACAATCTATGTGTTCCTATGAAAAGTGTTTAGGGCTGAAAGAAGACACACAGCTTCCGCGGATGTAACATTGGTATCAGAGCTTCAGGCTGGTTCTGAGATATTGTCGCTACCCATGGCCATTAACTTTGTATATACATACAAATTTTTGGCTGTAGATTTAGGTGAAAACTCTATTTTTTTTCTCTCTCCTCTTTTCATTGCTTCTACACGGCTACATCTGTGTGTTCCTATGAAGCGCCACCTAGAACTGTCGCCTTGTGCCGCTGCCTGCACAGCCCTTTGCGTTGCCATGTGCCGCTGCCTTGTACCATCTCCGCGCTGCTCAGCCTCTGCCCAACAGCGTCGGCGTTGCCCCGTGTATTCTTCAGCTTTTCGGCAAGAGATACGATTCCAAGTTCACAAATCCGCCATCCGGGTTCGGGTTAAGGATTCCATCGCCAACTTGGTGTTTGTTTTGTTGAGGATTTTCTACGGATTGGATATTGAGTTTATTTGGATTTGGACTTGGGTTTGGATTTGGATTTGGACTTGGATTCGGACTTGGACTTGGACTTGGACTTGGATTTGAACTTGGATTTGGATTTGGATTTGGACTTGGACTTGGACTTGGACTTGGACTTGGACTTGCATTGGATCTAGGCTTGGATTTGGGTATTGGATCTCGTACTAGCCCAGTGAGAGATTCTTGTGGGTCATCCCTGTGGTGTGCTCAGAGATCTCGTGCCTTGACACGGACTTCGACTTGGGATTCTACATCAGCATATTTGTTTGCTTTTGTATTCATTGTTGTATTGATCCTGGCCAACGTGTGCCCGTGGATTGTTTCTGAATAAATTCCTGAAAGGGGGCGGGGCCTAGCCTGTTCCCTGCTCAATGTGGTGTATTGTGCAAGATCACGGCATGCCCCACTAGGCTTACAGTGGTATTAGAGAAGGATTTCTCTTGAAGAAACTTTCTTGGGGTGACAGAGCCATGTCAGGGGCAGAGGGAGACCAAGGGCCTCATGTAGGGGACAACTATGAGGCCGATACAAAACTTCTAGACGGGAACCAATCCAAGATGAGGAATTCCTAGCTTGGAAAGCCAAGAAGGAACAAGACCATAGAAGGGCTCGGATGTTTGAAGATTTCATCAAGGATCAAATCAAGCCACCGAAGCAGAAGGAGTTGAAGCTGCTAAAGCCTATCTTCGGGCCAAAGGAGTCACCATTGCAGAAGGATCTAGAGCTACCTAGTCTATTTCTTGTGGAGGAAACAGGGAGGCTATTCCCAGGCTTGCTTTCTCAGATGCAGCTTCTTCGGGACAAGTAAGGGAAAGGAAGGCAAAGGACCCTACATCAACCAGCAAGATGGACTTCAAGCCGAGAGAGAAGAGCATCAAATTTGATGCTTTTCATGGAAAGCAGGATACACAAAAAGCATTATCTTTTGTTAAGCAATTTGATGCTGCTTTTGGAGACGACGACTACTCCGAAAAGTCAAAGCTCGCATGGTTTGTATGCATTTGAAGGATGCCGCCTTGAATTGGTGGATAAAAGTGGTACCGGAAGGGACCGAGCTGAAGACATGGACCAACTTCAAGACTATGTTCAACAAGAAGTTTCTACCCGCAAACTTTGAAGCAGATGTGTAGAAGGAATGGGATGAGGTAAAGCAAAAAGTTGGTGAGAATGTGACATCTTACCTTAACAACTTTTCGGCAGTTTCTTTAAAGTTTACTTAATATCCTCCTATTCCACCACTAATGGAAATGCGTAAGTTTGTCAAAGCTCACGGAAGCAGCATACATGGCTGGTCCAAAGTCTTTGGAAGAAGCCCAAGACCAAGCTTTGCAAGCCGAGGCCTTGTACATGACTTGGATGGACGGCAAGACAAAGAATGACAGTCGGGATCCACCTCAAAAGAAGAAGTTTAAAGACCAATCCCCATCAAGAGCTGAGTCTCAAGAGAAGAAGCATATGAATGGGACAAACCTCCACTCTTTCGAAGAAGATTGTCCCTCAAGCAACCTCAAGCAACGTGAGGAATACGCCAAAGAAGGGAAGTGTTTCCAATGTGGAAAGAAGGGACACATGGCTGCAAAATGTCCCGACAAGCCAAAGCAAGAAGCCAGACAGATCAGAAGATCATCAGATTGACATCTTGCCAGGAAGTTTGTCAAGAGGAGATTGCATTGAAGCAGTCTTGTACCATGAGGGCCATGTTTCGTTGTAGAATGGAAATTTTGTAACTTTTCTTGTCAACAAGGAAGATTCCTTTAAAAAGTAAACCCGTTTATGTGAAACAAAGGACTTGAAGCCAAAAGTAACAACTCAAGCTTCGGAGAAGCTACTACTATTGGCCTAGCAAAAATAACATTAAGTTTTATGTTCAATAATGTATGGAGGTCAAGTTTGACCAACAAAAGCTAGCAAGATTATTGCACCCACTGAATGTTCTATGGGAGAGTACTGCTATGGATTTTATCTTTGGATCGCCAAGCTCAGGGAGTGATGGTATATGAACATTTTCAGGTTACCAAGAAGATCAACCATGTATGCTATCGGTTGGACCTTTCAGATCATTGGAGGACACATAATGCCTTCCATGACAGTTTATTGAAACCATGTACAGGCTACCGCAAGAGGAGCCTATTTTGGAGGATCCACCAGGGATGGAAGAGCCAAAACAGATTATGTTTCATTCTATGAGAAAAAGAGAAAAGACAATGGTTAGAAAGTTCCTCTTGGAATTCAAGAATTATTTGCTACTAGATGCGAAATGGATATGCATATCTCATCATGGAATGGAAAATAAAACAGAAAGAAAACATAAACATTGCTACCTCACTTGGGCGATACAAAACTATCCATGGAAACTCATCATGGAAATACTAAGAACATAGAAGCATGAGAGCAGCATCAGCTCCGAGTAGATGGCATACCACTCTCCAAAATATCAAGCATGGGGCTAATGAGTATGGCCGAGAGGTCTCCCTCAGCTATGTCATGTGGAAAGGTAGCTCGATGGCGGTGGAGCATGTCCTAGATCTGGAGCTGATGAGGTGATCGTGGCCGACAGGGGGGGGGGGGGGGGGGCACGCTGGAGTGCGGAGGCTCGTCGGTCCAAGGTAACTCCTCTCGGGCGAGGTAGGTCCAGAACAACTCATGGAGGGTCCACAAGATCCACTATATCGGTGTCCTCCACCTCCTGGGTCCGGAAGAAACTAGTGATGGTTGGCTGGGACGAGGGAGGGGGCAGGGTGGCTCGGGCTGGAGCTCTCTCAAGAAGGTGTCCCTGAGTCTGCGGAGCTCAAGCAGGAAGAGGCCTAGGCAACGCTGGTCCTGGAAGTCAATGATCTTGGAGAGTGGACCAAATCCCTCTCGTGAAATAGATAGTGAAACCTCCCGCGGATCTCATAGTATATTGGTCAGCGGCATATGTAATGCTCCTTTGTCTCAACCTTTGTGTGGCATAATCGGCAGATCCTCTCCTCTCTGGGTCTCCGTACGAGCTTCCCGGCTCTAAAGATGCGCTCAGCTCTACCTATCTCCACTCTGAGACGGTGGGATGAAACCCGTATCTGGCCAATCGCAATCCGCATGGCATGTAACATGTGAACACTCCAGTATCCCGGCTGCTGGATGAATCCATCCTCAGTGAGTGTAAGGAAGTGATCTATGTAGAAGTGCATCTTTGTGGGGAGCTCCGAAGGTGTGATCCATGTGTATAGGTTGAGAAGATCTAACCGGATAACCTGGTTGGTATCCTCGTGTGAGAGAGCCAGAGAAAAGGGGAGTCCAAACTGTACTGAAGGGGGGGTAGGCGGTCCATGCGGAGCCCATATACTGAGAACCAAGTGGAAACTAGTGCATACCATACTCCAGAGTGGCCCTCAAGTGCTAGTTGTCTTGAGGACTCTAAGGCAAGCCTCGGGTACCTGTGGGGATCCATGTGACTGACGCGATGGAGGTATGTAACTGTCTGGAAGAGTGCATCAACTACCATCGGCGCTCCAGCAAACTCTACCTGGATAATCTGGTGTGGGACTGATGGTTTGATGTGGATCATACGAGAGAACATCATGACCTCGCTGCCAATCCTCATCGGATAAATCTAGTCCCCCAGAAGGCTGCTTCATACATCAAGGCTGGTGTGACAAGGGTGTCAAAAAGCCAGCCATTCGTCCTAGGCTCCTGGATATGTGCCAGGAAGCATTGCCGCTCAAGTAAGCTCAAGGCTGCATATCCCCATGTCACTCTGGCATGTGCTGCGGGAAGCATGGTGATTCTTGAAGCATGGGCCACTAAAAGTGACACCAAGGTAGACATAGGATGAGATAATCTCCACAAGGTCCCCTCTATATGTGAAGCTCGATTTGGATGTGAAGGGGCGAGAGGTATTGAAGACCATTACCTTGGTTTTACCAAGGTTAACACAGACGTCCCGCTGAGTGCAAAAGTCCTGTAAGGCATCCAACTGTCTCTGAAGCCCCTCGGCTGAGTCTGAGAGGACGACGATGTCATCTGCATAATACTAGTAGTATGGAGATCAATATGTCTGCCAATGTGGGGCCAGTCCCGCCTAATCCGTCAATGAAGCTCGAGATCTCATCAATGTAGGTGATGTCGTGCTCTACCCTCCTCGATGATGGCACGGAGGGTGGAGATGTGTCCTGATGCTCTGCATCCTTGCCTCTCTGCAAATGAACTGAGCTCCGCCTCTAGCACTGATCCATAGAGTTTGGCCAATGTGTGGCCAATCATGATCGTCCTGTAATTATTAGGATCAAGTGGATCTCTGGCTTTGAGGATGGGGGTGATGGTGTTGGAAGAGGGTGGAAATCCTTCACAAAGGGCTCTATTGAACATGTAGGCTAATAGGGGCGCCAGGGTATCATCGGCATGCGAGATGTACTCGGCAGTGAGTCCCTCATGATCCTGGGCTCGCTCATTGCGTAGTCTACGAATGGCCTTGAGGACAATGCCCTTTGTGAAGAAAGTGGAGGTGGTGGGATGGGGATTTGATGGTGGGGGTAGGGGTGGCTGATAGGGGATATGATAGAGAGAGCGTACATAGGAGAGAGAGCACCTCTTGTTGAACTCATGCCGAAGTCGTCGGTGGTTGAGGACAAAGGAGACCATGGTGTTGGCCTCCTCAATGAGCGGGCTGATCCATGGCCATGCCCCTATGTCCTTGAGGAGGTTGTTTAGGCAATGAGCCATACAAAAGGACACCATGACATGTCCATACATACCTTGGAGGATAGCTCCCGCAGCCCTATTCAAAGGCTCTCCATCCGCAACCAAGCCCACTATATGCTCAGGGCCAATGATCTCCATGGTGGTAGCCCACTCCGCCGCAAGCACATCCGCACTCTTCCCGGTGCCGGATGCATCATGAGATGAGATGAATTACATCTCTCCGCGGGAATATGCAACCACGCCATGAATACTCCTCTTACAGGTGTCGCTCCATCCATCCACAATGAGGGAGACTCCATTCCTCCCCATTGCCGCTTTGTGTTGTCAAATGCTTGCTCTACAATGCGCTTCTCCTTCTCAAGCAATGTAGTGCGCGCAAGCTCTCGGATGAGGGAGGCGTATAGGTTGAGCCATACTCCCAATCTGTTTAACCATGGCCTTGAAGTATTCCAACCTATTCAAGAAAGCAATTTACTAATGAGAAGGGGACTAGTATGATGAAAACATGAATGATGAATCGGCGATGATCAATCACACTTACCTAGCCGCTTGAAAGGCAATGTGGTCGTGTGGAAGAAGAAGCGGGCCACCGCCATATCCACCTCCTCCTTCAACTGGTGGTTCCAATTCTCCCAAGTGTAGATTGTCACCGTGGGCCGCGCAAGGGTTGAGAGGCCGTGGAGATGGAGGGTGCCGGCGTGATGGATAGAGCAACATTCCGACTCGATGGTGAAGGTGATGGCGTGCATGATGCCAATCGGCGCCCGATCCACCACATGACTCCATCGTAGAGGCTTGAGTTCCTCTCCCCATTATCACGGAATCCACGGCCACTCATGGTGTCCTTCTTGCCACTTTGACTGCCTCATAGAAGGCAAGCTTGTCGAGAAGTTCCGGTCTCTTTTTGGGCGTGACATTCGTGCAAAACCGCACCTCATGCAAGAGGTGGGCTCGCACTTTGTTGGTGCCACCCGTTCGCCGGTACGGGCAAAGCTTGCATGCCCATGGCCGAGAACCGCCTCCATGAGCAGATGGGGTGTAGTTAACCTCCTCCCACCATGTCCTCCCATCGTCCTTCTACAGGAAGCCCCGGCAAGTGAGGAGGATGCCATGGTTGAAGATGGCTTGTCACTTGAAAGTTGATAGCTTGAGAGAGGGAGAGAGAGGCTTGAGGGAGAGAGACTAGAGAGAGGCTTGGAAGTTGGAAGAGGCTTGAGGGAGAAAGACTATAGTCGTTGTGTGAGAGGCTTGGAAGTTGGAAGAGGCTTGACTCTTGAGGGAGAGAGACTAGAGTGCTTGTGTGTGTGTGTGGCTTGCCACTTGAAGCTTGACTCTTGAGCAATGAGCAATGAGACTTGAGGCTTGAAGGTGTGTGTGTGTGCTTGTTCTTATATAGATAGGCAAGAGTCTTGAAGACTCGTGGCCCAAAAAGGCCCCCAAGACGGCGTCCCCAATGGCCATAAAACGGTCATAAAAATGACCGTTAGACTGTGCAATGGATCATCGCCGTCCCCCACACTGTCCTTGCCCAAAGCCGTCCCTGTCCCCCGTCCCTTGTCCGACCGTCCCCGTTCGGACGCGTCCCGAAACGGCATCCCCATGTCCCATCCTCCCATCCCCTGCATCCCCTGTGACTATGCTTCGAGAACTTGCCCTTGAGATGGCTGCAAGTAGGAAGCATGTCCATGTGGCACTCACATGGGTGATACACATGACATTATTGTTAGATAAAACTAAGAAAGCTGAATAGGTAGCTTGGTCATAAGTTGTCATCGAGGATGATGACTCTTCTTAAAGGGGTGAGATTGTCCAATGTCACAACCCTAGTTAGTTGGCTAACAAATTGGCGAGGATCAAGTGGATCAAGACCAATATATGCACGGATCAAGGCCGAGAGATGAAGTATTCCAATCTGCCCATACTTTTCCTCGAATCTTGCCCTTGAGGCAGCTGCAAGTATGAAGCATGTCCATCTGGCACTCACATGGGTGATGCACGTGGAATTATTGTTAGATAGAACTTAGAAAGATGGATTTGGGTATAGGTAACTTGGTCCTAAGTTGTCATTGAGGACGATATCTATTGTTAAAGGGGTGAGAATGTCACAACCCTAGTGAGTTGGCTAACGAATTGGCAAGGACCAAGTGGGAAAAAAGCCAATAAATAATGCTTTGGACAAGAATGAGAGGACCGAGGCCAAGAGATGAAGTCAAGTCCTTTAAAAAAGTGGTCCGAAGGATAGCATTATACACAACGGCATGAGAATGCACACCTGTTGTAAGTGTGAATACTCGTCTGAGGCAAGCTATTGAAAGAAGGCTAGGTTCATGGGTTCAGCCAAGCTGGCAAGAGAACCCAATGCATGTGTGGGGGAACTAATAACCCGGGCCAAAACTCTGAGGGTGACTTAACTCCATCATCAGAAAATGTGCTTGAGATCTTGGGGACAAAACACAAAAATAGAAGAGCCTTGAAAGCACGTGGGAAATGATGGTGCGTTTCATGTTTTAAAATGCCCAATTGGTAGCCAGCTGCTTTGGTCGTTATCTGGAAACCCTAGCCCCAGCAGCCAGATCAAACATAATCATTGGAGTTTTGAATCAACAACACACAATTATTGGCAAATGTACAAGATAAATAAGAAGTCTTCATTGCCGTCTTCAAATAGGGGGTGAATATTGGAGAGCTTCTGCATCCTACCGCAATCGTGTCCCAAAATGAAATTTTCGTGGCAAGGAGACAGCAAACAAGTGCAACCTTGCACGAATGCATGTGTAAGCAAGGTGGTGCCCATATGTTGAAGCTATTTGTGAAAGACACTTCACCACTTGTGTTGAGACATTCTACTGGAGCCACATCAAGAGTTCCAACTACCTTTTCAATAGCATCAAACATAGTCTATAGGTTCTCCAGTAAGCTCAAGAAATCATTGATAGACAAGGATGGAGATGACATCAAAGCACTCAAGACTATAGCATCACTTATTGCATAAACAACTTTCAAGCACGGTGTCTAACCTTTGAGCATCAGTTGAGCTTTGGCCCTCTGAATGGTTCTAATCCAACCAAGCATCCAAGTGAAAACCATGAGAGACAGAAGAGACCATCCACAAAAAAGGGTGGGAGAAGCATTTGAAACAAACGTTCGGGATGTTTTATCAAGTCTTAAATGTGAGACCATTGGTTATGGTCGTCGCTGGTCATGGGAAACGGGATCTCAACCATTTAATCATGAAGCTTTTATTATGTGACATATTAATAGGATGCTCCCGACACAGCACTGCAGAATTGATTCCACTTGCGACTTTTATGGAGTAGGGAATGGCCGTATAGAGGCCATTTCCTCTGGTAATGGGGAGAGGCGGAAGTGCGACTGATTTTCCCACGTTGGAATGGCTGACCTATGGCACATTACTGGCTGTCATGGGGTTACAACAGGGTAAAGTGATGTGAGAGCTTCTGAGCTTCCTTAGGAGCAGCTGGCAGGCATTTCTGTTCAAGAAAGTGGCATGCGCCCAGTGCCACCCTTTAGAGGATGGACTCTCATTCAGGAGAAAATTCCACAGCAGCCGCAAGGCGATTTCTAGGTCGAGGAAACGCCCATTGGGCTGCTCGCCTTCCAAAACGGAAATAAGGACCAGCTAATCATCCACACCATTGGAACACTGCACTCTGTGGCGAGCAGCATTATGTACAACAAGCTCAGTAGATGCATCACAACGGATACAGAATGTGTTCAAGTAACCAATTGTCTCGAATTTATACTGACCCGCAGAATTTCTCGAGCATTGGCTTCATCCTCCTCTTCGGGAGAGAGAGTAAATTCTGCTTGTGACACCGCAGTATCGGCATTGACGTGGGGCACCATTCTGTGCAGGCGATGGTTAGCGGTTCCATGGGGGTGCCTCAGCTTGCTGCTCCTGGTGGTGGCTGTGGAGGAGGGCATGCTAGGGGTGGGGGGCCGCACCCGCAGAGAGAGCGTACATGGAGCACTGCATCCTGGCCCATTGGAATACGAAACATTAGGGAGCTGCTGTACCCTTAGATGAGGAAAAGAGGCAGCTGCAAACGCCATAGAGAAGGAATGGGTAATAAACTCTCGTTGAAACGGCTGATGAGTGATGAAATTGTAGATTGGAACTGATGGACCTTCTGATGAAATTGTAGATTGGAACTGATGTACCTTCTGACGACCTATCTTCTTTTCGGTCGAACGAGGGGCTTTTTTCGAGGATTAAGTCGTGGACGTTGATTATTTGCTATTTTTTGGTTCATATTTTTAAATTTTTAAAATTGGATAACAGAGGTGAAGTTCAACCAGCTCACTTGATTTTTAATGAGAGAGAGGATCTCCATGGCTTAAAGTACAAAGAAAGAAATAGAGGGAGATAGGGCATGCATGGCTTAAAGTACACAGAGATAGGGCGAGAGAGAGAGAGAGAGAGAGAGAGAGAGGGTGTATGTTTATCATGTTGATGTGCAAGAATTTTGTGAGGGGCTTATTTTACATTCAACAATTAGAACATTTGCAATTATTCTCGACAATTTTCTTGGTGCTGTTCGGTGTTCAGTTCAAAATGCTTACGTGTATGGCAATGATACTGCAACGAATGAGCATCACAAGAATTTTGTCATGACCGTCAGGGGGATTAATGATGTTGTTCTTGCCAACAAGAATGAGCATTAGAGTCTTTCCACTCAGGGTGAATACCCAGCATAGCACCACCTTTGTAATCTTTCTGGTGGTCGGTGAAAAACCATATATAATCTTTCTTGATTGAGTGCGATCGTTGATTGAGCTCAGGACCCCCAATTTTGACTCTTGAAGGGTGATGAAATCTAGACTGAGATCTTTTCTAAAACATCCATTTTAAAATAATCTGGGGTCTCAAAGGGTGCGTGAGACCTTGGGTGTTATAGGACATTATAGAGATGTTCTTCATACTTGCTGTTGTCGGTTTCCCTATTCTTCTAGAGACTTTAGCTTCAGGAGAGGGGGATTCTATTCCAACTTTGGCAAATCTCCTCTTCAACTGAGCAAAATCGTGTGTATCCATAGAGAGTTTAAGAGAGTCAACAATGATAACATTGTTAGCTGGTGTAACAAGAATAGACTCCTCCTTCAGCTCCCTCATAATCTTCCATGTTCTCATCCTTGGTTAGAAGTGTAGAAGTCTAGAGTTTTCTACATCCTTTTAATAATATTGGGATTGGTTCCTTCATTATTTGAGGGATAGTGAGGTCTTCTACAAGGATGTACTGATTTTGAGATGAGAAGATAGTAGAGGGAATATCAGAAGTCATAATCTTCCATGTTCGCATCCTTGGTTAGAAGTGTAGAAGTCTAGAGTTTTCTACATCCTTTTAATAATATTGGGACTGGTTCCTTCATTATTTGAGGAATAGTGAGGTCTTCTACAAGGATGTACTGATTTTGAGATGAGAAGATAGTAGAGGGAATATGAGAAGTTGATGGAATGTCTCTTTTTCCTCTTGAGACAATCACAAAGCCTTCATGATCAATTTAATTTTTTGATGGAGGAGGGGGAGGATTGGGTGTCAAAGACTTTTCTCTATTTCTCAAAGAGATCTTCCTAATAAAATCTTTCAAGAAATAGCCTTTTATTCTACATATTAGGTAGATTCTTGTAAATGACTTTTTTATTAAAAGGAGTGCCTAGACCTGTATCTATTTTGATAAAGTCATGGAGAGGTTCTAGAAGGTTGATTTCTACACAAACCTAATCCATATGTAGCCTAAAAATTCACCTAAAGGTTCACATAATAGAGGAATGCAAGGATAGAAAGATAGTTGGAGATCAAGTAGTTCAATCCACACCAAGATGTGAGAGGAGGGCCTAGGATCATGTGGCTGAAAGTAGAGATTCCAAGTTGTTACTTAGGTTATGGGTTGATTGGCAGATAGATCATTATTGTGCTAGAAGTGTAAGAAAACACAATAATGGAAGTAGGATCAATACAATATAAAGCACTGAATTGCAAAAAGAAATGGAGAGTAAACAATATTACTGTGCTAAACTGATGGCGTCCGCTTGATTATGAATTGAAGGCATATGCCCACTCATGTGCTCCACGACGGAAAAAGCTTTGATGGCATCTAGACAGACTCTACGAAGGATGTTTGCTTACAAGACCGCTTGAACACACTGAACTCGATGATAAACTAAGACTACCAACATAGTTTATATATAATACCCAAGCTCAGCATGGACATAGGTTGGCCACGTTAGCCAACCCATAATTTGGTCCAAAATGGACAACCAACCATGTCATCCGACTAGGACCATATTAGACTACAACAAAGTCATGTAGGCACTTTATACAACTCCCAAGGCCATTTAAGATCGTATGGACCCCCCTCAAATGGGCTATGCAACCTGAGAACAATGTGTTGGCCAGAACTCACTAATGCAGTCACTTAGCCCCCACAAGCATGCATCCTACTTGGCAGGTTTGCCAAGTCTATATAAGTCATCTCCTAACCATTTGGCCACACTTGGCCACACCAATCAGTATCTAAACTAGAATTGTCGTGGGCGGGTTCTCACTACAACGGCTAGGGGTCTTACAAAATAGAGCACATTTGTCACCTACCACAAAAACAACACGAGGGTGGAGCATTGAGCAAATGTTTATCCAAAAAGGAGCACTTCCCTCAACCATTTGGGGGGATTTGTATCTAAAAGAGATGTGGCCATTCTGAAGAAATTAGGATTTTAATACCTACACCCTCTTAATAAATTCTATTAGGAGGACAAGGGCCATGGACTAATCCTATGAGGAAAGACTACATAGGGGGGAAGAGAAATAGCTCCAATTTCCTTGGACCTATTTCTTAATAAATTCTATTGGGGGGACACGACCCATGGACTAATCCTATGAGGAAAGACTACCTAAGGGGGAAGAGAAATAAGCTTACTTCATTTAAACTTGTGATCCAATATTTGGAGCATCCCCCCACTTGACTCACGTAGACTCAGGCAATATCTTCCTTGTATGCCAATCCAATATTCTCTAGTACACTTGAGCATGCAAACCCAAGTTTGCTGCTCTCTTCTAACTCCAACTCGATTTCTTGGGCTGAATGGGTTGAATGCACAATAAACTTTATTTGTCTTTCCTCACTTACACCCCTTCACTCTTTCCTCTCTTGCATCCCAACTCTCTTTCTCCTTCCCTCCTCCTTTAGTACCCCTCCCAAATGGATATTCTAAACTTCCTTCCAGCAGTGAAACAACCTTCCTCCCCTCTCCCCATCCCCTACTCAAAAGCTCAGTTCAGTTCGGACCCTTAGCTTAATACCTTCATCGGAGTGCACCATGTTGCTAACCTGTTCACCTTCAAACTTCATCATTAACAAGAGAACATGCGTTAGCAGCAGCTTGGAACCCACAAACCACTATCATCCTATCTAAGCTAGGTAGTTGCCTCTCCCATGGTCTCTTCCCCATTCATCCCATCTGTGAATCCAACCTCTTTGAAGAGGACCTCACGGAGGAAGCCGATGATCTCCTCCTAGCAAGTGAAAGATATGTACTCTCCAAGGAAGTTGAAGAGCTTTTTTCCATGATC
This sequence comes from Cibotium barometz, assembly GCF_041138505.1. Lineage (NCBI taxonomy): Eukaryota > Viridiplantae > Streptophyta > Polypodiopsida > Cyatheales > Cibotiaceae > Cibotium > Cibotium barometz. The sequence continues at coordinate 7,907,291 of NC_141065.1, read as the reverse complement.
GCTTTCTTAGAAAGGCATGGCTAATGAAAGATCCAAACAAGCAAACCAAAGCAAAAAAGGACATGACCATGTGATTTTTGTACACTTTCGACCATCGCTTTCATTTTCCATCTTTTCACTTACTCAAGCCTCAAATCGCTATCAATTTTCTATTTCTATTGTCTTAACTTATTCCAATAGTATGTTATCTATCATCAACTAGATACACTCTAAAAAATTAATCCTCAACTCTTAAAACAATATGGCTTAGCTATGTTCAAGGTTAGCAAGATAAATTTTTAACGACGTGCACTAGCTCCATGGCAAGGTGCTCTATTAAATTATGATACGTGGGATCACTTTCCTGCTGATGTTCGATACCTCTCGCCCTAGGTTGTGGCTCTTCCAACTGTGTGTTACCCAAGATAAAGTTGCAGAGCCTCAAAGAAAGGCTTCTCTGTGAGTGTGTGGGAGAGGTAGGGTCTTGCTCTTGGACATGTGGTATGTCCATACATTGAGCTTCGGGTTCTCTTGTTTTGAGGTCAGCAGTTTCTCGTCCCATGCTGGGATGGTCTTTGCTCTCACTAGTGCTGTCAAAGATAAGCACCCTTTGGCTCCAAGCGGTATTAACCGATGGGTCTGACCTTATGAGCAAGGCAGCCTTGGGAGAGTTTACGTCATCAAAGAGAGGGTTGTTTTCCACCAATTTACTCGAACGTACGTGCATGAATGTGCGAAATTATTGTGCAGAACCCCCCTGTGAAGAGTCTTTTTTTTAAATGGTACGGCCGTACGCTTTGAGATGGTACGGACGTACGCTTCAGAAGGGAACGTGTGTATGCTTCTCAGGAAGTAGATGGCATGGGCGTAAGCTTCCTGAATGACGCATGTGGCCTCAAGAAGAAACAGGCGTGTGCTTTTGGATGGAGAAGGTACAGGCGTGGCAAGCAGATGGTACAAGCGTGGCAAGTTTGCCATGGGCGTACACTTCCGAAGAGACAAATGGTATGGGCATATACGCTTGCTAGAGCAAGGGGCAAAAGAGAATGACATGGGTGTGGCAAAAATGACGAGGGTGTGGCAGTTGAAGAAGGGAACATGTTGGAATGGGCATACGCTTCTGGAAAGGAACGGCTGTGACACAAATGGAACGACCGTGGCACTTCTAGTTTTACAAGATTTTTCAGAGAATTTAAGGTTGTAGGTTTGACTACCACCTACAATATTCTTTGACAGTGTAGTTGTACCCCTTGGTTTAATGCAATTTATGCCTACTTAATGCAAATATTCTCTTTTTAATGCTAGCTGCCAAATTAATACCTGAAGATTTCCCAAGATTTGCCTGGAAGGAATGGAACAGGCATGGCAAACTTACCACGGCCGTGTCCTGTATGGAACGGGCATGGCAAACTTACCCCCACGGTCGTGTCTTGTAAATGGAACGGGCGTTTGCTTCTCAAAGGTTCATCCAGAATGGGATTTTGGCCTAGTTTCCTCCTTTGATTTTTGCAAATTCAAGTATCTTTCCAATGTTTTTTTGGTTTTTTGTTTTGATAGGCAGCTAGAGCTAGTCTCTAGCTACCTATTTGATGCCTAGAATGCATAAAGAAACCTAATAAATTAAGATTGTTTTGATAATTAAACTATGATGCAAACTTAATGAAAAGATGAACAAAAAATCAAAAATTGTATGAACGTCAAGGGCAAAGATTGAACACTTACCTGTGTCTCCTGCACTTGGTGAAGACCTCAATGCTCCAATGCTTCGGTTGACTTCCATAGCTCCATGGAACACCATCAAACAAACAAACAACAAATCAAACACAAGCAAACAACCGGTGGATTTGTACTCCAATCGGGCAAAATTGAGGACTCTAGCAAATGAAGTAAGTGGAGGACCCTAAGCTAAGTGCTAGCCAAAGATGTTAATCCAAACATACAACCTTGCACATAAGAGAGGGAAAAAATAAGAGAAACAACCATGCAAGGGTCGAGTCAGAGATGTGCACTTAGCCAACCCTAATGAGGGTTAACTCCCCTTTGTGAGGCCACTAGGGGCTCACTCCACCACCATTTATGTCACCCAAGTGGAGATTCAAGAGCTAGGTGAAGAGCAAGAAAGATGGAGCTATGGAAAGCTCAACCTTCACTCCATGCCACATGCATGTAAGAGGGACCTTGGTAGAGAGTCGAGAGAGGAGAGAGGAGAGGAGAAGCTAGATCATCACCATCCCTAACATGCATACACCCCAACAATCAAGCATGCAAGTATCAACAACACAAGCATGCATCCACAAGCTCAAGAGAGTGTGAGAGAGAGGCAAAACTCAAATGAGACTAATGGGATTGTCTCTTTTCATATTCCATAAAATGTCTTATACAAAAGCTCTCATTTTACAATGGTTGGCCGCCCATTTATAATTGGGGGCCCAAAACTAGCTTCCTAGTTCTATGTACATATCTTTCCTATGACCGGCATTACATAATCCATAAGCTCAGTCATCCCATATCTCTTTTATCATTAAGCGCTTTGCACGGTTACAAAAATATAAGTTACAAGAAGCATAGCCATGCTTGAAAAATAATGTTAACCAGAGTGGTTAACACATGAATATTCTCACAGAAGTTCCCAGATATGGGGCAAGGATCTTGTCCACCAAACTCTGAAAACTGGCATATGCATTAAGCAATCCAAAAGTCATCACTATGGAGTAATGAAACTGGTCTTCTTATGGTCCTCAACAAGAGCTATTCTAATTTGATAGTATCCACTAAAACCATCACATACTAAGTACCTTTCATGCGCTGCTACTTAATCCAATATCTCATCTTGAAAGGGAAGAGGGTAGTGATGTCTCTTGGTAGCAGCATTCAGTGGTTTATAGTCCACATAGATTCTCCATTTATTCCCCTTCTTAGGAACAATAACAATAGGAGACACCCACTCAGCATCATCTACTGGATAAATAAACCCAGCCTATAAAAGTAGCTTGGTAACCTCTATCTCTAAAATGTGCCTCTGTATCGTCCCTAATCTCCTTAGTTTTTGAGCTATTGGCATCACTCCTTCTTTCAATTTGATTTCATAAACAACACTAGTGGTACCTCTTATCCGAGTATAATCCTTAGCAAACAACTTGGGATATCTGTCTAGCAATTCTTCATATTTCTCTTTTTCCTCTTTGGTCAAATCCTTTGCTAGCATCTGCACCAATTCATCTTTTGGAACATTTGGCTTCACATCTCTTTTTCCTCTCTGGTCAAATCCTTTGCTAGCATCTGTACCAATTCATCTTTTGGAACATTTGGCTTCACATCTTAAGAATAAGATGACTCTATTGAATGGTTAGTCATTTGTACACCATAAATGTTTGCCTCCAATTCTAACAAACTTTGGTCCAATTCTGACTCCGCATCATTTTCAGATGAACCAGTAGAATATTTCTTCATAACTGTCAATTGAAGTTGAATCAGCTCCTCTCTCTGTTTCTAGCTTCTCTCCAATCTCCAAAATCTTACCTCTTTTTAGATCATATCTTATCCTTTTTCCCTTAGGTCTATCAACAAACAAGTCTATACACCCTCTATACCAGTCATGTCTGGACCTCATTGCAATAAGCCAGGCCTTCCCAGTATGATGAGATACGCCTCAACACTGCTGGCATTACATGCATGTCAATCACTACCTTCTGCCCTAGTACCTTCATCTCCATGGCCTCAATTACACGGAGGCATTTGACTTTTGAACTGTTGGCCATTTTAACAATGAATATGGATTTTCCTGTCACTTTCAAACCCAAGTCATGAAATGCTTCCTCTGTCATAACACACACCTAGGCTCTATACGCTTTACTTACTTTTCTATCCTAAATCTAGACATCTACTATAGGCAGAATGCCAGACACTCTGCTCAGCTGAACTACATTAGTTTGAGGTGTCTTAACCTTGACGATGAGACTGAGGTCGAGTTATAGGAGTTTCCCTCACCTTCTTAGTACACTATAGCACCACACATATTTCTATATACACGAGACTGTAAGGGGATTCCCCTTCTCCTAGTTGAAAGTCAGCCATCCCAATTTTCCTCCTTCTGGCTCTAACTCTATCTCTAACTATAAGGGGATTCCCCTTCTCCTAGTTGAAACTCCTAGTTGAAAGTCATCCATCCCAATTTTCCTCCTTCTGGCTCTAACTCTCCCCTACTTACTGGACTCTGGCTTCTCCGTGGGTGCCTTTCCTTTTTTCTCTATTCTTTTTTGCCCTTGTTTCCTTACTAGCTCCCTCTAGAGCCTAGAGCGGAAATAGGGCAAAGCGAGATCCACCAAACCCAGACTCAACCACCTGTCTGGAGGTCCATGCCTGTCTCAGGGGTGGCCAATTCATTTAGGGCCCAGAGACCCATACAAAACCTAGGGCCAGATCCATCTTCCTAAGGGTCGAAAACATCGTACCAGAGAGAAAGGGCCTACCCGGCCCCTTCTCATCAACCCAGTCCACCTGTACGTCAACAATACCCATCATAGGGAGCATACCTAGGGTACCACATGGGCCACATGGGGCACATTCCAACCCACCCATGAGACAAGGGCCTCCAATGGTTTGTTATCCGCCTCGCCCCGCTCCTCCACCGATCATTCCCCAACTAGCACCCGCCGCTCCAGGGCTAACACTAGAAATGTTAAGATTAGCCATGGAAATAGGGAGGGGGGCATCACACCCCCAGCCCCAGCTCAACCAGCACCAGGACCCCGAATAAAGCAGAACAAACCCATAAACATCTCGAAGCTAATCACTAAGTTCGATGGGTCTGGAGACCCCATCCCACACTTGGAGATGTTCAAATAGATCTGTGAAGCCTTTGGCCACATGGACGATCAAGTTATGGTGAGTGCCTTTGGCCTCACCTTAGACGGTAAAGTCGGCCAATGGTTTAGGTCCTTGAAAGCTGAGGACAAAAACACCTTTGAAGCCTTGAAAGAGGCCTTCAAGGTTGGGTACTCTCGTCAAGGAACCAGATGGAGTCCGGTGGAGCAGCTACACAACGTACTCTATGTTAATGGAATCTAGAAAATTTGTAGAACTGGTTGTATAGAGATCAGACTATGCTTGTTCAAGCTGCAAGCTTGCGGTGGTTGTAGCCTCCTGCTGCTTACTGCTCCTCTAGTACCCTCCTTGTTGACAGTCCTCCCCTTCTTGCTGGTCTTCTTCTCCCTGAATTAAAAAACTCTTTTCTTCCCCACTCCGCTTGGTCTTTTCCTTGTCCAGAACTTGCCTATTCTTGGGGATTTTTAACTGCATCTTCTTTGTGGCCTACATCCTCCCTATGATTTATGTCCCCTCGTTGCCTTGCATCCTCTTTGTGGCCTTTCTCCTTATCTTTTTCAGCTCCTACTTGTGATTTAAACAGGGCTATCCGATACAGGCCAATTTTTGTTTTTGTGTTTGGGCGGTTGATTTTCCCTATATGGTCCTTCAGGTTGTGATATTATTGCGCCCAACAGCTTGGTGGCAGAGCAGAAGGCATAAGAAACCCACTCCACATGTCGTGAGCACCACCTCGGTATCGCACATGTGGAGGTGGCAAACTGTAACCACCAGAGAGCCGTTGCCAAGAACAAGAAGACTCAACATAAAAGGGCAACTGGTCACTATAGATAGGTACAAGGGAGATACGGTGTTAGACAAAAAAGAGAGATAAACACTCAGATAGAAGGAATGCATGAAGGGTGCAGTCATTGTATGCTCTCAATTGATAGTTGATCATGAAGTTTGTTATACTGATAGTACTCAGAAATGGTAGTATATGTTGGGCAGTTGCTCTGTATTAGTCTACAATACTTCCGAAATGTAACTAAGAGGAATCTTGCCATTTCATTATCTTTCTGTGTTACTCTCTGCAAGAAGGTAGCCCATGCTTATGGAAAGATATGAAGGATTGGATGGAGGGATGCCTCGGGGCGGGCATCCAAGAATCCATAGAGCTAGACCACTCTAATGAGTCAGAGAAAGACGAGGTTGTTGAACCCCACGAGATCACTAGCACCCCCACAATTCGATTAAATAAGCTCGAACAATGCTTTGAAGGCGATGAACTCAATTCTGCATTGCCATAACCTTCGACGGCCTCTAGGTTACAGCAATCCTGGATGGGAGAGCAGGAGCGAGCATTGTTACAAAACAATGCTAGGAAAAATGAGGAGCACTCGCCATGGATGACACAACATTACTGGTAAAACTCGTTGACGAAGCCATAGCTAAACCCATTGGTCTATTGAAGGATTTTAAATAAAGATCCTTGGAGCTACCTTCCGCCACACCTTTGTGGTGATGAACTTTAGACGTCACAGCCAATTTCATATGACTGCATGCTTGGGCGACCATTCATGGAGGGAAACCAAAATGATCAACGATTGGGATACCGACCACATCTACATTCGAAGGAAAGATTTGATAGTGAAGATAAACCTACGAATGTGGAAGGTACATCCCATGAGCGCGGCAGACCCTTCCAATTCCTCTTAACAAGAATTCCTTGTCACTCATAGAAACTCCTCCCCCATATTACCCCCAAGCTAATGGCTAGTTGAAAGCACTAACAAAGTTTTGTGTGCCATTCTCACCAAAACTATTGAGGCTAACCCCACAAGGATTGGGAGAAAATTTGAGGCCAACCCCGCAATTGGGAACAAAAGTTACCGGCAAAACTCTGGGCCTATAAAACCTCCTAGAAGACAGCTACCAATGCCACACCCTTCAGTTTGACCTATGGTATTGAAGCAGTTATGCCAATGAAGTTCTTAGTCCCCAACTTATGCATTGTTGTACAAGAAAAACTCATGGGGAATACCTTAGGCTATCGCCTGTTTGGGCTTGAAAATCTTGACGAAACATGCCTTCTAGTTGTATATAGCATGATTGTTGAGAAGCTAAGGCGTAAACAATGGTCTGACAACAAGTTGAAAGACAAGAAAATAAATGAGGGCGACATGGTCCTCCTATTTAGCACAAAAACACACAAAAATAAACTCAAGCTCAGAGGCTTAGAACCTTTCCTAGTTACAAAGATAACCCCACAAGGTGTTGTAAGCATAGAGACACTTGTTGACGATGTCGAAATGGCATGATATTTCAATGGTATCAAGTTTAAACGCTACTATTATGGCCCACCACTAACCAAAACCACCCTAAGGGCCAAAACCACCCTAAGTGTAAACGCTACTATTATGGCCCACTAACCAAAACCACCCTAAGGGCCATTCATGACAAGAAGCAAAGAAAAAAGGATCACGAAGACATGAAACAAGCAGCCCAACAAGAGGCTAGCCAAACCTTGGCAGAAGAATATAGTGGTCAATATGGCCCAAGTGGTAGACCTCAAAGAGGAAGAATGGGAGGTGAAGCCTGCTCAGTTATGGTTAGGAATGACCACCCCGACGAGCTTTGCCCAAAAATTAGCTCTTGTAGATATAGGGGCTAATCACAACCTAATATCTCATGAGACATGGCTTTCTCTCGACCCCCATTGAAAGACACTCCTGCCACACGGTCGCAACAATGGCATCTCAAGAAGTTCACTACTTAGGCATAGTCACACTTTTATTCCACGTTGGAAATAATCCCTTAGAAGGGAATTTTTATGTGATGCCTGTAGGGATAATGCGCAAAGAGATACTCCTCGAAAGGGGATGGATGGGACACAACAGGTGCAACATAGATTGGGATGCAAGGACAACTACCCTACAACTAGCCTCTGGCCAAGTTATAGTCCTCATGATGGACGAAGAAGCCATACCCACTGCTCCCTCAGGCCAAGAAGTCACTCCTCCGCTTACCATCATCATTCCACCATCCAACCCACACAAATCCATCCCACTCAAAAAGAGGCCGCTCATCACTTCGAACACACCACTGCTTGTCACATCCACTCCACTACCCCACTTGGTAGAAACCCAATCCCACATCTCAAAAACCACACAAGTTGCTGACCCACCACAGAAAACTAACCACACTAACCCTCCCAATAGCACTAATAACAAACCCATACAGGGCGTGCCTTCTCAGCTATGGATACCTAAAAGGCTCCTAACCATGCAAGGGTATTATGAGGGGACTTCTACTTTGTGGAACCCCCTGACGATCCAACTCTTATCCTCATACATTAGCACCCCGAGCTCCTCGTCCCCCTTGCAGGCAACCAATTCGACAACCACAACCCTATAGGGTAAAGGACAAACACCGGCCCAAGCGCTCTCTAAGGCCTAACTATCCTCAATGACACCCTTCGCCTTGCCCAACAACAACCTCTCGGTGGATCCCAAAATCTCTACTACAGGCTCAACATTTCTATGAGGGCAATCACCACATTTGAGTCCCCAAATCACCACCGCACCAACTCCCAACTCTTGTCACTCTGTAGTCACCCACCCTTCAATGGAGACCCAAAGTGTCCTCCACCACAGTGACTACTCAGGAGAGAAAGGGAAGCAAAAGCTTCAGGACGATAGTGTGACCTACCAATTGTAGCCAACAGTCCATACTAAAGATATACGCTTGACGTCGGCTGCTTCTACACCCGTCATTGTTAGGCTACATCGGAGTACTCCTAATCAACCCTTAACCACTCCTATCTCATGTACTCCCTCATCACTAGCCTCCGAACTCCCCAAGGAAATCCCCACCTTGCCATCACCTAATTGGAACCAACTCCTCCATTTGGCCAATTAGGCATGTAGATAGTATAAAACCCGCAATGGGGTGTTGGCAGCATAGCCCAAGGGTACAAAATCTGCTTCAGGGTACCCTAAAAAAATAATGCTATTTGCCACAACCGACCAAATTTGCCACATGACCGTACCATTCACCTCTACCTTTGCCATGGCTGGACCATTCAGCACTTCAAAGTTGCCACGGCCGTACCAAAAGTGCCACAGCCGTACCATTCAGAGTTCCAGGTGCCACAGCTGTACCGACATGCAGTTAAACTGCTCTTAAATGTGCCTCGACCGTTCCAACTTTAGCTCCATATGCATGCATGTTCCAACCTCACCACTTAAAGAACACACTTGTTCCAACCAAATGGTATGCCGGTTCCAAACAGATGCCACGCTCGTAGACCTCATCAGAGATGCCCTCCATCTCCCCTGACTAGACTAATCATATGTGAAGCTCACCAACACCCCGTAGCAGTTGACAAAAGGCAGTTTCAGGGGCAAAACCACCAAAGACAGCATGGAATGGAGCAACATCACCTAGGAGGAGCTGGTGATGCCAGCAAGGGCCCTTTCATTTTTATTGACCACTAGGCGGACTGATAGATTTAGCAGCCTATCAACATTGGCCAGAGTCCACCAGGGGATGCTTGTCAATTGGGTGGAATATTTATAGAAGGAGATGTATGCCATCTGCTTGAACCCTCGAGGAAAGCTCCTAGCTGCCACCCTCCTCACCAAAGTCCTCTACCATGCCACCGCAGGGTGGGAGGAGCTTCGTAGGGCCATACAACTCAGTGGGCCAAACGCAGTTCCCATCTCTCTGCCTCCCCCCCAATCACCACTGCCAAAGTGCCATCACCCAGACCATAAAGGCAAAGAGCCTACTCCACCCCCACAGCCCCAACCAAGGCCCTACCCTTGAAGAGCAGGAAGCTGAGGAATCCAAATGAAAGGCCACAATGGAGGAGACACAATGAGATAGGCCTTTTTGGAGAAAAATCTTTGTGAAACCCCACCCCACGGGTTCATCTCCCTTCCCACCTCATTACTCATATGCGAGCCCATCCTCTCCTCAATCCTCCCATTTCAACACCGTTTTTGAAACCCTCCGCTAGGCAAGGACTAGCAGCTTCAAATCCAGTGAAGCGTATGCAGAGAGTGTCCGTTTTAGCACATGGGGAAGTCTCAAACTTTGCCCAAGGCTTCTCTCACATGGCCCGTGAGCTTATAACATAGATGACCGATTGCATTTACCGCCAGTAGAGCAGGAGGCTGCAGCATTGGCACAACAACAAACGTTGCTTGCGAAAGCTCAGGAGTAGCAAACTGCCGATGATCTATACACCTCTAGGTTGAACAACCTCCATCTCCATACGGTCATTGATGAGAAGGAGTAGCATTTGATCAATGCTCTCTCAATAATTTCAGCACTCTAACACCAAATCCAAGCAACCCAGGAAGAAACACAGAGGGCTACCAACAACCTGTCTCTAGCCCAAGCCGCAGCCAAAGACTTCCAGCAAACAAGCTACAGCTGTGGAAGAAGCCCTCAGCAAGACACATCTCGACTTCCAGCGCTACCAGGAGATAATTGAGGAGAAACTCCATCTAGAAAGAGGCCCAACTGCAAGTCACAGAGGCACGAGTAATGGAGCCCCCATCAACACCCTCTGTCCCCTCCTCGAGTTCCACTGACAGAAAGGTAGATGCCTTGATGGACAATGCGACAGAGCTCCCCAACCTCGCCATTCCTCCCCAAAACCCGTTCTAGCTCCTCGACCTCCACTACAGGACGGTCCGCCTCAACTTGTTGCAGCATAACATCATCGAATAACCAATCTCCGTACCACCTACCCATACATCCTCACGAAACTCCCCATTCACAACATCACCCTCCTCCCCAAATTCTTTTTCCAAGGCCTCATCTCCTTCACCTACCCCCACATCTTCTTCGACCATCCTACCCACCCTCTCCGAAAGAACTTGATGAGTTGGTTGCACTTGCTCCACTTCGAGATGCCCCAAGACCCGAACGACATCAAAGATCTCTCAATCCTCGGACGGCTTGTGTCCATACCCCTATCCATCCCAAAGGACAGCAAAAGCCCTTATGTATCTCCACCACAAGGGTTGGCACATCGTGAATGTTGCCTATCGCTCCCTCCACCGAGACAAGCTCCCACCTTACTCCGCAGCTAGCCTACTGATCCTTTACCCCGCAGATGCCATATCCAGTTGGAAGTAATGGAAGCTATGGGCATCATGTAGTTTGATGACTCACATGTGGCGTTCCTGATGGAGTTTACCCCAGTGGAAGCTGTGGAGGCCAAGGTCTTCTTCCACACACATGGCCCATAATACTTCGACGAAGAAGACAACGACAGCGACCACGACAGTAACAGCGGCGGGGATGGTGCCCCAGGAACCCAGCTCCCTCAGCCTCCACCATTATCAGCCCCCCACCAGCCCCCCACCATTATCAGCCCCCCACCAACCTCCACCCCCCAGCCCCTCTCACCCAAGTACTAGCACACACCCACCCCCACCCCCGCCCCCTCTTGACACCACAACACTCCCCCTCTTCCCCTCCCAATCATCTACACCCCTCCGTTTCCCCACTCCACCTCCCTCACCTCCCATATTGACATTAAATTTAGGCATGCATACCGCCCTCACAGATTTACCTTTAACATTGACAAAACTTCTCCTTGTGCTTCATGCTAGCCTCACCCACAATTACCTCTTCATGAGACCAACCCCTCCACCCTCATCACCACTGCCACCCATAAACCCCTCCCCCACACCCTTGGAAGAAGGCAACTTTCTCCCGCCGCCACCACTCGAGAGTGAGGAAGTCGACCCTCCACTCAACCCACTGAACTGGCATGACCCACTCGTCCACCCACCTGCTCGCCCCATAACGTTCGATCTCATGGGCGAGTAGTCGGCTTGGAGGTGCCCATTCTTACTGAAGCCCTATATCTAGGAGAATTACTACAAGGCACTATGTCCCCTTCGAATCAACCCCGAGTACCTGCGAATCAGATGAAGATGGGCCTGGAACCTCTTCTCGAGGAGTAGAAAAAGAACCCCAAGTTGTTCTTCAACTTTTTATGGTTTTCTCCTTTGACGCCCCAGCAGTCGTGCACAGAAGAGAGCATGTTAAAGTGCATCCAGGATTTCATCTGAAGATATGATAAGGTTCCCGATCCTGCTATGGTATCACTATTAAATTTTTCAACCTAATCATCATGCTGCTGGAGACATTCCCTGACTAGAACCACTACCATGAAGGCACGCAAGGATTGGCCTTCGACGTCAACAAAGGGCCAACACTAAAGAAACTCTTTGGTTACTACGAGTGCGTCATGTGGATGCCCGCCTGGCACCTCCAAACTTTTGAAGACATGATGGAGACTACCTTCTAGACTAGCTATCAAGTCTTCCATCGAGCCCCCTCAACTCCCACCCTTGCGCCATGATTTTGTCAGAACTTATTTGATCTACTACCGCTAGATCCGGCTAGCTCCAAAGGACGAACCTGAATTAGGGAGGGGGTATGTTACCACTCCGGTTAACATTATTTTTCAAACGTGGCTACACTTCTTGTAACTTATCTTTTTGCAGCCATGTAAAACACTTAATGACATAAGAGATATGGGATTGTTGGAATTAGAGTTAGGGTTGCAACAATGCACACACACAAGATAGAGAAGCTTGAGAGCACACAAACTCACTAGATTAGAATGAACAAATGTGTGCTAAATACAAAAGATAAGTACACACCCCAAAATGAGTAGATAAGAGAGTGTACATATGCACAGGGAAAAAAAACCTCATAGTGAGGGAAAAAGTGCCCCAACGGTCCTAAGTGTGTTCACACACATCACTACCATATAATGCTACAAATCCCCCGTGGAGTAATGATGTGAACATGTACAGGGCATGGCCGATCAATCATTAAAAGGCAGTAAGCCCAAAGCTATACGAAATGCTTCGAACTTTTCACGAGGAAGAGCCTTCATGAATAAATCTGCCATGTTGTCATGTGTAGGCACAAAGGCCAAGCTAATCTCTACTACAGAGAGTCTTTCCCTGACATAGTGGTGGTAATGCACCTCAATGTGCTTAGTGTGAGGATAAAACACTAGGTTCCTCGTCGCAACTACTAATGTGCTTGCTGTCTGTGAAAATCGTAGTGCTGGAGACAACTGTCCAACACCCAAATCAGCCATAAGATGTCTAAAATCATTTGCAACCAAGTATGCATGAATCTTCTCATACCATGCTCTAGGAGCCTTCTTAAGGCCATAAAGAGACTTTTTCAACCTGCATACTTTAGACTCTTCTCCTTTCATAGCAAAACCAAGAGGCTGCGATACATACACCTCCTCATGCAAATCACCATTCAAGAATGCAGTCTTAATGTCCAAGTGATGTACATTCCACCCATGATGTGCTGCCAAAGCAATGAGACACCTAATGGTAGTCATACGAGATGTGGGTACAAAGGTCTCATCATAATCAATGCCCTTTTGCTGGGCATCCCCCTTTGCAAACAAGTATGGCCTTGTAGTGATCAATGCTACTATTTTCTTTGCATTTTAATATGTAAACCCACTTAGCACGAATGGCCTTCTTGCCATGAGGTAGACCTGTGAAATACCAGGTGTCATTCTTAAGTATAGAGTTATACTCATCCTACATAGCATGCATCCATTGATCATCATCATGTGCTTTCTCAAAGGAAACAGATTCCTCCTCATTACATAAAGTAGAAATGAGAACATGATCCACATGAGAATAATCTGCATGATGAGAACCTACACGAGTTCTACTAGGTAAAGGAGCTGCCAACTTGCTATCCCTCAATGTATGCGTACAAGCCATTTTGACATACGCCTAGATTCTTCTATGGTTGCTCTCTCCTCATCCACTACATCCTCAATAATTGCCTTATCAAAAGGCTGATTTACAAGCTGATTTTGCACCTGCAAGGCTGAATTTCAACACTTGATTAAGTATTCAATTGCTCTACATATGGCTCCTCTCCATTAAACAAAGGTAGGAGGGAATCAAACATGTCCTATGAGCATACATTCTGCTCGTTTTTGCATGAAAGCATGGACTGAACTGAGTTTTTGACAAAAACAACATCTCTACTTACCAAAATCCACTTTGAGGCCGGATGGTAGAGTCTTTATCCCTTGCTTTTTGAGCTGTATCCCACAAATATCCATTTAACTGCCTTATCATCAAGCTTACTGCATTGTTGCTCAGGCATAAGAGCATAAGCAAGACAACCAAAGACACGTAAATGAGCCACATAAGGCTTCCTACCATGCCAAGGTTCATAAGGAGTTTTAGACTACAAGGCCTTGGTAGGGCATTTGTTCAACACATAGTTGCCTCTAACCAAAAACCATGAGGTAATTCTTGGGCTTTCACCATACATCATGCCATCTCCATGAGAGAACTGTTCTTCCTCTCAGCCACACCAATTTGCTGAGGTATGTATGGCACTGTACATTGATACCTTATGTCTTTTTTAGCCATATATGCATGAAATTCCTTGGACATATACTCCCCCCCTCGATCTGAATGAAGGGTGCCAACTTTACATTCACATGCATTTTCAGCCATGGATAAAAAGTGCCTAAAGCACATAAAAACTTTTGAATTCTGCTTTAATGGATACACCCAGCTATATCTGGAGTAATCATCAATAAAAGCGGCGAAGTAGAGATATGCCCCAATAGATGGTGTCCTCATAGAACCACATAAATCACTATGTATAGGCTGTAATTTCTTAACAGCTCTCACAGATCCATCCTTTGGAAATGATTCTTGATGCATTTTACCAAGAATACACCCCTCACATACATGTCTAGTAGGGGTCTCAAGTTGGCAACTCAGACACCGTATCATGCCTTTGAAGGCATAACAAACTGCCATAATTCAAATAGCCAAATCATGCATGCCATAATTTTGCATCACTCATAACACGAGTCGTAGAGACCGAGTAAGCATCATGCTACAACTTCTCAAATACATCCATCTTGTATAGGCCATGAAACAAGGTACCTGAGGTAATGATAGAATAACCATCATTTCTATCCTAAACTATTCATCTATCATCCACAAAATTCACCCCATCAAGCCTGACAAGACTAAGGCTGAAACTGACAGCAAGTTCTTCTTAATGCCTGGCACATATAAAACTTTAAAAAGAGTAAGTGCACCCCCATTTATAGCAGTGAGCACAACTCTACCAACTCCTTTGACAAAATATGAGGAACCATTTGCACATGTGATGGTTCCTGCACTTGGGACAGATTCCAAAGATGAGATTTTTTTTTTTTGTGAAGTAATGTGCTTACTAGCACCACTGTCAAAGTACCAAGCATCCGATTCTGCCACCATTGACATGCATACATCATGAATAGAAGGGTCATAACTGCAATGTACAATCCATGCCCAATCATCTTGAGCAAAACTTTTAGATTCGTTCTTCTTTGCACTTGGTACAGATGCATCAGCCACCACAGCCATGCCCGATTCTTTCTTTTTCTCCTTCTCTAGCCTTTTCTTGCACTCATTTATGTAGTGCCCTGGTTTCCTACAATAGTGGCACTTGCCCTTTTTTTAGGCTTATCACCTTCTTTCTCTACATCCTTATCTGAGGATTTTGATTTTGGCACTTGCCCTTTTTTTAGGCTTATCACCTTCTTTCTCTACATCCTTACCTGAGGATTTTGATTTTGGCTTATAGCCACCATGCGAAGAAGCTTTACCTTTGTCTTTCTGACTGGCAACAAAAGTTTGGTCACTAGCTCGCATAACAGATCTGTTTTGCCTAGACTGCTCTTCTTGCAAGAGTACTAAAACCAGCTCATCAAATGTAAGGGCATTTGGATTTCCCTTCATCATCATGAGTCTAAGGGTAGAGGCAAAACTCTAATAAGAATCCGGCATTGCATTGAGAATTGTGGGCACCAATGTACTATTGGGTATATCTCATCCACACTAGCGAGCTGCTCCTTAAAATCTTTGATCTTGGTCAAGAAGCTGTCCATTGAGTCTCTCATTCGTGTGCTCAAACTCCAACTGTTTGCATAGATATGCAACACGTGCTTCATTGCGTACTTGGTATAATGCAGCAAATGCATCCCATGCTTATTTTGAAGTCTTACATGACCGAATATGAGGAATAATGCTTCGCTTCATAGAAAGTGCAAGCAATGCATGTGCCTATGTATCTCTTCCATCCCATCTCATTTGATTAGCAGTGGGAGGTACTGGTGGTGCATGTGGAGGAGCCACATCTGTATCAGATTCTACTTCAGATGTACCTGCAGCACCTGGATGCACTGGTAGTTGTGAAACAGGACGAGTTTCACTACCACTGACCACATTCCAAAGACCTTTAGCAACCAGTACATGCCTCATCATATAGGACCACAATGAGTAGTTAGTCCCATCAAGTTTGTCCTCAGCAAACAACATGTTAAATACATCACTAGCCATGACTATCTACTACCGAATGCAAAATCTTTCAATACACTGCAAGTACTCAGTATTCACTAAATGCAACCCCGAATGGTTGCAAACTGACCAAATCACCTTCAAAGTGTATGAAAAATAACACAAAGTAGAGAATAGAGTGTTACTTGTAAAAGTATGATGGTTGATGTTGTTGAAGACACTGTAGATGCTACTATACACCAAATCTTTGTTGCTGCACAACCCAAACACCCAAAATCGAGTAAAACCTATCCAAAATGACGCCCTCTCCAGAATGTCTGCAGAAACCTTACGGTACGCAAAACACGCCTGAATCGCGCCACGACCCCAAAAAAATGCTATATACTTTGTATACAGCACACTACATTATATACCTTTTTCTTCTAAGAGATTATCTCAATCGGAGAGACAGAAAAACAGGGTCGTGAGAGGAGGGAGGCAGACTACTAGATCAAGTATCAAGGAAGCTAGCTCTGATACCAATTGTTGGGATTAGGGTTAGGGTTGTAACAATGCACACACACACAAGATAGAGAAGCTAGCTCTGATACCAATTGTTGGGATTAGGGTTAGGGTTGTAACAATGCACACACACACAAGATAGAGAAGCTTGAGAGCACACAAACTCACTAGATTAGAATGAACAAATGTGTGCCAGATACAAAAGATAAGTACACACCCCAAAATGAGTAGATAAGAGGGTGTACATACGCACGGGGGAAAAAACCTCCTAGTGAGGGAAAAAGTGCACCTACGATCCCAAGTGTGTTCACACACATCACTACCATATAATGCTATAGGGATGACCAAGCTTACGGCTTATGTAATGCCGGTCATAGGAAACAGATGTACATAGAGCTAGGGAGCTAGTTTTGGGCCCCCAATTGTAAATGGGTGGTCGGCCATTATAAAATGAGAGCTCTTGTATATAAGACATTTTATGGAATATGAAAAGAGACAATCCCATTAGTCTCATTTGAGTTTTCTCTCTCTCTCTCTCTCTCTCTCTCTCTCTCTCTCTCTCTCTCTCTCTCTCTCGTGTGGATTCATGCTTGTGTTGTTGATGCTTGCATGCTTGATTGTTGTGGTGTATGCATGTTAAGGATAGTGATGATGATCTAGCTTCCTCTCTCCTCTCTTCTCTCTCCACCAAGGTCCCTCTTGCATTCATGTGGCATGGAGTGAAGGTTGAGCTTTCCATAGCTCCCTCCTTCTTGGTCTTCACCTAGCTCCTGAATCTCCACTTGCGTGACACAAGTGGTGGTGGAGTGAGTCCCTAGAGTGGCCTCACAAATAGGAGTTAACCCTCATTAGGGTTGGCTAAGTACACATCTCCGACTCGACCCTTGCATGGTTGTTTCTCTTCTTTTTTCCCTCTCTTGTGCAAGGTTGTATGTTTCCATCATGGATGATTTCTGTGTATATAATGATAGGCTGTTGCATGTAAAGAAGCTTGATGTTGTCTTTATTAAACATCTTGATGATGGAGCTCAGTTAAACCCAGCCAAATGCAAAATAGCAAGAGATGTAGTGCTTATGGGACATGAAGTGAGTGAGAATGGAATAGCCCTAGATTCATCAAAGGTAGTCAATTTGTCATATGGAAATCCCCAAGTCAACCAAGGAATTGATGAGCTTTGTTCAAAAGCTTAGATATCTATCCAGATCTTTCTATATGCTGGCTAAGTTTGTTTATGCTCTGCAAAAAGGCTAGTCAGCAAGATCCATTCAAGTGGAGCCAGGTAGAAGAGGGTGCTTTTGAAAGCCTTAAAGATAAGTTGTCTACCCTACCAACAATAATGCACCCAGATTGGAGCCAACCTTTTTATCTAAGTCTCAGTGTTGGGAAACATGCAATAGGGGCAGCGTTGATGTAGAAAGGAACCAAGAAATCATATATGAGGCTAGTTTTTTACATCAGCAGGACAAAGGGTGGATTGAGAAGGCTTGGCATGAGGTTGAGCTCCTGGTCTCTAGAGATTTGTTTATGCTACAAAGAGGCTAAAGTCCTACTTGATTTATAGACCTTTTGTTGTGCTTACTTCATGTAATCTTTTACCTCATGTGATGAAGTATCCTGGGGATAACCCAAAGGTACAAAAGTGGATCATGGCATTGCAGGAGTTTGATATGAGCTTTATTAAGGAAGACAATGTGAGGGCTCATATGACAGACATGTTAACCTACAAAGAGGTACATGTGAAGCCCAAACCTATTAAGGATATTGAAAGGCAGGTGGTTCCTAATCATGTGAAGCCCAAACCTATTAAGGATATTGAAAGGCAGGTGGTTCCTAATCATAGGTTGCATGTAGAATTGCAGGATGTAGATGGGACTCTATACTTTGATGGGGCTTTTAAAAGAAGTATGGGTAAAGGGGGTGCTGGATTTGTTTTTGTGAGTAAACAAGGTAAAGAGTTGTGGTCTGGCAGCCAACAGATTTAGGTTAAAAGCAACAATGAGGCTGAATATTCTGGCCTAAGATTAAGGCCATATCATATCAAGGTTATGTGAAAGCAAAAATAGAGTGTGAAACCCTTGAAAGTGTTTCATTGTAGGGTTGGGGCAATATGTGAGAGAAGCCTAGAGCTCATAACAAACATGAAATGTGGGAACATCTAATGTATATAAGGAGGAGGATGACATGGATCCTAAGTGAAAAAAACAACATGGCGACACAAGTGGATAAGAGCAAGTGTAAAAAAACCAAAATAGAAGGAGCATGGATGAACAAGGGAGCCAATGCAATCGTTCTAGAAGGCAGTGAGGCAACGGCGGGGTAAAAAGGGGGAATTTAGATAATTTACAGGGAGAGTAGACAAGGAGGGAACAAGATAAGGAAGGAGGGAAGTGTGTGCGAAGGATTTATAGTGAAGAGACTAGCTACAGACAGATGGTCTTCTAGTTTTCAAAAGTTATAGAAGTAGGTTTTAGTGCAGTTGAGGTGAAATTGGGTAAATTAGATCAGAGAAGGTGCCAAGGTCCACAGAATCAGACAAGAGATGTGTCCCCGGTGATTTCTGTGAGATGACTCTGTTAGAAACATGGTTTAATTCAATTCATATTCAATTTTAGCTACTGTCAATCACCTGATGCTAATCAGCTGTGTGCTGATTTGTGTCTATTTGGAAAGGACCTATGGTTTGTAGTTCTGGATTCATTGCAGTTCAAATTTGTGAGTGAATTTGATGATTGGGAGAGTGATAGCTGGAGCTTACCTATGAAGAATCCTCAAGTTTCTAGTGTTTTATCTTGTCTGTTTTGGACCCATTGTCTCCTCAGGGTTGTTAAGACAGTCTATCTTTGTTTTTGTGAAGAAATCTAAGAGTTCAAAGCTTGTATCTGTGTCGTGTTTGATGAGAATTTGTGATATGGAGCTAGATAAGTGTTATTCTAATTAACTTTAATGAGATAGGGCAATTATGAAGGTATGTCTAATGACCTAGAAGTTAGAGCTGTCTCATAGTTGAAGCAATCGTCTTCTATTGAGAGAATACAATTAGATAGGGTCAGAAGAGTGTCAGCTAAAGGCAGTTGTGCGTCTAGGGGGGTCAACTGATGAGATAAAAGAGTTGTCTTGATCTTTGGGATTCAAGAGAAGTTATGTTGAATTGAGTCTGACAGTTATACCTACTGGGATATTTAAAATAATGTTGTTATTCATGGTTGTTTTTGGATTTTATCAATTATTCTTCATTTACAAGTACCTCCATCACTTACTTGAATCTAAAATGATAAATGTCATGCCAAATATTTGCAAGGGTTAAGTCCGCCTACATTTTGTATGTACACTTATCCTATTGTTAGGGAGGATATATTTGCTAAGGGATAATTTCTATTGCTTGAAGCATTGCCCATGGTGGATTGACATGAAGAAGGGCATGCACATTGAAGAAGACAGCTAGTGGTTTGAGAAACACGCCAAGCGTAAGTCTGAATCTAGTTCATTGGGTAACAATACAAGAAAGAAGTTGGAAGAGGAGCAAAAAGCCTTGGATGCAAAGCAAAAAATTGAAAATGTTGAGAAACATAATGTGGAAGGACGTCCAAAGAATAGAAATATGGATGCACCATGTATGGCAAATGATTCCCACCTTTGCTTTATATATGTGATGATATTAATTGATATATGAATTTAATATCTCTTGATTTTCTTGGTTTAATTGAATGTTTAGATACAAAGGTTGATGAAACATATGATCTTGTGGTTAAGAAAAGGATGATATTTGATATGCTTGCCCTTGTCCACGTTCAAAGATGTGGAGTAGCTTGGACACAAAGAGCATGTTATTGTATGCAGGTATGACCACATTACCTTGGGTAGAGAGATTTTAGCTGGGCAATTGAAGAATGGGTTTGAGTAGCTCCGACTCTTCTTATTGGGTATGGGAGGTCACAGGAAGTAGTAATACAATAAGCGATTGCTTGGAGTGCAGATTTCTATGTGATTACTAATGGTGTGGTGGTAGGGTGTTTGGAGTGTAGCCATGGAATGTTCTTTCAAATGATCATTGCACTTACTCATTGGATGTTGCATCTCTACTATCATGGATGATTTTGGGTGGACCTTGGTAATGTTCTCTCCAATGGATGTTATCATGGCTGAGTACATGGCTACTCCAATTAAGATGGAAGTATGTTTTTGATGGGTCACTAGAATCCTAAGCCATATTGTGTTAATGATAAGACTAGATTTAGTGTGTGAACATAGCTTCCAAACACACGAGGCTGAATAATTGTTGTTTGATTGGCCATGCAAATGAGAGGTGCCTAATTTTGTTCAGATCACAACTTAGAAGCCTATGCACTGGATGAAACAAAACAACTAGTGTTGCATACAAATTAATATAAACCAAAGACGGCCATACTTTTGGATCTTAATGGGTTATTATTGCTGCTTCACCAAGATAAATACATATATCAACTTGCATAAGAAATGGATTTTTCAAGATGCATGAAATTTTCACATAAATTATTTTTGAATTTTCATGTTGGAATTTGGTCAACTACAATACAAAAAATGTTTTGTCTATGGTAGACACTTTGGCAAAACATTTAGGAAGAGAGTTGTGAGGGTAGGAGAAGTGTTATGAGTATGAGTGTGAGAACATAAATAGGCTAGATAAGATAGGAAGAGAGTTGTGAGGGTAGGAGAAGTGTTATGAGTATGAGTGTGAGAACATAAATAGGCTAGATAAGATAGGAGTCAAAGCAATGTTTAAACCTCTATAAAGGTTTATACTCATTGGATAGATCATTGCTACATGGAGAGAGCACTGCTCCTTGATGACATCCCTTATTAAGAATGTTTAAGCCCATTAGAATACTATATTTTTCCACCGTCCTTTAATGTTGATGCTGGAGACAATGTTTTGAAAGAGGATGTGTTTCAGTATGTGCACCATTTAAATGTTGCCAAGGATATGCATGGTGTCATATCCTTTGACAAATATGGACAACAACCAATTCAATATGAACATCCAATGTACAATTACTTTCAAAGGGTAATTTTAGAATGGGATGTGATTAACAAGAATTGAAATATAACATGAGGAGAGGACATGTGTTCAAGATCATCAAGTAGGGAGAGCTAAATACATGGAAGGCAAGGCTAAATAACAGATCTCAATGTTTCAATCAAAAGAAAACAATTGGAAGATACACACCTCATGGAAACAAGTACAACTCATGCTCCTCCTACTTATTTGAGAACCGCATAGCTAGAGAAATTGCAAGAATTCCTCTAGCTTCTAGATTGTAAGAAATGGAAGCAATGCACCATGCAATAGACCAGAGTATAATAAGAGATTTATCACAAAAGTGATAGCTAAGAGTGTTATAAGACAACTACAAGAGTTCTATAATTGTCAATAAAAGAGAAACTGTGTTCACTTTTTTCACATGAACTAGGGTATAGTAAAAGATTTATCATAGGAGCCACAACTAAGAGTGTTATAGTACAACTACAAGAGTTCTATCATTTTTAATCAAAGAGAAACTAGGTTAACTTTTTTCATAAACTTGAGAAAGACTCTCAAACTTTACATCTATAACGATGTACTTAAAACATAAGTTTTGTGTATAGCTTTTGAAATTAGATGCTAATTATAATTATTTTTTCTTTATCACAACTTTGAGAGTTTGTAGCAAATAGAGGCATCTCGAATGTCTGAATATCACATTGAAGATGATGACCTACGGCAACTAGCGCATTTAACTATCAAAGTGGGAGATATTTTTTATATTAAGTATACGGTCTATATGGTGGGAAATCAAAGAAGCTAGTCTAGGATTGTTTATACATTCAAATGTGCAATCAGAGGTGACTTTGTTACACTATGCAAGATCAAAATATTCTCATATCAACAAGTGGTTATAAACATGTGCTATTAATCCTATGGCATGAAAATGCTCAATCCTTGAGGATCCTGATGTGGATCTTGAAAATGTTCAATCAAGGATGACTTTATTACACTATGCAGGATCAAAATATTCTCATATCAACAACTGGTTACAAATGTGTGCTATCAATCCTAGGGCATGAAAATACTCACTCCTTGAGGATCTTGATGTGGATCTCGAAGAGGATAGAGTATAGATTGCTAGGGATATGCATGATGAAAATATAGATGGGTACATAAACAAAAGGATTGCAAAGAGTGATAGAATGTGTGGTATCTCTTCTCACTGACTTTACCTCCATGGTATAAGACTAGGAATAGGACAATAAATGTAGATAAAATTGACTACATTTATATGTAGAAATAATACGTGATGTCATGTGGCTAGAGAAGAGTTATTTACTGATTATGATTTTTAATGTAATATAAAAGCGTATTCTTGATTTAATGGTGTTTACCCACCGAAACTTCTAAAAGTTTTTTGATATCTATGTGGTTTTGATATATCTATTTAGTGGAATTGTGATAATAATAATGAAATAATAAATTTTGATTCAAATATATTTTTATGTTTTTTAATATCTATGTGGTTTTTTAATATCTATGTGGTTTTGATATATCTATTTAGTGGAATTGTGATAATAATAGTGAAATAATAAATTTTGATTCAAATAAATTTTTATGTTTTTCAACATTGCAACTTGCAAAGAGATTCTCAATGTACAACTTAAAGGGTTTAGAGACTAAGATTATCTTTAAAGCAATAATCAACTATGATGCAAAGAATTTTTTGTGTTGTTTTTTTAGTACTACCTATGATTACCTTTATTGTAATAATCAAATGTGATGCAAAGAAATTTTTGTGCTCATTTTTTAGTACTGCAACTTTCAAAGAGATCTTCAAGGTTTAGATACTATGATTTATGTTTAAATTTGTAAATTTGAAATGGAAATTTGTTGATTTTCTAAGTGAGTTTAATGGGATATGAAGCAGTATAGTCCAAATCTTTCTCAATTTACCTTAAGTGGGAATTGGGATTTTCCCAAAATCCCTAATATGGTGCTCCACAATGCGTTGAGAGGTTGAGGACAAGTCAAATCATAGTACAAATGTAATGCTTGGATTTCGAGTTAGATTTGAAAAGTGGAGAACATTGAAAAATGGATTAGTAGAGTGATTAAGGATTCATTATAAATAATTAATAGAGATCATTAGATGTTTTAGATTGATCAGGGAATGGTGGAGCCTGTGATACCATGTGGAAGTCCAACATGGGAGCAAGCTATAGAGTGTGGAAATGGATTAAACTCATGGTTTTAGCATAATAGAGTACTAATGATAATTAGTAAATAACAAGGCAATGATATGATATGGAACACTGACAAAATTAGATGCGTGCCCTTAAAATAGGATGAGAATACATCATCATTAGAGCTCTATACTCAAGCTCCCACTAAGGTCCACCACCCCCCACTTTTACATGCATTATTGCTGATTGTTAGTGACTACAATCCATCCACTAATCAATCGTCACCTCCCCCCACTTTTAGGTGCATTAAATGGTGATTTTTTGGACTACAACTCATCTGCTAGCCCACTTGAAGACGGCACCTACTTTTGAACTAGTTTAGGGCTGATTCTTGTTCACATTGCACTCCTTTTTATGTATACAAGTTACATCAAATCCACCTCCATTATATCCTAAGGTTACAAGCCCCCCTTACTGCCAAATTATTGCACCCTTCATCACTTGTAATTCTAACACTTGTTTCGGGTCTCACTGTCGATATCTGTGAGATAGTCAACTAGAGTTTTAAATAATAAATAGATCAAAGTAGATATTATATGGTAGTCTATATATCTTAGCGTCTATTTTTACCATTTTCTTGCTACTTAACTGGATAAGTTTTAGTTTATTTTCTTCTAGAAAAAATTTAATAAAGCTTTGTAGTTTGTAAATAAATGCTTTTAATGCTCTCCCTGTGAGATAAACTTTGGCTTATATCCAAGTTGCATAGCATAACTAATTGCTTACATACCTGGAAATGTATTTTCAAGTTGGATTTGTCTTAGGATCACTATTTATTGTGTGCTCAATTGCATCGGTGCCCTCATAGAACATAGAGTTCTTTGTTGACATGCACAATATTATTAGTTGAACCTTAATTCAACCCAGGCAACAAGGCAAACTCTAAACTTCTAATTTTGGGTGCTTGAGGTTTGTAATAATGACCATAGTAGTATTATTGTTATACTCCTTAAAAGAGCGTGAATGATACATGAATCTACCATAGTGAAGAATTAGTTCATCTCATCCCATTCCTTGATTGTCATATGCGAATACGGACATAAAGGCACATGTTTTTATCCATATCTATATAACCTCTTGCACATCTCTGACCCCATCTAAATGATGTAGATATGATAAAAGGGGCTTCATTAACACATCATCCTTGGTATGACCATCAAAGATGAAGGGAAAGCTGCAATTTTCAAAAGCACTCAAACACCCTTCGTAACGGCTATCATCAATAATGACAATTGTGTGTTCCACTGAGCAATAACCTTCACACAATTTCCACACCTTTAAAACAATGGTTTAAATATTGCTTCCACTCCCCTCTTATAGGACCTATACAACGTCTTTGTATCATTAATGAAGCATTCTCTTCATGTCCCCACATAATTAAGGATATTCTCGATTTGCTTGGTGTTGCAAAGTGTCAATGAGACACTTGATATTCTCTTGTAATGAGACACTTCATATTCTCTTATAATGTTGTAGACTATATTTCCAACATGGAACCTTTTAGTCACATCATTTATAAATTAATGCATCCTTCACGCAAATTAATCCCTTGGTGCCCACATCTAACAATTGTCAAGTACTTGGATGATACATTATCCCAATGCCAATGCCTTCATTATCCCAATGCCTTCATATCTAACTTTGTGCATCTAATACCATGTTTGATAAATCAAATTCTTGAGATCTATTTTTCAAAAAGTGGGGTTGACTCTCAACGCACATTTTCTTATGAAAAAGCACCAATTTAACTAAATTCACATGGATTAGTCACTTGAGTCCAAGACTCAATTTGCACATGGTTGAGTGGCCACATAGAGGTTGGCCAATACTCACCCTATACTTGAAGCATCTTGCACGAGTTTGCCTTGCATTTGAAGAGACTTAACTCACCCTAAGTTTTTAATCATCCCAAGGCAATGTATTTAGGATTAGAAGAGTTAACTAAGACCCAAATCAAACATTGATGTGAGTGGACCCCTCCATGTGCGGGATGCTTCAAGCATAGGGTGAGTCTTGGCCAAGACACCCCTAATGCTAGACAATACACAAATTTGTGTGGGATGCTTCAAGCATAGGGTGAGACTTGGCCCAAGTCAAAGACTCCCCTAGTGCTAGATAAAGTATCTTGGGATGCCTCAAGCAGAGGGTGAATGACCACTCATCTATGTGTAATTTGAGTCTTGGAATTGAAACCAAGACTCTCCTTATTCTAGACAAATTATCTTGGGATGCCTTAATAATGCTAGATAAATTGTCTAGAGATGCCTCAAGTATAGGTTGATCCTTAGCTAAGGCTCCCCACGCACATAGGGTGAGCCTTGGCTAATGCTAAGGCAGATTTGCCTTGGGATGCCTCAAGCATAGGGTGAGTCTTGGTGGACTTGAGTCCAAGACTCACCCTATGTTTGGGGCATCCCAAGACAATTTGGGGAGTCAAGACACTCTCCTCTTATCACGGAAGTGAGATTTTTGTAAAAATAGCCATGTAATCTATTTTTGATGGAATAAAATACTATAAAAAATACTCAAGTGGGGATGCTTTTAGGACACGCTTGGGGGATGCTTTTAGGACACGCTTGGGGGAGCAATTGGTGTTCTCTCTCATTTCTGTATTTTCATGTACGCGAGGTGCGTTTCCCAAGGTCTCGGTTTTCCTATTTCAGTGGTATCAGAACCTAGGTACGCTCTAGAAAAAGAGTTTATGATTGGGGCACTCAGTGGCCCAAGACCTGAAGAGAACAATGACAGGAATCCCAAGTAACCAATGTGGACAATGACTATCACAGAGCACCAGCAAATGCACCATCACTGGGAATAGGCCGACAATAACAAGGCTGGCCACACAATAGCACCACCGACCGGCAAACAGGGACTAACACAAGACCCGCCGTCAAAACCACCAAAAATATGACCGGCCAGCAATGAACAACGGCACAGCACACGGTGAGCCAACAAAGCATGGATGTCTCTTCCAGAGACAATCACGAAGAGTCCCACGTTTCTCCCTTATACCTCTTGTGCAAGACCTTGAAAATGTCATGTGGGATAAAATAACTGATGTGCCTGCTGGTAGCATATCGTGAACTACATAAGAAGAGAACGAGCAAGGCCATCTTCTTGGTGTTGGGCTAGCGAGAAGAGAGAGGCATCATGGGAAAAAGCAAGGCATAGACTGGGAGCGCGCCATGGCTAACATCTAGCTTTATCCTTCCTTAGAGCTCATGATGGCCCTCTCCTCTCACCTTATCCAACACTCTCTTATGGAAGCCATGGTGAGGCCCTTGCTCTCGGGCTTTCCCTCAGGCCCTTCTGGAGACTTGGCCTTCACTTTCGCTCGTAATCCCCTCCTTTGCATTGAGAAGCTCAAGGCCAAATACGACATCGCAATCGGCTTCAAACTTGCCTTGCAACATGTGGTTCTCATCAGCTCCCCGAAACACACTAAGGAGGTTTTGGTCACTAAAAGCAAAACATTTGTAAAGATAGGGATTGCATTCTTTCCGGGTAGTAGACTTACAGGCAATGGTCTTTTAGTTAGCGATGGAGATGTATGGTTGAGACAAAGGAGCCTCTCAAATTCAGCTTTCCGCAAGTGTGTGGTGGATACTTATGCCCAGGTAATGGTGGACCGAACAGCTAATTTTGTGAAGGAGAAGTGGTAGCATAGATGCACGCGAGATGTATATGATGACTTTAACAACTTAACCATGCAAGTTGTTATAACAAGTCTATTTGGAGGATTCTCAGGAAGAGACACTCTCGATGAGATTGGGCAAGCAATCACCACGCTTTCAAGCTACTCACAAAACGTGCCACCTCTATGTTTATCATTCTAGAATGGATTCTAACACCTGATAATTTTAAATACAATATTTCAATCAAGAAGTTAGATAGTGTTTTTTATGAGATGATTAGAGAAATAAGATCTTCTTTAGCTCGTGCTAGTCTTGAGTCGGGGATGAGTGACCAGCATTTGCGAGATGAGCTGATGACTTTGCTAGTTGCGGGGTTATACCAATGATCTCTACCATGGAGCTTCCAACAATTTTCATCTTTACACACGATAGGTTCTCATCTTTACCGAATAATTACATTTTTAGTTATTCATAAATTGATTTTAAATTCTCTGTTTCTCTTAATCTTTTCATTTTGTAGCCAACAATACATCAAGGTAAGACTCTCTTACTTTTGGATTTTATTTTTATGTCATCAAGCTTTATTTAATATTTGTTATTTCACTTGGACTCAATCATGATGAAGAACAAGACTACCACGATGACTACTCCAACTCTTAGGGTAATATATTCATTTGTTTATCTTTACAATAATTTTATTTAAGACTTTTTGCAAATTTCAAGGAGAGTTTTTATGCATCAAAAGTATAACTTCTCGGAGGAACTGGCTCTTCCATCTTAAACTATACTTTATGAATTTTTCAATATGAATTATTCTTATGGTATGGGACATGAGATTAATCCTGTGATATGTATTCCGATGCATACTTATCTCTAGATTTGTGTGAGATAATTTCTGGTGGTATGGGACACTAGAATTTATTACACATAGAAGTCCTTGATACACCGTCTCTTTTACATGTATATGATGAATACACTTAGTGATATTTATCTGTGATGGTGGATAACTTATCACAAATTAAGCGTTGGTTGTGAGTGAATCCAATCAACTATGACATGTGTGATGCATGTAAGGGATGTGTGAGTGAATTCGATCAACTCTTCTGAATTAATTCTTGATGAGGGTAAACGAGTGTGGTATAAGAATCGAGGGTGAATTTGATTCTTTAGATAGTGACCGTAGTTGGTTATGAGCGAATCCAAGCAGCTATGACACATGTGAGACATGTGGTATACTCTCTGAATACGTGTGACGTGTATAAAAACATTGTGAGTGAATCCAATGTAGGAGTTTGATTGCGAGTGAATCCGATCAACTCTAACACATGTGTGATGCATGCAAAGGTTATGTGAGTTTGATTATGAGTAAATCCGATCAACTCTAAGACATGTGCGATGCGTGTGAGGACATTGGGAGTGAATCCAATTAATTATTGAGAGTGAATCCAATGTGGGAGTGAATCCAATTAATTATTGTGGGTGAATCCACTTAAATATGTAATGACATTGTGAGTGAATCCAATGTGGAAACGATTAATGTGTTGATCACTCGTGTGTACTGATAGTTACAACCGGGGATGGTTGTCTCCTAAACCGAGAGGGCTGTCATGGATGGGAGTGAGATTTTTGAAATATTTTATTATCTAATTTTTGTAAAAAGAAAGCTTATAGAGCAAGCTTGGGCTAAAAAATAGCCATGTAATCTATTTTTTATGGAATAAAATACTATAAATATACTCAAGCGGGGATGCTTTTGGCACACGCTTGGGGGGGGGGGGCAGTTGGGACCCAATCTAGTGTTCTCTCTCATTTTTGTATTTTTCAGTGCGCACACTTCCCGAGGTCTCGGTTTTCCCGTTTCACCTCTCTATTCCCCCCTTCTTTGCTCTCCCATTATCTAGTTTTTTAAGTAGCAAATCAATATGCTTTAATATATAATTAAAGACTTTAACTTCCTTGTAACAATGATCTAGCCACATTGGTGTTTGAGGGTGGTGTAGAGAGCCAAAATGTAGGGATAGATGTCCTTGCCATGCTAACTTTGAGGATGATGTATATGGACATATTGCTTATGTATATTCACACAAGAAGTCTTTCCTTATGATATCATACATATGGGTAGGGATATTCCAATTTGGAATGAGGATTTACATGTGGGGTCATGGTGAGTGAGCAGCAGTAACTTTGATGTTGCCACATAAAGTGCCACGTAAATACATGCTTAGGCTACCACCTATATATGATTCATAGTAGAAAATCATGTGCAAATTGAGTCTTGGACTCAATCAACTCATCCATGTGCAAATTGAGTCTTGGACTCAATCAACTCATCCATGTGCAATTTGAGTCTTGCCAAGACTCCTCTAATGTCAGAAAAATTATCTTGGGATCCTTAAGCATAAGGTGAAGACTCACCCTATGATTCAAGCACCCCAAAATAATATGTTGAACATTAGAAGAGTCTTGGACATGAATCCAAGCTCACCCTATGATTTAAATCATCCCAAGATAATTTGTCTAGCATTAGAAGAATCTTGGCTAAGATTCAAATTCCACATAGATTAGTGGACCCTTTGTTATGCAATTTTTGGGTCTTGGCCAAGACTTCTCTTATTCTGCTAGACTAATTATCTTGGAATGTCTCAAGTCTTAGACTTGAGTCCAAGACTCACATATGTGTGGCCACTTAGATGTGCAATTTGAGTTTTAGCCAAGACTCCTCTAATGCTAGACAAGTTATCTTGGGGTGCTGCCCTCAAAAGTGTAAGGTGAATCTTGGACACAAAGTTGAGTCCAATACTCACCGTATGCTAGAATTTAATGTACTTCCTTTCTACAACCTTGCTAGCTATGTTCTCCTTCTTTTTTGATTCAAAAGCGAGAATTGGCAACAACTAGAAACCTAGGAACCTTCAGTAACTAAATTTTAAATTGAGAAGTGTTTACCTAATTAAAGTCAAACATAAGGAAAGAGAGAAAGAATGTTTACCTTATTTTTAATTGAGAAGTGTTGGCCTAATTACATTAAGAGAGAAGGAAAGAGAGAAAGAATGTGATTATCTAAGTATTATGGTCTATTTTTTAGGGTTTCTTTAGGGAGGGAGGAAACTTACCTCTCATACAAGGGTTCCAAACATGTACATTTAGCCTATGATGGTTGATTTTAACTAATATAAGGATCTCTTTCTCAAAAAAGGAGGAGGGAGGAATGTTGCAACTCCTCAATGTGGGTGCATTAGCTTGTCCATGTCCTGTCCTAACTCCATCGCCACATTGGAATGCCCCTTTGGTAAGGGGGTAAAGGAAGAACTCTATTTTTCTAGATGGATACAAATAGAGATTGGCCTTAACAGTGGTTCTTTCTCAAAAAAGGAGGGGGAAGAAGAAGTGAATGAGAGGGAGCAACCTATAAAAAAACCTATTCAAGCAAGCAACCATCTAGCATGCAAGAATTCAATAGAATACATGATGCAAGCAAGAAAAGAGAAGAGAAGAGCTCCCAAGTAACCTTTTACAAGGAAATAAATGTGTATTGCTTAATATCGAAATTGACTTATATACAAGTGCCTTGTAATCTATTACAAGAAAATGAATGTGTATTGCTTAGTGTCAAAATTAACTTGTATATAGGTGACTAGTTTTCACATTAAATTGACCAAACTTAAAAATGGTCCACTAGCCAGTATTACTAGTCTTAAAAGTATGTATATGAAGTTGTTAGACTTTCCCTATTTGACATTATGCTCATGTTAAGGCCGTTTTATATATTCCAGTGCCATTTACAAAAGATAAGTGCTTGTTCGAGCATGTAAGATGGAAAGCATCTGATGGTAGGTCGTCTCGAGCATGCGACACCATGTAAATCTACAAAGGGGCTAACATAGCCCCCTTCCTAATGGTGACTACATCCTGGTATCACCCAAGTTAGTGGTGGAGCTGTTACTGGATCGGAGAGGTGTGGATGGACCAGGATACGCCGTGAAGCTAGCATGTGAGGTTAAGTGGTATGGTTTGAGATCAATATGCAACTCGATGCATAGCTTATTAGTGATTATCTTTGGATAGCCCTAGTGGTTAGGCAACTTGTCGAGGTGGCATGAAAGCTAGATGCAAAGTAGAAGTTCTTCATGTGAGGCCTCCTTTTAATGTGGAACTCGTGTGGAACCTTCGAGTTCAAGCGATGGTAGAATGAGAACCAAGACCAACCAAAGAATGATATAATATTATGCGTAGTGTGATGCGTAGAGAGTGGGCTCTTCGGGGTTAATTCATCAACCTAGGGTAAGATTGGGTTGTGGTGAATTAGAGCTAAAGAGCAAAGGTTGCATACATTGAAGCTCTTTGGAAGTACCTATAGATGGATGATGGTCATCTATGTATCCAGGTGATGGGTCATACCATGGGCCATGCTTACACTTGCCATGGTCTCCCATCTAGAGATGTTCCTAGAGGGTTGGTATTGTAGATACAAAGTAGAAGTTCTTCATGTGAGGCCTCCTTTTATTGTTGAAGGGGCTTGGGCCCTTTGAGTTCAAGCAGTTGTTGGAGAAGTGGCCTATGCACTTGTTGATTGGTAGAATGAGCATTAAGACCAACCAATGAATGATAAGATATTATGCCCATACCTCATAGCATGATACTTAGAGAATGAGCTCTTCATGAGAGTTAATGCATTGACCCAAGGCTTTGTGTTGAATAGTCAAAGAGCAGAGGTTACATATATTGAAACTTTTTGAAGGTACCTATAGATGGATGGTAGTTATGTAAGTGCCCAGGCGATGGGTCGTACCATGGGCCAGGTTTATGCTCACCATGGTCCCCCCATCTAAAGATGTTCTTAGAGGGTTGGCGTTGACAAGTTTATTGCAGGTGCATGTGTCCATGCATGTCATGAGGTGCAAGATGTGGACAGAAAATGTGATGCCCATACTGAAATATACATGTGATGTGCCCTCCTATGTGTGCTCTAAACTTGAAGATTTCTCCAACTTGACTGCTTTCTTTGACTCTCTTTCCTACTTTCCTTGACATGCTTTTTCTTAGGGAGTCAAGATCATTGGATGTTGATGCATGTCACAGACATTGCCCGTAGAGCTGCAATGGAGGTGGGAAACTTCTATTACTTTGTTGATTTATCATTATTAAACATTTGGGATAGAGCCAATGTGGATCAATTATTGCTCTATGTTGGTGAGTGGTGTGGGTCCATCAATGTATGGAAAGTCGAAGGCGGGCCCTTTCCCTTCCACTCGCGAGAACTTGCTCCAGGACCACCTTCTTTTGATTCACCTTTTGATTCGCATGAACCTTGGGTCAATATGCAAACTTCTCTAGATGTGGCCATGTACTCTTGCCACATTTGGTAGTCATTAAGGAGATAGGGCATGCTCCACTCTTTGGGTGTAGCTATGTACTCTTGCCACATTTGGTGTGGCCATTAAGGAGATAAGGCATGCTCCACTCTCGGGTTGGGTGTGTAGTAGTCCCTGAGATCAACAAAAGTGCTAGCTTGCCAAGTGGTTGATATTCCACTGGGCAAATAGATGACCCATGTGTTGATTCACCAGATGGATTTTGGCCATATCAAAGGGTGTATCAAGGCTGTTATGTGAGTTACCTAGGATTGTGAGATCCCACACATTGGGTGTATCAAGGCTATTATGTGAGTTACCTTGGAATGTGAGATCCCGCACATTGGGTGTATCAAGGCTATTATGTGAGTTACCTTGGAATGTGAGATCCCACACATTGGGTGGGTATATAAGTTGCTATTCATAGACACCCTTGGGTCCTTCCCATCATCTTCACTAGCCTCTTGTTGAGTTGTCTTGTGGTAATGTTGCTATCTCATTGAGATTAGGCCTCTCATGGAAGGGTTTAATGATGTAGGGTCTCATGGATATGATTGACGAGGTGGTTAAGCTAGGGAGGATTGGGGTTGAAATGTGGATGAAGTAGGTAATCCCATGGAGGAGGATGCAAATGGATTGATGAGACGATTATGGGTGGGGTGTAGAGTTAGATCAGGTGGAGTGGTGTGTGGGGTAGAATCATGGCTCTTGGGGATTTATTTTTTTATCACCCAAAAAACTAGAAGAGTGTGCCTCATCAACTTGTTTAGTTATATCCTATTTGCCTTCTAAGGAATCTTCAAGGTCATCCTCTTTAATGTGGGTAGGTAAGCCACATGGATGGTATTAATGGTGACATCTCTAATGGTGAGGGCTTGCTCAAGGTAAGTGTAGACTGTTTGATATAGTCAAAGGGCCCTATGGGTTGTATTGGTTGTTGGGAATGTGATAAATTAAGTTGACTTCACTCCTCATTGAACGAGGCTCTGCATGGCTAGCATGGTGAGTGAAGCAGATCTTCATGGATGGGGTAGTTAAGGTGGGTCGTGTTGTAAGTTCAAGGAAGTGATATTCCTTAGTAAAGAATGTAGAGTTGATGAATAAGTAGCACCACATGGCTAGGTTAGACATAACTGGTGGTTACTTTGTTATCAAGACTTGTATAGATGGTCATGAAGCCTCTTGCTCTTAAGACCGATCATAAATTGATCAAGGAGAGATATGTCATTTAGTCTCTGACAAGGGCTGCATCACATGTGGAGATACTTAGTTCTAGCAATATAGTCCCGCATTGTTTCACCCTCATCTTGATTGAGGTTATATATCTGTATGATGGGGTTCATCTGGCTCCACTGGGTGAGAATCCCATAATGAATGTGTCTCAAGATCTCATATAGCTGGCCTTTTCATGTGGGGTTAGAGAGAATTAATCTAATGACTTGCTTTGCCTTCATTAAGACCTTGTCTTCCTTCAAGGTAAAGTCCGAATGAATAGATCTTGGTGGGATCATCAATCCTTCCCATGGCCTCACAAATTTGATCAAACTTTTAGGTATTAAATGGGATCTCCAATTCCATAAAATTTGGTCATCATTTTTGAGATTTGGATTAGCGTGATTTTGCCCGTCTGAGCCTGTAGGTGCTATGCTTGTTGCACCCCCCTTCCCATTTCAAATGCCATCCTTAGTATGTCCTTTGCATATTCATGTGGTGATGAAACATAATGGAGGGATTTTAGGGTACAGAATCTCTTGTGCCCTATGGGGTTGGGTTGTGCGTTTTCCAATGGTACTTGTCTTCTGTCAGCCTACTGGCTTTAAGGTTATAGGCTCGGTGTAGCTAAGAACACGTTATAAGATTGCTCTTGTGGGTCCCTTTGGTTTGAGGTAGTCCCTAACATTGGATCTTTACCCTTCCCCGTGTTCCTTGTCCCTCATTTAAACGGAGTAGATTTGGAACTTGGATCCATGGTGAAGGTGCTTCTATAATGAGCTCTTGTGGAGATTGGGACTCATGCTTATGTTGTGTGCACTTGTTGTTGTTGGGACTCATGCTTATGTTGTGTGCACTTGTTGTTGGGTGTATTGGGAAACACTCATCCCTAATGGTATACAAAAGAGACATATCTCGATTGTAACTCCGGTTGTTGGGCTGCTAGTTGGTCGTGGTGGTCAGCTTCTTGGGGTGAAGGTGCTTCTATAATGAGCTCTTGTGGAGAGTGGGACTCCTACCTACATTGTGTGCACTTGTTGTTCACTGTACTAGGAAAAACTCATTCCTAGTGGCACAACAAAAGAGACATGTCTCGATTACCATAATTGTGGTTATTGGGCTGCTAGTTGGTCGTGGTCAGCTTGGGACAAACCCAGCTCAAGATCAACATGTTTGGAACATTGTGAGCATCCCCAACATGGTTTGACCACTTCCTCAGAGAGCAAACCTTAAGGTTTGTGGTTGTGTTCCTACTCCTTTACTAGAGCTTTGCCCAAAGATAGGGTGATTTAGTACCCTTTTCATGAAGTTTATAGCAATGTTTACACAACCAATTGGTGAATCTAGGGCTCATAGGACTTTGGCAACTTCTGTTTCTAGATGTTACACTATTCCTTTGCTCACGTTTGTATTTAATTGGCTCATTTTATTCCAAAGCTCCTTGCATAGAGGTGGATCCCAAGGAGTCTCTAGTCGTTTGCTGCTACTAGCATTGAAATCTTGTTAGGTTTGAGGAAGCGTGGTTTGATATATTATATCGATTGTATTATTGTTTCCAATAATTAGTCCAGATCAGTTTTGTATCAAGGGTGTCACTATTAAAACGTTCTCCAGTGCTTCTTGAAGCAGGTCTGAAACCGATTTTAGACATAACTATTTTGCTTAAGATACCAAAAAAATTTGTTTCTTTGTATTATAAGATATATATATATATATATTAGTTTTGAGTTTTTTAGTTTCTTTTTTCTCCCCTGGGCTCATGTCTCTAGGTTCATGCCTCTAGACTCACATGTGCAGGCTCTCCTCTATATATTTTAGTTTTGAGTTTTTTAGTTTCTTTTTTCTCCCCCCCTGGGCTTATGCCTCTAGACTCACATGTCCAGGCTCTCGTCTATATATTTTAGTTTTGAGTTTTTTAGTTTCTTTTTTCTCCCTTGGGCTCATGTCTCTAGGTTCATGCCTCTAGACTCACATGTCCATGCTCTTGTCTATAGGTTCATGTGTCCAGGCTCATTACGTTCATGCAGTAGGCTCATATGTCTAGGTTCATGCTTAGGTTCACGCCTATAGGCTCATGTCTTTTTTGTATGAACTAGATTCACGTGCTTTATTTTTTTAAAATAGGCGTACTTGGGGCTTATACTTTTATGTAATAGGCCTATGACATGGTTAGGATGCAATTACTGAGCAATAATTATACTTTAATGTCCCAATAATTACAAAGGACAAGAATTTTTCTTGAAAATCTTAGCTAGTACAGATTGTATGATAAGAAAACCCTTAAAGGACATAAGTAGGTATGTTCTTAAAAGTTTTTAAAGTAATAATAATTGGTTGGTACAATATTAGGTATACCTACCTCTAGGCTCATGTCTAGTTGACTCACGTGTGTTAACTCAAGTATGTGGACTCACGTCTCTAGACTCATAGCTTACGTGTCCAAACTCACACCTCACGTCTCCACAATCATGTGTCTCCAAGATCAGTGTGTGACATCTTTTTTCACGGGATGTCTCCCAACTCGAGAGCTCGTTTAGCTTGGTTTTAGAGTTTTTGGAGGTTTTCTGGACTTGATGAGAGATGATTAAGGGTCCTAATGCTAGTTAATGGTTGTTATGCAAGTGTTTAAGTGCTTTTTTTAATTGTTTATTATTGGTTTTACGTGCTTCTAAGCTACCAATTCAAATACACACCTAATGAAGCTTAATGCTCATGTTTTCAGAGTGCATTAAATCACAATTACTAAGCTATTCCTTATCTCAATGCAATTAAACTAATCCTTTTGGCCTCTAAAATCATGCAAATTGCCAAGAAACTAGGGTTTTCTCCTTCCAAGATACGAAAATAGAATGCCCTGATGGAAATAAACTTCAAATCAAAATTAAAAACAAAAAAACTAGCACATACAAAGCGCTAAAACCATATGTTTTTTGGAGTGTGACCTCCTAATCAACACACTAGGTAATAGCTTGGAATGAATGGATGATGAGCCCTAGGCTAGTCTGACAATGATGCCAAATATGTTCAAGTCAAGAGCTTACCGTAGCCGTGCCAAAGCATGTGTCATTGGTCCTTGCCTTTGAGTCATAAATACAACTTCCCGATGTGGGTGTGCTAGCTTGTCCATGTTGCATCCTCACTTTGTTATCACACCCGAATGCTCCTTGCCAAAGGGGTGAAGGAAGAGCCCTTTATGCCTAGACGGAGGCAAAAAGAGATTTGTCTTTCCGATGGTTCACTTTCACAAAAGAAGGTGGGGGAAAAAGAGGAAGCTTATGCAAGAGGGAAACCTACAAACAAATCTATCTAGCATGAATCCATTAAGCAAGCAATATTCAATGGCAAATATACAAGCAAGAATAGGGAAGAGAAGAGCTTATAAGTATTTTATTACAAGGGAATCATTGTGTATTACTTATTGTAAAAAATGACTTATATAATAGTGTTTAGTTTTCAAACTAGGCCAACCAAACTAAAAAATGGTCCAACCTCTATAACTAGTCTTAAGCAAGTATGTTCACTAAGTCCTTAGATGTTCCGTATTTGACATTAAGCACAAGATAAGGCTGCTTTAAATGTTATAGTGCTGTCTTACAAAAGAGAAGTGCCCGTTTGAGTGTGTAAGATGACAAATTGCCACGGTAGGTCAAGTGGGTGAAACCACACCACTTCCAAGAAATTATAGTTGAAATTTACTTTTCCTTTGGTGCAAAGGATTCTCAATCCTCCTTAGGCTAATAGACAATCCTTCTTCTTAAATCTTTAAGAAAATAAACTTTCAATTGTCTCTAATCCTAAGGTAAACAATCAACATCACTTAGTGTCCTTTCTCCCCATTGATCCCCCTAGACTAGTTGATGGGTGTATCCTTTCAACAATTTCTCTTAGTGTCATTTCTCCCCCCTGCCCCCCATAGACTAGTCGTGATAGATCCTATCACTAGCATGTCAAACATCCTTATAGCACAAATGTTAGTGGGTGAACCCTTTCAATAATATCTCTCAATATCTTCTTTTGGATAGCCTAGCAAAATCTCCAATGCCTTGGGCTTTGATACCATGTGAGAAAAGCCCTCAATGCTATGAAAGAGAGCACACTATGTGACGTGGCCAACTTCACACTTACATTCATGATCTTTCCAAGCACACAAGTCATAAATTTTTTTAAGAGTTATTTATACACAAATCACATAGTCGAGCTGACAAGGGAGTGCACAATTTATTCTTGAGATTACACAACAAAAGAGAGGACAGTAAACTAAAAATTACTATTGAAACTTTGTGTTGAGATAACAAATGGCTTGCAAGCACAATACATGCCTTTTCTGGTTACAAGCTCACAAGTTCCACATATGTGCGTGTGCAAACGAGATGGAGAATAAACAAAAAATTTCTATTGAAAATTTTTGCAGATACAACAGATGACTTGAAAGTTGAAGCTTAAATGACTCTCTGTTGCTCTTTGCTGCTTTAATAGAGGTTGTGATGTGCCACAATCAATGAAGGTGTGGGGTGCTCTTTGAAATGAGAGGTTATATGGAACCTTTTCAAGGCCGCTAAATACTCCTACTTGGTCAATCCCCTGTAGGCCTTGAATTAGGCTCTTTTAGGGTCACAAACCATGGGGGCTATCCCTAGACCAACAGCACAAGTACCAAACAAGCCCAAACTAGCTTCCAAAGTTCCATCAAAATTGCAATTACTCCATGGCTTTTGCAAAAACCATAATCACAATGGATGTCAGCACATAATCCTAGTGTGTTTACAGTGGATGTTAGCACATATCTAAATCTTCCAAAAGTAGTCAATCTATTGATGATCACCATAAGATCTCATTGGGATGGCAAGCGTGGGAGGTGCTCAAAGATGGTCGTTTCTCTCATAAAGGGGCCCTTAGAAATATTACCAACCCTTGATCAAAACGTTAGCCTTGAGCAAAACATCTTGTTGTGGGAAAAGATGCGTGTCCGTGGGCCGGCAGTCACATTCATAGCAGGCCGCCCGAGACGCTTACTGGGCGGCCTGAAATGTGAAACCACCTTGCGCTTTTAAATTGAAGTGCAATAGAAGGAAGTGGCTGAACAAGCGAAGGCCAGTTGGCTGGAATTTGTAAAAATGGGTCGCAGGAGGCAGCCTCTTATACTGGAGCGCACAGCAGCGGTTCTCTCCACTTTCAACAGGAAAATTGTGAGCGCTGACACAGACCCCTTCAATGGGTATCCTCCCCTCCCCGGGATCAAATTGCAGGCTGGCCTTCTTACACTACATGATCAGTTGGAAAACTCTTGCTTTTTGGAGCGTTTTGGAGCGCTCCATACACCTCTGGATGGAGCAGACATTGTGGGTCTCTCTGTAGCAACACTGAAGCGTCTTTCCCTTTGCTCCGGTTCATGGGTAAGCTACCCCCCTCCCCTTCTACACACACACACACACACAAATGCCCAACAAAAAAACACACATAATTAAGTATATTGGTTAATCTTTAGAAAAGGGGTTTTATGCCTTTGATCAAGTCTCCTTTAAAAAAAAAAATTCCCCTCTTGATTTTGGGCTGGTGAATTGGAACAATTAAACGTGGTCATCAACGATGGTATCCTTTTTTTTTTGGGGTTCCAAAAAACGGTTTTAACATCACACGGGCTGTTGATCAAAGATGGAATCCCTTTCCCTTTTTTCATTTTGGTGGGAAAAGAATAGAAAATTTATAAAACACGGTCCATTGATCTTCTTTTCAGGAGTGGGAAAAATTGGATGAAATAAACTAACATGGTTACCACATTCCTTTACCAAAGGGAACTCATCTTTTCTTTTGTTTAAAATGGATCATATTCAATGGCTCAACGTTGGCCCCTTTTGCCCTGTTCAAAAAATAATGGAAAATTAATGACATTGAGCAAAATGGTCATGGAAAAAGGAAAAACCAAAGTAGGCTATGTGTCATCGATCTAATTATTACGTTATATGCTACTGATCACAGATGGTTTTCCCCTCTTTTGTTCAAATAATAGGTGATGGTGAAGCATGCACATACAAGAGTTGGCCGGCCTGCGAGAGTGGTAGTTCTGGATCCTCCAAATAGGTTGTCAGATTGCCTGAAGGAGAATGGCAATGTTGCATCCGGGTGCAATGATTATGGAATGTGTTTTCTACCATCAGTTGCATTACAGTCAATTACGACATCTGATCTGAGTGGGGATGTGGCATACATGTCTCCCATGCTGGCATTCAACCTGGGCCTTCACATAACATGGCTTCAGCTATGGTTATCATGCCATTGCAATGAAAAATTACGTTCAAATGGCTCCAAAAAGTCTTGTTTGGAGCCGTCATACTTGGAACTTTCAAAGGTTGATGTATGTTCTTTATGGCAGTTGCTGCCCGCTACATCTGATTGTTCTCTAGAGCGCATAGCTGAAGGCAAAGAAAACATTGAACAAGCTCCTTTGAAATTTGCCTTTCATGTGCGGATAGGCCATGTGAAAGTTCCAGTATCAGGGATATCTCAGTTTGCAATTGAGGACATGCAATATTTGTCAGAAGAGAGACAAGAGGATGTGGACAGTGCACTGCAAGACTACTTCAAGTGTAGCAGAGTGCTTGCAAGGGGAGATCTTTTTGCTGTGCGGGTTCCCTTTGATGCAAAAAAACATTGTAAAGTTATGAACGGCATGGTGGAAGAGTGCATAATCTTTTTCAAGGTCTTCGCTGCTTATATACATATATTTTTAACCTGCTTTACACATTATACAATTCCAAGTATACTTTTGAATCCATGCATGACTCTCTGTGAAAATTGACCTATGCCATGTCAGGTTATGGCTATGGAGCCAGAATCAGAACCTTTTCTTTGGGTAAACTGCAACCAGACAGCCTTGGTTTTAGGGAACTCTGTGCCTTCTCAGTTGCCGCCTTTGTTACATACTCGTAACCTAGACACAAGACCAACAGCTTGGATGGTA
Organism: Cibotium barometz; assembly: GCF_041138505.1. Lineage (NCBI taxonomy): Eukaryota > Viridiplantae > Streptophyta > Polypodiopsida > Cyatheales > Cibotiaceae > Cibotium > Cibotium barometz. The sequence continues at coordinate 7,866,210 of NC_141065.1, read as the reverse complement.
CCAGTGATTGAACAACTGGCACGCTTGTTAGCTCCCTCGCTTCATCCCAATGCACCTTCTTTGAACTTGAGAACAGCGGTTCTTCTATGTGGCCCCGCAGGTGTTCTTCATGAAGCCTTATAACCCTTTCAAGTGCTCCTGTTTTCTATATGTTGCGACTTGAAGCATATTTTTTATACGCATGTACCTCTTAAAATATCTCATTTTGCTTTTTTGGATTTTATGTATTTTGATAAAACAGGATGTGGAAAGCGTACCGTGGTCAAGTATGCAGCAAAAGAGTTAGGCATACATGTAGTGGAGTACAATTGCTTTGAGCTTCTTGGACCTTCGGAAGGGAAAACTGCTGCTGCCCTTGTCCAAGCCTTTGAGGTTGCTAGAAGGTCGTAATCGACATCTTTTCATAATTGTCGTTTCACACAGGAATGCTTGAGCCATTCTTGCCTTTGTTCTTAATGTCTGATTGAAAGGGGTTGGGGAACTGGGGTTATCTGCAGGTATGCTCCTGCCGTCTTGCTGCTTAGGCGTTTTGGAGCCTTGGGAAAGAATCCCACAGCTGGACCCCCTTCTGATGGTGCTGGAGGGGTTTCACGGGTGGGCACTGTGCTTCGAGAATCCATTCATTACAACCTGAACACAGCTACGGATGAAGTTTCAGTGGTTCTTCCCCAAGATGCATGTGCAAGACAAGAACAAGTACATGCCGAGCATTGCAGCCATGATAATGTGTCTTTAGTCAACTCACTTAAATGCACAAAGGAGTTGACAAGGTCTCTGACGAAAGTTTTTGTTTTTGCATGGGTGCTTGAAGTTCATGCTTCGCTTTGAAGGGCATAAACCCGGTCTTGTTCTTGTTGTAGCTGCTGCTGAAAGCACAGAGGCTTTGACACCCCCTCTGCGCAGGTGCTTTACTCATGAATTAACAATGAAATCTCTAGATGAGCAGCAACGATCAGAGCTTCTCCACCAGTTTCTTCACCCTAGTAGCCAGTGTAAAGTTGCTTTATCTCATGAAGAAAATAACGAGAAGGTGCACAATTTTCTTTTTAGGTGTATGATATATTAAAGCTGCATGCTCTTTTGTAATATATCGTCTTATTAGGCAGTCCTTTTTTTGCCTTTTCTTTTCATCCCTTTTCCATGCATTGCTATGAAAATCTCTTTCATGCGTATGACCCTTTCATACTCAGCTGGTAGCCCCCTCGTCTCTCTGCTCTACAAGCATCTGGGCACAACCCAAGTTACAAAGAGGCTCTTCTTCAGATTATTGAGGATTAAGGCCACCCAACATCTATAATGGCTTTGGAGAATCTTGCTTCTGGAAACCTTGTCATGATGCAACTTTGGTCTAAGGGTATTCCATTGGGACAGCTCCATCAACTCATGCACAAATTGCAATAGGTTGACGGTCGTAATGCACAACAAAGCCTTCTTTAAACTTGTGAGTTTATGCAATCCACTTTACTTTGAGAGAGAAGAGTAGAGAGAAAAAATAGACAGTCGACACGAGATTGGGTCACAATTATCCACTCAAGGGCCCCCTGTAAGCAAGAGTATTTTCTTGTATTTCTTTGGAGAACTTTTTACAATGATAATGAATGATGACTGAGGATTGCCCAATGCAAGGACGAGGAAGACCGAATGCAGGCTGAACCATATGCTGTCCAAGACATTTTGAATATCTCTTCAATGACCACTATGTAAGCCCATAACTGCTGAGGGATGCACATATGCTGGCTGAATCTTGAAGAAGATCTTTAGTGAGGCCTTGGGGACTGTAGCACAATGAAGTGCTGAATGCTTGATGCATGCACAAGAGACCGGAGGCTCTAGGCACACATCTCTGCTCTTGAATGCTTGAAGCCTGAAATGATGAATGATGATCTATGCAAGGACTGAGGGTTTTCTTATATAGGGACAATACTTGCCGCTCGGTTTGCTTCAGAGGCTGTTGGCCAGTTTTGGACAAGAGAAAATGCCATAAATAGCATTAAATGCTGCACTTTCACACGTGTGTCCCAACTGCCGCTCGGCTGGCTGTTTGAGGCCCCATATAGGTTGATCGTCGTAATGCACAACAAAGCCTTCTTTAAACCTGTGAGTTTATGCATTCCACTCTACTTTGAGAGAAAAGAGTAGAGAGAGAAGATAGATTTGAGAGAAAAGAGTAGAGAGAGAAGATAGATAGTCGACACAGATTGGGTTCCAATTTCCCACTGAAGGGCCCCCCATAGGAGTATTTGCTTGTATTTCTTTGGAGAACTTTGTACAATGATAGTGAATGATGACTGGGGACTGCCCAACGCAAGGACGAGGAAGACCGAACGCAGACTGAACCATAAGCTATCCAATACACTTTGAATATCTCTTCAATGACCACTATGCAAGCCTAGAATTGCTGAGGGATGCACATATGCCGGCTGAATGCTGAAGAAGATCTTCATTGAGGCCTTTGGGACTATAGCACAATGAAGGGTTGAATGCTTGATGTATGTACAAGAGGCCGGAGGCTCTAGGCACACATTTTTGCTCTTGAATGCTTGAAGCTTGAAATGATGATTGATGATCTATGCAAGGACTGAGCGTTTTCTTATATAGGGACAATACCTGCTGGTCGGTTTGCTTCAGAGGCTGTCGGCCAGTTTTGGACTAGAGAAAATGCCATAAAATAGCATCAAATCCTGTGCTTTCACACGTGTGCCCCAACTACTACCCGACTGCCTAATGCTGGCCGACTGGCTGTTTGAAGCCCCATATAGGCTGCTGATTGAATGTTTGAAGGGCTGATGGTGTTTTAGACACCAAAACCAAGGTGCAGCCCATGGTGGGCTGCCTTATGGGCTGTCCATACTGCATGCTTGTTATAAAAGTGCTTCTACGTGCAAAACCCTAATTTGGGGTTGATTGGACATGCTCGTACATGAATGTATATGCTGAAATCTCCAAGTGGGTAAGAGGACTGACACATGTAGACTTTTTAAGGCTGGGAGACTGACCTATGTAGCTTGTGCCTGACATGTCTCGGATCGGGGCTCACAATGGGGTCACGACATACGACAAAATGTTCTTGAAAAAGGTAATCCTACCGTATAAATGTTGCACAAATGAAGAGCCAGTGTGTTACATAGCACTCCAGTGCAGAGTGCATGTGTCATTCCCTCCTCCTTAGCTTGGTGGCCGGTTCATGGCCTTCAAGTAGTTTGCTAAGAGTTGCGGGTACTTTGGGAAGAATTCTTTGTCAAGCCATACGGGTGCATGGATACCTCGATCTCTAAACTTTGTGTAGAACTATCTTTCTCGACTTCTTGGCTTGTTTGGTATAGGCTTCTTGTGTTTTGGCAAGGCGCTCCTTGATGGACTCAATGATCTCTGAAAATGTTTCTGTGGTCTTGTTGGCTTCCAAGGATGGTGACACCAGTCTCACAAGAAGTGACCAAAAACCATAGTCACATGGGACGCAAAATGGGGATGGGGAACGGGGATGGAAAAGATTGAGAATGGCCATTCCCTGTGACTATAGAGTGACATGGGACGGGAATGGGAACGGGAAGATGCTGCCATCCCCAACATTCCTGAGTCTAAAAATGCCCATTCCCTGTGACTATGCGAGAAACGGCGGCCAAATGTTGCCTCATATGGAGTCCGACCAATACTAGATGAGTGAGTGTCATTTAGGTGGTCTAAACCAAAGGAAGATAATGCTCCCACTTTGACTGCTTGTCATGGCAATACAACTTGAGAACTCTTCGACTGGAACCATGCTTCCATCTGTGGAGGAGAATATGCTAAGGCTCAATGACTTCGGCTTCTTCTACCACGTCCGGTCGTTGCTCATCTGAGATTTCCTTCAATGCTAAACAAATGTAGGGCTTGAACCAAGAAACATGGAAGACATTGTGCATGGTCCAACTGTCTAGTAGCTTAAGCGTCATGGAGACATCATTGATCTTTTTAAGGACAGGGAAGGGTCTGAAGCTTCGAAAGCTGCGTTTCAGTACCTTGCTGCGTTTCTGGTCTAGCCCTCTTCTAGTTGCTGTCAGCCAGCCCTACAGGCTGTGTTTTGCTCTTTAGAGGCAGATTTGAAGTGTTTTGGTTGCGTTTTCTACTACAGCATCTGTTGGTGGTGCGTTTCTTGCTCGTGGTGCTGCCAGACAAGTGGCTCTTCACTGTCTTCTTTCTCCACGAGTCCCTGCCCTTCCGGTAGGCGGTTCCTGGTGGATCTTGGACTGTTTTGCTGCTGTCCTGCCTCTTTCTTTCTCTCTATGGTTTGAGAGGGGGCTGATTGTTCCTGGTGCCTCGCTTCGTTGGAAAGCACTTGAGAGACGTGTTTGAGAGTTGAGATTTGTTCTTTGCTGGTGTGGATATGGCTCCCCCCCTGCACGAACAAGGATGACAAGTTGAAAGGACCCAACTACGCTCATTGGAAGCTTGAGATGCGGGTTTGGTTCACCCACAAGGGTTTGTGGGACATTGTTCAGGGCACTAAAAGGAAGCCCGAGCATCCTCAAAACTCTAGGCGGTGGACTCAGGATCAGGAGGATGAATTTGCTGTGGAATTACAAGATTGGGAGAATCGGGACTCGAAGGCGCATTCTGTGCTTGTGCGGACCATCACCGAGGAGGTCGCATCGGCAGTGTGAACTCTCACCAGTGCTCATAAGGTATGGTGAAAATTGGAGGATCTCTTTGCTCGAGATTCATCGATGAGGGCAGTTACCTTGCAGGGGCAGTTCTACGGCTTGTTATTTCTTGAAAACAATTCCATGCAATCTTTTCTCATGAAGGCCAAGGTTATCCATGACCAGTTACTGGCTATGGATGCTGCTTTGTCCTCTTCTCAGCTGGCTGCTCTTATCCTAACCAAGCTTCCTCCTCCGGACTATGATGTTATTTCTTGATCTTTGCGGTGCCAGGTCACATCCACTCAGTTGGATTTTGATGATCTTAGCTCCCTACTTTTGGAGGAGTCGTCCGTTCTCATCTCACAGGGTAAGTTGAAGGTGTCAGTCAACAGTTCTGACCAAGCACTTTCCTCAGTTCAAAAGAAAGGTCGGAGTCGTTGTTTCTCTTGTGGGAAAAGAGGACATCTGTCCAAAGATTGTTTGTCCAAGAAGAAGGACAAGACCAAGGGCAAGGCTTCATCTCAGAGAAAAGGCAAAGACATGACACAGGATAGTGATACAGATTCTAGTATCACTTCTAGGGTTCCTAGGGCACTTCTGGCTCAGGAGACCCCAGATGGTGTGCTTCTCTAGTACACATGTAGTTTCTCCCCATGTGCTTCTAGCCAGAAGTAGCTCGTGGGCAAGAGAGGGGGCTGATTACACCTCCACCTACTGGTGCATGGGGACCGTGATTTGGAGTTCCAAGCATTAGATATTTGGCAGGACATGGTTATCTTTGGTACAACAGAGATTATGAACTGGATCTGTTCCAAGTTCATTGTTCGAGGCTTTTTGGGACATGATGTGTTCCGTCCATTGTTGGGGATTATGGGCGCAGTGTGTCCAGCAGCTCACCATCTATTTTTCGAGTTCACTGCACACTTGTGTAGGAATTTGTGGCCAAGCAAAGTTCCTTGTTGTTCGTGGTGGCATCTTGTTTCGAGGAAACAGGTTGGTGCGTGCTCTCTCCGAGGTGATTCCAGTATTTGCAGTGTTGGAGGGTCCATGGTTGCATCTTCATCGACTTATCTTCTTCTGACTCTTGCACACTATGAGCTGCAGAGGGGGTGTTAGAATTGTGCATCTCAGTGTTCTGGGACTTTACCATTTATCTGGTATTTTACTGGATTTTTCTCCTATTTATTTGTCTAGGGGCAGTCGGCCAGCCCTAGAGGCAGTTGGCCAGCCCTAGAGGCAGTCGGCCAGTTTCCTCTTGCACTATATAAGGAGTTCCCCATTATTCACTCTTTCATCGACTTCCCTTGCACATTGTTCAACATCCAATTGCTAGTCATTGCCATTGTAAAGCTTTACTGCTGTTAGAAAAGGTGATCTTGTCTAACTCTCTCATTCTCCTTTGCACTCTCGTATGTTTACTGTTTATGCTTCCACCTGTGCATCTCCTTCACTGATCTCTCGTACATATGGTCCTTTCGTCCTTTTGTCCTCACAACTGCCCGATGAGTGGCCTCCCCTAGAAATCCATCTTGATGCTTGCCCATCATGCAGGATGAGCAAATGTGTGAAAGAGGCCCGAGCTGAGGTAGTCCATTGACAACTTGCTGAGAATGGAACTTCTATAAGGCAGCAATGAGTACATGACCGAAGCGTGAATGCCACAGAGAAGTATTTGTCTTAGGAAACCAAAGCCATCAAGGGAGAGAAAAGCTGATGAATATGTGAGTCAGTGTGAGGGATCTGGGAAGCAAAGTCGGTGATCTTGTAGAGACCCCCATCATGGACTCCATTGGCAACAACCGAGAGAGTCTTCCTCACTTCAATGACCTCATCATCAAAGTACACACCAAGTCCCTTGTGAGAAGCTTTGTACAACGAAAACAGATTTTTGGAAATCCATGGTACATATAAACCATCATGTAAGGTGGTAGTCCTCCAGGATATGGGCTTGATTGGTCATGTGGGCAAAAGCACCACTATCACCAACCCATTCCACCGCTTGAGGTGTGTCATTGACCTCTTTTGGAGAAGTCATCTCTGTGATCACGAGGAGTGAATCTTGTGAAGAAGTAGATGAATCTGTGCCTACCATGTATGCTACTTTGGTAGATCCCTCCTCTCGAACTTGTCCTTGCCCTCATCTTTGGTGTAGTCTTGTCAGATGCTTTGGAAGCATTCTAGGCTTTATACTTGGCTTTGGCTGCTCGAGAGCTATCGCGATAAGCAAAGCAGCGAGCCTCGGTATGACGTGTCCTGCCACAGTAATCACATTCATTGCTTTTGTCCTTGGACTCCTTTGAATCCCGTTTACTCTTGCCTTTGACTTTGTTTTGTTGTTGTTGTTGGAGTTTCCCTTTCTGCCTTTGCCTTTGTCCTTGTCTTGGGCAACAAAAGCAGACTCCGACTTGCCTTTCCCGCAAAGCATACACTTGTCGTGGAGATAACTCAGGACTTTCTCAAAAGGAGGGAGAGGATCATGGAAGTAAATATGATCCCTAAAAGAATCAAAGGAAGCAAGCAATTTTCCAAGAAGCTTATGGATTGGATTGTTGATTATGCTCTTGTACTCCCCAAGTTGCAGCTTGATACGGGTGAACTCTCCAATCTTCTCAACCATGTTATCTGACTCATTGATTGTAATCTTCTCCAGATCTGACTCTAGTTTGGCAATCTTCACTTTTGAAACTCTCCCATACCTCCTTTGGATCTCCATCCGCATCTGATGAGCATTACTCCGGGTAGAGACAAACTGTGCCTGTATAGACGAAGTCATGCAGTGGATGATGATAAGACGGGCCTGAGCATCCAATATGCTTCTCAAAGTAGGGTCCACCATGTGAGGTGTGGAGATGGACATTCACACACTGGCTCCTTCCCAGCAATAACTGAGTGTAGAAAGACCGTGTATGATAGTTGGTTGCTATAAGCTTCATGGAGTCACTGACTTGGGGAGGAGTGTAGGATGGTATATGGGTAGGGGTGGGAGCAAGAACTGGATGAGAGAAACTCAGAGAAGAAAGATTGGGAAGAGGAACCACCTGGGGAGTGGGAGCAGGGGATCCAGGCTATGTAGGTACTGGAGACTGGAGTATCAACTGGAGAAGGAGCAGCAGTAGAGAAATCTCTTGAAGCCATGTCCTCTGACAAGAAACCTTCTTTGAAGCAAGAGGGCTGTAGTAAAAAACAGCAAATAGCCTCCTCTCAAGCTAGGTAGAGCAAGAGGAGAGAAAGAAGAAAGGGAGTGAGGGAGGGTGGGGAACAGAAAGAGAGAGAGCAAATCTCTCAAGAACCTGTCCTCGGCACCTAGAAGAGGGCCTCAGCCTCCAACAGCAAAAACGCAGCAATCCCAGGCTTTAGATGCAGAAAACGCAGCACTTTCGTGCTTGGAAGTCAGCTTTGGCTTTGATAGCATGAAAGAAAGAGAAAAGACAGGTTGTAGGCCCAAGTACAAATTGTAGAAGGCTGTAGACAAACGTTTATTGCTGAAAATGAGCAAGAGGGAAGCCCGTAGGTGCTTACAAGCATAAGAGACTGTTGCAACAGCCAACAGCCAATGGCCTCTAGCAAATATGCAAAAATGAGATGAGATATGAGGAGAAGGGTGAGAACCCTTGTATACCTCATATACGAGCAAGTCAGCCAGTCTGCTAGTTATGCTCATAGTTGTTACGAGGCGCGCCTCTAGGTGTATGAGGCGTACGACTGCTTGATCAAGGCGTCCACAAATTTTTTATTTTATATTATTTTTATTTTTATTTGCTGGTTTGAGTCTTTAGACAGGGGCTTTAAGGGTCCAAGGCAGCCCGTCTCACACACACTCTCTCCCTCTCTCATACATTCTCTCCCTCCCTTCCTTAAGCCTTTCTCAAGACCCAAAGTTCAAACACACACTAGGATGATGATGTTTTTTATACTCACTTTTGGAGCTATCTCTATACTCTACCAGTTCATTTCAGTTCATTTCATTTTCCCTTAAGCCCTTGAATCTTGATGATGTATCCAAATGATGAGGATTGACTATTTTGGTCATTTTGGCCTTCTGCAGACGTTCAATACAGCTTTCTTTCTTTCTTCTTTCTTTCACACACACACTCTCTCTCACTGCGCCAGATGGACCATAGCAGCAGCAGGACATGGATACCGCACACACCAGTGGTACACTGATTGATCATGCGATTGAGCTTGGGTGGTCCAGACGCCCACGACTACGGAGGAGGGCATCCCAGGCTCCAGCATAGACAGAGGTTGCAGCGGCGGATTCGGATTATTCTTGCGAGACATGCGGGACACCCAGTCAGGGTGCTGACCACAAAGGATATTGAGGAGATCCGCCAGCGTCCGATGTGGCACATATTATGAGATGGAGGCACCCCCATAGTGTACCCCCCCCGTCCCACATGATATTGTATCCCCTCACTGTACTCCACTCACCTCCATAGCGTACCCCCCCCCCCCCCCCCCCCCCCCCTCACTATATTCACACCCTATAAGGGTTTCTGTTTACCTTCCAGTTCCAGTTTCATTTTCTAGGTGCCAGTAGTATCATCTTTATTTTTCATTTTCTGGTTTTTTAGTCCAGACATTGTATTAGATCCACCATGATGTAACTTTTTGGATGTAACTTTTTGGTCTCATAGGTCATTATGGCCTTTTGAAGACGTTAATATAACATTTCATTTCATTCTCCCTCTCTCATACACACCCTCTCTCTCCCTCCCTCAAGGCTCATACATACACACTCTAGTCTCTCTCTCTCTCTCTCTCTCTCAACTTTCACTCTATATCAATCTATCACTATGTATGTATGTATGTATGCCCGCCCGCCCGCCCGCCCGCCGTACGCATGCACGCCGTACGCCCGCCCGCCGTACGCACATACGACGTACGTACGTACGAGTCTTTCGAGGTGCGTACCATACCCGCCTCGTACCAAATGCCTCTGACGCCTCTAACAACCATGGTTATGCTAATACAGAGCCTCATAGAAATGACCTGTACAAGCATGCTAGGGTACATGTAGACCATGTGGAGATGGTATATTTTCCAACAGAGATTTGTCCCTACTTCCATCCTTCTTCTCTTGAGACTCGGCTCTTGATGGGGATCGGTCTTTATACTTCTTCTTTTGAGGTGGATCCCGATTATCTTTCTTGACGTGAAGATGCTGCACCCAAGAGAGCGGGCCTAGGGATAGCCTCCCTGTCTCCTCCACGAGAAATGGATCGGGTAGCTCTAGATCCTTCTGCAATGGTGACTCTTTTGGCCCAAAGATAGGCTTTAGCAGCTTCAACTCCTTCGGCTTCGGTGGTTCAATCCTTGATAAAATATTAAAACATTTGAGTTCTTTTATGGTCTTGTTCCTTCTTGGCTCTCCAAGCAAGGAATTCTTCATCTCTATGAAATTGTCTGAACTGTTGAAAGTCTTGGTACTCTTTTGATGCCATGGCCACGGTCTCATGAGTAATGGATCAACGGCCTTGGTTCCCGTCTTAAAGTCCCAGATCATCCCTATAGTTGTTTCTTTCATTAGGCCCTTGGTTTCCCTCTACTCTTGATGTTACGACCCTGTGTTTTTCTCTGGACAGTATGCAGGTGTGCACGGGGACATGGTGGACAGTGTGAATGGCATCAGATTGGAGTTAAAAAGGAAGCCCATGTGTGGACAACCCCAAGTGTGAAGGGGGCAAAAAGATTTTAACTTAAAAGGTTTCAATTGGTTGGCTGCTGTGTGGCTGAGTTTACAGGCCCGTTGGGGACTGTTTCGGGACTGTTTATGGACTGTTTTTGTTTGGCTGCAAATTCAGCTATGTGCTTGGGTTTTTGGCTGCAAGTACAGGTCACTTGGTTATGTTTCTTGGCATGGGAGTGATGCAAGCTCGCATGGCTGCGTGCTCATGGGGAGCAGATTGTTTTCTTCCTGCTAGAAAGGAACAGAGGGACCTACAGTTACGGGCATCTCTATGTTTCCAGATGTTTCATGAGGGAACAGGTAACTAGATGTATGCCGTGTTTGGCACTGTTGTTGAATGGTGCTATGAATGGTTCTGTATGGAAACAGGACAGAAGTTTCAAAGGGAAACAGGCCTAAGGGTTTCATGTGGAAACAGGTCGTAGGTTTCTCGAGGAAACATGTTTTTGGGTTTCTCCAGGAGATAGGACACATGCAGGCAGAAAGTACAGGAATGGACACATGTTTGGTACAGCCTTGCTACTGATTGGGCAGGGGACAGGGAATCCATGACAAAGATGGATAGTACCCCTTGAAGGTAGAGAGGGTTGGTACAGGTGTGTCAACTGTATGGTATGCTGTGCTGTGATACGAGTTCTCTTTTGAGAGACAGTTTGGGAGTCTGTGTTGTGATGCAGAAGCACTGGATGTGTCAGGGTGTGATGCTGTTCATAGTGTGAGAGGCTATGGATGGTTGTGGCAGCCCTAATCATGGGAGAAAGCTTCTGTATGCAGACTCAATGTGAGAGAGTCTTTCGATGTGAACAATGGCTGGACTTGTTTGTGGATGCCGAGTGGACAAGAAGCCATGATGTAGGTTCTTTGCAGGCTTCAGGGGTTCTACTGAGACGGCTGAGTTCCCAGCCTTATTGTAATCAAAGCTCTTATAATCAATTAAAGAAATACCGCAAGGGGCGCCACTGCGATTTGGGGCCAATCGGTGTCTGTGTACTGTTTGTAGGAGCACTCTAGCTCCCCCTGTTTGTTTTCCTTTTCTAGGTCCTCCATGGCGTTGAAGTGTTTTATGTGCGAGTGTTTGTTTCACTGCCCGTCAGGCCGGTTTCACTTGACATGGCTCTGTCACCCCAAGAAATATTCCTTGAAGGAAATCCTGCTCTGATACCACTGTAAGCCCAGTAGAGTGTGGCGTGGCAGATTCCACCACGTATCCAAGAGATAGAAGCATAGAGAGAAGAAGATAGGGAGAGAGAGAAGAGGGTATAGGGAACTTTGCACAATACACCACATTGAGTAGGGAACAGGCCCTGCCCCCTTTCAGGAATTTATTCAGGAACAATCCACGGGCACCCTAGCCAGGATCAATACAACAATGATTGCAAAAGCAAACAAATATGCTGATGTAGAATCCCGAGTCGTGGTTGGTGTCAAGCATAGTTGTTACGAGGCGCGCCTCTAACGGTTAGAGGCGTTCAAGGCGTACGATTGCCTGATCGAGGCGTCCACAAAAAAATAAAAAAATAAATAAATAAATAAATAAAATATTTATTATTATTTTTGGTTGGTTTGAGTCTTTAGACGGGGGCTTTAAGGGCCCAAGGCAGCCCCTCTCACACACACTCTCTCTCTCCCTCATTCTCTCCCTCCCTCCCTTGAGCCTTTCTCAAGACCCAAAGCTCAAAGTTCAAACTTCAAACTTCAAACACACTAGGATGATGATGTTTTTTATACCCACTTTTGGAGCTCTCTCTATACTCTACCGGTTCATTTCAGTTCATTTCATTTTACTTTGTACCCTTGAATCTTGATGATGTATCCAGATGATGATGATGGACTATTTTCGTCTCATAGGTCATTTTGGCCTTTTGCAGACGTTTAATACAGCTTTCTTTCTTTCACACACACACACTCTCTCTCCCTTTCATACACACCCTCTCTCTCCCTCCCTCAAGGCTCATACATACACACTCTAGTCTCTCTCTCTCTCTCTCTCTCTCTCTCTCTCTCAACTTTTACTATATATATTATATCTATCTATCACTATATATATATATATATAAAACAGACGCCTCTAACATCTCTAAAAAATACGAGTCTTTCGAGGATACCCGCCTCGTACAAAACGCCTCTGACGCCTCTAACAACCTTGGTGTCAAGGCACAAGATCTCTGATGCCGAGCACACCATGGGGATGACCCACAAGAATCTCTCACTGGGCTAGTACTAGATCCAATATCCAAGTCCAAGTCCAAATCCAGATCCAAGTCCAAATCCAAATCCAGATCCAGATCCAAGTCCAATCCCAAATCCAATCCAAATCCAAATCCAAATCCAAGTCCAAATCCAAGTCCAAATCCAAATACCAGTCCAAATACAAATCCAGATCCAAGTCCAAATCCAAATACCGGTCCAAATTCAAATCCAGATCTAAAGTCCAAATCTAAATACCAGTCCAAATCCAAGCGTCTACACAAAAATTCGAGAGGCGATGAAGCTTATGGGGATTAGATTTTTGTGGCCTTAAATTATAAAAGAAGCGGCCCACAAGTGATACACAAAGGTGTTTGAACCATGGCCTGGCTGTACAATACAGATGTCTGATGGCGGTAGCTCAGACAAATGATGGCACTGGGGCAGGCCAGTTGGCGTTAGCTAGTAGGCTGTGGTAGGGTGTCGGACATGTGCAACAGCACTGACACAAGTGGGTTTGACAGCTGACACAGGCAGCGTAGTCAGCTGAAGCTGGAGGCATAGGCGGCTACAACAGTGCCAACGGCATTAGTTGCGCTGCTGGTTGCACTGCTGCAAGTGGTGATGGCTGCGCATGAGGCTAGAACAGACATCGCAAAGGCTGGCGGCAGGGGTTGAGATAAGCGCAGCGCTGGTGGCTTTGTTTAGTAGGCAGCTGATGTTGGTAGCGCTGGCTAAAGCTAGCTCAAGGGGCGGTTCTGGAGGCATCAGTGGTACAAAAGGTGGGGGTGATCAACCCGGTACAGCAACTCCAAGCGGCGTACAAAGGTGGCGAAGGTTCTAGTGGAGGCAAGTAGTACACACAGGTGTAGGCTGCACAGAATTTGGCGCTTTTCAAAAGCTTGATGATGGTGATGATAACGATGAAGATGGTCTTCACACACTTCTTGATCTCCTTCCTGATGCTACGAGAGAGGTTCAAGCCTTTTTATACTTGAAGAGGGCTCTGCTTTTTGCTAAAAGCTTAACCCAAGCTTTCGCTTTTGTCTTTTTCCCTTTGCTTTCCTCTTTATTCTTTTAATAATAAAATATTGCTCAACTTTTGTCAAAGTTCTTTAGCTTTGCTTTTCTAGCTTCAGGACCTTGCTTTTTGGCCTTGGAGCTACTTTTTGGACAAGCAACTTTTAGCTTTTTGGTTCGGCTCAGTCTCTTCTTGCCAATGATATCCTTGGCTCGCAGTCAACTCAGTTTGACTTTTTGCTTTTTCTTGCTTTTTGACCAAGATTGATGCTTTTTCTTGAACAAACCTTATGGTCTCTGTCCCCATGCCTTCTTCCACTTGTCTGGTGTTTAGGCAAGGGTTCCATCTTGTGAAATGGGCTAGGAGGGCCAAATAGTTACATGATCCGTCTTAACTATGAACTCCCTCCTATAAAGGAAAGGTTTCCAATGCTTAAGAGTCATCATAATCCCCAAGAACTCTTTGTCATACATTGAATAATTCTTTTCCGTTGCATTTAATTTCCGGCTATAATAAGCCACTGGGCGCCCTTCGTGTTGGAGGATAGCTCCAACCTCCGCTAAATTGTTGGTATTGGTAATCACCTCAAAAGGATTATCCCATGAAGCCATCGTGAGAACCGGAGACTTGGAGGAAACTTTCTTCATTGCATGGAATGCCTCGAGTGCTTTGCTTGTACTAATGGACACTTTGTGCCAACGCGTCTTCACGCCCTTGAGTAAATTTGTAAGAGGTGTTGTAAGGTCAGAAAATTTGTCCATGTGAGAATTATATGCTTGATAGAGATCTACAAAAGAGGGGATCTCCTGAGCATTTTTGTGAGCATCCCATTCGAGATTTTCCCTTATCTTTTCAGGGTCGAGGCTAATCCCGTTTGCGGCCAGCAATAAAAGTCCCACGACTGAATATTTCAGCATTAAATGCTGAAAATTCACATAAAAAATCTGCGCTTTTCCCCCTTGTTGGCTGGGTATCATGCACTTGAATCTAGATCTGCTGGACCCTGAATATATGCTGTTTTTGGGGACTGGGCAGCCTGTATGGGCTGCCCCAACTTTGCCCTACAGCCCTCATAACACTAGATGTGTTGTTGGCTGCCCCTGGCATGCCCCTAGGCTGTCCTACAGCCCTTCCATCATCCATGGCTGGTGGGTTCAGCCAGGGCCTTCCTGGCCCTCATGGGGGTGGTTTCACGCTATTCCCATGCCCACACTAGACTTGGGGTAGCCTATAGGCTGGCCCCTATTCCTAAAAGCAAACCCTAACTATCTACACAATGATCTGGCATCTGGTACCATACCAAATACACAGAATCACTGACATCATTCCAGAGGGAGACTGACAGCGCGGACTGGCACTGTTTCATGTGCAGGACAGTGCACACTTGACCTTGGACTCCTGTGCAGGACAATGCACACCTGACCTCGGACGATTGAGATACCTCGGACGACTGAGATGGATCCCTGGCTGACTCGTCCTGGACTGGGCTCACATGGGACCAGTTTACCATCCCATGTCCTGCACCTTCTGTATTGATATGTCTACGTGGCATCCAAGTGCGGGATGCACATGACATGCCTTGTCCCGGGGAGAGCAACAAAATGCTCATCAAACTCCACCCGTACTCCAGTCTTGCAAACCTGATGCACTGACAACAGATGAAAACCAAGTGATGGAACATACAACACCTGGGAGGAATGCTTCCCCCCTCTGCCATCGGGAACTATCTCCAACCTACCCTCACTGTGAACTGGGATATTGGATGTATCCCCAGTAAGAATTTGACCAGAATACTTGCAGAGATCCTGTAAAGTTGAATGGGAAGGAGTCATGTGCCTGGAAGCACCACTGTCTAGAATCCACTCCCGAGTATCCGTAGCGGAGAGTTCTCCAACCTCCTCCCTGCATGAAGAAAATGAAACACCGGTGTCCATAACCTCCATGTGCACAAAAGCTGGAGTCCTCACGGTTGCTGCTCAGGATTCTGCACCCTTCTCGGTGCTGCTCTTGGGACACTGCCTCCAATAGTGGCCTTTCTCGCCACAATCATTACAGGTCCTCTCTGCCTTTAGTTTCTCACGGTTTGCGTCGGACATCTTCTTAGAAGACTTCTTCGATGAAGCCTTCCCTTTACCCTTGTTGTTACGGCCTTTCGATCGTTGGCTAGTTAAGGCCTCCGAACCTCCGCCGTGTGGAGGGTTCGTGAATCTTTCCTCCTAGTCCAAGACCATGGGCACAAGCTCCTCCCATGTGATGGTGGTGAGCCTGCCACTGGTAATCAAAGAGGAGGAGAATGCTGAGTACTGAGAGGGCAAATGCGATAGCAACGTTATGGCCATATCCTCCGACGATATCTCTTTCCTAGCCTGGAGAACTTCCTACTGAAGAGCCTGCAGCTTGTTGATGTGCTCCCGCATCGATGACGACTTTGCAGGATTCATCACCCGCATCTGTACTTCCAAGGAGATCCTCTTCATGGGCGATATCCTGTTATAGAGAGAAGCCAAATGCTGCCATATACCTCTAGCCAGCGTCATATGCTTGATATGATTGATTTCCTGCGGTGTGCGGTTGAGGAAGATGAAAGAATGGACCTTGGCGTTGACACGATCCCACAACTGTGCCTGTGCCTCGCGTTCCTTTCGAATCCAGGGTGACTCCCCTTCCTCTAACTCCGGCCGTGGAACCCCAACAACAATGAAATCAGCAAGGTCATAAGACTCCAACACAGATTCCATCATTACCTTCCATATGCCGTAGTTGTTCCCGTCCAACTGACGGTCCACTGGGAACATGGGGAGTGTCGGGATCTTCACATGCCTCTCAGCCATCTCAAGTAGATCTGCCATTGCGGGGATGTAACTGAAAAGGGTGGGTGGGTGGGAAAAGAGAAGAACTTAAACCTACAAGTGGCTGTCCAACAAATCAGCCCGCCTTCCTCTTGCTTCTCCTCTTCCCGAATAGTCCAAAACAGTCCATCAATCAACAACAAAACAGCCCCCCCTCTTGCTCACACAGTTCCCAAGATTTATCAAGAGCCTAGAGCTCTGATACCATGTTAGAATATGCAGCGGAGATGAAGACAAAATCTGAGAACCTCATCAAGTTCCTCCACTTCCAGTTGAGCCTCATTTGACACATCCTCAGGCACATCTCCTCGGCAAGTGCACTGTAGAAAAAATACAGCAATAGAGAAGGAGAGAGAGAGGCGTGTAACTCTGCTATATATACACAAGAAAATCCTGAATACTGAATACAATGAGTGGGGGGACCAAGGGGCCATTTTATATGGCCCCACATGAGCAGTCGGCCAGCAGTAAGGACAGCCGACAGCCTACTGATGGCCCACGACCTGCACTAGCTCCAGTCGGCCAGCCCCAGTGAGTTGGCCCTTGTTGCATGCAATAGGTTGTCTGTCGTAACACACAACAAAGCCTTCTTTAAACCTGAGTCTATGCAATCCACTTTAGTTTGAGAGAGAAGAGTAGAGAGAGAAGATAGATAGTCGACACCAAATTGGGTCCCAATTACCCACTGAAGGGCCCCCCTCAGGAGTATTTGCTTGTATTTCTTTGGAGAACGTTGTACAATGATAATGAATGATGACCGAGGGCTGCCCAACGCAAGGTGAGGAAGACCGAACGCAGGCTGAACCATATGCTGTCCAAGACACTTTGAATATCTCTTCAATGGCCACTATGCAAGCCTAGAACTGCTGAGGGATGCAGATATGCTGCCCGAATGCTGAAGACAATCTTCACTGAGGCCTTGGGGACTATAACACAATGAAGTGCTGAATGCTTGATGTATGCACAAGAGGCTGGAGGCTCTAGGCACACATTTCTGCTCTTGAATGCTTGAAGCCTGAAATGATGATTGATGATCTATGCAAGGACTGAGCATTTTCTTGTATAGGGTCAATACGTGCTGGTCGGTTTGCTTCAGAGGCTGTTGGCCAGTTTTGGACAAGAGGAAATGCCATAAAATAGCATTAAATGCTGTGCTTTTACACGTGTGTCCCAACTACTGCCCGCCTGCCTAATGCTGGCCAACTGGCTGTTTGAAGCCCCATATAGGCTGCCGACCGAATGTTTGAAGGGCTGATGGTGCTTTAGACACCGAAACCAAGGCATAGCCCATGGTGGGCTGGCCTATACTGCATGCTTGTTCTAAAAATGCTTCTACGTGCAAAACCCTAATCTGGGGCTGACTGTACATTCTCCTACATGAATGTATATGCTGAAATCTCCAAGTGGTTAAGAGGGCTGACACATGCAGACTTTTTAAGGTTGGGAGACTGACCTACGTAGCTTGTGCCTGACATGTCTTGGACTTGGACTGGGGCTCACAATGGGGTCACGGCATACGACAAAATGTTCCTGAAAAGGGTAATCCTACTGTACAAATGTTTGCATTGATGTAGAGCTAGTGTGTCACATCGCATTCCAGTGCAGAGTGCATGTGACAACTTGGGACCCACATCAGCCTGATGCAATTCTATACTCTCACTGTGGGACAAATCCTAGTAATGAAGAGAGACAAGACATTCACACATGTATCTCGTCCATAATCTTCCTCTGGCTGTGAAGTATAATCGTTTTCGGATTGCTCCTTCCTGACTATCAGGCAATTTTTTGCAATGTGCTTGCTGGGAGTCACACTTGAAACATTATTATGCCAGCCGCTTGGCTTGGACCTCTTTCTGAGAGGGTCGTGGCTTCCGCACTCTCCTACTAGAGCCATCCTTACTCTCGTTGGCCTTAACATTCTGTTTGTGGAATTATCCTTGCTCTTTTGTTTCTTGTTCATGGTCTTGAGGGTTGCTTGCGTCAAAGGGACTCTCAGGCCTTTGTGGACAAACAGGCACGTGCAGGGATTTCGTATTATACTTACGTACAACATCTTAACCTTACTTAATCAAGACAAATACGCACACACAGGACACAAATGGAGCATGGATGCAGCTAGCAATTCTATGTGTATATGTGCTATGTCACTTGCACTATACCCCAGTGGTCTTTTCAGCTCTCGAGAAGACAATTAAGAGGTACACTGTATAGCTATGGACATCTGTCATCTTCGTGGGGGAGAATGTGACGCATCTGTATCCCAGATGGGCCGCCCTCGTTTAGGCAAAAAGGTGCAGCAACGAGCTGGCTGGGCAGCAGACAGCATGGGCAGTTTGCCAGGCACTTGGAAGAGCTGAGAAGACACATCTGCAGCCAATGTTTGCATCCGGACATCAGCGTTCTTCTGCAACTTGGGCTGAGATATCAGATTGATCATCATTTGTACTTCAGAATAATTAGTTGTACATATATTTACTGTAACAGTACAAGGATTAGGCTATGTTATTTGTGTGATTGTGTTTGCAAGTCTTCCACTATTTCTCTTTGTTAGCACTTTCACATTACTGCACTAGTAGTCTTACAATGAAGCTCAACCTGCCCACTAGCGCAGCCTGCATGCTCTCTGTAGCTGAAGAGAAATGCACGCTCGCACAAGTGTTCTTCATAGTCTTTTTGAACTGGCCGTCCCTCAAATGCGCAGTGTTTGATTGCTTTCAATGTGTTCAAATGAAGAGGAAACTATTTCCAAATAAATGAATTACCTTTATGATGATTTGAGCTATGGGTAATTTTTGTTTAATTTCTTTTAAACTTTTTGCTGTTGTTTCTGATGATTTGTGATAGGAATGCCAATTAGAGCAAGTGGCAAAAACAATTGCATCCCAAACTGCTGGCACTGTGCCAAGAGACTTGCAGGCTATTGCGGTTGATGCTGGTGCATCTATGGTCCTTAAAATGCTTGGTAACAATGGAGAGAGGGAGCATCTCGATGAGGTGACGTGTGAAGGTTCTCTACAGTGTCGGGACGAAAAAGAAGGAAAGCAAAGCTGTGAGACTAGAAGTCAAAGAGATGATAGTGTGGACAATTGCAATGAGTCTGTTGAAGTAAGTGTTGCAGATGTCGAAAAAGCCTTTGAGCGTTTCAAATCAAGGATGGCATCAGGGCTTGGTGCCCCCAAGGTAAATATTGAAATATACAAATGTATGTACATACATATGGACCACACATACATAACATACATACATACATTACATACATAATACATGCACATACTTTCATATGTATGTAAGTACATACAAACACACATACATATAGACCATACATACATGACATATACACAGACATTCCATATGTATGTACATTGTACATACATACGGACCACACATACATGACATACATACAAACAGTACACACATACACATGCAGATACTTACATAATAGCCATTGCTGTTTCAGTCTCTCATAGCTTGTTCAAACAATGTTTTAATGACTCTTCATAGACTGAGCCATTTTAATAGGAAAGTAGAACAGTTTTGTATGTAAATAAATGATGGAATGATCACACAGGTGCCAAATGTAAAATGGGAAGATGTTGGTGGTCTTGAGGATGTCAAAAAAGCAATATTGGACACAGTGCAGGTACTGCCGTGTTTATGTTGGATCATAAGTTCTGTGTACCTTCTAGATGTGTAGAGTTGCGCTTTCAGCTTTTACCTTATGGTGCGGAATTTCCTAACAGCTTTTACTTGATTTCAAAAAAAGCTTCCCCTTGTACATAGAGATCTCTTTGCTTCAGGTCTGCGGCAACGCTCTGGCGTTCTACTCTATGGACCTCCAGGGACAGGCAAGGTAAACTTTGCCAATCTTTCAGTTTAAAAGTGTGTACTTATATGAAGCCTTAATAATTTGCAACTTATCAAGTGTTTGGTGGCATTGCAGACGTTGCTGGCAAAAGCAGTTGCAACAGAATGTTCACTGAACTTTTTGAGTGTCAAAGGGCCAGAGCTTATCAATATGTATATAGGAGAATCTGAGAAGAACGTTAGGGAGATCTTTCAAAAGGTCAGTGAGATTGCATTCTTTGTGTTTGATTGACTTTTTGATAGGACTGATCTATAATGATATGCAAACTAGCCTTTGTAATGTTTTGTTTTGTCTTGTCTTATTTGTAGGCAAGGGCAGCTCGCCCTTGTGTAATTTTCTTTGATGAATTGGATGCTCTTGCCCCTGCTCGTGGAGCTTCAGGTGATTCAGGAGGAGTCATGGACCGGGTGGTGTCGCAGGTCAGAACGGATTGTGATATGTGGTCTTTTAATCTCCTTTTGGTTTTTAATGTTTACCAAGGAGTAGTGTGAGATTTGGAAGATGAGATTGTGACTATAAGCTATCCTGCTCAAGGTGGTGGCATGCCCTTAGTGTTAGTAATGACAACTTGATGGAAAGCCAACGGAGGGCAGCATGGGGCAGCCAAGATGCCTGTAAGCTACAGTGCAGCCACAAGGCCTGTATTTGGCAGCCAATAGGTGCCAGTAAGGGTGGGCTGACCCCAAAGAAGGGTATTGTGACACCAACAATCAACTCATCGGGAGAGTCCAAGCAAGTCATGCAAGTGAGAGGAAATAGCACTTCTTTTACTGCTGATTACTTGGAATAGAACAATGGCTGCAAATGATCCCAATTGTGCGCTTTTGAGACGGGAGTGCAAGTTGCTGGAACACACAGAGAGTTAGGGTTTCAGATGACTGCCACACAGAGATGGAGATGGACACAGTACATAGAGATGTTGAGAATGTTAAGAGTGAGAATCTGTAGAGGTGGTAGAGTCAACCTTCCACATATATATTACATCCATAATAATATGAAAGTACAAAGCAATAGATAGAGTGTCCTTTCACATTGGATATTCAAAGGGAAAAACCACATGGGAAAAAGTACCCTTGGTTAGGTCCTGTTCACACGTAGCACTACCATAAGTGTGCATTTGCCTTCAAATCCCCCCTGTAGTGTAAGTGTGAACCTATACGATCACTCTCTGTATGAGAGCAACCTTAAAGCTTTTCGGAAAGCTTCAAACTTCTCTCTAGGCAAAGCCTTTGTAAATAGATATGCAACATTATTTTGTGTAGGCTAGTAAGATAAACTGATCTCCCCTGCATGTAATCTCTCTCTGACATAATGATAATGGTTCTCCATGTGCTTGGCACGTGCATGAAATATGGGATTTCGTGCCACGGCCATAGCACTCTGGCAACGCAGACTGTCCCTCGTTTGTCGGTGTTTTTCGCTTGTCCTTGGTCTTCAACCACTGCATTCTGGTCACACTCTTATTGCTTGTACGAGCACTACATTGCTTGTACTTGGCCTCATGAAAACTACCATCATGCTCTCTAACTGCTTGAGGCATCAGGCTCTAGATTCTTCGTGTTCTCGTCTTCTTGCTTCATATGCCTGTCAATTGGTCTTCATGTTCGGTGGACGGTCAAAGATACTCTTTCCAAAAAACTTCCGTGGCTGCCATGAAGAGTGTTGTTTTTTTTCTGTAGTAATCAGTGTTAGCACATTCATCCCCAGTTTCTGCCCATTTCTGGTGTCCTTTTGGTCCCTTTTGTATGGCCCTTGATTGTGGGCTGGCCACCCCTTTTTTTCATATTTTTTCTGGGATTTTTTCCCAGCCCATTTGGTATTTTACCTGTCGGCCAGCTCCTCCGCTCCAATCGGCCAGCATATTCAGCTCCAGTCGGCCAGCCCTCCTCACCTATAAATAGGTGGGGCTGGCCTCTCACTTGTACATCTTTTGCTCCCTCACTTATGAGACTACTTGTGTCTCTTGCTTGGGACTGTTTTGCTTCAGGATATTCAGCATAGTTGCTCCATATCTCTTTCTCTCTTGCACTCTCTATTCAGCACACTCTAGTGCCCTTTTGCTTCTGCTCTGTGCACTCTTTCATGGTATCATAGCTCCCGGTTCAGCAATTCCATCTGTTGCCCCAGATTTAGCCTTATTTCCAGCCCCTTATCCTCTGTGTTTTTCACAGATTTGCAGCCTTCTTCTTGCTGCGTTTTGTGGACAGCTTCTGCTGGTTGGATCTTCTTCAGATTGGCTTCATCGCTTGCAGCCATCAAGTAATTTTCTGATCAGCGTTTCATTCCACGTGGAGTTTGGACATAGGCGGCCTGTTTTTTCAGGACAGCAGCCCTTTTCTGGCTGCGTTTTCCTCTCCGGTGGTCATTTCCTTTTGCAGAGGGGGTTTGTGGTGTTTCGAGCTTTGGTGGCACCCTTGGTACCTGTGGAGAACACTTCTTCTTCTAGTCACACCGGCACTGATGTATGGAGCAGCGGTATGGGCGCCAGGCCTTGCTACCCATTGGTGGACACAGATAGAGAGACCACAGGCCCTCATGATGGCACGCATGATACGCAGCAAACCATTAGTACCTCATGACATTATCCGAGCAGAGTTTGCTGCGCCTCCTATGATGGTAGAGGCCATATTCCAGACTATATGCCTACTAGACAGATTCAGAGAGATGCCATAGGACAGATTGTCATACAGAGCTTTTGAGGCATCTAGACAGCTGGCTGAGGCAGGAGACAGAGGATCATGGTATGCATAGGTCACACATTGGTTCTCACAGCATGGCCTAGACATGGATCATCTACCACCATTCCAGTATGACAGGGATGCACCACATATCCGTCTCTCATAGTGAGAGGAACAGAGTATTGAGATAGGACGTATGGTAGCTCTATACACGAGAGACATGGATATCGCCTACACAGCCCCTTCCACCGACGATGCTATACTACAGAGATCACTTCATGAGTATCACTGATGATGGATTTATAGAGAGGCCTAGATACATGGAGGGCTTTTTACCACACGGCTCCCGAGTGGCTATTGGTCAGCTTAGAGTTTCATCACATCGATTGGAGATCGAGACTGGCACAGCAGCACGGATCCCCCGAGAGGAGAGGGTATGCAGATTGTGCAAAGAGGAGGTGGAGAGTGAGGAGAATTATGTATGCAGATGCAGAGCATATACAGCCATCAGAGAGAGATATCCCATTTTATTCAGAGAGCCACATTCCCTACGCCAGATCTTTGAGAGAGCAAACCAACGCATACTGCGAAGATTCATTCTAGACATACAACGTCACAGAGAGACATCATTACAGGCTCAGACAGCTCTAGTGTGTTGGGGTAAAGGCGTTATGCCCACCCTTATAGTGTGTACAAGCCCATAAGTTATAGTACATAGTACACTTAGTACTTTTAATGTACTAAGTGCACTATGTGTACTAGTGCAATATACATGTGTGATAGGGGAGTCACACACTCATGCCTCATGAGTTGACTTATCCCCACAACTCTCTCTCTCTCCCTCCCTTGTGCTTCTCTGTGTATGTCTCTCACATGAATTAACCTAACCCTAATTCTTCATTCTCTCCCACAACTGGTATCAGAGCTTAGTGATCCCTCCCTCTTCCCTCTTCTCCTTGATAGTAGACACCGGCTTAGAAGAGGCATCGCAGCAAAGTGTTGGTGGCCACAAGGCGTAACCCCACACTGGCAGTGATGGCGAAGCTGCTTGTGAATAGGCGAAGGGGGCAGCAATACGTGAGCTGTAGCTCTACACGGCAAAGGCAGCAAAGTCGCAGCAGCTAGGCGGAGGTGGCGAAGGCAGCAGCCGTTGAATCATTAGCGTCGGCTGGGCATAAAAATACGCAGGCGAAGGCGTAATACAACAAGCTGGCTACGTGAGCGACTCTAATCGTGTAGGCGCTAGGCGAATACGTCAACAAGCGCTAGGCGAATACGTCAACGAGCGGAAACACATTAGCGAAGGCAGGGCGGACAGCGCTGGTCCACGTCACCCAAGGCATGATTGCCAGCGCCATGAAGAGCAGATGAGGATGGGAGCTGTCCTCCACGACTTTCCTTTCACCTTCACCCACGAGTCGACTTTCCCAGCAAGAAGGTCATGTTCGTCGATACACTTGCCCTGGCCGTGAAGCAGCATCATCTATACAGCAGCACCAAATTCATCACCCCCCTTTCCTGCAAACAACAGAAAATCAGAAATCAAGGTATTTGCCTCAATTTTTTTTTTGGGACTTGTAATTGAGCAGGTACAATTATCAATTGAGCAGGTACAGGTGCCGAATTGCTTAATTTTGAGCAAAATTGGCAAAATTGGGTGACATTGGTCACAATCAGGATCAATTTGCAGGAAATTGGATGTCGAAATTTGGGGCTTTTGATGTAATTGTGCAATTAAGCACTCATACATGCTGTATGATGTGAGAAATCGCACATTTGGGCAAAATTGCAGCAAATTGCAGTGCAAATCAAGGGGCTTTTGTGCCGTTTTGGTTGATTTGCATGCAGGCAATCGCGTTTGATGCTGTGGATAATGTGTTGATGCCTTACAAGCACTCAATGTGCCTGTAAATCAAGGGGCTTTCATTATTTGGATGTATATGTGGCCAGGGGGAAGCATCGTGAAGACTCTGGATGCCTTCATGTGCGTCAATGTACCATGTATGATCAGAAATTGATCTTAAATCAAGGGGCTTTTCAAGTTCGTATGCTTGTTGAGCTTGGCAAAGCAGCAGGCAAGACATTTATGCCTTGAATCCTCAAAAATCAGCTTGCAGTCAAGGGGCTTTTGCCCAATTTCTGTTCGGGACTGTTTTATGCAATGTTCGGGACTGTAAAAGTCTGATTTTCACTCATTTGGACAGCCAGAAGAGCATTTATTGCTACTGTACCTACTGGTACAGATTTGGCACAGCTTTGTGCAAGTTTTGGCATGGCTGTACACTGTTTTGAGTGACCAAAAGGTTCAATTTCAGCTGCTGTACTTGCCGGTACAGGTTTGGTACATCATTGGTGAGCACTTGGTACTGCTGTACAGTACTTTGGAAGGGCAAAAGAGCACATTTAAGGTGCTGTCCAAAATCTGCAGCAACCAGATTTTGGTGTTTTCATCACATAAAGTGGGAGAAAAGTTGCATTCTTGCTTCCGCAGTGGGAGATAAAGCTTGGGAGAAAAACTGTGAGCACTTTGTGTGCTTTTGGTGCAGTGTTTGCACATTTTGCAGGGAGTCAGGCATTGACAGGTTGCATATTGCTATGGCAACCACAGGTGAGAGCTCTTCATTGCTTCACATCAAGAAGCTTGAAGGCTCGCATAATTATGATATTTGGCAAACCCAGTGCTACAATGTATTGCTCCAGAAAAAGCAGCACAAGCCTATCAAAGAAAGGGGTGTGATGCCCGCTTCTCTTACTGCTGAAGAGTGGGAAGATATGGATGAGCTGGCAAGATCTACTATCATGTTGTCTGTGTCAGACTCATTACTTTTCAGCATTCGTGAAGAAAAGACAGCTTGGGGAATGTGGCAGAGATTGCAGGACTTGTATGCCCAACAAAGTGCCTCAAGCAAAGTGTATTGGTTGAAGAAACTCATAGGTCTTCAGATGAAGGAAGGGGCGTCTATGACAGCCCATCTAAATGAGTTTAATGGTATTGTCAGCCAGGTCATTAATCAAAAGTTGGCAATGGACGATGAGTTCAAAGCCACTTTTCTCTTATGCACGTTGCCAGAGAGTTGGGACACATTCAGGACAGCCACTAGCAATTCGCATGCTATGCTGTCATATGCAAATGTTGAGGGTGCTCTTCTTCAAGAAGAGATGAACAGGAAAAACAACTCTGTTGGAAAGTCCAATGCAATGAATGCACGTGGGAGATCCCAGCAAAGGGGAAAAAGCCAAGAAAGGGGAAGGAGCAAGTCTCGCTCCAAAAAGGATTTGGAATGCCATTATTGTGGCAAGAAGGGACACATTAAAAAGCAATGCTACAAATGGAAAAATGATCAAAAGGAAAAGGGAAAAGGCAAAGACAAAGAGAAAGATGAAGCCAAAGATGTAAAGCCAAAGGGCAAAAGTGGAGTCAAGATTGAAGAAATCAATGTGTCACATGCAGGTGGCAGTGAGGATGAGGTCCTATTTACTTCTTCACTTGATGCCCATTCACTTCTTACAAGTGGTCATGGTATGCACTCATGGATCATTGATTCAGGTGCCTCCTTTCATGTCACAGGTTGCAGAGACTTGTTTGTCAGGTACACTGCTGGCAATGAAGGAGTGGTTTATTTGGGTGATAACCATGCATGCAAGATTCTTGGCAGAGGTGATGTGAGGCTTGTGTTTTCAGATGGCTCACAGCTTATGCTCCATGATGTCAGGCATGTGCCTGAGATCAAAAAGAATCTGCTTTCTACTGGACAGCTTGATGATGCTGATTATGTTACCACATTTGGTCGTGGAAAGTGGAAAATTAGTAAGGGCTCACTGGTTGTTGCCAGAGGCTCTAAGGTGGACACTCTTTACTTCATGCATGCAGGTGTTTGTCACCATGCTAATGTAAATGCAACCGAGCTGCCGGAAATTTCTATGTGGCATAGCCGGTTGGGACACATGAGTGTCAAAGGAATGGAGCGATTGTCTCGTTTGGGTTACTTGCCTTCTCTAAAGTTTTCAAGTTTTCAGTTTTGTGAGCATTGTATATATGGTAGGCAACTACAGTGCCCCCACAAGAAAGCTCTTGGACAGAAAGATGCTCAGTTAGAGCTTGTGCATACAGATGTATGTGAGATGCCTCAGCTTTCTTTGGGAGGGGCAAAATACTTTGTGTCTTTTATTGATGATGCCACACGCAAGGTGTGGGTCTATCCTCTTCGTTTGAAGAGTGATACATTCTCAGTGTTTCAGAAGTTTGTTGCTCATGTTGAGAATCAAACTGGCAAAACACTGAAGGCTTTGCGTTCCGACAATGGTGGAGAGTATATGTCCAAACAGTTTCAGGACTTTTGTGATGCTAAAGGCATCAAGAGGGAGCTCTCTACTCCTTATGATCCTCCACAAAACGGGACAGCAGAGAGGATGAACAGGACCATACAGGACAAGGTCCGTTCTATGTTGTCACATGCTGCATTATCTCATGGTTTTTGGGCTGAAGCTGTTATGACAGCCGTTCACCTTATAAACAGGTCACCTAACACGAGGCTTGGTGGGAAAGTGCCAGAAGAAGTATGGACAGGGAAGCCTCCGTCATACAAGCACTTGAGAGTGTTTGGTTGCGTTGCGTACGTGCACATACGCAGGGAAATGCGCACCAAACTTGATCCTAAGTCTCACAAATGCATATTCCTAGGATATGGTGACAGAGGTGAAATGGGGTATAGACTTTGGGATCCCGTGAATAGAAAGATCATACGCAGCAATGATGTCATTTTTGATGAAACATGCATGTATAAGGAGCCTGCAAGGCAACAGGAGCCTGGCAGAGTCATCTTTGATGATGATGGACATCATGGACAACAACAAAGGGCTGTAAATCAGCCATTACAGCAGGAAAACCAGCCCTTAAATGGTGCTGAAAATGGTCCAAATGGACAGCCAGAGATGGCAGAAGATATCCCTATGGATATACCACAGTTAGAGGATATACCGGGCATGATTTTTCAGCCTTATGGCATGGAACAGGAGCCACCAATGGGTGATATGCAGGCTGGACAGCAACCTGCAAATGATGGTCATTGGGTACGGAGGTCCACTAGACCCTCCAGAGCCCCTGACAGGTTTGTTCCAGGGGTTGACTACTTGATGCTCACTGACTGTGGGGAGCCCTCATGTTATAAGGAGGCTTTACAGAGGGCAGACAAGGCTCTTTAGGAGCGTGCTATGAAGTCAGAGATGGATTCTCTGCACAAAAATGGAACTTGGAAGTTGGTGCCTTTGCCTGCAGGCAAGAAGGTTTTGCCATGCAAATGGGTATACAGGCTCAAAGTTGCACCAGATGCAAAGCCAAGATACAAAGCCAGGTTAGTGGCTAAGGGCTTCAAGCAGGAATATGGTGTGGACTTTGATGAGATCTTCTCTCCAGTGGTCAAAATGACCACACTTAGAGCTGTATTAGCTTTGGTTGCACATGATGATCTGGACTTGATTCAGATGGATGTGAAGACTGCTTTTCTTCACGGTGATCTCCATGAGGAGATATATATGCAGCAGCCAGAGGGTTATGCAGTAAGTGGAAAGGAGAAGCTTGTATGCAAGCTGAAAAAGAGTCTTTATGGACTCAAACAGGCACCAAGAGAATGGTATCATAAATTTGATACATTCATGAAATCTCAGAAATTCAGGAGAAGTGACATAGATCACTGCTTGTACACCAAGAAAGCTTTGGATGGCAGTCTATTGATCCTCATCTTGTATGTTGATGATATGTTGATTGCCGGGAAATCTCGTAAGGAGATGGATGCCTTGAAGCAGAGGCTGCATCAAACCTTTGATATGAAGGATTTGGGTGATGCAAATCACATCTTGGGTATGCGGATACTTCGGGACAGAAATCAGCATGTGTTGTATTTGTCTCAGAAGGAATACATTGGCAAAGTCTTGCAGAGATTCAATATGGACGGGGGGAAGAAGACTAGTACTCCTTTGCCTCCATATGTGAAACTCAGTGCTATGGACAGCCCACAGTCAGATAGAGACAGGGCTGATATGGCCAAGATTCCGTATGCTTCAGCTTGTGGCAGTCTCATGTATGCCATGGTTGCTACTAGGCCGGACATTGCATTTGCAGTGGGAGTGGTTTCTAGATACATGGCCAACCCTGGCAAGAAGCATTGGGAAGCAGTGAAAGGTGTCATGAGATACCTGAAGGGCACACAGGATATGTGCATTTGCTTGGCAAACAGGATGCATTAGTGCATGGTTACACGGATTCGGATTATGCCGGTCATCCAGATAACCGGAAGTCTACTACCGGTTATGTGTTTACATTCACAGGAGGTGCTGTGTCATGGATATCCAGGATGCAGAAGTGCACTGCCTTATCTACTACAGAGGCCGAGTATATTGCAGCCACAGAAGCTTGCAAGGAGGCATTATGGCTATCTCGGTTAGTGGTTGATTTGGGTTATACAGGGGATATTCCATTGTTGCATTGTGACAGTCAGAGTGCCATCCAGTTGGCAAAGAACCCTGTCTTTCATGCAAAAACGAAGCATGTGGATGTGAAGTATCACTTCATCAGAGAGGTGATAGAGAACAAGCAAATTCAGCTTGTTAAGATTCATACAGGTGACAACCCGGCTGATCTGTTGACAAAGAGTTTGCCTCCGGAGCGGTTTGCTCATTGCAGACACTTGATGGGCATTGGATGAGGCCAGTTTCAGCCTTGATTTGGCCTTGTATATTATCATGTACATGCTGATTTTTCTTTTCCTTCATTTAAGGGCACTTTGCCTTTAAGTGGGAGGTTGTTGGGGTAAAGGCGTTATGCCCACCCTTATAGTGTGTACAAGCCCATAAGTTATAGTACATAGTACACTTAGTACTTTTAATGTACTAAGTGCACTATGTGTACTAGTGCAATATACATGTGTGATAGGGGAGTCACACACTCATGCCTCATGAGTTGACTTATCCCCACAACTCTCTCTCTCTCTCTCCCTTGTTCTTCTCTGTGTATGTCTCCCACACATGAACTCTTAACCCACACAGTGGGGGGACGACAGACACAGGTTACTACATTTTTTCAGAGATCCATCCCACTCCCAGCCCCTACACAGCAGGGAATTACTCTCCAGAGAGCAGAGACACTCAGAGCCCGCAGGAGACAGAGGACACCTGACTTTCGGACACCACGTCTATACCAGAGAGAGATGACAGAGATCAGAGTTCAGTTTCACAGAGAGGGTGCGGAGCGGCTGGCTCGCTTCAGAGCAGACCCAGGCATGTTCTTCAGGGAGCTGTGGACACCCCCTTCATTGATGTATACCATTTTATACCCCCAGATGGTACAGGATGGAGCTAGCTAGGTTGCATATCATGATTGTATACCCCATGCATATAGCTTTGCATTCTCCTAGTAGTAGAGCTCCATCCCCTCCCCCACTCATTGTACTTATTGCACACCCAGATTCAGCTTTTTAGTTCAGTACTTTTTCATTTTGTTGGGATGACAGAGGATACCCCACACAGGTACACTAATTTGTCTCATAGACCGAGTTCGGTCTTTTGGAAGACGTTAATAAAATCTTTCTTTCTTTTCTTTCTTTCTTTCTATGCACTCTTTCAATCAGCCCACAAACCCTAACTCTAGACTTGGAGTTCAGGGCTGTATCGAAACTGCTGCTCTATAGTCGTCACAAAGATGTGCATGTGGGTGAGACTCAATGCAAATCCTTTTCCATCATCCTCGTAAAGTAGGGCCTCACCTGCCTCTGTAACCCAAGCTACAGTCCCTCATGTGACGGTGCGGGCGGTGCTCAGATCGGAGGATGCACTGCCATACCTATTGTGCCTGGGGGCAATCCCACAAACAATATCGCTGGCTCCCCTCAAGGTTGCCACAACGGCAACAACCCGTTGGGCTACGAGTGATTGCCAGCCACGTGCTCACAGCTAAGCTTTGATGGTCTAAGAGCCAAAGAAAGAAGGATATCTTCCGGGGACGGAAGATGCTGCAGAGTGCCAAAAATCCTTGATGAAAGTAGCCAGGACTCCCTGGGCCCGCCAGTGCTACTATGCTACCGGGGTGCCATCTGTGGTTTTAAGGAGGATGCAACGGCCAAGCCAGGCGGAGTAATCAAGGAATGGAATGGCCTCCTTGCAATCTTGAATCAATTTGTCTCTCCACTGCCACTCTCTTGGATCCCACTATACGTGAGCCCAACTGGCTGTTCTCTCCCAAAGCCATAAGCGCTAGGATGCGATGCCTTTCCTCCACTTGCAGCTCACCACGGGGACCTCCTGAAGAGGGGAGGGGAGGGCTTCACCGAGCTGCCACTGGGATGTTGTCAGGAGGCCGCATGGTCCGACCTGATGAATGCTAATGAGGCGGCCATGTGAATAACCAAAAAACCACCAGGGGAACTCTGGTGTGGGTGAACATGGATGTCGGGGGGGATCCTCAGGAGGGAGAAGCCAATCTGATGAAATGGCAGAGTCAATGTCGCAGATCATAGTTGAGGCTCCTCTTTGGGTGCCAAGGCAGTCTTGCTGTGCCAGCTTTAGGGGTTGACGATAGCTCTGCTAGGTGCCCAGAGTTTGAGCTGCCCTTTGCAGAGCGGGCCCCAAGAGGTGCGATCGGACATCGATCGATTGTTGTTAGGGAAGGTGGAATGAGGGTTTGAGACCAGGGTCTGTATCTCTCTCTCTCTCTCTCTCTCTCTCTCTCTCTCTCTCTCTAGGTGGAGAGAACTTGGATGAGGGTGGGGCGGAGAAGCTGCCTGGTGTGGAAGAGGCTTGCTGTGCAAACCAGTGCTGATATCATGGAGGGGGGCCTCTAAGAAGATCCATCGAATTCTTGGTGTTTAGGGGCCTCCACAGGTAGGAAGACGCGAGGAAATGCAGCTGATCAAGAAATCCTTCCAGGTTTCCTTTTTGGGCTGCATTCCTCGCATGATCAGCTTGCCCAAAAGGACCCTGCTCTGGGTCGCGGGATCTATCAAGTCCAAGCCTCTTAGAGCCCAAGGCTGAATCAGTACGTGCCAAGCCATCTTCGCCCGAGCTGGGTGACCATCTCCTCTAGACCAAAGAAAGTTCCGAATCAAACGCTGCACCTGTCCAATGCAAGAACGATGAACGGCCCAGCATGAAGTGATGTACCACATGGTAGCCAAAAGAAACCTGGTTTGCTCCCACTGACATCCCGAGTTGGAGAGAGTTACCCAACAAACACTCCTATCACTGCCCTTCCCAGCTAAAGTCTATTCCGAGATGAGAGCAAACAACAAGAAGATGGGAGAAAGCAACTCTTTTATTCTTTACAAGAGGAACCGAGGAGTCTTTTTGTGGTAATTGCAAACAGAATCCCACCTCAGTGTATCCATCAGAAAGAGAACTCTGTATCCAAGCTTTACATGGAACCACCCTATTTGCTGGAAAACCCTATCAAGAAGGCGAGTGGAAACTGCCTTCTGCTGCAAGCCAACCTCCAGGTCACAATCATGTATAACCAGCTCTCCCGACTGCCTTTTGCCTCTTGCTTTGGTGAAAACCCATCCTCTATATGCTGGAAGGCCCCTAATTGTAACTCATTGTAAGCTGCATCCTATCATCCGTCTGTACACTATCTTGACTGTGCATCTTCTCCTGCCTGCCATGTACTTCTTGTTTAACCTGTGCAGAAGAGAACCATATCAACATGGCAGTGGTAGAGTACATGCAACCTTGCTCAAGAAAGAGTAAACCTGTCCAACAAAACCATCAAACTGGGATGACACAAGTCATTAATCTACTTGCTTGTTGACATGCTTCTTCATTTGTTGTGTTTGCTGCCCTTAGTCTTGGCTCTCTTGCCCTTGGTCTTGGCTTTGCAACCTGTGTCTTTAAATGCTAAACTGATGAATAATGATCAACCAAACCCTTCCTTTTATATGGACAACTTCAGGTCAGGTTCAGGTTGGTTTTTAGTTTTCAGACCCCGAAAAATCATCAAAAAGGTTATAAAACATGTTTATATTGTTCCCAACTTGTGTTCCAACCATTATTGCATGTCCTGGGCACCTTTGGGCACCTACGGGGCTGCTAAAAACAGCTCGAATCGGACCATATTCTGCCCCTAATCTTGTCCAACAGTCCGCTGCAAAGAATAATCATGTCTATGTGGCATAAGATTAAGGTGTGCACCTGACACCTCGTTATGCCAAGCATTGCTTAGTGATGATGACACACCTATTTGCCTGGGCCCTGCTCTGCGTGCTTCCTTGACTTGGACCATCTGAATTTTAACATCCTTCTATTAGTTAAAAAATGGCAGCCTGAGGGCTAGATGTACATGCTCAGAATCCTCAAAGGAGGCAAAATACAAACTGGGGAGGAGTGTTTCCCTCCATGGCTGCCTGCTCCCGGAGGGAAACTACCTCATACAAGGGGGAAAGAGCCAAACTGGTGGCCTGTAATGCCAAGTAATCTCGCCGTACCGACCACTGAGAAAGGGGCCCGTGCACCATGTGTGCAGGAAGGCCTCTCTCCGTCTCCGTCTCTGCCTGCGATCCGACCCATCCTGAAGCTTCGCCACTGACTCCGGAGGGAATGAATAATGTTGGCGCAAATGAAGCGGATGGACTCACTTGGAGGGGTGAGTACTCTTGTTGGCCTCGCTGCAATGGACCTGCCAAATATGCCATGCAGCCATGTTGCTGATGATCTCCCATCTCGGACTGTGCTCGTGACCAAGGCTTTGTCGAGCTGTTGGGGGTGGAACTGTATGAATCGGAGGGCCTGCCCACCTAGCTGCCTCCTCATAGAAAAGAGCGGGGCCGACCTTAGTCACCCAGGCTACTGGCCCCCAAGTGATAGTACGTGTCGTATACGGCACTGAGGTGTATAGGTGAAGGGTCCTATGCCAAACTTGTTGCGCATTGGGGCAGTCCCAAAGGCAGTGCCACTCTGTGACTCCGTCGCACGCACTGTGCTGGCCGTTCTCCAATGGCCAACCAAGTACTGACTGGGAGGTTGTGGTGGGTTAACTGCCAGAGGAAGACTATGACCTTCATAGGCTGATAACTGTCCCAAAGCGGCTTCCAAAAATCTTCGAGGAAGCGGGAAGAGATGCCTCGGGATGCCCAGTGGTCTGTCGTTGCCGGTGATAGGTTTTTTCATGCCCAATAGAGGTGTCCCCGCCCAAACCCAGGAATAAGAATAAGCACCGGGTATGTACAGAACCTTAAAGAATAAGGACTGTTGCATGGCCACCTGCAACTAGTGAACTGATGTTATCAGCTGCTGTGAAGTGAAGGTGGAAGTGCTGCATGGATTTCTAGAGTCGGGAGTAGTTGACGAAATCGAGAAGAAGATGCATGGATTTGTGTGGTGATGGTTGAGTAAGAGAGAAGCGCACTGTTGCAAGCAGAGGAAAGAAAATTGAGAAGAAGAGTGATAGAAGCATTGGGGTGATAGCATAGTTGAGAAGTGTGTGAGAGAGCCAAGGGGATTTTGTGTTGTAGCTTTGTGGAAGCAACTGGTGTATCGTGTTTTGGAGAAAAAGGAAAAAGACTTTGGATAGTTTTGTTGGGATTCCCTTGTTTCTTGAGGCTCTCTTTCTCTAATGTTTGAAATCCAGGTCTCAGGGTTGTTGAGACAAGCTCATTAATCATCTATATGCAAGAGGTTCCTTACGTGTTTTGGATGGATGAGTTGATTTTTCTCTACTTTTGTTGTTTGGTTTGATATTATTGAAAGAATATATGTGAGTGAGGATCTGAGGTCTGGTGAGTCAAGTCTGAACCAAAAAGCTTAGGTGTTGAGGTTCTAGGGTTTGGTTGAGTCAGCTGAGTGCTGGGTTGTGTCAGCTAATGTTGTTGAAGTATAGATCTTGTCTTGTTTGACACTCGTGAAGTCTGGTCTGACAATCAAAGACTTGTCAGAAGTTAGCCGGATAGGTTGGGGACTGGATGTTCGCTTAGATCAGCCGAGGATTGTTTCATGTCAGAAAGGTGTCAGCTAGGATCAGCTGAGGCCCAATAGGAGTCAGTTGAGGGTGTACAAGGGTAGATTTGGCCTCTTTGGGTTGAAGGAAAGTGTTTGTAGGGTTTGGTTTGATTGTCAGAAGTTTAGTCAGTCAGCAGCAGTCGGGACTGAGTCAGCTAAGGCAGCTGAGGTAGACAGGTCAGAATCTAGTTAGCAGGGAGTTAGCAAGGGAGAGTTGATAGTATCTGAGAGGTTCTGAAGCAATTATTTGAGGGTAGCTGATGCTGGAGGACTTGTTTGGAAGCTTAGAGGACATTATTCTGACTGGGGTCAGCAGCAGTTGTCCGATTCAGTATTTAGTCAGAAGTAGATCAGTTTGTGTCAGCTGAAGGAGTTTTTGGTCAGCTAGTACAGTTGAAGGGTTTTAAGCGAAGATCAAAGCTAGTGGAAGTCAGAGCTGACCTGGGAGGACCATTGGAGTAGTCAGCTCGGTTAGTTTGAAGAGTTTAGAGAGTGCTCAGGTATCCGCTTGGGTCAGCTGAAGATCAGAGGTCATCAACTGAGTGGACTGGTGCTTTGGTTTGGTGTTTTTGTTGTGGTGCTTGGTGGTTGTTCCCTCATGGTGGTGTGTTCGGACAAGCTATAGCAGGTCTCCGTGATACACCACCGGGTGTGCCATCAATCTCATGAATTTGGATCCAACGACCCAATCTTGCCAAGTAATGAAAGAAGGGTGTGGTTGAGCTCTCCAGGCTAAAGGGGTCCTACCACTCCCCCTCGCCTAGATCACACTGGATGCGATTCAAGGGATGGCTCTCCCATAGCCGTAGGCGTGAGGAACTGTGGCAGGCCACCTTGGCCAAACGAGGGTTTATGTGCCACTGATGATCATTGAAGCCAAGAATCGTCACCTGTTAAAGAGATCCACCACTGTAGTCCTCTGTGGGAGAGAGGGTCAGCCGGCCTTAAGGACTAACTGATAAGATGAGTGCGAGACCCATCCAAATTCTCCTCTTCTCTACTTGCAAAGGTGTGAGATCATCACTCAAGTAGATCTTTGTAGAGTAGAGTGCTAACAAGGTAATCATGCTTCCATATCCCTTGAATTTGAGGATCAAAGAGAGAGAGAGAGAGAGAGAGAGAGAGAGAGAGAGAGAGAGTCTACTAAAGACCTAATGGGCCTATGAGACCAAAGTGATACAATAATGTCCATGGCATATCTCATCATGGAATGGAAAATAAAACAGAAAGAAAACATAAATATAGCTATCTCACTGGGGGTGATACAAAACTGTCCATGGAAACTCATCATGGAATACTAAGAACATAAAAACATGGGAGCAACATCAGCTCCAAGTAGATGGTATACTAGTCTCCAAAATATCAAGCATGGGGCTGACGAGTATGGCCGAGAGGTCTCCCTCAGCTATGTCATGTGGAAAGGTAGCTCGATGGCGGCGGAGCATGTCTTGGATTTGGAGCTGATGAGGTGATTGTGGCCAACGGCCGGGGGGCCTGGGGCGTCGGGAACACCGGAGTGCAGAGGCTCGGTCCGAGGTAACTCCTCTCGAGCGAGGTAGGTCCAGAGCAGCTCGTGGAGGGTCCACAAGATCCACTATGTCGGTGTCCTCCACCTCCTGGGTCCGGAAGAAACTGGTGATGGTTGGCTGCCAAGGGAGGGGGCGG
Source organism: Cibotium barometz (assembly GCF_041138505.1). NCBI lineage: Eukaryota > Viridiplantae > Streptophyta > Polypodiopsida > Cyatheales > Cibotiaceae > Cibotium > Cibotium barometz. The sequence goes on along the minus strand of NC_141065.1, from coordinate 7,829,658 downwards.
GGTGGCTGGGGCCTGTGTCTCAAGAAGGGGTCCCTGTGTCTGCGGAGCTCAAGCAGGAAGAGGCCCAGGCAACGCTGGTCCTGGAAGTCAATGATCCTGGAGAGTGGACCGAATCCCTCACGAAATAGACAGTGAAACCTCACGCGGATCTCATAGTACACTGGGGAGCGGCATATGTAATGCTCCTCCGTCTCAACCTCTGTGTGGCATAGTCGGCAGATCCTCTCCTCTCTGGGTGTCCGTATGAGCTTCCCGGCATCTGAAGATGCGCTCAGCTCTACCTGTCTCCACTCTGAGGCAGTGGGAAGAAACCCGTATCTGGCCAATCGCAATCTGCATGGCATGGGACATGTGAACACTCAAGTAGCCCGACTGCTGGATGAATCCATCCTCAGCGAGTGTGAGGAAGTGGTCTCTGTAATAAAAGTACATCTTCGTGGGGAGCTCCGGGGGTGTGATCCATGTGCAATGTGTGTAGAGGCTAAGAAAATCTGACCGGATAACCCGGTTGGTATCCTCGTGAGACAGGCGGAAAAAAGGGGAGTCCAAACTGTACTGAAGGGGGGGTAGGCGGTCCATGCAGAGCCCATATACTGAGAACCAAGTGGAAACTAGTGCATACCATACTCCAGACTGCCCCTCAAGTGCTAGCAGTCTGAAGGACTCCAGGGCAAGCCTCGGGTACCTGTGGCGATCCATGTGACTGATGCGATGGAGGTATGTGACTGTCTGGAAGAGTGCCTCCACTACCATCGGGGATGCAGGAAACTCTGCCTGGATAATCTGGTGTGGGACTGGTGGTTTGCTGCGGATCATACGGGAGAACATCATGACCTGGGGCCTCTCAACTCGTTGCCAATCCTCATCGGATAAATCTGGCCCCCAGAAAGCTGCTCCATACATCAAGGCTGGTGTGACGAGGGTGTCAAAAAGCCAGCCCTTCGTCCTGGGCTCCTGGAAGGGATGGAAGATATCTATGGTGTATGTGTAGAGAGAGAGAGAGAGAGAGAGAGAGAGAGAGAGAGAGAGAGAATTCTTAAGAGAGTTGCATGATTCAATGGTAAGTTGATTGATTGAAGTGTACGATTCAATTATAAGTTGATTGATTGAAGTGATGTTGTGTAACTTCACCAAGTACAATGCTTTTGTAGCCTTAGAGGCTCATTTGAATGACATCACTACTTATGTCAGACAGTATCCTAACCACTCTTAAGAGTGGGTTCAACACACTCATGCACACACATGAGTGAGTGTTCACACATAGAAGAACATCAACCCTTTTAGGGGCTGATCACACACACACACACACACACACACGTACACATACAAACAGGGGTTCACACACGACGGGACACATACACATGAGACTTGGAATCCCAACAAATCCCCCTTGGAGCGAAGGTGGAGATGCTTGAGAAGACCTTCATTAGCCATGATGATCAACATGTGATACAAAAGAACAGAGCCCGAACTCTCATGTTGAGCCTAATATAAGAGCTTGACCACACACGACTGTGCTCACATTAGTCTACCCAAAGACAACCCCCCTAGCTCTAAGTAGGGTGTGATGCGGAATGACGAAGCCTTCCATAGAAACAAGGCATTACAAAATGAAAAACACACATGGGGTTATTGCATTCAATTTCAGGGAACTTCCCGGGCAAAGAACCCATGACGCACAAATTTTATGATTGCAGGCACTTCAATTTGCCAACCTTGCCTCAATTTCTGAAAATCCCCAAATTATTGTGGTTGTAAGAGAACTAATTAGATGATTTGTTTTTGCTGACGTGGCAGTCTGTAGGTACAGTCTGCTGTGGTGGCCACAGAAGAGATCTTGGACTAGATGTTAATGTGTTGGAATGCAACAGAGATGAAGAGGTACAGCGGGCAGGTGCTGAGTGATGACAAGCAGTGACCTGGGTGGTGACTGCAGAGGAGGCAAGAGTAGCACAAGCTGGTGAGGGAGGTGGTAGCGCACAGGTGTCAGAGGTGGGCAGCAGCTATGCAGACGGCGGTTCTGAATGGTGGAAGCAGCTCTGCAACAAGCAACACAGGGCGGTGGCTGAGGCAGTGACGCAGTGGCAGCAACTGCGTGGGCGGAGCTAATGTGAGCAGAGATGCATGCGGCACTAGTAGAGGGCTGAATGTCACAGAAGTGCAAGTGCTGGGGCAGCGCACAGGCTGCACAGGTTGAAACCCTAAAAACAAAGATGCTTTAAAAAGCCAAACCTAGCTCTGATACCATTTGTAGAATTTAAGGTTAGGGTTTACACAAGTGCACCTAAGCTAAGGTGGATGGAAGATATCCATGGTGTGTCTAGAGAGAGAGAGAGAGAGAGAGAGAGAGAGAGAGAGAGAGAGAGAGAGAATGAAATGAAATGATATATTAACGTCTTCAGAAGGCCAAAATGACCTATGAGACCAAAAAGGTTACAACAATAGGTGGATCTGATACAATGTCTGTGTAAAGAAAGCTAAAAACAACTAAACAACTAACTGAAACTGAAACAACTATGAGGAAAAGTACGGTACTAGGAGCTCCTAATGGATAACATCTGGGAGGAAAACTCCAGCAACAAAGGTAAGCATCATACACATCACTATCCAAAGATGTCTCTCATCGGTCGATGGCGGATATCCTCAATGTCCTCCATGGTGAGTACTCTCACTGGACGTCTCCCATGCCGTGCTAGTATGGTCCTGATCCTCTGTTGTAGTCTCCGTCGGTGTCGAGATGGGCCTCTCATCTTGGGGCGCCTGGACCGCCCCAGCTCTATAGCCCGATCAATCAGTGTACCTCTAGTGCGGCTATACTCTGGGGCTAGCTGCAATGCCTGCTGGCCTGACTGCTCAATCTCTGGTCGAAAGAAGTCTGTAATCTGCCTCTGTAAGTGTCTCTCCCTCTCTGATCCCCTCCCTCTCAAGAGACCCTCTCTATGTCTACGAAGCTCCAGCAAGTATAATCCGAGGCATCTCTGATCCTGGTATCTCATGACTCAATGATACTTTGAAAAGCTGACCCTAGTTCTGATACCAGTTGTAGAGTTTACACAGTGCACCTAAGCTAAGGTGGATGGAAGATATCCATGGTGTGTCTAGAGTGAGAAAGAGAGAGAGCGAGAGAGCTACAGAGAGAAACACAATGCTCATAGTGTTGCATGACTCAATGATAATTTGATTGATTGAAGTGATGTGTAGCTTCACCAAGTACAATGCTTTTATAGCCTTAGAGGCTCGTCTGAATGACATCACTGCTTATGTCAGACAATATTCTAACCACTCTAAGAGTTGTTCACACACACTTAACTCATCCACACACCTAAGTGAGTGTTCACACATGCAATAACAATAACCATTTTTGGGGCTGTTCAGACACACACACACACAAACAGGGGTTCACACACGAGGGGACACATACACATGAGACTCCGAATCCCAACGAGAGAGAGAGAGAGAGAGAGAGAGAGAGAGAGAGAGAGAGAGAGTTCCTAATCTTTTTCTAAGTTTTACTACAGATGCTAGCGGAAATTGATGGATTGAATGAAGGTCAACAGGTAAATTTTACGACTTTGATTACCTCATTTAGAGGTCAGCACTTGGGTTATTGACATGGACTAATGTGTGTTTTTTTTTCCTTCAAACACAATTTGGCAGGATCTATTTATAATTGGTGCAAGTAATCGTCCAGACCTTATAGACCCTGCTCTCCTGCGTCCTGGTAGATTTGACAAGCTTTTGTATGTGGGCATTAGTACCGACACCTCTTATAGGCAACGGTAAGTTTAAAGTAGTTCTAAAAATTAGTTAAGATGATATTTAGCTGCTTTACTATAATCTAATTTTTATTTGGGAGAGAATAATTTCATTTAAAGTATTACAATTGAAGTGTTTGAGCTAAAGCTTGCCAACGTTTTAGGCCTTGCAGCTCTCACTGTGATACCACCTAAAAACATCTTGTTGAGATTTTATCATATATGCAAGGCTTCCCCATATCAAGGAAATTTATTGCTTTGAGTGGCCACTATCCTTCCAATCTATTGTCAGACCTATTCTGTCAAGTTGAAGCATGTCTCATTGTGTTTTAAGCAGTACGGTTGGGTGGGTGGTCTAAATGTCACTACTAGCCACTCTCCAACTGCTTTGGATGGCCATTACCCACATCAAAAAGGGCGTTATTCCTGGTCTATAAATTTCGAATGTCTTCCCAAGAAGGCCTGTACTAAGGAAAAATAATATTTTGGTCAACTGAGGTAAGGCTTGAAGGTTCAAGGGGCTATTGTTCTGTATTGCAGCCTTTGTTTGGTGTTGTCTATTCATGAGCTCTAATTTATCCTTCCAAGGGATGAATGTACGTTTGCAAAGCTTTCTTATGTGATGTGTGCTTGATACATGTCTCTTCTTTCTTGTGCTCATTTTTCCACGTCATTGGCAAAGCCACCACTTGAGTTTGAGCTTAGGCTTTCTAGTGTACTTTTCTTAGAATCCAGGTTGTGTTTGTCATTTTAGGTGTATGAATTGATGTCCACGTGACGACTTGATTTGGCAAATCCTTATAGAAAGGAAAGGTTCATCAAGTTAATCGTTTGATATGCTTGATCTGGTTAAGTGTACTTCAGTGGTGCACATACTTAAGAATAATGTTTGTGTGTAAGGTTTCGATTCATAATAATAGTAATAATATATGAGGGCTCCTTTGTTGGGCAGGGTTTTGGAAGCATTAACAAGGAAGTTCAAGCTGGATGAAGATGTTTCTTTGGAGGCTATAGCTCGAATCTGCCCTGTCACTTTTACGGGTGCAGACATGTATGCACTTTGTGCAGATGCCTGGATGCAGGCTGTAAAGCGTAAGGTGAGAGAAGATCTTGCTAATAACCTGTCAGGGTTGATGCAAGACTGTGATTTCTCTTATAGACATTTTTCTATCATCACTTTTTCTTCTTGGGGTGTAGGCGCACATACTTGCGTGCATATGTTTTGACCAGAAAGACTACTCTCACATCATGTTGTTCTCATCAGGTTTTTGTGGAAGCGGCTGATACGGGAGCAGATTTAAATGCAGATTCAGAAGCAATCGTTGTAAAACATGAAGATTTTATAGAGGTAATAAGTGTTTGCTTTAAGAAATCTTAATGCCAGGCCATTTTGTTCAATGGTTTTATCAGTATATCACTAAGGCTTGTCAATGTAGGCACCCTTTCACAGTTTAAATCCACTAGTTTTTGAGCTGGAATGTATGAACTTTAGAAAGGCTTGTGCTACATGTAGGCATTACGTGAGTTGACACCTTCATTGTCCGAAGTGGAGCTTTCACGATATGAAAGGCTGCGGGCTCAATTTGAAGGTCAAAAGGCTTGCCCCTCTCCTTCAATGCAAAAGGTCTCATCAATGAATGACTTGGACTAATAAAAAGCAGTTCAAGGTAATTATTTGTTCTCCTTTCAAATTGTTTCTTTTCAAAAAGTTTGCACCCTAAACGTGCTAGGATGCGTGGAAATACTTCAATGAATGACTTGGACTGACCTTGTATTACAGTCTAAGGTTGTTACTTCTCATCAATTAATGACTCGGACTAGTAAAAAGCAATTCAAGCCTCAAGGTAATTATTTGTTTCTCCTGACAAATAGTTTCATTTCAAAAACTTTGCACTCAAAACGTGCTAGGATGGGTACTTCTAGTTGAATCACTTCAATAGGTAACTTTGACCAACCTTGTATTAGAGTCTAAGGTTGTTACTTGTTTATTATAAAAGATTTGGCACAAGTATGTCATGAAAATATTACACTCTCTCACCCTCCACATTCAAGGACGGGGTTTACTTTTATGAGACAAAAGAACTCCTGTAATCATGTATGTCATGGAAATCTTACACACTCTCACCCTCCACGTTCAAGGATGTTTTATGAGACAAAAGAACTCCTGTAATCATGGATTTTTATTTTTATTTTTGGCCTTCTGTTGCACATCATGTCTTTTAATAGGTGGGTTTTGAGTTGTGGCATTGTAATAAAAAACCATTGTTTGTTCAAACAAAACTTGGGAGTTTTAAAAAAAATCAGAAAGAGGCTCTCTCTCTCTCAATAAAGCATTAGCAACCAATTTTGATGTTGCTTTAGGGGTTGGAGCTTTTACTTTCCTTCATAAGGATCTATCAATGCAAGGCATGTCCATTTCCTTGTATCTCCCTTCAGAAAAAGTTACTTGCCTAGCACTTTGAAGAATCCCATTGCATAGATCTAAAACACACATGATACAAAGTCATTTTATCTTTATAACCTGCTAGCTCCGTCATTGCTTTGACCGAGTAAAGGATTCGAGGCAAGTTGGCTACTTTCTTGAAACCTAAGGGTTTGGAGATTAGAGGTGAGCATCCCAAAAGCAACTTTAAGTGGTTGGGGGGAGAGAGAGAGAGAGAGAGAGAGAGAGATCTTGGCCACCTTGTAGACTTGAGAGAGATGCTTACATGGACGATTGAGATGAGATTCCCTAGATGTAGGATTAGGTGTCTAAGGTAAAAGGACATTGTATGGCATCACTTAGGCCTGCTTTTGACCCAAAGGAGCTCATTGCATAGCAACATGAACAAAGACTTTATAGGTACATGCATGCACTTCTAGGCATGCAAGAAGGATCTAGAAGAGGCATTGTGCCATACGCAACTCTAGCAAATCCACGCGCCCATCACCTAGATTCATGAGAGTAGTGGATCTATGGTCTCATATACTTGGAAGGTACTCTCTTTAGCTCCATGCAAACTCTAGAAGGAGGAGAAGAGCCGGCAACACAGTAGAAGCTGATGAAGAGTAGTCGTGTTTGTTTTATAGCTTTCGCTCTTCTTCTACATCTCTACAATATTATACACTTCCCAGACTTTTGGTTTCACTTTTGGAAAATAAAACAAATAATGTCCAAGTTGATAAATGTCAAAATGCAAAACAAGTTTTTCCTTGCAAAGATCTTGGTGAGAGTATCACTTTAAAAGCAAGCTATTTCATTCATATAAATATAAGTGACATTGCGGCACATGGTAGTGTTTTAAAATGATAAAATGATGCGTTCAAGGATGGTATAGGATCCTCATAATAACGTGCATGAGCGGTGTGCTTTTTTAAGATCATTCAATTTTAATGATGAAATAATGTAAATAAATTTCACTTGATTAATTTAGTTAAAACTAATCCATAAAAATAAAATAGAAAAATTAATCAAAAAAATTAAAATTTACTAAATAGTTCTAGAAAAATAATTTATCTCAATTTATAAACTAGCTTTCTCTAATTCAAATTAAGTTTACTTAATTTAATATTAATAAGTTCAAAAGTATTGTCTATATATGAATAATATTACGCTATTAAATAAACTAGTTAGTTAAATTATTTAGTTTTGCTTAGAAAAATAATGTTAATATAAATATAAATATCAATTTGGTTAAAACTAATCAATAAAACTAGTCTTATAGAAAAATAATTTATCTCAATTTATAAACTAGCTTTTTCAATCCCTCTATCGTTGCCATATCTTGATGCTGTCAATTACTCCTTAATGAGCAAGTACACGTGTGGTGTTGTTTTTTTATTTATTTTTTAGGTTTCTTTACAGTCCGTTATAGCCTCAGGAGACCTGGCGCGCCCTTCTTTGGGTCAAATGAGTGTCTGTTTGCCTTGATTTGCTTAGGCGCTAAGCACACGTAAACCTTAGTGATATTTTTCTTAAAAAAAGTGTGTGCCATTGTTGTCCCAAACGGAAGCCGAGGTCTCAAAAGCACGTGTAAATGTCCTTAGGATGAACTTTTCTAGAAAAAGTGCATGCCAGTAGCATCGACAACTCATTGGCATCTTTTCATTCAATGCTCATTAGCCACTAAGGAGTTATGAAAAAAGTGCTTAAGAATTAATCAAAGATTAATCTTTTCACTAATCTTTTCTCCTTTTGAACTAAGTAAGAGCTTTAATTAACTACTAATCACTTATTAATTCACACCATTGAGCACATCCTTGGATAGGGCATGAAATTGCTAAGCTATGTGCCTCAACTAATGTGTAAATTAGTCTATAATTACGAATTAATTAAACTCTTAATTCTAGTCTCTTTTCTTTATGCAAAATTAATCAAAAGAGAGGAATATTCCTTCCATTGATGAAGAAATGGATGTAATTAGGTGTTTTAATGCATCTAAATGCTCTCAAAACACTCAAAAACACTAATTTCTTTCTCTTACATGATTAATTTTGATCCCAAGAAATACATTTTTTAGTTTTTTCTCTTGAATTGGATTAATAATTTCTTAATGATAAAAATCAGTTAATTAAGAAAGATTAATCAATTTCAAGAGTTTTTGAGAATTTTTTTAAAGAATTAAGCTATTCCTAATACTTGCCAACACTCTAATGCATACAAATCAAACAAAAAACACACAAATCAAACAAAAATTAATGATTTTAGCTCTATGTTTAACTTTAAATAGAGCTAAAAATTACATTTTATTGTATTTTTTGATATAATGGAAGAAGAAAAGGCCTAATACACTCTATGTTCAAACTTAACAAACACTAAAAACTAGATTAAAACTAACAAAGCAACATATTTAAGCCAAAAAATCATTCTTTTAAAAATAAAAAAGAGAGCTATTTCTCACAAAATCACACAAAAGTCTCTATCAAAATCACATATTTTTAATGGGTAACCACTAATCAAGACAATGGGCAATGGGTAATGCGTAGATTAGAGAAAAACGATGGAAAAAGCCAAGGGATTCCCCAACAGCAGCGCCAAAAATGTTATGGCTCACCCAAATCCCCCTTGAAACACATCCAACAAAAAGATTACTTGGTGAACCGTAACCATGGGTTGAGCTCGTAACCCTTGAGGTCTCCAAGCTCCATAACTCCTTGAGAAGCAATTCCACCGCGCCTCCCACGAGCGTTGTCACACCGCCGCGTTGCACTACGTATACTTGTCCCTCCTCTCACCTCACTTTACTCACACACACCCACTAGCATGGATTAGAGAGAGATTAGCAAGATCAAGACTCTATTGCACAATAAGAGAGTCCCTTGTATTATGAGAGATATTCACTTATATACATGGCCATAAGTGTTCACACTCACTTAAACTGTGGCCGACCGAGCACTTTAGGCTCATAAGAGGCCTAATGCTATTACAATGCCTACTCTCACAATATATCCATGAAGTACATTACTTGGGACTTTATATTAACTTGTTACCACACATTCTTGAAGCGGAGATCGCCACAAGTATTCCATCGGACCATTACAGGCACTCGTCCAAGTTGTAGATTCGGACACCATTGCTTCATATCTTAAATGTATGACCTTTTAGCGTATTTACCTTGACTCCTTGATGTAAGATAATTGCAGTAGCTCTTGTTAACCCTTGGAATGGATTAACAACAGCTCGGGATGATACAAATTTCGAGAGTGATTTGCTCGATGCTTTGCATTCCATGATGGACTTTACACGGTCCATTAAAGTATACGTGGATTTTTTTTATCTTTTGGAATTTTTTAAATTTGAAATTTTTAGAAAGCTGCAACCGGGATAATATAAATCTACACTTCATTCTCCATGATGGAGGTGCATTAAAGTCTATGTGGGCTTTTTTAATCGTTTGAATTTTTTAAATTTGAACTCGCTAGTGGTTTGAAACCACTCCTAAAAGCAATGTCAAGGACATTGCTTTTGAGTCCACCTTACCTTACTTTCACCCAAAACTCATGTCTGCCACACAAAGTGATGATAATCTTTAGGTTATTTAAGATCTATGGTTCACGCCCTTGCATAGCTAGAAGTGATCATCACTCTAAGAGCACCCTATTATGGTCAATGTAGATAGGAATCTTTGCAATTTCATGATAACCATTGCATTATAGCACGTAGGTTTCATTTACAGTTTGAGTGTGAATTTATTCCCCAACATTCTCACTGATGGCTCGTCTCTCTCCCAGAGGACAAGCTTCTTAAGCTCTCTGAGCCCTTCTTGATGATTCACCCATGAATTTTGTTGAGATTTATGGTTCCTAGGAGGTCTCATAGCAAGCAATGCTGCATAACATGATTTTGTTGAGATTTATGGTGCCTACAGGGGCTCACAGTATCGAGCAATGATGCATAACATGATTGAGAGTAAGAATAATTAGAACTTGAATACGATAATTCTAGGCAAGATTAGTAAGCTCACAAAGATACAATAATCATCTCATTGCTAAATCTCACTCAAAATGAGTGTTGGGAGTACATCATTTTATAGCCTCTCATGGAGCTCCATCCCACAAGATATGTGTACCATTGTGCCATCCATTTATCCATAAATTCTCACACTCCATGTGCCACCTTATGCTTTCCATATGCTTTCTTTTTTACCATTGACTTCACCTTTTACATTTAACCATATAAATCAACGTTTGGGTTAGGACCCTTAGTCTTTCTTCTTCCTTTCTAATGGGCATGCTCTGCCCCTTGATTTACTCATGTTGTAACCTCACGCATTGCAATTTTAAAACTCCCCCTCAATGTGATGAGGATCTATAATCTAACATGCTACACACTGGACCTACACTCCTAGTCATATGCTGGAGTGGTCCGTCTCAACTTCCCCTGTTGGTTATGTTGTTGGCTTTGACTTGACACTTTACACACGATATGAGGATGGGATTATAACCAAGGGCAATCACACCCTAATGGAATAATCACAAACCTAAAACAACAAAGCCTAATTTCAATATCTTGCTAAGAACCAGTCTTAGGGGGCTCTGATACCATGTTGAGATTTATGGTGCCTAGCAAGCAATGCATAACATGATTGAGAGTAATAATCTCTCTCTCTCTCTCTCTCTCTCTCTCTCTCTCTCTCTCTCTCTCTCTCTCTCTCTCTCTCTCTCTCGGGATTGTTCCTACTACGACATTAAAAGAGCTTCTTCTTCTTCTCTTCTCTTCTCTCTCTCTCTCTCTCTCTCTCTCTCTCTCTCTCTCTCTCTCTCTCTCTCTCTCTCTCTCTCTCTCTCTCTCTCTTTCTCTCTCTCTCTTAGAGTTTATAAAACAACCTTTATAGCCCCCATTATTTACGATCAAAAGTGTGGCAATGAAGACATTTACCACAGAACTCTCCACATTAATTATTTTTCAAGCTCTAACAACTTTTTGGATATAGAGTTGATGATCTAGATTAGGAAGATTCATCGACGATACGAAAATTCTAGAGAATTGAATACACATTTTTTGTAGATTTTTTACTTTTCAGGGTTTTTCTTAATGTTTTTTGTGCATACTCATGATGAAATCAATCAAGTGGATAGATAACTTAGTAAATCACACCCGAAAGAACTTCTCTTCATTCCACCACTCCCATGAGACAAAGAATTAAACAAATTAAGCAACATAAAACATAAGAGAGGTTAAGACTAGAAGCAAAAGCTACTCTAATCACACAAATCTACTCCTAATCACACCAATAAAACATATAATCACACAATGTAACTCCAAACCTACACTCGAATACATTTTGTCAACAATCTACCAAGGATTTGCATCAAAGAGAAAGATAGAGTTTTTTAGTTTAAAAAATAGCTCTACTTCCTTACCTCATCCAAGATCCTAGGCACGGTGCCATTTTTCATATCAAGAACCTTCTTTCTCTCTAGCAAGGAATCATAGTGCTAGTGGATAGAGCACTTGTCTTAGATCATGGAAGTTTCTTTGGAGAGGCTAAAGAAGAAAAGAGGTGTGTCAATCTCTCTTGTTTAAGCCCTTCCTCTAATCAACTAAGTAATCCTTCCAAAAGGCAATGGTTAAGCTAGAAAGCTTTAACCACCCTCTTCTACAATCATGCTCAATCACTCTATCACTCAAGCAAGCAAGTATACACACACAAGCAAAAGAAGAAGAAAGCTTTACACTTGAGAAATGCTAGAATTTCACCCATCACATGATCAAAAGTTTTATATATATAAAAGGGCTTTACACGACCTCCCAACTTAAGTGGATGCCGTGACTCCTACTCTACCCATATATAGAAGGTTTGTGGTTGTGTGGTTTGCTTTGATATATCAATAGCCCACAACATACATAATATGAATACAATTTAGGCTAAAGGCGGGGATTTTGGGTGTACGAAGTTAACGATGACAAAGGTGATAGAGTTGGAAGAACCAAAGAGGTTTGAGGATGCTATACAAAGCCATAAGTGGAAAATGGCTATGGATAAAGAGATCGATGCTCTTCAAGAGAATCAAACATGGAATTTTATCCCACACAAGGATGGCATGAAAGTAATTAGATACAAATGGGTTTACATGATCAAATATAACTTGGATGAAAGTTTAAATAGGTTCAAGGCAAGACTTGTTGTTGCAAAGGGATATGCACAAAGACATGGAGTAGACTATGAAGAAACCTTTTCACGTGCTTCAAATATGGCTACGGCAGTAAGAACCATTATTGCTTTTGAGCAATGGGTGTTTCATCAAATGGATGTGAAAAATGCCTTTCTCAATGGTTGCTTGGAGAAAGGGGTTTACATGAAACAACCACAAGAATATGAAGATTTACATCATCCAACATGTGTACAAGTTAAAAAAAGCATTATATGGATTAAAGAACACATCTCAAGCATGGTTTGATAGATTCTTAAATTATTTGAGAAACATTGGCTTCAATAACAATTATGCACATCCTTTTCTCTTTGTGAAGATAGAAGGAAGCAACGTTATAATTTTGGTGCTTTATGTGGATGATCTATTTTACTAGGTAATGATGAAAAACATAATGCTAAAGCAAAAGCACAACTTTATGCAGAGTGCAATATAAAAGACTTGGAAGATCTTAGATATTTCCTTGGAGTAGAAATAATCAAAGGTGAGAAAGTATATGTGCTTTTTACATTGAAAATGTCTTTGATATGTTAGATCAATATGGTTTGATAAATTGTGAACCTATAGCTACAGCCTTAAAGGTAAATGTGAATCTTGAAGCAAACAAAGGATCAATATTTGAAGATGAAACCATGTATAGACAATTGTGGGAAAACTAATTTATTTCATAATTATAAGGCCAGATATTACTGAAGTAGTTGGGGTAGTAAGCCAGTTTATGTAAAGCCCGACAAAGCCTCACATGAATACAGTAAAGAAAATCTTGAGATATGTTAAAGGCATAATGAATTATGGACTTCACTATCGGTGTGAAGATGACCTCAATACATATTATAATGCAGATTGGGTAGGTGACTCATTACCAAGGAGAAGCACCACAAACATGTGTTGCTCAGTTGGAAATGGTTTTGTTTCTTGGGCATCAAAGAAATAAGCTACATTAGCCTTAAGCACTACAAAAGCAAAGTATAGAGGTTCAGCACATGCACAATTACAATTATTACATGGATGCAATAATTATTTCCAGATTTGGAAATAATATTGAAAGAGCCAGTGCTTATATACAATGACAACATGAGTTCCATTTAATTGGCCAATAATCATGAGTTTCATGCCTGTATTATGAAACACATTGACAACCTGTGTTCCATTCAACATGAGTTCCATTCAATTGGCCAAGAATCCTATGTTTAATGCCCATAAGAACCACATTGAGGTACATTATCACTTTGCGAGAGACAAAGTGCTAGAAGGACAAGAACCACATTGAGGTACATTATCACTTTGCGAGAGACAAAGTGCTAGAAGGACAAGTGGACCTAAGGTTTGTAAAGGCTGAATATTGAATTGCGGATATCGTCACCAAAGTATTGGCAAGAGAGAAGTTTGACAAGTTTCGAAGACTATTAGAAGTTGAAGACTTGAACTTGAGCTTGAGAGGAAGTGTTGAAATATACAAGCTCAAGCTAGATGCATAGAGGATGCGAGCTCTAGTCCAACATGTTGAGAATGAAGGCAAACGGATACCTAGAACGAAAGATATGTAGTTTTTTATGTTATGTATAGAAACGTACTCTTAGAATATATTTTTATGTTTGTGAGGGAAATAAAAGCAAAAGGAATAGAAAGCGTCAAGTTGCTTTTATGGAGTTGTATATAAAGGCATTGAGCCTCAGTTTGATATAAGTCAATCCTTTTTTAATGCTTCCATTGTTTTAACATACCTCACCCTTATCATTGATGTAGTGCAAAACATGTTGAGGCTTCCAACTATCTTAGACAAGTGGAGCTAGATGAAGACCATCAAAAAGCTCTAGGCAGATGAAATATATCTAGATGACTACTGAAAGGAAGGGAAAAACTAGAAGAAGATTGCCCCCACATGGCAACTTGGCCATTAACCTTGAACTTTATTTTTTTTATTTTTCAATTTCCTAGGCTTCTAGGTTTCTCATTAAAATGCACATCGTTGGTAGCAAGTTAGGATGAAGTCATAAGTGATGTACTTCATGGATGTATTATGAGAGTAGTCATTGTCATAGCATTAGGCCTCTTATGAGCCTAAAGTGCCCGGCTTGCCAAAGTTTAAGTGAGTGTGAATACTTATGGCTATGTATATAAGTGTATCTCTCATAATACAGCATACTCTCCCATTGTGCAATTGAGTCTTGTTAATCTCTCTCCCTAATGCGTGCTAATGAGTGTGTGTGAGTGAAGTGAGGTGAGAGGAGGAACGAGGATCCGTAGTGCAACGCGGTAATGTGACAACGCTTGGAGGAGGCGTTGTGGAATTGCTTCTCAAGGAGTTGTAGAGCTTGAAGACCTCGAGGGTTACGAGCTCGGCCATTGGAAAGATCCTCATGACAATTGTGGTTCACCAAATAATCTCTTTTTAATGTGTTTCAAGGAGGGTTAGGGTGAGCCTTAACATTTTGGTGCCACTGTCGAGGAGCCATCCCTTGGCTTTTTCCATCGTTTTTTCTCTAATCTACGCATAACCCATTGCCCATTATCTTGATTAATGGTTTTCCATGAAAAGATGTGGATTTGATGGAGATTTGTGTGAGACTTGGTGTAGAATAGCTCTCTTTTTTGTTTTTGAAAAGAATGCATTTTGCTTAATTTTTCGCTTAATTTGTTGGTGTGTTATTGTGGTTTTTCATGTTCTTAAGGCTTGCACATAGTTTGTATTAGGCTTAGTTTGTATCCATTACATCAAACAATGCAGTAGAATGTAATTTTTAGTAAATTTTAGCTCTCTTTAGTGTTAAACATAGAACTAAGATCATTAATTTTAGTTTAATTGTGTGTTTGTTGTTGAAATTGTTTGGATTAGGGTGTTAGCAAGCATTAGGAGCAGCTTAATCTTTCAAAAAATTTCTTAAAACCATTAAAAAATCCTTAAGTTTGACTAATTTCTTTTAATGGATTGGTTTTTGTCATTAAGGGTGATTAATCTTGTTCAAGAGCTCTCTTTAGTGTTAAACATAGAACTAAGATAATTAATTTTCATTTAATTATGTGTTTGTTGTTGAAATTGTTTAGATTAGGGTGTTAGCAAGCATTAGGAGTAGCTTAATCTTTCAAAAAAAATCTTAAAACCATTAAAAAAAATCCCTGAATTTGACTAATTTTTTTTAATGGACTGGTTTTTGTCATTAAGGGTGATTAATCTTGTTCAAGAGGTAAAAAATTTAGAAAATGTGTTAATTGGGATCTAAATTGATCATATGAGTAGTTGAAATTGGTGTTTTTGAGTGTTTTGAGAGCATCTAGATGCATCAAAACACCTAATTACATCAATTTTTTCATTAACTAGAGAAATTTGACTCTCTTTGCTTAAAGAGGAGACCATAATTAAAAGTCTAATTAATTCCTTATTTTAGATTAATTTACACATTTGTTGATACACAAAGATTAGAATTCCCTTGCTCTATCCAATGATATGCTCAATTGTGTGAATTAATTAGAGATTAGTGGTTAATTAGAGTCTTTGATTAGTGTAAAAGAGGAAAAGATTAGTGAAAAGATTAATCTTAGATTAATTCTTAATTATTTTTTTACATAACTCATTAAGGCTAATGAACATTCAATGAGTAAATGCCCATGAGTTGTCAAATTGTCCATTTTGGGCATCATTTAGGGTGTAAGGGGTGTCATTAAAAGGTTGGCTTTTTTTATTCCCACTTACCTTTTTGGAAAAATGCCCATATCTCTTTCATTTTAAATTCAAAAAATATTCCCCTCAAAAAGAGAAATTCGTATCTCACTAAACTCAAAAAAAAAAAAACGAATTTAATATTTTCGTGAAGTCCGATTCATGACGTGAACCATTTTCTACAACTTCATGGCCAAAGGGTTCATGTCCTCGGGAACCGCGCCAAAAAAATAAATTTAATATTTTCGTGAAGTTTCGGTTCATGGCGTGAACCATTTTTTGCAACTTCACGGCCAAAGGGTTCATGTCCTCGAGAACCGTGCCAAAAAAAAATCGAATTTAATATTTCCGTGAAGTTCACAACGTGAACCATTTTCTACAACTTCACAGCCAAAGGGTTCACGCCCTCGAAAATCGCACCAAAAAAAATTGAATTTAATATTTTCGTGAAGTCCGTTCGGTTCACGGCATGAACCATTTTCTGCAAACTTCACGGCCAAAGGGTCCACGCCCTTGGAAACCGCATCCAAGAAAAAAAAGAATTTAATCTTTTCGTGAAGTCCGATTCACGACGTGAACCGATAAGGGTTCATGACATGAGACCCTTCGTTCACGCTAACAAAAAAACAGACTCTAGAAAACAGAGACCCGTATCTCTTAAACCGTATATCCAATGAAGGCGCTCTAGGACTCATCGGAAAGCTGACATCGAGCTCTTCGACTTTGGACTCGACCGTCCAAAGTCAAAATCGACCATTTTGGCCTCCGACAGCAGCCTCAAAATTCGATCCAGAAATCGAGGCAAAAAATAGCCTTAAAACCACAAAATCGTAAAAAATAGCATGAATACGACGACGAGCCATATTCGGCGAGCTATTTTTTGAGGGTCCAAATGATAAAATCACGGACGACTCAGAAAAACAAAGTTATAGTACTCCAAAAATACTATAACTTCCTCATACAATAGTTTTTCAAAATTCTTTTTGGAACACCCTCAAAAACGTGCTGCGAAACACAGAAAAATTTTCGAATTTTTTCTCATCTTGAGAGTGATGGAAAATAGGTTTTAGGACCTCTTCTTCCATCTAGGAAGTTACTAGCATACGCTTTTTCTGAAAAATTATCTCTGTCATTCACGTGCGTATAGCGCCTAAGCTATTTAGGACGAACGGACACCCGTTTGACCCAACGAAGAGTACGCCAAGCCTCTTGAGGCTGAACGGGGTGTGGGAGAATTTTTTTTAGAAAAAACCCTGTGTTTGCTCATTAAGGAGCATTTAGGCACTCCGACATGGCCACGATAGAAGGTTTGCCAGGCATCACACAAGGACTGAACCCAATGGTGGCTGACATCTTCAAGCCATTGAGATCTATGCCACAAATACACCTCCCAATACCATTGGCCGTGTCATCGGGTTTTACATCCCCTGTCACTTGGATCCCACTAGGCTTTGGTCCCTTAACATCTCCAAAAATCCTATAGGTACCAACCCTTTCCTTGATGCCCACACCTTGGACATACTGATTAGTCTAGGAAGGGGGGTAGCCCAAGGACTCAATGAGTCCAACAAGAGCACTCACATACGGCCTCAGTGACTCGTACAGAAATACGAGTCACTGAGAGGGAAGTTAAGTTACATACATTGAACCTATGCTTAGAGGGAAAAGCTAGTCGATGGTTCATCGCATTAATGCCGGCGATCAAGACCAACTTCAAAACCTTGAAATTTACCTTTATACATGGCTTTTCCAGACAAGGTGATTGGTGGAGTGCAGCAAAAGAACTCTATTCAATTGAGTGTCAAACAAATGAATCCATTAGAGATTTTATCCTTTGGATAAAACTCTTGGACTCACGATGTGAGTCATGGGAAAAATTAAACGATATTCAATTGAAGAGATGTTTCATGATAGGCTTGAAGAATAACAACTTACACAACTTAATCATTGTATCCAATCCGAAAACATTCGATCAATGTTGTAAAGAAGCAATACGTTTAGATGACAACATGCAAGAAGATGATCATGCTACGAGGTGTTCCTTATCTAAACCAAGTGAAGCAATGGCAAAAGAAAGATCGATCTCAAAATTAACATTCCCAGAATTCTATGCAGACTTGCTTAAAACCTTACAGACAACATCTCTAAGAAGAGAGGATGAGATCCTTCAAAACCAGACATCCTTAATACCTCTACAAGTGAGAAACGAAATGCCTTGTGTTGAGTGCAATCACTACGACCATCCCAATCCTCATTGTGCAACAAGGCACCTGTTCTTCTATACTGCATATATTGTAAAACCTTTGACCATGATACTAAAAAATGTCTCACTTCATCCACAATTGACTCAAAACCTCCATCTCCCGTGCAACAAACAAAAACAGTCCAAAGGGTAGAAACTCCTTAGGAAGCAGTTAATCGAACACTTCATTGTTTCAATTGTCGTGGACCTCACAAGGTGGTAGACTACACAGTTTGGAATACTTCCATGCCCATAGTCACTGACACCTTGCGACCCATGTGTGAACAATGTGGCATTGATCACATGTTCCAAGATTGCCCAAGACGAGTTGCTTCAATGCAACTTGCCTCACAAAATACAACTGTTAACATCTTAAGTGTACAAAACGGGAAATTGTCCACGGTACCCTTGAATGTGCTTACATACTTACAAGCCAAGGCACTAGGAATCGTCAAAAAGAATGCAAAAGACAATACCTCAACATGGGTAGAAGAGCATGCTTTAAAGCAAAACCCAAAATAAAAAACAAAACCTTCTAAAGCGAAGAAAAGCAAGGGACAACAAACTATCGAAACCAAGGTTGAATTAAAGGACAGGGAAAAGGAGCCTGTGGAGGACATAAACCCAAAAGGGGACATAAACACAAAAGAACCAAAAGATACACAAGATGCACAAGCATCCACATCAAAAGCCACCACACAAACCACAACACCCATATGTGCGACACGGGATAAAAAAGCCCAAAAGAAAATTCAATCTCGTCGCATGGGCAACCATAATGAAAAACTGACAATCCAAAGAAAGTCAAAAAATGAAACAAGTTCTAGTACGTCATTGAGTGAGGATGAAATAAGTTCTGACTCTTCACTCAGTGCACCTCATAGACCAATCAAGAAACTAGAATCCACCCAACCACCCCAAATTGATAATAATGATTACATGACATATACGGAACACAAAAAGCAAGCTTAGGAGATCATGCTTAGCTTGGTTGAATGTCTCACAGGGTCACCAGTTGTGATTGAGCCTTATAATGCCAATCCAAAAAAAGCAACCAAAATACAAAGCCCAGAAGAGGAGTACCGCTTCCCCTTTCAAGAGGAAGACATACTCTCTACAGAAGGGTCATTTGAGATAGATTGCACAAACTATATGCTTGAGAAAGCACATGAGGAATTCGATAATTTCCTTACAAAATTAAAACAGTCTCTCAAAATCTCATTTGGAGAAATTCTCGTATCTCATGGTGAAACCAGCATAACATCAGCAAGTGCACCTTTAAGGACTCAACCTGAGTTATTATACCGACATAAAGAACTCCATAGAACAGGACTGTGAGGATTCACAAGTTTCCAACCATAACTCATTAAGAATTGTCAAAGGGCCAAGTGTGCCAGTTTACACAACATTGGGTACTCTTGAAAAAACTGAGAGCCAAAATGAGGATGAAAGTGAATGGGAATATGAAACAGAAATGGGATTTGAAGTTGAAACAGAAGCTGAAACATCACATTTTAAACTGGTGGGGCTGATGTGCTTGGTGCTGAGGCTTCCTTCTTTGTGCAAGCGTAGGGGACTTTGTGATGTGCTTGGAAATCCAAGCTTTGGTATTACTTCAGTAGTACCCTTGTGCTTGCAGTAGTGGTTTGCTTTTTCTTTGGCCTCTGAGTATTGCGTTGAGGAAGAGACTTTGACTGTCAAGGCACCCAAATTTGATTGGCACCCTTAAGGTAGCCTTGAGCTATAAGTAGCTGCTTCTCCACCCACATCTTGATACTATTAAGATACCTTAATACTATTAAGATACCTTGACTGTGGTTGTCTTGGTGGAGTTTTCTTTTGGGTTAATGTGGAAGGTTTGGGGCCCTCCTTGACTTTGGTTGGCGCGGAGGCTGCAGGTTTAAGACTCATGGGCATTGTTGACGATGATGAGGCTAGAGTCTCTTGTGGACTGGCTGTCGATAACGAGGCCTTTGAGCATGTGGTTGTCTCCTTTGGTGAGGTTTGTCGATGAAGATGCATAGGCTCCAGGACCTTTCCTTTAAGTTCCTTGTTGTTAGAGATAGATGGTTGGGCTGTGAGAACTTCTTCAAGAAGAGTTGTTGATTGCAAGGTTTTGCATTCGAACTTCGTAGGTGAGGATGGGGTTGAAGGAGTAGATGCTCTAACGGAGTCGGTTGTTGACACAGATGGTAGGTCATTGTGTAGAGGGGCTTCTGTGGAAGAGGCTTGTAACCTTTATGCGTTTAGCATCATAGAAATCCATTAAAGTTGGATCCTCTTCCTTGTTGTAGTATGGTATTGTCAACTTTTTGTCGTTGACCACCATGATGACTCTATCGCTAGAAAGCACAGTGGTGCTTGGGCAGCAATAGTCCACTTATGTCCCAAGATCAAATCTACTTCCAACACACACTCAACCACAAAAAACTTTCAAGTAAGGGGGTAAGTTTCAATATACATTGTATGTTTAAGGTACCCCAAACATGGCATGTTTAAGTCTTGTGTAAAGGGAATTCTTTCAAGATGTGCCGTGAGTGTTGGAAGTTGTGCACATTGGGGTAGAGTGGTAGTTCATGAATCAATGTGGAAGGCTTTGGTGCCATTGACCACTAGAATGGTTGGCAAGCAAGTAACAAATACAGAGATATAATCATCTTGGAGAAGCCACATGATCTTAGGAAGTACATTGTAAATGCTATGACTACATGAGGACAAAAGGCTAGAGACAAGCTAGGGCTACCTATAATCACCTCAAGAAATACCAAGATGAGTAGTACAAGCATTGGTGGGGGATTATAGTGTACTCTATACGAGGCCGCTCTCCATGCGTTGCTTCAACGGACCGTTAAGTCCTGGAAGCAACACAAAGTCCTCAATAAGCTCAATATCACAATACAAAAGCATGCAATTTGCTTTCTCCAATGGTCATGTCACATACACGGGTGAGGATACACCATCTGAAGATGTGGGCTAGGCCACATATGTCTTTAGAAACTTGGAGCCACCAAAGGATGACCAAGTGAAGAAAAGTGAAAATGAAGGTGAGGATAAAGGTGGAAGTTTTCAGACAAGCATTGAAGGATCCTCTCAGCCTCAAGACCCACAAGACAAGACAAGAAGCCACTCAAAGCAAAGGGGAAGGAGCATACAAAAAAAAGAGGCTAAGGGTACACAAGCAAGGTCGACACATATACCACAAGCCAGTTTCCTCCTCCCCCAACATGACTCCCTCATGGAGTGACTATGGACAAATTTCATAGCAGACTTACTAGGAGTCGTCAATGCCATGACCTTCACCGAATCACCATAGCCAGACGAGAGTTCCATCGAGTAGGGTGGATCTAAGTTTATGGAGCTTCTTACCAACATCCCCACCTTGGTTTAAGAGGATTAAGGAAGAAAATCTTACAAGATTAACCCCATAAGAGCATATGGGGATGCTAGTGCAAGAGAGAGACACCCTTGGAATGGTATGATCTATCAAAACAAGGGTGACCATGTCTATGCCAACTAGAAGGAAATTATCAAGCTAAGGAGAAAAACCCCTGTGTGGTCTTAAACTTTCCTTACTTCCAGAATCCCCAAGAAATCAAAGAGAGTACAAGATGCTAGAGCCTCAAGCTTGTGCCAGATCTTGTTGTCCAAGCTATATGGCTCATACATAAACATTTAACACTTCTCCTCCTGTAACTATTTAACACTTCTCCTCCTATAATTGATAAGCCACAAAAGGCGCTTAAGGTTGATTTATAAATTTTGAAGAAATAAATAATGAATTATTTAAAAAATTAAATTAAATTTCATGAAACCACTAAAGAATGTTTTTGTCAACATTTGTGTACCAAGTAAACTAACTAATTTTAAAACTAGTAAAAATAACCTAAAATGTTGCAATAGCCTTATATGCAAAAAAGACATTTATAAAAAAGTATCTTTAGCTTAATAGAAGATACATACCAATGGCCTATAGAAGCATTTTTTCATTATATTTGATAGGATATTAATTAAAATAATTTCAAACTTTTTTGCGAGGAGTACTTAAATGATAAACATGGAAGATTGTACACATTATATTTAAAAAAAAACCTAATATCTTATTTAAAGTTTTTTTCCTGATAGAATTTCTTTTGAAACTAATATCTTGTGTTTAAAGTTTTTTCCTGATAAGAATTTTCTTTGAAACAATATACTTAAAAGAGAGATATTTTTTGTTTTAAAAAAGCCACAAAAGTGGCTTTATTTAAAAACAAGACCAGTGTTAAAAAAGGTATGCTTACCATCTTATAGGGTTTGAATTTCATTGACCTTCAAGTACTGAAGAACTTTTTATGCTTTGAAATACAAAACAAGTTGCAAAATAGAGCCATCTTTAAGAATAATGTAGAGCTTAAACGTTTGTTAAGGTTTTTCTACTTCACAAAAATAATAAAATTTTTAAAGGTATTTAAGGTTGGATAATAAGGTTTATGTTTAAGGTGTTGTGATGGCTTGGAGAGTAAAAGTAGTTTCTATTAACCTTGGGCAACAGGGTAGTTTATGAGGTGTTACACTGAGGACAGGGTTGTGTGTGCACGCACCCCTCTGTGTGTACAGCACACCTCTGTATGTGTGCATATACAATCTAAATTTATAAAACTGAAATTGATTTAATTTATATAGTTATTTAGATGAATACAAATCATTTATTTACATGTGTGTGTATTTATATTTTTATATATACGTATATATGTATGTATCTGCATGTGTTACTGTACCTGTGAGCGTGTGCATTATTTGTTATCTCGGGAAGGTTTCCTATACGACCTCATCATCATTTCAAAGTCCAATAAGGGAAGTAGATTACACTAGTGTTGCATGTACTAGATTGCCAAGTATCATCATCATAACTTTTCCTTCACTTCTCCATTGAAGTGCAGAAAAGTTGCAGTTTGATGCATTCTTGATGAACATGATAGCTATGCTATTTGTAGATTAGCTGGTGGAATGACCTATTTACAAATTTGCAAGAAGAGCCATGGATGACCCAAGCAAATCTCAGGTAGGCATGTTATTCAAATGCTCCCAGGAGTTGTACTTGATCCAATCGAAGGCGATAGGACCAAGCAATGGCTGAGGAATTCCAAAAGAGTCCACTAGGGCCAAAGCATGTGGTCGAACAACTGCACATAACCGTGTTATCTCGTTTTGTATGGCTTGTGCTTGCTGGCTTGTTATGTATCCATACCTGTCCAAAGCCAAGAGAAACCACCAAGAACACACGAGAGAAAATGAGATCAAAAACCAGAGAGCCAGGCTATATGCACAGAAAACCTTAGAAATGCCCACCTCAGGAACACTGGATTTTCATCAACGGTACTCAGCACATACAGCGTCCTAAGAAGTTCCAGTAAAGACTGCACAATGAGTTGGAGTGTTACATTCTGTACTCATTGTCAAAGAAAATTTTACATGAGTTTAAGGGTGTTGAGCAGACCTTTATTGAGCCTTGGGACTGCCTTTCCTCTACATCAATATAGGTCTCAAGCACGGATCTTTCCGAAAAAGCATGCCCCAAATCCTCTGCACGATGATAGCTCTACGCACCAGCAAAGTGCAAATCAAGAAGGCACTATTTAGAACATAGTCTCACATAAGGTTTAGGGGAATCTGCCAATGAAGTGAGAGCTCAAGTAATAAAGGAGTTTGTCTAGGACCAGGAGGTCCTGGGCTCAAAACCCCACAAGGTGCTTCCTTGGTGGCATCACCCATTGGCGGATAAAAAAGCGCCTCCAAACAGTGAAAAACAATAACTACAGGAGGATCTTGGGCCTAAGGCCAGTCAGAAAAAAAAAAAAAAAAAAAGTTAGGAGGGATAGAATGTGATATCTAAATACATACAGTTAACAGTACATCTGACATAGAGGCCTTGGCAGAGAATTCTGCTGCTAAACGAAGTAGCAAGTCTCGCTCACGTAATCGGAACAAAGCAAGCTGAGAAAAAAATACCCTCTAGTAGTGAGCTCAAGATTACAATGATGAGCTGTAAATTTGATTTCAGCAACTTACGCCTTTCATAAATTCAAGACAATCTGACTTCTTAAAATAATAGAGAGAGAAAGCCTTACTTGGAAATTTTTGCTTTGTAAAACCAAGCTGTCAGGTGAAGTTTGGATAGGAGGGAAAGTGCCATTCATATGTTTCAAGCCAAGAGCTTCCATTGGTTTCCTTCTCTTCTTAGCAGCAAAGTACTCTCCAAGCAAAGCCTTGCTCACCTTCATGAATATTGAATTAATATTTCTTGACCATTGAAAAGAAGCTAACCTATACCACTTCACTATTTACATGAGAAAATATAGCCCTATTTACATGTGCCCACAGATGAGGACCCTCCCTAAAGCCCACTTGCCCGCCCTGCATGTTGCCATCGCCTTTTTCTAATTCTGCTCCCTTGTGCTTGAGTGGCATTGATGTGAGCTCATTAGATATTCAGAGTTTGGATTGCTCAAGTATTTCAAGCCTAGGTAAAGGTCACAATGGAATGAGAGAGAGAGAGAGAGAGAGAGAGAGAGAGAGAGAGAAGCATCTAATATATTTGACTTATGTTAAATGTTCTCTCTTCGGTACCTTTTAAAAGTTGGGATCGCTTAAGTATTTTAAGCCTAGGTAAAGACCACAATGGCATGAGAGAGAGAGAGAGAGAGACAGAGAGAAGCGTCTTATGTATTTAAAGACGCTTCTCTCTCTCTCTCTCTCTCTCATGCCATTGTGATCTTTGCCATTGAGCGAGCGCGCGAGAGAGAGAGAGAGAGAGAGAGAGAGAGAGATTGTATGAAATAAATACAGATGAATATTTAACACCCCTACTAGAAGTCAAATATGTAAGAAGCTAGCCTAACCTCTAGTAGTCATATTACAAAAACCCTTGAAAGTTATGCATATGTCAGTTAAACACACATACCTGCAGCAGAAGAACATTGTATGCATATGTCAGTTAAAACATAAATACCTGCTGCATAAGAACATTGTTATCACCCTCAAAAGTCAGCTGCACATCATACTCTGCCTTGAGCTGACCTATCCGATTTTCTGTTTTCAGACCTTGGCCTCCACAAGCCTCACGGCACTCCTGTAGAAAAAATCTTTTATGCCTTTTTCCTCACACTCATGTTTATGCAACCACTCATTAAGAAATTAAAACACAAGGCTGAGGGGGAAAAAAGGTGACCTGTAATGTTCTTATGTTGTGCCATGATAGCATCGCCTTATAACCACTCGAAAGCACATGTATAGTCTTTGCGTCCGCGGACGTCCGATTCACATACAAATTCTTCAATTGAATTGCAGCAAAACTTAAGGCATACCTATACAGTATCATCACACACAGTAAAGGACGCAAGAACATCTACTGCTGAATTATGTTATGATCTTAAACCAGTCATTAGCATTTTTTTGTTTCCCAAGGAGCAATCCATATAATGGTAGAAAGGAAAGTAAATGATAATAACTGATTACAGCCTTTGACGGAGGCAAAAAAAGTTAAAAAAAAAACTGCAATGGTGGGGGGGGAGGCTCCCTTTGTGGGTGGCCACACTAGGAAGAGACTACGTAACGGACAGAGAAAGGGTACAGGGGGTGGAGCCACACAGAGGGCCCAAAATTCTATTTGAATTCGAACCTCCAGTCAAGAAGGGACTGGAGCTCTCAATGCACCACAACTCTGACAAGTAGCCGTTTTCCATGGTGGCCAACGGCGAGTGATCAACCATAGAAACAGTGTTACCTTGCGGCTAGGTAAGATGTCATGTCCTGCGTCAACCAGCGAGATACTCTGTGGGGGTGTGGCAACGCTGATGAACTCAGTAATCAAGGAGAACTGCGGATCATGCGGAGAGGTTTCGCCAAAACACATCTCCTCAGATCACTGCAGCCAAGCAAGTGTTCTCGGTAAGAATACACTGCAACTGCAATGGGAAATGGATCTATATGCGAAGTAGGTCCATTGGAGCCGACCATCCAAACTCTCTATACTGGAGCATAAGCATCCTCCTCTGTAGCTTCTTGGGTGAATTGCTAGCAGCCCCCCCACCATATCAAGGAGGCCAGAAAGGGTAAGCCCATGAGACAGGGTCGAAGCACTTTTTGTAAAGTCTTTTCCTTTTGTAAGGGAGTACAATGGGCCAAGGAGGCCACACAGCCCCTTGCAATTTTACTGATTAAGTAATCAGTCAACATGATTACACCAGACATAGCATTGAGTAATCAGTCAACATGATTACACCAGACATAGCATTGGGTCCCATAAACCACTAAAAGGCTCCCACCTTATGCAGATCTTAAAGTTGACCTGAAGATATCTCCTTCCTTGCTTAGCTGAGCACCTGAGTGTGTATCCAGGCTGAACAAGAGACAAGAACTTGCTGATTCAAACGGGCCTGTTTTGAATAGAGTGTCTTCTGAGTGGAGATTCCGTTTTGCAGGTCTGCAGCAGAACACCCATGCCCTTGCTTATCTGATGCCAAAGTGGAGTGTTGGATGCCTGAGTGATGCTCTACTTGACCTGACCTTGGTTGGAGATCAGATGTCTTAACAAGAAGGAGGGGCCTATTTATAGGGCACAATCTGCTTCCTTGACCTGCCGAAAGTTGTTCAGAATTGTCCACATGGGCTGCCCGGCTGCCTAGCTGAGGCATCTTGCCTGCTGGCTGCATATCTATATGTCCAGTGCACAGCACTTGGCCTTAAAAGCTGCCAAGTCATCTGTACAAACGTCAATTTCCCCTGTATTACAGAACTAGGTGGGGTTTGTGCACGTAGACTACTTGGCCCACCCTTACGGCAACTAGCAACTCATCCCTGGACAAGGGCTCACAATATGCATAGTTCACATCTCTAACCCAGAACTTGCACTATCTGGCACTGTTATGTCACCATGACATTGCTAGTCTTATGGATACCAGACCTTGGGATTTCTTAGAATTAACCTGCCACACATGCAGACAAAGACACAATGCAAAACATTCCCCTGGACTTGATCCCTCAGTCACCATTCCGGTCACTTTACTCAAGAAGTACCAAAGCTTTCATACCACTAATGGCAGTACCAAAAGGTTACCCATCATGTCTCATGATGTCTTATCAAGATTTGTTACCCATCATGTCTTATGATGTCTTATCAAGTTAAGGACAAGAAAAACTGTACATTGGTTGTCTACGAGCACACCAAGCAAACAAAGCCTTATAAAGACTACACCAAACACATGAACAATTTTGACCCTATCTGATTTGACCTGCAGTGTAAGGTACAAAAGGCTTACGTTTTGGCTAGCAAAGGGATTAGACGATGCTGATGGCTGGGATAATCAAGAAGTAAAACTTCCGGGCCGGTGGGACTGAGAGAAAAGGCCCGTCTTGTAAGAGCATAACGGATAGCTGTAGCCAATCCAATCTGCCAACAAACCAAAAAAGAGATTCTTATGATTGCAAGTGCACTTGATGAATACATTTTTTGTTTTAAAAAATTGAGCCAACATGTACCTTAGCATTGTACACAGCGGTCGTTGCAATTGTAACACGGCCAGACGTAAGAGGGGCCATAAACGCACCAAATCTCTGCAATTTGCAGCACAAACAATACTCTTAAACACTTAATAGGGTATGATCTCCACAGAAAACCCATTACAGTTCACTATGACATGTCATGACTATCATATGCTCACTGACCATCTTAAATACAAAAAAATTTTGCATAATCAATCTAGAAAACTTTACAAAAACTGTAAAGGCAAGCATGTACTTGATCTGGGTCTTTTATTTGACTAATATATTCTCCACTTTCAGAAACATCAGCAACCGAATTGAGCAGATTTTCACGAGGCACACGCATGTGGTCAAACCTGATACCACATTCGAGAATGTCATTGGAAATGCCCGCAAATATACAAGCAGGGCATAACAAAGCAAGAAAAATGGGGGGATTAAGAGTCAAATAGGACCAGATTCTTCCATTGTCTACCCCATTAAGGCCTATCTTATGTCCACAATCTGCTATCCGAGCTCCCGGACACACCCGACCCCTATCATCTCTTATCTGCACGATAAATGCATGGACACCCTCCTTTTTCCCACCAATATGTAGCTGTGAAAAGACTACTGCATGGGTTGCATCCTGAAATCGATAGCAAAGTAAGTTGGAATTCACAACTCATGTATGTGCAAAGGCAGCTCTATTGTATACCTGAAAAACAAATACTTACATTTGCAGCTCCACCAATCCAGTATTTTTGAGCAGACTCACATGGGGTATTTATGACAAATTCTTGTTTGAACAGGTCATATACTGTAACCGTCTCTATGCCACGAACCTATCCATGACAAAGAAAGATGTTGAGCTGCATCAACAGACAAACAATCTCTCTCTCTCTCTCTCTCTCTCACACACACACACACCCCAAAAAAAAACAAGATTCGCAGGTGTCAAGAGTTTGGGATAATTCTCACATTGCTGCCATGTCCAAGCTCAGTCATGGCAAAACATCCTTTGACAGTGTAATCCTCAGTAGCTTGCAACCATTTTCGATGATGCCGATCTGTCCCAAGATGCTGAATGGCACCCCCCCTAAGCCCCAAAGGTCTGCGAGTCAGCATGAAGTAGCCACAAGGGGCGTGGAAAATCGGATAGATTTTTTTTTTTTTTGTAATCTGTTTTAAGACTTAAGAGTGTAGTTAAAAAGGTGGTTTGCACAACCTGGGTTCCTTTTGTGATTAGGTCTTCCGATATTGTCACAACTATTTAATGATTTAAAATATTTAATTTCCGAACACACGCACATTGCATCATGCATGTATGTTTTGGAAAACATGTAAACACACACACACACACACACACACACACACACGAATGCATGTATTTATGCATGCATGCATGCATGCATGTTTGTATGTATGTACGCAAAATACACATGCATATGTGCACATGCTCATACATATGCATGCATACCTACAAGCATTGTGGGACACGACCTTCCAAGATCATTGATGATCTAATCTTCTTTACGATACAATCTTCCCTATATACCAGGCACAGCCTTGCTTTGCAAAATCAGAAAAACAAAAAAAAAAAAACAAACAAACAAACAAACAAAGAAACAGTAAAATGCTTACCACAAGTGAAAATGGACACCGAGCTTGATTCCCAAAGAGTGGTCGAAAATTCCAAAGCACTCGTGGACAGCAGCTCTAGCTAAGGCGGATTGAGGGTCATTGGTGGTAAGCCAGCCTTTGAAGACCCCTTTACCTAGCAGAAAGCGGATCCGGTCCATGGTTTTCTCCCGTTGGGCCTCCATCGGCTGGTTGTAATCGACGCCCACAAAGAAATCCCCCCCGATCTGCTTCAAAATGAAGAGATCACTGCTGCTCATCAATTGGAACACGGCATCACGCTCTTCGATGTTGTGGCCGTCTAGAAGCTTCCGCAAGGAGAGGAGGTCGAAGGAGGGAGGGTCTGCGAAACAAGTGAGAATTTAAGCTGTAGAAAATGTGTGTGTGTGTGTGTGTGTGTGTGTGTGTGTGTGTGTGTGTGTGAGAGAGAGAGAGAGAGAGAGAGAGAGAGAGAGAGATTTGTCTTACCTGAACTGGACTCTGCAGTGCTGTACCCTAGACAGGAAAGGGCATGAACGGGTACACAGCTGCTTGTTTCTGTTGTTATGGGCGGTGAAAGATGCTTGAGCAGTACCGCAGTTCTCCTTGTCGCACTTGCTTCCATCTCCCTGTGATCCAACTCAGTGTAATGGCGATCGTCGTTGTGGGGGGGAAGAGAGAGAGAGAGAGAGAGAGAGATTCCTTCAAACAGACAAACGACTTTTCCTCGAAGTAGGACTCACAACCAGCTTGAATTTTGCCTTGATTTTCTCTTAGATTTTATCCACAAATACCCTTACGATGAGAATTGTGATCATCTATGACGAAGTCAATCATCATACCATACAAGGGGTGATTATCCCTCATACTACGGTAGAGGAAGGTGCCCTTAAATCCACATCAAGGAAATCTCAAGGTTTTTGGAGTAGGGGATAATTAGATGGAGAGAAGCTAAAACAACAGTGTTTATTTGCACTAGGGGATGTTAACTAATTCGTTTGTAATGCCATTCCCAACAAACACCACCCATCCATTCACACAAGGATTTTAAGCATTTGGCCCACAAGTGCGAAATTCTTAAATTTTGAGCTTTGGATAGAAATCATTCATTATACAAATTGATCTCTCCTTGTTAACACATTTGAAAACATCAAGAGGGTGCAACTTATGGGATGTGTTGTGCACGCAAAGTGATAACGTCAATTTTCATATGCCTCTACTTCAACATCCAAACCACGAGGGTGTCTCCCATGCCCATCAAGAACTCATAGTAGGTACACTTTGGACTTGAAGTGCTAAAGCCACATAGCAACTATCTGAGCTTTTGCATTGGCATGTTTGGGCGCCCACTCCTCACACTTTCCCAAGTGATACTGCATTACCATTGCCCTTTGAGGCAATGCATAATAATTGTGTTTGCCCCTAGAATTCGATCTCAATCCATACACTACTCTATAGCCTCCATGAGCGAGTACCTTCATTCCTCTCTTTTTGGAATTAGTTGTGCACATGTCTCTCATCATCTACATATTGGAGTTGTGCACCAATGTTCTACGTGGCTTCTAAGCTGCCATGGAAAGTAGCAATCATGTCCAGCTTCTTAAGTGGTTGAGTGCAGTGGACATGTAGAATGTAAGATTAAGATGCAACTTACAAAATATGTCCCTCCAGCCCTTGCTCAAGATTAAGATTAAGATGCAACTTAACTTACAAAATATGAACCTCCAGCTCCTGTTCAATATGACCTATTTGTGTTGGAAGGGGCTCATCAAATAAATATCATAATAAGCTAGTTTCACTCATGAATAGAAGAGAATAAACTTGACTCATTGATTGTGTATTATGTATAGTGTATGTGTATGTATATGTGTACGTGATTGTGTGTTATTATGTATAGTGTATGTGATTGTATAGTGTAGTTTCACTCATGAATAGAAGAGCATAAACTTGATTCATTGATTGTGTATTATATATAGTGTATGTGTGTGTGTATGTGTATGAGATTGTGTATTGTGTGTGTGTATGTGTATGAGATTGTGT
The DNA here is from genome assembly GCF_041138505.1 of Cibotium barometz. NCBI lineage: Eukaryota > Viridiplantae > Streptophyta > Polypodiopsida > Cyatheales > Cibotiaceae > Cibotium > Cibotium barometz. The sequence continues at coordinate 7,798,214 of NC_141065.1, read as the reverse complement.
ATGTGTATAAGATTGTGTATTGTGTGTGTGATTGTGTATTATGTGTATGTGTAAAAGATTGTGTATTGTGTGTATGATTGTGTATTATGTGTAGTGGATGTGTGTGTGTGTGTGTGTGTGTGTGTGTGTGTGTGTGTGTGTGTGTGTGTGTGTGTATGTGACAGTGTATGTGTATGTGTATGTGATAGTGTATGTGTATGTATATGTATGTGATAGTGTATGTGTATGTATATGTATATGACTTAGGCTTGCTTACCCCAAAGAGTAATATTAAAAGTCTTTACCTTTAGACTAACCATAATTGTTCATATCCTCTATCCATTATTGTAATCACCATGTATGAACCTTAGTCTACAAAAACCATAACTATCCAATCCTCCATCCATTATTATAATCACCATGCATAATGGATGGTGAGACCAAATGTGGCCAAATTGTTAGGAGATGGCTTTTGGACAAGGGCTGACCTCAATGCTTCTAAGAAGAAGGAGAAACCAAAGGCAAAGTGTTTCTACTGCACAAGCTTGATTATGTTATCAAATTATGTAGATTAAAGGGAAGCAGATGAGAAGAGCAACACTTTGAAGCCTTTGAAGATTAGAGGACAATACTGAAGCAAATAAGAAGAGCAGCATTTTGAAGCCTTTGAAGATAGTGTTGAAGCAGAGTTGGAGCTATTTGTGGAAATCAAAGAAATATATGCAAAGGTAGAACATTCCCCATGGATCATCAAGCATGGAGCATCCCAACATATGACTAGTCAAAAGGATTGCTATAGCTTCCTCAAGCCCATGGGGAATTCCATCCTTCGAGAACTATGCTAAATTCCCAACCATGGAAAAGGATACCATTTCTTTTATTTATAGCAGTGGTGGTACTAAGAAGTTGTTAATGTCCTAGACATCAAGAGAAATCTGATGTTATAGCTGATCGTGACTTGAAGGTTGTCTTTGATAAGGCTAGTGTATAGTCATCACAGATCCCAACGAGAATGCTAAATGCCCAACCTTGAAAAAGGTACCTTTTTTTGTTTCTAGCAATGGTGATACTAAGAAGTTGGTGATGTTCTTTATGTACTAGAAATCAATGTGAATCTAAGCTAGGGTTTGCATCTTAGTAGCTATGGTGGGTTGAATATGAGAGCCATGGCTGGCTATGTGTGCTATAGTGGGAGAGAGACTAAAATAATGGAAAAAAATAAAGACCAATAGATACACGACTCTATAAGGATTTGGATTGATAATTAGAAGCTTGAGTACAATGCCTTTTTGTAGGCTTACGCCTTATCCTTTGACCAAGTCACATACTAGACCAAGTAAGGAAACTTCCTACACACTTGCACACTTGCATGATATCTAATCCTAAGAGGTTGTTCTCACACAAACACACACTAGTACATATTATTACACTCACACCAAGGAATGTTCACACATTATGGCTACACGCTACCCTTTGACTTTGAAACTCGTACAATGATAAATAGCAGAAAAACATGTGTTGTCTCCAATATCCCCCCTACAATAGATATTCTAATGCCTAGGGATTAATACAATGCTAGATACACAGATGTTCTATCAAGTGATACATATCTGGATACAATAGAGATCTAATTCCCATAGGTTTGATACAAATCCTGGTTGGAGGTTGCTTGTCAAATGTCAGGCTAAGAGTAGCCTAAAAAGCCCAATCTGAGTCAACCATAAGATTGGCCTCTTCTGGTGAGGCCTCCACTTCATCATCTTCTTTTTTACTATCTTCAACAATTAAAGCTTTGGTCTTTTGCTTCAAAAAACAGTTCTCTTCCTTATTATGATTCTTTTTACCACAGAATCCACATCCATTATTAGTTTTATTGGTAAAGCCCTTGGAGAAATTCCTAGTGTTGATGTATCCCTTTTGCTTCTCCTTCATAAAATAATCCCCCCCCTGATTGTAGTTGGAGTTGGAATTTCTTTGCTTGATCTTTCTTTCCTCCCCTAAGAGAGAAACTTCAATATCCACCAATTTTGATGTTGGTAGATTTGTAAGAGTGGTAACAATATTACCATACTATTCATCTGGAAGACTTTTGAGTAATATTGTAATTGTGATGTCGTTGTCTATAGTAGCTTTGATACTTGCCAATTGTGTTAGCATGCTTTTCATTGAGTTCAAATGCAAGGAGAGAGAGTCCCCTAGTTTCATTTTTAGCTCAAAAAACTTTATTGGCAAAAGCTAAACTTGGGGCACTTTCCTTGTGCACCAAACATAGTTTCAAGATGTACCCAAGCCTTCATGTGATGTATCACACCCCCATCAATATGGTGGATGAATGAATCACTTAATCCCAAGGCTATAGCAAGGGCCTTCTCGTCTTTCACTAGCCAAGTAACTTCTCCTTCCCGAGTTGTTATCTTTTTCTCTTTTTCGTTTGCCACATTCCATATTCCTTGTCATAAGGGTGAATTTGACCTTTGTCTGCCAGGTGTGGAAGCCTTTGGAAAGACCTTTATCTCCCTACGATGCAATACAGACAAGTAGAGGTAATGCCTAGCTCCAATGGAATGCAAGCACTCCTTCGCGCTAGGGACTCAACCCGGTTAGGTGCACGAAAGCTTATCCTCTAAAGGAGAGATGCCTATGGCTACCATCACATGACACTAGATTAAGCACACACACAAGCTCAACTTGCCCTCATTCCTACACACAGATTCATTCACAAATACAAGCAAGAGGAACACAATCACTATGCACACAAGCAAAGAGAAAGACCTCACTCCACTCCTATCTTCCTACAAGCATGCACACACTCAAGCATCAAGCTTCCATGAAAGCTTCAAATCAGACCACATACACAAAAACGAAATACTAAAAGCATGCATAAGAGTAAAGTGATTAGAGAAGAGGATGAGAAAGACTCACGACATTGCTATTGATTCAATGAAGAGATTTACCTCATACAAAGATGTAGATGGGGTGAGAAAAGAGTCTTCACCTCTATGGAGAAGAGGGAGAGTAGCTCTCTCAAAGGAGCTCTTGCATGAACTTAGCCCAAAGTGTGTGTGAGCTCTCAAATGAGCCACTATTTATACTAAAACTCCTAAAACTCCCAAAACTCCCCATGTAGGATTATTCTCAAGCCCACTCCCACACTCACCTACAACTTGGAACTCTCTACAAGAGCCCTAAATAAGAATGTCAAGTCTCTTGTTTTCCTGCTTCCATCTTTGTGTTGCATCCTTGCATTGATCACCTCTCGTCACGCAGCATCCCTCCCTTCTTATTTTGCACACATCCTCGAGCGCGTAGACACCAAGGAAGAATAGCATCTTCAGTGTGTACCTGCAAGCAAAACGATAGGTGGTTTGTGTGTTCTTTTTTTTTTTTGAAAAGCAAAAGTACTGACAGACAATAACAAAACAAGCAATGTTACTGAAGACATGGCAATAAACATCCAATTAGCTAGAGGAAGGAAACATTGAAGCAGTGTAGAGATTGAATAGGTTAGTTCAAGCCTTAATAATTACTACCTGCAGCTAACTAAAGTAAAGAATGTTTTATGCGCCAAATGTATTGTTCTTTTCCTAGAAGGCAAAAGACAACAGTTAATCGAGTGACTATCAAGTAGTATACTGAGCCTATGCTAAGTCAAAGATATCGGTTCAACACTAATAAATCTAACATAATTATGTAGTGGCAGACTCTTGATATTGCTTAGTGTTTTGGTTTAATATTTTAAGCACAACGGCGACCATCCTGGATTACACAAGCATTTCTCTTGTTGCCTTTCTGTCCTTTCTTTTGTCTTCTTTTTTTTTGCTTTTTTTTTCTTTTTTTTGGACAGGGCTCTCTTCAAGAGTATGTTTGCACTCCCGCGGTATAGCTATTCCCTACTACACAAGGCATTGGTCTGGGAAAGGTACAGACCTTCCTTGCCTACCGTGAATAACAAGGCAATAGGCCACAAACATATACACTTTTCTTTTATTTTTGTCATGCCAATTTTTGTTATGGAAGGTTTATTAGATTGTCCCTAAGCAATGTCCTAGTAAGGGCAAGGTATCCACTGACGGTCCTATGATTAATTTAGTCTCTTTGTCCTAGGTCTGGAACTCTACCTTTAGCACAAAACACTAATTACTTTGTATTGCTAAACAGTTAAAAACAATTAAGGTCAAACTTACACTATCAAGTCTAAAGCCACTAAAATGCTATCCCTACTCTAGACCAAAGGAGATGCATATTGACATGCTTAGTAAAGTGAAATTTATAAACAATCAAGCAACAAGAAAAATACAGAAAACATTAGAGATTGGCATGAGTTCACCTGTTTCTGTTAAAGCGCTGGTTGGTGAAGAATTGTTTGCACTTGATTATATGACTGTCAGCTGCGGTACTGAAGCGGAAGATGTAGTTTGGTGCTTGTATCTGTTTTATTTTGACAAAACAAACTAAAGGGAAAGAAAATTAAAAAGACAAAAAATAAGAAACATTGGTGCTATACACCGGATTTGGCGGAGGGGAAAAACCCAATGGAAAAAAGTGCCATGGCTTCGAGTTCTTATTAAGAGAGTACAAGCACTAGTCCTGCACTGGGGTGGATGTATGTCTGCATTCTCAGGTGGGTGGACATCAATAGCTTCAGGATGTAAAGATAACCCAGAACGTAATCCTACCCATGGAGAAGATGGCAAGGGAAGAAGTGCATCTTCACTAACATATGGTATGGGAACAGTAGGAAGGCTAAAGAGGCACCTATGGTTTTGAAACCGTTCTAAAGACTCACTCACATGGAGCCAAAACTGACACGTAGATTCGTGGGGAAGAAGAACCTGCAAAATGGGAGGGGTTAACAAACAAAGAGTATCCTCGCGCCATGTTTGAGCTCTTTCCTCTTCCGGGAGTCTTTGTTGGTTGGGTCCACGTTGCGGCATCATAATTGCCCAGAGATTATGTTGTTGGGGTGTGACCCCCATGATCTGCTGCATCATACCAGTGCCATAGCGACGAAAATATGTGCCACTGCCAACATATATGGGAAGCATTCCCCAATACCATACGAGCACAGTCGCGACAGTGTGGAAAACGGATGATGTTGCTGGTAGTATAACGCCACAAATTATCTTCCACAGCAATCCTCACGTACTGGGGCATAAAAATATCGGGAGTGCGTCTGAAAAGGTGCAATGCTGTAGGCCCCTTAATGGTCAGGGTGAGTGCTATCTAGGTCCAAAGATGGACTGTATGTGTCCAGCCAAGTCTCCATTTGGTTATTCTGCACAACACATAAGGAAGTGTTCAGATTTTTTACTTAATGCAAGTTGAATGAAGAATGCTAGTATGTACAGGCATGACAGAAATAGAGCTAATAGATTCGATAGATGAATTGCCAAAAAGAAGCTTTTGTAGCATGATAGCTCTTTCAAGAATGAGTTTGCTTTTGGATGTAACATTATGCAAATTGTTTGTGGGGTGTTGAGGAATGGCACAAGTTCCTTTTTGTTCTCTTTTTGGTACCCATTTTAGTGTACGTGCAAGAGATTGAAGTTTAGTCGGTGGTGAGATTTTAGCGATAGGCATAGGAAATGCATTGGGACAAATAGGAGGAGGTGTGAATGGAGATGTTTGAACACTTTTGAGCTTTGGCAACCATATGGTAGCTGTGTTCTTGCCATCCCATTGGGCTTTCAAAATTTTCTTGGGGCTTCAGAGTGCTCGACTCTGACACCTATGCCTGTAGACTTATGGCTGGTAATGTAATTTGATTAGGGAAAGAGTAGAATACCAACGACATTCCAAATAGTTGGAGTTGTAGGAAGAATTCTCTTTCCTTGATAGTCAGGGAGTCTACTTGTGTAGGAGCCTGATTGAAAGTTGTCGGCTTTGTAAGACAAACTTTGACATTGCTTGTGTTTTGAGGAATAGACTCTGAACTTGATTCGGTTGCAATATCCTCCTTCTGATGTGTTGCCTCTGAGATAGAAGTGAGTAAAGGTACCCACTTGCCTTTTCCTTCCCATTTTAGTTTGGAGTATCTCTTCCTGTTCGTCGAGACCTTCTGATGATGTTCGATTGACGTGTCAGCTTGTGTTTCCACCTGGACTCTTTCAGGCTTGGTAAGGCGTGGTTTCTAGTGTTGATTTGGTTTTTGGAAGTGAGGTGGTATTGACCACTTTTGTTCTTGAGTAGATTCAGGAACATAATTATGTTTTGCTGCAGTAGTCCTTGCATTCTTCTTTGGTAGCCACAAGGTAGTAGCACCCTCGTAGTATCCTTGTGCTTGCAGAACCTTCTTTGGGATCCACCGTTGTTGAGTGGTCTTGTTGGAGGTGAAACTGTTGGCTCTGGTAAACCTCCTCTTTGGTTTTGTATTCCTTGGATGTTCTTTGGTAGCATTGGATCTTGGTTTGCGAGCTGCTTTAGGTAACCAGATTTGAGTTCTAAGTGCCTCCCCCCTTCCGTAGCCTTGTGCATATAAGAGAGATGTTGGCACATGCCATCCTTGAGTACTGTCATTGTCATTATTCACCCAAATCATTGGATCTTTTGAGGTTGTCTCTATGACAGTAGTGATGGTCTCCACCTTTTGAAAAGATGGGAGTGCCGAAGCACTTGATCCTGTAAGGTGAGTAGAATTTACCAACAAGGTGTATTGTCATGAGTTCCAGTCCAATCCGCATCTGGTGGTTCTAATCCATGATCTGCCTAGAACAACATCCACCACTGCTTGGCTCTTGTTATAGCAACATAAAAAGTCACGTGCATAGATTGATCCTGAATGGACATATTAATACAGCACTTGCCTAGGGCTGGGGTTTCATCACCAGAGAAACTCTGGAAGTTCAATGATGCATTGGTGAGCAAAGGTTGGCCTAATGATGTCCACGTTTCATAAGACAAAACATTGCAGTCGGCTCCCGAATCTATAAGTGCAGACGCTGCAAAGATTGCTCTTTGAGTAGGGATCCTTACTTCAATATGAAAGGGATCTACAAAGTCTTCATCATCATTTAAGTGGAAGGCCATGATAGCTGCCTTGCGGTGCTCTCATGCTAGTGCTACTCTCTAGCCTGAGCTTCTTCTTTTGCTTGACTTTGTAACAAAGCTTGAGCTTTTTTACGTGTCTGGCTAGCATGTATGCGTATCAGCATATCATCTGTTAGAGGTTCTTAATAGCGCTTCAAGCGGCTACCATTGATGAAGTTAGTCATTGGCTCTCCATCTAAGGTTTCCAACCTTACTGCACCACTCGCACTAAGCTCGTTGATCACAAATGGACCAAGTCCTCGCATTTTCAGCTTGCGTTTTTGTTTCTTCAATGTATAAAGCAACTATAAAGCAACACTAGATCACCTCTCCTGAAGCGACTTGTCTTCACATGCGTATCATGCCAACGCTTTTGGCGTCATTTTTCAGCATACATGCCAATGACTGCCAATAGCCTGTCTTCATCTAGCCTCTCCAATTCATCGATCCGTGTAGAGAATTCATGATCCATCCACTCAAGTTGTTTTGCAACTCGAAGTGTAGGTACAATAAATAAAATCGGAAGGATAGCGTCCAATCCAAAAACTAGATTGAAAGGTGTCGTGCCTATGGACGTTTTGTAAGCAATTCGGTAAGCCCACAGAACTGAGTGAAGTTTTTGTTCCCAATCTGTTCTATGTCCCTCAACAATCTTTGTAAGCGCAGTGCAAAGAGTCTTGTTTGTGCTCTCAGCTTGACCATTTGCTTGCGGGTGATAAGGCGCAGACCTCTTATGGATGACCATAAAGTCTTCCAAAAGAAAGGCAATGACTTCATTGACAAAATGCACACCTTGGTCACTCACAATCTCAATAGGTAAACCGTAGCGTGCAAACACATGTTCGTATAAAAACTTTGTAGTGGTCCTAGCATCGTTTTTTACTGTGGCCTTTGCTTCTACCCACTTCATAAGATAATCTATGGCTACAATGATATACTCAGCATGTGTATGGCGTGCTGGTGGTTTAATCGGTCCCAGAAAATCAATTTTCCATTTTGCAAAAGCTCTAACCCCCATAATTGGTCTCAATGGCATGTCCTCATACTTGGTAGGAGGTTTGGCTCTTTGACATTGATCACATCGTTTGACATACTCTGTTGCATCATGAAAAAGCATAGGCCACCATAGTCCTGACCATAGTATAAGTTTGGTAGTTGTTTCTCCACAGAAATGTCCACCCCCAACTCCTAAATGTGCATGAGTCAATACGCTAAGGTAGTCACTCTCACAAACACAAGTCCGTAGGTTTCCATCTTTGCCCCTTTTGTACAGTTGGCCTTCAATAATCTGAAAACTCGCTGCTTCTACCTCTATGGCTCTCTTTCTATGCCTAGGCATCTTATCGTCCGTATGACCTTGCGTAGTCAATACGCTAAGGTAGTCACTCTAAGGTAGTCACTCTCACAAACACAAGTCCGTAGGTTTCCATCTTTGCCCCTTTTGTATAGTTGGCCTTCAATAATCTGAAAACTCGCTGCTTCTACCTCTATGGCTCTCTTTCTATGCCTAGGCATCTTATCGTCCGTATGACCTTGCGTCAAATACTTCACAATGTACGAACTCCAATTGGGTGTTGTTGAAATATAAAACAGAGTCACATGAGGAATGGGTTTCCTTTGTTTGACAAGTTTTACAATTCCATACGTACTCTTCTATATCAGCATGAAGTGTTGGCCACCAATAGCCTTCCCACAAAACTCTTTTAACCGTATCCTTTCCAGAGACATGTCTGCCTCCTAAGCTCACGTGGACATATGAGATAATCTAATCATATTGATCAGGGTCAGGGCATAGACGGAGTATTCCATCTTTTCCCAATTTATACAATCGTCCAGAAAGAAGCTTATAAGGAGCGCAATGCTCTAAGGTCATTATCTTTTTATTGGTGGAGTTAACAAATCCTGTCGTTAAAACTTGAATGATGGGTTCTGCCCATCTTAGTGCTGTCTCAACCAAGAATAGAGTAGCGTCAGGAATATCATCATCTACACCAATGGGTGCTTCTCCTGAAGTTATCCTGGAAAGATGATCAGCCCGCTGATGCATTTTTCCCTTCTTTACCGCTACTTCAAATTCAAACTCAAGTAGAATAACAAACCAACATACAATCCTTCCGGTTGCACATGGCTTGTTCACAAGGTAAAGCAAAGCTTGATGATCTACGAAGAATGTAAATTTGTTGGCTAAAAGGTAATGTCAAAACTTCTTCACAGCATAGATCATAGCTAAGCCTTCTCTTTCCGTGGTGGTGTAATTCTTTTCAGCACTATTCAACTTGCGGCTAGCATATGAGACTGGAAAGTCCATTTTGTTCTCGCCTGGTTGAGCTAAAATACAGCCAATTACAAAAGCCAAAGCATCTATATGTACGTGGAATAAATTATCCCAATCCGATGACCTGAGAATAGGTGCCGTCACTAATGCTTTCTTCAGCTTTTCAAAGGCTCCTTCACAATCTCTGTCCATTCAAATACAACAAGGAGTGCGTACAATGGTTGTGCTATTTCAGCATACATGTAGATAAATCTACGATAATAGCCGCAATGACCCATGAAAACTTATACCCCTTTTGCATTGTAAGGTCTAGGTAGCTCAACAATAACAGCTATCTTCTCCGCATCCATGGATATACCATTCCTAGACATAATGTGGCCTAGAATCTTCCCTTGCCTAACCATAAACTTGCATTTATCAGGGCATATGCGATACACTCTGCATTTCTCAAAGATTTTTTTGAGATGCTCTATGTGTTCTTCTCTGTCGATGGAATGCACACACAAGTCATCCATGAATATTTCAAGAAATAATCACAAGTATTCTTTGAACGCATGGCTCATCAGCCTTTGAAATGTGGCTGGAGCGTTAGTCAAACCAAAAGGCATGACTCTATATGCAAACACTCCCCATTCTGTAGCAAATGCGGTTTTGTGTTGATCCATGGGATCAATAGATACCTGGTTGTAGCCTGAAAATCCATCAAGAAAATTGTATGCCTTCTGACCAGCTACCCTCTCCAATACATGATCAGTGAGTGGAAGCGGATAGTGGTCTCGGACAGTAGCAGCATTTACTTTCTTTAGATTGACACATACTCGTAGTTTTCCATTCTTCTTAGGTACTACCACAATCGGTGAAACCCATTTTGTATGTTCAATCTCATAAATAAATTCAACCGCTAACAGCTTGTCAATCTCTTCTTTGATCTTTTTGGCAAAATTATTGTTATACGTGTAAGGACGCTACTTGGACGGCTTGGCATCCTCTCGCATGGGTATTGTATGCTGGCAGATCTTTGGATCTACCCCCTTAAGGTCTTTGTAACTCCAAGCAAATATATCTCGATACTCTCTCAGAGTAGAGATTAGCAATTCTTCCTCTGCTTGGGTTAAGTTTGTGGAAATCCACACGTTACGTGGCTCTTCGCTTGGTTCTGCCAGGTCTATTTTCTTGGCGTCCTCAGGGCCATCATAGGAAACTCCTGGTTCCTCAGGTTTCTGTCGAATAGGTTGTTGCAAGACTATTTTCCGATCTTGTATGGTGAATTTCTTGAAATTAGAGGGGATATTTGTTGTATCCTCTTCTTTCTCCGAGTCATCACTCATAGAAGACCATGCTACTTTTAGCATTCTCTTCCGTTCTTGCACTAGAGCTTTACGCTCCACTCTCATCATGGTGCTTTGTTTAGTCTTGACTGAATGCACTGAAGCCTCAGATTTTAGCTTCAGTTTTTGTTTTTTCTTCTTCTTTGGGTTGTCACTCTCCTTCTCGTTTAGATTTTGCACTAATTGGAAGCCGTATCTCCATTTCATATCGTCTTTGATGCAATCGTGAGCTCCCAAGTAGTACAAGTACTCGTTCTTCCCTACAAAGTTTGGAGGTGGAATAAAGTCCTCTTTATCCACATCTTCTCTTTCTTTTTGTTGTTATTGTCTCTTTTCCTTGACTTCCTGTTTGCGAAACTTCCGGTGACTCTTTGAAACTTACGTTTTGGTTTGTCACTAGGAATACTCAGCAAGACCTCTCTGCCCTTTAACAACAATCTTATCTTCTCTAACTCTGATTCAGGGACTATGGCATCGTCATCAGAATCCTTCTCATCAAAGGATTCTAAGCATCTATCCTCATCTCCTTCGTCAGTTGAGCCGTACTCAAGAGGGGATACTTCCTCTATAGATACCATATCTCCATGATTTGTTTGCTTCATATCTAGGGGCTTCTTGAGGTTCCTCTGCATAGATCGGTCTTAGCATTCTTACGGGAATAATGTCATACCCATCTGGATCACAAAACTGTGTTTGCCTTGGCAATGCACAAGTGTCTATGGTAGCTAAAACATGGTTCCATTCTAAGGGATCTATCAAGTTCTCAGGAAAAGGTATAGGGATATACGCCTCATCCGTCACACTTCTGTCTATGGTAACATTTCCAGGTTGCAAGTCTCGACAAGATGCTCCACAGATCCATAGATCAGCTCTTCCTTCAGACATAGTTGCTCCCGATGCTTCTGAAGAAGCGGAGTCACATCTTGATAAGCATGGTTTTTCAGATTCACCCTCGTGGTTACATTCTCATGTCTGAGGTACAAGTAATTGTAACCCCAGTCTTGAATCATTTTGAATTGGCGCATGAATGGCCTTCCTAGGATCACTTCGTAATTTGTGTTCTTGCCAAAGTCTACAATAGAAAAGGTATGTTCGTACTCAATGCCACATGACTTGACTATAACGTTCTCAAGCAATCCTATGGGACTCTCTAGATTTCCGTCTGCCAATTGCAAACTCATCCTTGTACTTCTAATTGCAGGTTTTCCCCACATTTTCCATACAGTTTTTGTTGCTATACTCACCCCTGCTCCGCTATCTAGAATAGCTATAGATTCAATCTTGTTGATCTCCATAGGAAGCGTAGTATTTCCTTCATCTTCACAATGCTTGCCAACTTTGTTCACAGGAACCAGAATTGTTTGCTTAAGCATTAGCTCAGAAGCCTTTGCCTTCAACAACCTTAACCTGGATGTTCCGGTTCCACAATCCTTGCTCAGTTAATTGTGTAGCCACTTCTCCCCACAATCTTGGCCTAAGCTTTAAGAACTCTGCGAGTGGAATGGTACACGTAACTGGTGCCGACATTAAAGCTTGCAAACTCCCTATGTCTCGTTCCTGATGAGGTTGTCATCTCATTGATGGTACTCACATGATTTGGCTATGTGCTTCGTACGGTCCTAAATATGAGGGCAGTGTCTTGCATGTGAGCTTGTTGCTCCGAGCTGAGACAACAGTCTGAGCATCATCTCGTAGAGATAAAGCATCTAATTCTTGAACCCTTTGATTCGAGAATTCTACTATAAAGAACGGTGGTGACTTGTCAGAAGATGCTAGATCCTCAAGTTGTTTTTGCACTGCTTCCCACATCTCCCTTGCTACTGCTTCCTCTATTTCAGGAATTTCATCTCCAAAATCCGTGGTAGTCAATGGTTTTGACTCGTCTGCATTGGTATGAGGTAAATTATCTCCTTCAGGCATTTCTGGGAAATGTAGAGATACAACTTCACTTCCCTTTTCCATGCTTGGCGTGGCTTCTGGTATCGTCTCTAAGTTAGGCTTCAGAGAAGCAGGTCCTCTTGCGTACATAGGTGGTGGGCCGTCTATTAGAGTCTGAGTATCCCTAATCAACTGCTTATGGATAGCCAAGTTGATTGTCTCTTCACGAGGGTTGGGATATTCTTGCAGCTTCTTAGGTAGCTCGGTCAGAGCTGTGATCCTACTATTATATGCTTGAAGCGCAGCATCTAAAGGCTCGTACACCTTGTCCACAAGGACTGATCCTCCTGAGCTTTCCTCAGACTCGGATACTTTTTCCTTTTGCTCATTTTGAGTTTTCTCTCCTATTTGTTTCGTTTTCAACATTCCTTCTAGCTCTTTTGGGATAGAGTTTCCTCCATGAGAGCTCTTCTGCTCCTTCGACTTCTTACTCCCCTTGTTGCGTGGTTTACGTCAAGTGGATTTCTTTCTCTCTTTTCCATCTTTGGATAGAGCCTTAATCTCAAAGGGTTTCTCAACAACCTCTTTGACATTCTTTTGCGCTTGGGCTCTAGTCACTACTCTTAGCGATACTAGTTCGTTCTCCTTCTCAGATGTCGTGGGTGATGGAATCACTTCAACGTAGTTGAGGGACGCTTTAGCTTTTTGTGCTGCCGGATCCGCAGGCTTCAATAAATAATTCTTTGGTAGATGGTTAATGCTACACCCTAGGCAAAACCTCTCTATAGGTGGAAATGTAGATGTTGTGCCTATGTAGCTAAGAGGGGTCGTTTCTTGTTTAGACATTCTCTCGCCCAATGTGGTCCACCACATTCATAGCATGGTCCTGTTTGTTGCGTAGGGTATAGTCTCTTTGTAGGATATGGTCCTGGATAACCTTGAGTCTTGGTTGGCTGAGATCCTAAAAGCATCAAAGAGCTTGGGTCTCCATTAAAGTCATGAACTAGGCTTGGTCTGGTTGGGTTCTCAAAGTAGGGTACGACAAGAGGATGCTCCACTTCAATGTAGTATGATTGAGAGCTAACCATCTCCATACCTAATTCAGGATTCTCATATTCCACATATCTAAAGGAAGCTGTGCCAGGTGGAGGAGGTTAAGCTCCTAGCACCGGTCGTGCTTGCTCTTGAGCAACTAAGGTTCTCTCATGGTTCACAACTTGCTGCCTAGGTGCAGAGTTGGCTGCTTGTTCCCTTTGTATCCTTGCAATGTGATTGCAGTCCGAAGTCACATGTGTGTAGTTCCATTTACAAAGCTGGCACCACTTCTTTGTTGGTTGATTGGTGAGAAGGTTAGGCACTGCTCGGTTTTATGGCTACCTCCACATCCTCCACAGATGTAGGGGCCTGTAGTAGGTACAGTATGCATGTATGATGGTTGGGGTCGGTAGGAAGGTCTGTAGTATTGCCCCATCTTTTTCAATACTATCTCGGCAATCTGATCTGGATTAACTAATGGCCCACTAGAGTCAGAGCGCTTCCTAGAGCTACGTTTATCGTCCGGATGACTATCTTGGTTTCCCATGCCAGTCATGTCAAAGTTGTCATCGTAATCCATGGCATCCATGCAACACTCATTGAAGATGACATGCTTCTTTGCGTACAAGTGAGCGTGAAGCGTCTTGTTTCGCAAGCCTTCCAGGAAGATAGAAATTAATCTTCCTTAGCTTGGCTTCTCATTGTCAGGGCATCGATTGATGTACTGCTTTAGCCTATTTACGCAATCTCGCACAGATTCTTGATCTTTTTGCTTAAAAGCGTAAATTTGAGTTACCGCATTGTGCTTAATTCCCATTTTTGAAAACGTAGCTATAAAGCTCTTTTCCAGCCCATCGAAAGATCGCTTTGCCTTAGGCTCTAAAGTCTGAAACCATGATAAAGACTTACTCTCTAGCGTCAAGCCAAATCCTTCGATTTGCGTATGCATATCCGTGACTTGCTCTGCATGTATAGCTTGCTTAAAAGCTGCTATATGGTCATATGGGTCACCGGATCCATCATACTTCTTGACAAGCTTTTGCAGCGCAGATGGTCTCACTTTTCTAGAATATTCATCGTCATGTCTCCTATATGAGTCTCGGCCTCTAACTCTAGGCTCTTCAAATGTCAATTCTCTTGGTCTATGGGGTTCTCTTGGAGGTACATATCCACTTGCTCGTGGTCTTTCTTCTCTCCTATATTCTCTAATAGCCTCGGGTCTCCTCGTAGGATCAATCGTTGGGGGAAAGACTGGTCCTCTAGCAGTTGTTCGCATGGAAGGTGCTGGTCGAGCCACACTTGGGGTTCTAGCTCATGGTAGTGCTAGTGTTTCTCCTCGAAAGGCAGATTCATCTGGACGTGCCGTGTCTAAGGTAGACATCTCAGTGAAAAGGGGTCTTCCTTTCCATGTCAATTCCCTAACCTCTGGCCATTCAAGGGTTCTAAAGTCGTTCCCCCATCTATCATGAACATGCTTAGTGAAACCTTCTAGATGCTCTACAGTTATTGTATGCGTGACTGGAAGCTCTAAGCTCGGGTGCTTAGTGGTTGCATAGTAGGTTTCTACCACATCCCTATACACCTCTTTAATTGGGTCGTCTTGATAGATTTTAACTACTGGAATTTCTTTTACTATTTCCCATGGGTTTTTCTTGGTCTCTTTTTCTTTACCCGTTCTTTCTCTATCCTCCCAATTCATGTCAGAAAATAATTCTTCAAGTAAAGAAATGGGCGTACCTGGTCTGCGCGATGTTCCTAGCACATTTGGGTCCGATGGAAGCTCCTCCTTCTGCTTTGCTTGTGCGCTAGGTTGAAGTACACCCAAAGCATCCACTTGTTCAGGATTTTTGGTGACCTCGTAGCGTACTCCATTTCTACCCATGTACATATCGTCTTGGTAGTTTACCCATGGTGTTGGTTCAAACGCAGAATGAATGTCTGCAATTTTAACAACAAACCGGCTCATTGGATCTTTGTAGATCTCACCGCCATGCGCGTTTGTATACAAGAAATGGAGTCTCATGTTGTCAATCAACTCCCCATATGGGATTTCAAATGGATTAGTAGAATCTGCCATACCAATGGGTGTGGATGGTCTATTCATGCCAAATGACTCGTTTACGTCCATTGAAATATCACTCGCGATTCTTGAGAGGCTCTCTATTTGAGACTCCGAAGATGTCTCGAGAATGCTCTCGAAGTTACCAACAACCGATTGAGTGCATCTCCCTTGAGTGGTTACCCTAGATAGTGCACTAGTGTTACGTCCCCCTAGTATTGTTCCCAAGCGTAGATGCATATGCTATTTTTAGCACGTTGCAGTGTCCAGTTTTAGATTTTTTTTAAAAATTTCTTGGCAGTGACCAGATTTTGCCAAGATAGGTTTTAAACCCCCCCGAACAATACTGCACAAAAAAATATTTCACTTTTTTCGGGTAAGTTTTTTTTAAATTCTCGACCTATTTTTAGTGTATTTTTTTGTATGGGGTTTTCGGCTCTGGGACCAAATTTTAGACCATGGGTGTCGTCCCACTCATAGGAACGTGAAACTTAATATCCCAAAACCTAGCACCAGTGTTGAAAAAAAATTTCCAGACTCTTTTTTTTATGAGATATAAAATTAGGTTTTTCGAAACGATGCACTAATTTTTAACACCCAAAAATGCCAACCTCACTATCTAAATTAAAAAGGAAATGCCTAAAAGTAAGCACCCTACCTAACCACTAAATGCAACTAACATGAATATGTGTGCAAATGAAAACTAACATGAAAGTGCTACCTAACCTTGTTTTTTGCGCAGGTGCTAATTTTCGGCCTAGTCTTTTAATGCTGTCTTTTTTTTTAAATAATTACACAAAAAAGGAAGCGGCATGTAGTCGCCGTCATAAATCTCAAGCTATGATAGAGGCTCTCAGGCACCGCGCCGAGAAGTTCAGTGTGGGGACCATTTCTTTGAGAACAGCAATGTACACATCGTGCGGCGTGCCCTTCTCATTGCACAAAATATGAATTATGCTAATTACACAAAAATACGAATTATGCTAATTATACTAATTGTAGATTACACTAATTATGCAAAAAATTACAAAAATTAACAACCACTACATTGGGTGGTTCTTCCTACTAGTTATTGTATATTGATGATTTTAGTAGGAAAACATGGGTGTATTTTTTGCAAGATAAGGCTAAAGCCTTTAGAAATTTCAAAAGACAACCTAGTTTGGTAGAGAATGAGATGTGAAAGAGGCTAAAGAAGTTTCAAACATATTAAGGAGGCTGAGTGTATTTTCTTCAAGATAAGGCTGAAGCCTTTAGAAATTTCAAAAGATAGCCTAGTTTGGTAGAGAATGAGATGTGAAAGAGGCTAAAGAAGTTTCAACAAACATATTAAGGAGGAGAATGAATTCGCATTAAGTAAATTTGATACCTATTTTACAAGGAGCATGGAATCAAGAGTGATAAGGCTGAAGCTAGAAAGTTCAAAATATGGCATAGTTTGGTAGAGAATGAGACATGAAAGAGGATGAAGAAGTTTCAAACAAATTGAGGAGGAGAATGAATTCACATCAAGTGAATTTAATGCCTACTAAAGGAGCATGGGACCAACAAAGGTTTAATATTACTTATACTTTACAACAATACTTTACAACAAAATAGTATTGCACAACGCAAGAATCATGCACGCATAGTTGTGGAGATGGTGCAAAGTATTTTTAAAGAACCAAATATATTTTTTAGGAAGCTTATTCTAGTAAAAAACCCTTCAGTTGCATATTTCAGGACTGAAAGCACTAAAGAAGATGTTCTATGCTATTCCTACAAAAACTATTATAAGGCCAGTCGAAATGATTGGTGACACAAGCTTATGGCTATACTTTGGGCCTATCAAATGTCTTACAAGTTACAGCTAGATACACATCATTCTAGTTGGCAAATGGAGTAGACGTTGTGATACTAATGGAATCTATTATACCAAGCTTGGGGATTGTAATCAGTAAACAACTAACAAAAAATGCAATGGCTAGAAGTTTGATTGACCTTGAGAAACTAGATTGGTAGCATCACACGGGTTAATGGTTAAGAAGTTCCATAGGAAAAAATGGTTTAATGTAAATGTAAAAATAAGGAACCTCGACAAGGGGATCTAGTCCTTATCTTCTGTTAAAATTACAGCAATGTGATGAGCTATGGTGGATCAAATACTAGAATCAACATCATTAACAAAGTGATTAGCAAGTAATTAACAAATAGCTTAATGTAAGCATGGATAATCAAAAACCAGTAAATTCTCATTAGGCCAATGCCTCAATTTATAGTGTTTACATCCAAGCATCTAATCCCACTGATTTCTCCTTGATTCACTCCACCTCTTTTCCTTGATTCTCTCCACCTCTCCCAAAATATCTCCACACTTTCTAAATCTTCTCATGCTACCCTTTATTCTCTCCCAGTAGATTCTTCTCACCTTTCACAGGTTCTCTCACATTTATAGATTCTCTTTTGCAGCCTCTAGCCAAGGGCTTGTTCTCGCACACACCCTATTCACTTGTATATTTCAACACCTCCCCTCAAGTGAATACTCCTAGCACACCTAGACCCTATACCAAGTTTCCCTCTTACTTGATAGTCCGCGACTGACCAGTGCCTAGCACACCTCCCCTCAAGTGAACTTAGCACGCATGGACCCTGTACCAAGTTTCTCTCTTACTTGATAGTCCGCGACCAGTGCCTCAAGTCCCTAAACTCATAGTCCTTGACACTCTCTCTCTCTCTATGTGTCCAAGGCTACTACAAGTGCCCACGACCTTGACTAAAGTGCTCACACATACATCTACCACGTGGCCTACATCATCGATGGCTCAGAGGTGGTTTTACTTTGTTGGGGCACATTACATTGGGTTGTGGGGTCTCTCTCTCTCAGAGATTTTCACATGGCTCCTCACTCTTTGGAGCCTCACATCTTCTCTGGTCTTCAGTCTTCTTGTCGGGGCAGCTTCTCTTCACGCGTCCATGTCTTCCTCTTCTTTCAGTCTTGTTGTGGCAGCTTCTCTTCTCGTGTCCATGTCTTCCTTCATCTTTTCTTCTTGGTGTGGATCTTCCTCTTGGAAAGAGATGTTCTTCTTCTTTCATGGCTGGGGTCATGAGCTTGTCCGTCAGTTCTTGCTCCATGTGAGCAACATGTTTAAACATTTTGTTGACAGTTCTTTTGGGCTTTTGATGTTTATCTTATGTCATTATGCAATGCAAACCCAAATCTATGCGGGAGGTCTTACCTCTTGCCTTATTCTCGACAAGGGCAGTGTCTGATCTCATTTTTACACTGATGTAATGTGCCTAATACATAATGCATATAGCATTCATTCTTATGCACATTCCCAAATGCAACTCTGGCTGTGAATAATCTTGAATTTGAGTGAGATTTACAGGCATTAACCAAGGGTTAAATGTAAAATGATGATTACCATAATTTTATCAGGATAATTTTACCAGAAACATTAAATCAAGGGTAACCAATTTGTACGGAATAGTTGGAGTATCAAACCAACTCCGAATTTCAATCTCAAGTTATAGGGATCTGTATCAGATACCTAATGGTTAATTTGAACCCTCAATTGTACCAAAATATAGTGATTAGCATTGATTAATCACTAATTAGTAAATTAATCACTAATTAGCAAATTAATCATTGATTAATCATAAATTAGCAAAATTAATCCTATGTTTTGTATGCAAAAAACAGAGTATACGGGAAGCCTAGATCTGGGGCCTTAGACTTGAAATGAGCTCAAATCCTTTCAAGGCCATCAATAGCAATTAGTCTAGTAGAGCATTAAGCCAAGAAACCCAAGATTTGACCAAACATTGAATGCTTAATATCTGTTTTACCAAAGTCACCTGCAGATAATGAAGAGCTTGGATCTCACTGTAGACTTGATCAAATCAATTTTTGACTTCACCAGCTTGTAGAGCATACTTGAAAACACTTGGGGTTACGAGAAATTAGATCCATTTGATCTGGAGCAGCTGAAATGTTAAATTTTCTCAGAAAAAATAGCACTGCAGAAAAACGTGATTTCTCCTAGATGCGCCGGCGGTTTCTGCTTCTGATTCGACTGGCTGGAGCACAAATGAGTTGGCTATCTATGGCTAGAAGGGTTTGGGCTAATTTTGAGTGTGCAAGGAGAGGGAGCTCCTCCACTAGCTGGGGATACAGAGGTTAGTTGAAAAATAACTAAAAATTTTGATTATTTTCTAATTAATCCTAATTAACTAGATAATGGGCTATTAAACTTGATGAATTCTAGGCTTGGCTCTGATACCATGTTAAAATTACAGCAATGTGATGAGCTATGGTGGATCAAATACTAGAATCAACATCATTAACAAAGTGATTAGTAAATAATTAAGATGTGATTAGTGAGTAATTAACAAATAGCTTAATGTAGGCATGGATAATCAAAAACCAGTAAATTCTCATTAGGCCAATGCCTCAATTCATAGTGTTTACATCCAAGCATCTAATCCCACTGATTTTTCCTTGATTCACTCCACCTCTTTTCCTTGATTCTCTCCACCTCTCCCAGAATATCTCCACACTTCCTAAATCTTCTCATGCTACCCTTTATTCTTTCCCAGTAGATTCTTCTCACCTTTTCACAGGTTCTCTCACATTTATAGATTCTCTTTTACAGCCTCTAGCCAAGGGATTGTTCCCGCACACACCCTATTCACTTGTATATTTCAACATCTTCAAGGTTGGTTCCAATAGGGAAAAGAAATTGAAATATCAAGGTATGGGACCATCTAGAGTCGTAAAGATCACTCCACAAGGCTTGATGAGAATTGAAATGCTCGATGGTGTCAAAATGGAAGGATATATCAATGGGAGTACACTAAAAAAGTTTCATGGAGCCCTGGCCTAAGACATGCTAGCCCATGGACATAAGAAAAATCTCGAGAAAAAAAATTAATCAACACCTTCCAAGTCAAGGACTCAACCATCTCAAAGGCAATGGGTAAAGAAACAACTTTTGCAATCTCAAGGACTCAACCATCTCAAAGGCAATGGATAAAGAAACAACTTTTGCAATCTCAAGAACTCAACCATCTCAAAGGCAATGGGTAAAGAAACAACTTTTGCAATCTCAAGGTTATTATGAAGGATAAGGAAAGGTGTGGATACCAAAGCAAGAAATCATCACACATCACAAATGAAGTACCAAACATGGTTAAACCTCAACATTGACGACCAAACCCCCAACATAGGCCAACACCACAAGGTGCACACCTAAAGAAGTATAATCCACAAAAGATTATTATTGGGTTTTAGTAATAGTACTAAAAGCTCAAGGGTACTATAAAGAAATAGCACAAAACTAGATTCCAAAGCAAAATGTAGATTAGGGTTAGAGTAGGAAGAGGCCACTCTAGATGTAAAGAGGGAGCCAGAGAAACCGAGGTGGTTGGCAAAGAAACCAAAATATAAATACCATAGAGTGATATTACTATGGTAAACTAAGGCACACTACAAATAGTATAGAGTGCATTCAAGGCAACGCCAAATGGTGCTCGTGAACGCAAAAAGACATTGGCTGGTATAGAATCTCTTGCGTTTAAAGGTGGAGCACGGAAGAAAAGGATTCGTACAACAAAGTAAGTAACATAAACTTTCATTATGCACTCAGTGATTTAAACAAAATAGTCATGATTTGTGTTCTGCCAGGAATTTTCTGCAAGAGGTGTGTGGTTCTAATGAAGAGGGATGGAAAGATTTGGTCAAAGCCATTCTGAATACCAAGGATATTCTCTCAATTGTTACTGACCCTCATCATCCTAAAATACGCCAAGCTGTTGTCAGCAATGTAGTGAGCGAGATTACCACCTCCATCGATTCTTCATTAATTCAACATGCTTGTGATGCAGCTGGAATCAGCATGAAAGGGTACCAAGCAATCCGTCAGTTTGTAAAAGATGCATTTCTAAGACAAGGAATCATTGGCACTTTATTTCTTACACTCAAGGTAATTCACAATCAAGCGTATCAATAATGATGATGTGCAGCGAGCTATAGGACAGTTTTATCACGTTGAGGGCACACTAACATTAGACACAGGGTCGAGCAGAAATAAAATCAAGACAAGTATAAAATTTCACTATGATGTTTATAATAACATCTTTGTTCATATTGAGAGACTACAACAAGCTATGGTGAAGTTCTATGGTCTTTTACCAGAAGGTGAGAACTTGCAATTGCTACTACTATTCATGTTTTTCAGTAGAAAATGAAGACGATTATTTTGTTTTGAATATTGTAAATTATCGTTTATTTACAATTTTGGGGAGCACACTTTCATTTGTGCTCAAGCTAGATGAGTGCCAAATTGTGAACGGTCGGAAGCTAGAACGTATGAGCATTACGCTCATGAATGAGGCCATGATTTGTGCATGGGAAACGACTACCAAACCAAGTTTTAGTGTGCAATCTGAGAAAGAGGTCTGGTGGCTTGGTGCATTCGAGGTACCGAAGGAGACGCATGAGGTATTGACATGGATGTTTAAAAGGACTCCCTGGATAACAGATGTTTTCAAAAAGCAAATTGATGGTCAACTTTTAGATGTAGAAAACATAGGAAAGTTCAAGGTGGATTGGCATCATGGGGGAGATTTGAAGACAATTAAATGCATGATGGGTTGTGCTCAAGGCGCGACATCAAGATGGCCTTGTCCATACTGCAATGCTCAGATTGATATTCCTAGGCAGAAAAAGACAAATGGAAAAGGTATACAGAAGGTTGGTTCTGTTGGGAAGGACGCCATAGAGTTTGTGAAAAGATGCAAAGAATGTCAAAGATTTGCTATTCCACAACAAAAAGACAGGATGCCACCACTCACCCCTATAATTGTAAGAAAACCCTTTGAGAAATGGGAGATCAATTTTGTTGGACCCATTAGTCCAATAGCGCATCCGTCTCACAAGCCCGATATGTGATTGTGGCCACATATTATTTTACAAAGTGGGCAGAGGCAAGGGCCTCTAAACAATTTGATGCTTGAACCACAGTCAAATTCTCATACGAACAGATCATTTCTAGAATTGGTTGCCCACTTGAGTTAATCAGTGAGACCAAGGTTCGCATTTCATTAATGAGGTGATTGAACACTTACTTACAGGATTCCTTGTAGTACATCACAAATCATCACCTTATTATCCACAACCAAATGGTCAAGCAGAGAGCACCAGCAAGATTCTATGTGCCATTTTGACAAAAACCTTAGAAGCCAGTCGCACGAATTGGAAACACAAGCTGATTGCAGCTCTATGGGCTTATCGTACAATCGTATAAGGTAGCAACGCTTCTGCCTAATTTATGGCATTGATGCGGTGATGCCAATGGAGTTTTTAGTTCCAAGCCTGTAAATTGTAATACACGAAAGGCTTACTAAAAATGCACTAGCCGCCGAGAGATTGGTTGATTTGGAAAAACTTAATGAAACCAGGCTAATTGCATCACATGGGCTTATGGTCGAGAAATAGCGAAGAAAATGTTAGATTAACCATAATCTAAAACACAAGGAACTAAAAACTAGAGACCTCATCCTCATGTATGGAGTTGGAGGCACCAAGAAAAAGAAACTCAAATATAGAGGGTTAGTACCTTTCAGAGTGTCCGAGATCACCCCTCAAGGGTCAGTCCGAACTAAAACCATCGAGAGGGAGTAGACATGGAAGGTTACATTAATGGGAGCAAACTCAAAAGTATTACAGATCCCTGACCCAGGAAATGCTCGCACAAGAGCATCTTCTAAAACAAAAGAAGGAGCTAGCCAAAGAAAAAATCTGACAAGCTCTAGAAGAAGCCAAGGCAAGGGAAGCCAAGGCAAAGCAGAGACTCTAGGAAAAAATGCTACATGTGAACATGGCTTCACTCCCTTTGCTTGACGAGGAAGACTTGGACATTGAGCCTACACGTCTCAGTGTAAGATTTTCTACAAAAAAGAGTCATACTAAAAGCATTGCATTAATTGATATGGGATCAAGTCATAACTTGATCTCCTATGAAACATGGGTAGCTCTAAACAAACCTCACCTCGAGGCATCTAATGCACAAGTTTGCAGCCACAAAAACCAGGGGATTTTTTAATGTTATATTTCTATAAAAAATAATCCCTTGGTTAGAAAGGTATTTGTCGTGCCTGCAAGATCCATGGAGGAAGAGATGATTCTTGGAAGATCTTGGATTTACGCCAGTAATTGTCACATCCAATGGGACGAACGGGCAGCGCAACTCAATTATGGCAAGGACACCATCACTATGCCATTATGGAGTCCATTAAATAAAGGAAAACAGGCAATGAATATTTGACATGGAGCCGCCCCAATACTAAAAAAAGTAGAGGCCATAACAGAGAAAGCGTCCACGTCACAACCTCATCTCCATATAAGAAAACCACAAGCAAAGCAGCAAAAGTACCCAGTACATCAACAGTGGATTCCCCCAAAAACCAGCTTTGAGCCCAAGGGTACTATGATATAGACAAGTCCACATGGGAATCCAGCCAAAAAAGCCATGCTACAAGTAAGGGACCAGGAAAGCACCCCAAGGACAGAAAGCAATACTCCAAGCAAGCCCGCACTCAACTTAACATTCAAAAGCGGTGGGTCCGTAAGGACTTACTTTACAGCACAGGGCTTCTATCAAGGAAGTGCAACAATATGGCTACCAAAGGCCCACCAAAAACCCTATGTTGTGAGCACCTTCAGGAGGACAACAGAAGAGACCAAGAACAAACAAAACCAATCCACAGCTAAATCAAGTGATAAAGAAGAACCAACATTGGTCTGGCAAAAGTAAGTTGTTCAATCAAGTAAACATGGGAGTGCGTACCACCAATGTCATCCACCAAGGAGAGAAAGAGCTGACCAAAATTATAGACTAAGGTAAAGAAGACGTGCTCTCACATGCACAAGAAACAAAACAAGTTCACTAGGAATTCAGTAGATACACTCCTCAACTGGATGGAGGCAAAAATCTGAAGCTCTCACTCTGAATTGAAGCGGTTGCAATAATAAATACCCACACGTTCCAAAGTATCCCATTGGTTTACATTGACATCAATGGAGAAGAATCATAAAGGTATCCATCCCCAAGAAAGCGGGTACAAGGTAAAAGAGTATGCCTTTCATGCCATGAGGCACATTCATTTGTTTCACATGCATAATATGTGGCCTTGACTATTTGAGCATATAGGAAGCCATAGGGTATCAAAATTTACATGCATAAGGAATCGGACAGTTTCACACCATGAATGGGTCCGGGTTACTTCACGCCGTGAAACACTCAGAACCGTTTCATGCCGTGAGACACTTTAAAATGGTTCATGATGTGAACCGACTCTAGCACTTCACATTGTGAAACGGTCACAAGCCCTCCACATATCGTAAGCTAACACGTGGCATTCCCATTTCAGATGGCCACTAGGATCGACGGGGCTGAATCATAAATATTGTCTTCCCTTTGTGTGCATTCTTTTTCAACCTACTCCGTGTGATCTTGCTGCATTCAATCTTCATCACT
This sequence comes from Cibotium barometz, assembly GCF_041138505.1. Lineage (NCBI taxonomy): Eukaryota > Viridiplantae > Streptophyta > Polypodiopsida > Cyatheales > Cibotiaceae > Cibotium > Cibotium barometz. Next base: position 7,773,116 of record NC_141065.1, on the reverse strand, counting down.
CTTTATCACGCTGAATTGTGTCTACGTCGATGTGTGTTACTTCCTTCTTGCTTGTTGCGACCGTCACTCTCAAGGAGGAGTACGTTATCCACCTTCATTTGTTTCATTCATATGAATAAAATCAATGTGGGTACATATTAAATCGATTTATATCTTATCAATCGATTGCATATGTCACTTCCCCTTTCTTTCGTTGTTGTTTTTCACAATCCATTGCATGTAAAAATGTTCATCTCTCCCCAAATTGATTCACAAGAACATGAGATTTTAAACCCGTGAAATAGCAGTCTGCTATTTCACGAGGTTCACACCAACCCCTCGAATGGAATAACACCGCACTGAACCCTTGAAATTAGTTGTTCATACCACACCTACATCACTAACCCCGCTTCTCCACTATAAATCATGACCCACCAACCCTGCTATCTCACAAAGTAATACCCTGCTATCTCACGAAGTAATAATCTACTATCTCACATGCTAAGCCCTTCACGAATTAAGCATCTCACATGATAAGCCCTTCATGGCTTAAGCATCTCATGTGCTAAGCCCTTCTCATGACTTTAGCATCTCACGTCTTAACCATCTCACATGCTAAGCCCTTCACGGCTTAAGCATCTCACGTGCTAAGCCTTTCACGGCTTTAGCATCTCACGTCTTAACCACCTCTCAAGTGCTAAGCCCTTCACGGCTTTAGGATCTCACATCTTAACCATCTCACGTGCTAAACCCTTCATGGCTTTAGCATCTCATGTCTTAACCACCTCATGCACTGCTATTTCATGACCTGCACCTTCATGAATTAAATCTCATTTCCACATACACCCGTTATTGCTCACCCCACTAACACTCTTTACATTAATACACAAACACACACACACACACGCGCACACACACACACGCACGCACCAAAAAAAGGAAAAAGAAAAAGACAAAAGAGAAGGACCACGAGCTTCTACCAGTCATTACGACTAATGCTCTTTTCAATGTTCCAAATGGCTTCCTCTGCTACATTAGACCCTGGAGTGGAAGGGAATCTGGCTATCACTCAGGCCATTACACAACGGGGTTGCCAGTGGTGGACAGAAGGAAGAGAGCATCTGGAGAGGCACTAAACTCAGCTTATCTAGGGCCATATGCGCAGAAGTTTCAGGGCTCTATAATCAGCACAGATATATAAACAGCTCATGGAAAGATTTTTCTCCAATACCATAGCCTAAAGTGCTAACAAATATTGGCTGGAGGATACAAAAGTCAAGGACAAGCTGGAAAAGGTGGGCCTTGGCCGAATGGCAGAAATCCTCCCCCGCACTATCAACACAAACTTATGTGCGGAGTATTTAAAGACTTATGACAAATCTACCAAGAGGGGTACAGTGACAAAGTCAGATGACACAACTGAGCAAGTCCTCACAGAAGAGCTAATATGCGACACTCTACAGTTGCCCCACCAATCCTGACACATATACACAGTTTTGAGCAAATGCCCATGGAAGACATGTTGAAGAGGATTTCCTATAACTCCAATGGGGCAGAATATAAATGTCCATGCTTATACAAGTTAAACCCATGGATAGGTATAACAGGGTCCCCCTAAACCGCCTCGCCAAGGTTCATGAAGAAAAAGAAGAAGACTGGGCATGATACATTCATCGTGAAATGGAGAATCATCTAAAGTCACACCAATCTAAGGTGTGTAACCCCTATCTCCTTACAAGAGTGCTTAGCCATGCAGCTGACCTTTCAGCTCCAGAAGGCACACAGGGAGCACAAATACCCCAGGCTGTAGCACCCTTGGAACCATCTATTATCATTCCCGTAGTGCTGTAACAAGGACAAGCAGTCTTAAAAGAAATGAAAGAGTTGTTACAGGAAATGAAGAAAGGTAAGAGGAACAAGAAAGACAAGAAGATGAGGGGAATCCTCCAACAAGTTGAAGCTGAATCCTCCAACAAGTTGAAGTTGAATCCCAGCACTTGGACGTAGAAGTGTCACAAGAGATAGCATCATTGAAGCATGCGCTAAAAGCAGACAGAAGCACAGGGCACTGAAGGGATACCAGCAAGCACAGCTCTCCTGAGAGTCCCCTTCACACACCACGCTCAAATGGTATTCCCAAACCTATCACTACTCTGCGATCCTATCATTTCGGATCAGCCACCTTCGGCGGAGATAGGTGTAGAACAAGCCCCAGAACAACAAGTGCCCCAGACAAATGTGGATACAAGATATGAAGAAGCTACATCAGCAAAACCAGATGCCACATGGGAAGACCAAGATACTGAAAAGATAAAGAGAGCAGAAGAGCCTACAAGCCCCCACAATAAGAAGAGGACAATCAAAGATACGAGCACAATTAGAGAAGGTTCTTTCCTACACAACTTGGAAGTTGATACATCCCTATCGATATTCCCACTAACCCTCTAGCCCCCGAGGAGATGTCAGCACCCAACCTGTCTCCAACACGGCCATTCAATGAGGTACATAATATCCAACCTCAAGATAACATTGAAGCTTTTACTGACATGACTGTCCTTGAGTCCTTAACAGCTGGCAGAATATGAGGGGTTCATCAGAGCAGGACACCCACTCTTAAAGCCAAAGCTTATGTTCAAGTGTTGATGTAAATCACACCATTTGAACCTACCCGAAGGATCATGCCCGACACTTACTCTGCAGTGGAACCAAGAAGGCAGCCTTATGTGCCTTACCCTCTCCACGCACCAATGCCAGATCTAGAGGAGCTATTACCAACTAGGTGAAGGTACATTATGGGAGAATGTGGTAAAGCACACCAAGTTGGCAAACCCCCACTTAGCTGACCTGCTGGAAAACCAGATTGTTATCTTCATGATTGGCAAGGCACATCCAATTCATTCAAGGGGAGGCTACATAGCCATCACAATAGATGATACCAATCCCCGCATCGAGGATTTTGGTCTACAACCGGATTGGTGGAAAGAAAACCTTACGATTCTAGAATATAGTCATTAGTACCAATGTTCTCCGATAATTCACATGGTTAAACCACACTGAGAACTCCATAACTAGAGAGAGAGAGAGAGAGAGAGAGATTGCACACTCAACACTACCTTACTATTGCTATCCACAGAGAAGGATCACCCTTATCTTCATCAACGGCTTGCTTCCTGTCGTGGAGGTGGTGGAGCTCGGGCGGGCTCTCTTGTGATAGCCGTTGCCATTCTGTAAGATGTTCAACCGCCTAATGTTGCCAAGGGTCCACCAGCTTTGGGTCTTTTTTACAACTTAACCGCCTTCAAGGACGATGTGTGGGTGGATCATCTTCTCCAAGCGGTCCGTTGTGGATCCTTCTGGTAGTCCAAGGTGTTGGCCCACGCATCCTCTCATCGTGTTCCAAGAATCGAGTCCACCTTTGCTTTTGCTTCGCTTTGTCGCCTGCATTGCCTCTTTTGCTCTGCTATGGAGCCTCAGTCCTTCGTTTCACCACCACCAACAACGCACTTGCTAATGGAGTCGCAGCCGTTCTTGGTGCTGCTTCTTGTGGGCAACACTTCGATGATGAGTGGGAGATTCAGTGGGCGCATGCTGCTCTTCTCAGCTCCAACTTTCTCTACAGCTTCCATGGCAACTTTTGTTGGCTAAGGCCAATTTCACATAGCAAGGCTGTAGTCAAAGTTGCCATGGAAGCTGTAGAGAAAGTTGGAGCTGAGAAGAGCAGCATGCGCCCACTGAATCTCCCACTCATCATCGAAGTGTTGCCCACAAGAAGCAGCACCAAGAACGGCTGCGACTCCATTAGCAAGTGCGTTGTTGGTGGTGGTGAAATTGGGGCTATAGTTAGCCCACTCGTTTGTGTCTAGCTTTCTTTTTTAACAAAATAAACAAGTATGAAGCCTTAATCTTAACTTTGGTGAACAAGCTTCAAAGGAGTGTGTGGATAGGCCTCAACTTCATAAGGAAGGCTTAACTAATACATATATATATATATATATATATATATATATTAAGAATCTTTCTCTGCTACGTGACATCTTTTCTACAGCGCATATCTTCCTTGCACGACGCAGTGCCATATCGTGCATATTGCCAACCTTTTTTCCAGTGCTAAATGCGCTATTGGAGGGTCCCGCACAGTCAAGAGCTCTTCTTATCTCTTCCCTTCACTTCCTTGCCAGCCGCCACCGTCCGCCTACTATTGTGCTCCTCTCGAGCTATCATGGTGAGCTCCAATTTTGAAGCCTTCTTCTCATGTGCTCCGAGTAGCTATGAGCTTTCTCCTCCAAGCACGGGTCTTTGGTCTTCTTCTGGTTGTGTGTTGGCCACACCTTTTTGTCTTTGTGCTATGCAGCAGGGCCTAGTTGTTGCTTAACCGTCTTCTTGTAGATGTTGAGGCTGCAACCACCAAGCATGTAGATATGGCTCATTTTTGCACTTGTTGCAATCGCAGGGGTGCAGGCACACAAGAGTAGGCCACAAAGCCACCTTCACCTTCCCTCCAGAATCTTTCCTCTTGCTTCTCTCTATTAGTTCTTCTTTGCCATCGCTAGCCTACTAGCTCTTAATGCTGCAAGTACCACAACCGGTTCCCTGCTTGCTGCTCTGCAAACTAGCTTTTCTTGCTTTTATCTCACAGAGTTACTGTTATGTGCTGGTAGGTTGGGAGGGATGTTACTGCTTTTAGATTCTTTACTGTGTTTCTATTCCATCCTCTGCCTTGTGTGCTGCATCAAAGACTTCCATTTCCTCCTTTTGGAGAGCTGCAAACATAGCTAAATGCTCTTCTCTTGTAGCCATTCTTTGGCAGCTATCTCTCTCTGCCACCACTGGTTGTACTCCATGTCCTTCAAATAGGAAACAAGCTCTTCCATGAGCTTCTAAGTTCTTCTAAGACCTTTACAAAATAACCGATTGCCTTCTTCAAAGTCCTCCATTTAGGACTAAGCTCCATGAGCTCCCAAGGCTTCTCAAAGCCTTTCATTTTGCTGTAAACTTCTTGAGCTTCTCCTTAGTTGAGAGTCAAGCTCCAACAGCCTTTGCATTAAGGCTACTATGGCCTTTACCATTACTAAAATTAGAGAGTCTACACTATCTTTTTACAAGCTTGCTATCCAAGCTTCCAATTGTGCACCCTTTTGTGCACTACCATTGTGCTTCCCTTCATGAAGCACTCAACCATACTTTGTTCCACGTGAAGGAATTCACATGCTTAACCTTCTTTGAGCAATTAACACCAGCAACATAAATTTGCACAACATATATGTGCTTCCCTTTTGAAGCATCTCTCCACCAATAAAATCATAACCAAAACATAAACTTGCAACCATACCATATCTTGAGACACCATTGTCTCCTTGGAAGTTTCCTTGTTGACACCGAAGACTCCATAGCCTTCATGCTTGCTGAAATCTCCACTTTCAGCTTCCATGGTAGCACCATAATCTCTAACTCTCCATGAGCATAAGCTCTCTCCAAATGCAATACTAATGACAATGAGTGTGCTAATTTCTTTTATAATAAACTGAAAATAATGCGTAATCAAATAAACACACAACCAAGAAAACTATACATAAATATTCACCATGACCAAGAGCCCACCCAAGCTCTGATACCATGTTAACAATCCTAAAATGGAATTGATCATGGTGATATACATAGATTAAGCATAATTATGGTAGATTAAACCACACTAAGAACTCCATAACTAGAGAGAGAAACAAACTAAAGGGAAAGAAAACAAACTAAAGGGAAAGAAAATTAAAAAGACCAAAAATAAGAAACATTGGTGCTATACACCGGATTTGGCGGAGGGGAAAAACCCAATGGAAAAAAGTGCCATGGCTTCGAGTTCTTATTAAGAGAGTACAAGCGCTAGTCCTGCACTGGGGTGGATGTATGTCTGCATTCTCAGGTGGGTGGACATCAATAGCTTCAGGATGTAAAGATAACCCAGAACGTAATCCTACCCATGGAGAAGATGGCAAGGGAAGAAGTGCATCTTCACTAACATATGGTATGGGAACAGTAGGAAGGCTAAAGAGGCACCTATGGTTTTGAAACCGTTCTAAAGACTCACTCACATGGAGCCAAAACTGACACGTAGATTCGTGGGGAAGAAGAACCTGCAAAATGGGAGGGGTTAACAAACAAAGAGTATCCTCGCGCCATGTTTGAGCTCTTTCCTCTTCCGGGAGTCTTTGTTGGTTGGGTCCACGTTGCGGCATCATAATTGCCCAGAGATTATGTTGTTGGGGTGTGACCCCCATGATCTGCTGCATCATACCAGTGCCATAGCGACGAAAATATGTGCCACTGCCAACATATATGGGAAGCATTCCCCAATACCATACGAGCACAGTCGCGACAGTGTGGAAAACGGATGATGTTGCTGGTAGTATAACGCCACAAATTATCTTCCACAGCAATCCTCACCTACTGGGGCATAAAAATATCGGGAGTGCGTCTGAAAAGGTGCAATGCTGTAGGCCCCTTAATGGTCAGGGTGAGTGCTATCTAGGTCCAAAGATGGACTGTATGTGTCCAGCCAAGTCTCCATTTGGTTATTCTGCACAACACATAAGGAAGTGTTCAGATTTTTTACTTAATGCAAGTTGAATGAAGAATGCTAGTATGTACAGGCATGACAGAAATAGAGCTAATAGATTCGATAGATGAATTGCCAAAAAGAAGCTTTTGTAGCATGATAGCTCTTTCAAGAATGAGTTTGCTTTTGGATGTAACATTATGCAAATTGTTTGTGGGGTGTTGAGGAATGGCACAAGTTCCTTTTTGTTCTCTTTTTGGTACCCATTTTAGTGTACGTGCAAGAGATTGAAGTTTAGTCGGTGGTGAGATTTTAGCGATAGGCATAGGAAATGCATTGGGACAAATAGGAGGAGGTGTGAATGGAGATGTTTGAACACTTTTGAGCTTTGGCAACCATATGGTAGCTGTGTTCTTGCCATCCCATTGGGCTTTCAAAATTTTCTTGGGGCTTCAGAGTGCTCGACTCTGACACCTATGCCTGTAGACTTATGGCTGGTAATGTAATTTGATTAGGGAAAGAGTAGAATACCAACGACATTCCAAATAGTTGGAGTTGTAGGAAGAATGCTCTTTCCTTGATAGTCAGGGAGTCTACTTGTGTAGGAGCCTGATTGAAAGTTGTCGGCTTTGTAAGACAAACTTTGACATTGCTTGTGTTTTGAGGAATAGACTCTGAACTTGATTCGGTTGCAATATCCTCCTTCTGATGTGTTGCCTCTGAGATAGAAGTGAGTAAAGGTACCCACTTGCCTTTTCCTTCCCATTTTAGTTTGGAGTATCTCTTCCTGTTCGTCGAGACCTTCTGATGATGTTCGATTGACGTGTCAGCTTGTGTTTCCACCTGGACTCTTTCAGGCTTGGTAAGGCGTGGTTTCTAGTGTTGATTTGGTTTCTGGAAGTGAGGTGGTATTGACCACTTTTGTTCTTGAGTAGATTCAGGAACATAATTATGTTTTGCTGCAATAGTCCTTGCATTCTTCTTTGGTAGCCACAAGGTAGTAGCACCCTCGTAGTATCCTTGTGCTTGCAGAACCTTCTTTGGGATCCACCGTTGTTGAGTGGTCTTGTTGGAGGTGAAACTGTTGGCTCTGGTAAACCTCCTCTTTGGTTTTGTATTCCTTGGATGTTCTTTGGTAGCATTGGATCTTGGTTTGCGAGCTGCTTTAGGTAACCAGATTTGAGTTCTAAGTGCCTCCCCCCTTCCGTAGCCTTGTGCATATAAGAGAGATGTTGGCACATGCCATCCTTGAGTACTGTCATTGTCATTATTCACCCAAATCATTGGATCTTTTGAGGTTGTCTCTATGACAGTAGTGATGGTCTCCACCTTTTGAAAAGATGGGAGTGCCGAAGCACTTGATCCTGTAAGGTGAGTAGAATTTACCAACAAGGTGTATTGTCATGAGTTCCAGTCCAATCCGCATCTGGTGGTTCTAATCCATGATCTGCCTAGAACAACATCCACCACTGCTTGGCTCTTGTTATAGCAACATAAAAAGTCACGTGCATAGATTGATCCTGAATGGACATATTAATACAGCACTTGCCTAGGGCTGGGGTTTCATCACCAGAGAAACTCTGGAAGTTCAATGATGCATTGGTGAGCAAAGGTTGGCCTAATGATGTCCACGTTTCATAAGACAAAACATTGCAGTCGGCTCCCGAATCTATAAGTGCAGACGCTGCAAAGATTGCTCTTTGAGTAGGGATCCTTACTTCAATATGAAAGGGATCTACAAAGTCTTCATCATCATTTAAGTGGAAGGCCATGATAGCTGCCTTGCGGTGCTCTCATGCTAGTGCTACTCTCTAGCCTGAGCTTCTTCTTTTGCTTGACTTTGTAACAAAGCTTGAGCTTTTTTACGTGTCTGGCTAGCATGTATGCGTATCAGCATATCATCTGTTAGAGGTTCTTAATAGCGCTTCAAGCGGCTACCATTGATGAAGTTAGTCATTGGCTCTCCATCTAAGGTTTCCAACCTTACTGCACCACTCGCACTAAGCTCGTTGATCACAAATGGACCAAGTCCTCGCATTTTCAGCTTGCGTTTTTGTTTCTTCAATGTATAAAGCAACTATAAAGCAACACTAGATCACCTCTCCTGAAGCGACTTGTCTTCACATGCGTATCATGCCAACGCTTTTGGCGTCATTTTTCAGCATACATGCCAATGACTGCCAATAGCCTGTCTTCATCTAGCCTCTCCAATTCATCGATCCGTGTAGAGAATTCATGATCCATCCACTCAAGTTGTTTTGCAACTCGAAGTGTAGGTACAATAAATAAAATCGGAAGGATAGCGTCCAATCCAAAAACTAGATTGAAAGGTGTCGTGCCTATGGACGTTTTGTAAGCAATTCGGTAAGCCCACAGAACTGAGTGAAGTTTTTGTTCCCAATCTGTTCTATGTCCCTCAACAATCTTTGTAAGCGCAGTGCAAAGAGTCTTGTTTGTGCTCTCAGCTTGACCATTTGCTTGCGGGTGATAAGGCGCAGACCTCTTATGAATGACCATAAAGTCTTCCAAAAGAAAGGCAATGACTTCATTGACAAAATGCACACCTTGGTCACAAACAATCTCAATAGGTAAACCGTAGCGTGCAAACACATGTTCGTATAAAAACTTTGTAGTGGTCCTAGCATCGTTTTTTACTGTGGCTTTTGCTTCTACCCACTTCATAAGATAATCTATGGCTACAATGATATACTCAGCATGTGTATGGCGTGCTGGTGGTTTAATCGGTCCCAGAAAATCAATTTCCCATTTTGCAAAAGCTCTAACCCCCATAATTGGTCTCAATGGCATGTCCTCATACTTGGTAGGAGGTTTGGCTCTTTGACATTGATCACATCGTTTGACATACTCTGTTGCATCATGAAAAAGCATAGGCCACCATAGTCCTGACCATAGTATAAGTTTGGTAGTTGTTTCTCCACAGAAATGTCCACCCCCAACTCCTAAATGTGCATGAGTCAATACGCTAAGGTAGTCACTCTCACAAACACAAGTCCGTAGGTTTCCATCTTTGCCCCTTTTGTACAGTTGGCCTTCAATAATCTGAAAACTCGCTGCTTCTACCTCTATGGCTCTCTTTCTATGCCTAGGCATCTTATCGTCCGTATGACCTTGCGTAGTCAATACGCTAAGGTAGTCACTCTAAGGTAGTCACTCTCACAAACACAAGTCCGTAGGTTTCCATCTTTGCCCCTTTTGTATAGTTGGCCTTCAATAATCTGAAAACTCGCTGCTTCTACCTCTATGGCTCTCTTTCTATGCCTAGGCATCTTATCGTCCGTATGACCTTGCGTCAAATACTTCACAATGTACGAACTCCAATTGGGTGTTGTTGAAATATAAAACAGAGTCACATGAGGAATGGGTTTCCTTTGTTTGACAAGTTTTACAATTCCATACGTACTCTTCTATATCAGCATGAAGTGTTGGCCACCAATAGCCTTCCCACAAAACTCTTTTAACCGTATCCTTTCCAGAGACATGTCTGCCTCCTAAGCTCACGTGGACATATGAGATAATCTAATCATATTGATCAGGGTCAGGGCATAGACGGAGTATTCCATCTTTTCCCAATTTATACAATCGTCCAGAAAGAAGCTTATAAGGAGCGCAATGCTCTAAGGTCATTATCTTTTTATTGGTGGAGTTAACAAATCCTGTCGTTAAAACTTGAATGATGGGTTCTGCCCATCTTAGTGCTGTCTCAACCAAGAATAGAGTAGCGTCAGGAATATCATCATCTACACCAATGGGTGCTTCTCCTGAAGTTATCCTGGAAAGATGATCAGCCCGCTGATGCATTTTTCCCTTCTTTACCGCTACTTCAAATTCAAACTCAAGTAGAATAACAAACCAACATACAATCCTTCCGGTTGCACATGGCTTGTTCACAAGGTAAAGCAAAGCTTGATGATCTACGAAGAATGTAAATTTGTTGGCTAAAAGGTAATGTCAAAGCTTCTTCATAGCATAGATCATAGCTAAGCCTTCTCTTTCCGTGGTGGTGTAATTCTTTTCAGCACTATTCAACTTGCGGCTAGCATATGAGACTGGAAAGTCCATTTTGTTCTCGCCTGGTTGAGCTAAAATACAGCCAATTACAAAAACCAAAGCATCTATATGTACGTGGAATAAATTATCCCAATCCGATGACCTGAGAATAGGTGCCGTCACTAATGCTTTCTTCAGCTTTTCAAAGGCTCCTTCACAATCTCTGTCCATTCAAATACAACAAGGAGTGCGTACAATGGCTGTGCTATTTCAGCATACATGTAGATAAATCTACGATAATAGCCGCAATGACCCATGAAAACTTGTACCCCTTTTGCATTGTAAGGTCTAGGTAGCTCAACAATAACAGCTATCTTCTCCGCATCCATGGATATACCATTCCTAGACATAATGTGGCCTAGAATCTTCCCTTGCCTAACCATAAACTTGCATTTATCAGGGCATATGCGATACACTCTGCATTTCTCAAAGATTTTTTTGAGATGCTCTATGTGTTCTTCTCTGTCGATGGAATGCACACACAAGTCATCCATAAATATTTCAAGAAATAATCACAGGTATTCTTTGAACGCATGGCTCATCAGCCTTTGAAATGTGGCTGGAGCGTTAGTCAAACCAAAAGGCATGACTCTATATGCAAACACTCCCCATTCTGTAGCAAATGCGGTTTTGTGTTGATCCATGGGATCAATAGATACCTGGTTGTAGCCTGAAAATCCATCAAGAAAATTGTATGCCTTCTGACCAGCTACCCTCTCCAATACATGATCAGTGAGTGGAAGCGGATAGTGGTCTCGGACAGTAGCAGCATTTACTTTCTTTAGATTGACACATACTCGTAGTTTTCCATTCTTCTTAGGTACTACCACAATCGGTGAAACCCATTTTGTATGTTCAATCTCATAAATAAATTCAACCGCTAACAGCTTGTCAATCTCTTCTTTGATCTTTTTGGCAAAATTATTGTTATACGTGTAAGGACGCTACTTGGACGGCTTGGCATCCTCTCGCATGGGTATTGTATGCTGGCAGATCTTTGGATCTACCCCCTTAAGGTCTTTGTAACTCCAAGCAAATATATCTCGATACTCTCTCAGAGTAGAGATTAGCAATTCTTCCTCCGCTTGGGTTAAGTTTGTGGAAATCCACACGTTACGTGGCTCTTCGCTTGGTTCTGCCAGGTCTATTTTCTTGGCGTCCTCAGGGCCATCATAGGAAACTCCTGGTTCCTCAGGTTTCTGTCGAATAGGTTGTTGCAAGACTATTTTCCGATCTTGTATGGTGAATTTCTTGAAATTTGAGGGGATATTTGTTGTATCCTCTTCTTTCTCCGAGTCATCACTCATAGAAGACCATGCTACTTTTAGCATTCTCTTCCGTTCTTGCACTAGAGCTTTACGCTCCACTCTCATCATGGTGCTTTGTTTAGTCTTGACTGAATGCACTGAAGCCTCAGATTTTAGCTTCAGTTTTTGTTTTTTCTTCTTCTTTGGGTTGTCACTCTCCTCGTTTAGATTTTGCACTAATTGGAAGCCGTATCTCCATTTCATCTCGTCTTTGATGCAATCGTGAGCTCCCAAGTAGTACAAGTACTCGTTCTTCCCTACAAAGTTTGGAGGTGGAATAAAGTCCTCTTTATCCACATCTTCTCTTTCTTTTTGTTGTTATTGTCTCTTTTCCTTGACTTCCTGTTTGCGAAACTTCCGGTGACTCTTTGAAACTTACGTTTTGGTTTGTCACTAGGAATACTCAGCAAGACCTCTCTGCCCTTTAACAACAATCTTATCTTCTCTAACTCTGATTCAGGGACTATGGCATCGTCATCAGAATCCTTCTCATCAAAGGATTCTAAGCATCTATCCTCATCTCCTTCGTCAGTTGAGCCGTACTCAAGAGGGGATACTTCCTCTATAGATACCATATCTCCATGATTTGTTTGCTTCATATCTAGGGGCTTCTTGAGGTTCCTCTGCATAGATCGGTCTTAGCATTCTTACGGGAATAATGTCATACCCATCTGGATCACAAAACTGTGTTTGCCTTGGCAATGCACAAGTGTCTATGGTAGCTAAAACATGGTTCCATTCTAAGGGATCTATCAAGTTCTCAGGAAAAGGTATAGGGATATATGCCTCATCCGTCACACTTCTGTCTATGGTAACATTTCCAGGTTGCAAGTCTCGACAAGATGCTCCACAGATCCATAGATCAGCTCTTCCTTCAGACATAGTTGCTCCCGATGCTTCTGAAGAAGCAGAGTCACATCTTGATAAGCATGGTTTTTCAGATTCACCCTCGTGGTTACATTCTCATGTCTGAGGTACAAGTAATTGTAACCCCAGTCTTGAATCATTTTGAATTGGCGCATGAATGGCCTTCCTAGGATCACTTCGTAATTTGTGTTCTTGCCAAAGTCTACAATAGCAAAGGTATGTTCGTACTCAATGCCACATGACTTGACTATAACGTTCTCAAGCAATCCTATGGGACTCTCTAGATTTCCGTCTGCCAATTGCAAACTCATCCTTGTACTTCTAATTGCAGGTTTTCCCCACATTTTCCATACAGTTTTTGTTGCTATACTCACCCCTGCTCCGCTATCTAGAATAGCTATAGATTCAATCTTGTTGATCTCCATAGGAAGCGTAGTATTTCCTTCATCTTCACAATGCTTGCCAACTTTGTTCACAGGAACCAGAATTGTTTGCTTAAGCATTAGCTCAGAAGCCTTTGCCTTCAACAACCTTAACCTGGATGTTCCGGTTCCACAATCCTTGCTCAGTTAATTGTGTAGCCACTTCTCCCCACAATCTTGGCCTAAGCTTTAAGAACTCTGCGAGTGGAATGGTACACGTAACTGGTGCCGACATTAAAGCTTGCAAACTCCCTATGTCTCGTTCCTGATGAGGTTGTCATCTCATTGATGGTACTCACATGATTTGGCTATGTGCTTCGTACGGTCCTAAATATGAGGGCAGTGTCTTGCATGTGAGCTTGTTGCTCTGAGCTGAGACAACAGTCTGAGCATCATCTCGTAGAGATAAAGCATCTAATTCTTGAACCCTTTGATTCGAGAATTCTACTATAAAGAACGGTGGTGACTTGTCAGAAGATGCTAGATCCTCAACTTGTTTTTGCACTACTTCCCACATCTCCCTTGCTACTGCTTCCTCTATTTCAGGAATTTCATCTCCAAAATCCGTGGTAGTCAATGGTTTTGACTCGTCTGCATTGGTATGAGGTAAATTATCTCCTTCAGGCATTTCTGGGAAATGTAGAGATACAACTTCACTTCCCTTTTCCATGCTTGGCGTGGCTTCTGGTATCGTCTCTAAGTTAGGCTTCAGAGAAGCAGGTCCTCTTGCGTACATAGGTGGTGGGCCGTCTATTAGAGTCTGAGTATCCCTAATCAACTGCTTATGGATAGCCAAGTTGATTGTCTCTTCACGAGGGTTGGGATATTCTTGCAGCTTCTTAGGTAGCTCGGTCAGAGCTGTGATCCTACTATTATATGCTTGAAGCGCAGCATCTAAAGGCTCGTACACCTTGTCCACAAGGACTGATCCTCCTGAGCTTTCCTCAGACTCGGATACTTTTTCCTTTTTCTCATTTTGAGTTTTCTCTCCTATTTGTTTCGTTTTCAACATTCCTTCTAGCTCTTTTGGGATAGAGTTTCCTCCATGAGAGCTCTTCTGCTCCTTCGACTTCTTACTCCCCTTGCTGCGTGGTTTACGTCAAGTGGATTTCTTTCTCTCTTTTCCATCTTTGGATAGAGCCTTAATCTCAAAGGGTTTCTCAACAACCTCTTTGACATTCTTTTGCGCTTGGGCTCTAGTCACTACTCTTAGCGACACTAGTTCGTTCTCCTTCTCAGATGTCGTGGGTGATGGAATCACTTCAACGTAGTTGAGGGACGCTTTAGCTTTTTGTGCTGCCGGATCCGCAGGCTTCAATAAATAATTCTTTGGTAGATGGTTAATGCTACACCCTAGGCAAAACCTCTCTATAGTTGGAAATGTAGATGTTGTGCCTATGTAGCTAAGAGGGGTCGTCTCTTGTTTAGACATTCTCTCGCCCAATGTGGTCCACCACATTCATAGCATGGTCCTGTTTGTTGCGTAGGGTATAGTCTCTTTGTAGGATATGGTCCTGGATAACCTTGAGTCTTGGTTGGCTAAGATCCTAAAAGCATCAAAGAGCTTGGGTCTCCATTAAAGTCATGAACTAGGCTTGGTCCGGTTGGGTTCTCAAAGTAGGGTACGACAAGAGGATGCTCCACTTCAATGTAGTATGATTGAGAGCTAACCATCTCCATACCTAATTCATGATTCTCATATTCCACATATCTAAAGGAAGCTGTGCCAGGTGGAGGAGGTTGAGCTCCTAGCACCGGTCGTGCTTGCTCTTGAGCAACTAAGGTTCTCTCATGGTTCACAACTTGCTGCCTAGGTGCAGAGTTGGCTGCTTGTTCCCTTTGTATCCTTGCAATGTGATTGCAGTCCGAAGTCACATGTGTGTAGTTCCATTTACAAAGCTGGCACCACTTCTTTGTTGGTTGATTGGTGAGAAGGTTAGGCACTGCTCGGTTTTATGGCTACCTCCACATCCTCCACAGATGTAGGGGCCTGTAGTAGGTACAGTATGCATGTATGATGGTTGGGGTCGGTAGGAAGGTCTGTAGTATTGCCCCATCTTTTTCAATACTATCTCGGCAATCTGATCTGGATTAACTAATGGCCCACTAGAGTCAGAGCGCTTCCTAGAGCTACGTTTATCGTCCGGATGACTATCTTGGTTTCCCATGCCAGTCATGTCAAAGTTGTCATCGTAATCCATGGCATCCATGCAACACTCATTGAAGATGACATGCTTCTTTGCGTACAAGTGAGCGTGAAGCGTCTTGTTTCGCAAGCCTTCCAGGAAGATAGAAATTAATCTTCCTTAGCTTGGCTTCTCATTATCAGGGCATCGATTGATGTACTGCTTTAGCCTATTTACGCAATCTCGCACAGATTCTTGATCTTTTTGCTTAAAAGCGTAAATTTGAGCTACCGCATTGTGCTTAATTCCCATTTTTGAAAACGTAGCTATAAAGCTCTTTTCCAGCCCATCGAAAGATCGCTTTGCCTTAGGCTCTAAAGTCTAAAACCATGATAAAGACTTACTCTCTAGTGTCAAGCCAAATCCTTCGATTTGCGTATGCATATCCGTGACTTGCTCTGCATGTATAGCTTGCTTAAAAGCTGCTATATGGTCATATGGGTCACCGGATCCATCATACTTCTTGACAAGCTTTTGCAGCGCAGATGGTCTCACTTTTCTAGAATATTCATCGTCATGTCTCCTATATGAGTCTCGGCCTCTAACTCTAGGCTCTTCAAATGTCAATTCTCTTGGTCTATGGGGTTCTCTTGGAGGTACATATCCACTTGCTCGTGGTCTTTCTTCTCCCCTATATTCTCTAATAGCCTCGGGTCTCCTCGTAGGATCAATCGTTGGGGGAAAGACTGGTCCTCTAGCAGTTGTTCGCATGGAAGGTGCTGGTCGAGCCACACTTGGGGTTCTAGCAGTGTTTCTCCTCGAAAGGCAGATTCATCTGGACGTGCCGTGTCTAAGGTAGACATCTCAGTGAAAAGGGGTCTTCCTTTCCATGTCAATTCCCTAACCTCTGGCCATTCAAGGGTTCTAAAGTCGTTCCCCCATCTATCATGAACATGCTTAGTGAAACCTTCTAGATGCTCTACAGTTATTGTATGCGTGACTGAAAGCTCTAAGCTCGGGTGCTTAGTGGTTGCATAGTAGGTTTCTACCACATCCCTATACACCTCTTTAATTGGGTCGTCTTGATAGATTTTAACTACTGGAATTTCTTTTACTATTTCCCATGGGTTTTTCTTGGTCTCTTTTTCTTTACCCGTTCTTTCTCTATCCTCCCAATTCATGTCAGAAAATAATTCTTCAAGTAAAGAAATGGGCGTACCTGGTCTGCGCGATGTTCCTAGCACATTTGGGTCCGATGGAAGCTCCTCCTTCTGCTTTGCTTGTGCGCTAGGTTGAAGTACACCCAAAGCATCCACTTGTTCAGGATTTTTGGTGACCTCGTAGCGTACTCCATTTCTACCCATGTACATATCGTCTTGGTAGTTTACCCATGGTGTTGGTTCAAACGCAGAATGAATGTCTGCAATTTTAACAACAAACCGGCTCATTGGATCTTTGTAGATCTCACCGCCATGCGCGTTTGTATACAAGAAATGGAGTCTCATGTTGTCAATCAACTCCCCATATGGGATTTCAAATGGATTAGTAGAATCTGCCATACCAATGGGTGTGGATGGTCTATTCATGCCAAATGACTCGTTTACGTCCATTGAAATATCACTCGCGATTCTTGAGAGGCTCTCTATTTGAGACTCCGAAGATGTCTCGAGAATGCTCTCGAAGTTACCAACAACCGATTGAGTGCATCTCCCTTGAGTGGTTACCCTAGATAGTGCACTAGTGTTACGTCCCCCTAGTATTGTTCCCAAGCGTAGATGCATATGCTATTTTTAGCACGTTGCAGTGTCCAGTTTTAGATTTTTTAAAAAAATTTCTTGGCAGTGACCAGATTTTGCCAAGATAGGTTTTAAACCCCCCCGAACAATACTGCACAAAAAAATATTTCACTTTTTTCGGGTAAGTTTTTTTAAAATTCTCGACCTATTTTTAGTGTATTTTTTTGTATGGGGTTTTCGGCTCTGGGACCAAATTTTAGACCATGGGTGCCGTCCCACTCATAGGAACGTGAAACTTAATATCCCAAAACCTAGCACCAGTGTTGAAAAAAAATTTCCAGACTCTTTTTTTTATGAGATATAAAATTAGGTTTTTCGAAACGATGCACTAATTTTTAACACCCAAAAATGCCAACCTCACTATCTAAATTAAAAAGGAAATGCCTAAAAGTAAGCACCCTACCTAACCACTAAATGCAACTAACATGAATATGTGTGCAAATGAAAACTAACATGAAAGTGCTACCTAACCTTGTTTTTTGCGCAGGTGCTAATTTTTGGCCTAGTCTTTTAATGCTGTCTTTTTTTTTAAATAATTACACAAAAAAGGAAGCGGCATGTAGTCGCCGTCATAAATCTCAAGCTATGATAGAGGCTCTCAGGCACCGCGCCGAGAAGTTCAGTGTGGGGACCATTTCTTTGAGAACAGCAATGTACACATCGTGCGGCGTGCCCTTCTCATTGCACAAAATATGAATTATGCTAATTACACAAAAATACGAATTATGCTAATTATACTAATTGTAGATTACACTAATTATGCAAAAAATTACAAAAATTAACAACCACTACATTGGGTGGTTCTTCCTACTAGTTATTGTATATTGATGATTTTAGTAGTAGAACGTGGGTGTATTTTTTGCAAGATAAGGCTAAAGCCTTTAGAAATTTCAAAAGACAGCCTAGTTTGGTAGAGAATGCGATGTGAAAGAGGCTAAAGAAGTTTCAAACATATTAAGGAGGCTGAGTGTATTTTCTTCAAGATAAGGCTGAAGCCTTTAGAAATTTCAAAAGATAGCCTAGTTTGGTAGAGAATGAGATGTGAAAGAGGCTAAAGAAGTTTCAACAAACATATTAAGGAGGAGAATGAATTCGCATTAAGTAAATTTGATACCTATTTTACAAGGAGCATGGAATCAAGAGTGATAAGGCTGAAGCTAGAAAGTTCAAAATATGGCATAGTTTGGTAGAGAATGAGACATGAAAGAGGATGAAGAAGTTTCAAACAAATTGAGGAGGAGAATGAATTCACATCAAGTGAATTTAATGCCTACTAAAGGAGCATGGGACCAACAAAGGTTTAATATTACTTATACTTTACAACAATACTTTACAACAAAATAGTATTGCACAACGCAAGAATCATGCACGCATAGTTGTGGAGATGGTGCAAAGTATTTTTAAAGAACCAAATATATTTTTTAGGAAGCTTATTCTAGTAAAAAACCCTTCAGTTGCATATTTCAGGACTGAAAGCACTAAAGAAGATGTTCTATGCTATTCCTACAAAAACTATTATAAGGCCAGTCGAAATGATTGGTGACACAAGCTTATGGCTATACTTTGGGCCTATCAAATGTCTTACAAGTTACAGCTAGATACACATCATTCTAGTTGGCAAATGGAGTAGACGTTGTGATACTAATGGAATCTATTATACCAAGCTTGGGGATTGTAGTCAGTAAACAACTAACAAAAAATGCAATGGCTGGAAGTTTGATTGACCTTGAGAAACTAGATTGGTAGCATCACACGGGTTAATGGTTAAGAAGTTCCATAGGAAAAAATGGTTTAATGTAAATGTAAAAATAAGGAACCTCGACAAGGGGATCTAGTCCTTATCTTCTGTTAAAATTACAGCAATGTGATGAGCTATGGTGGATCAAATACTAGAATCAACATCATTAACAAAGTGATTAGCAAGTAATTAACAAATAGCTTAATGTAAGCATGGATAATCAAAAACCAGTAAATTCTCATTAGGCCAATGCCTCAATTTATAGTGTTTACATCCAAGCATCTAATCCCACTGATTTCTCCTTGATTCACTCCACCTCTTTTCCTTGATTCTCTCCACCTCTCCCAGAATATCTCCACACTTTCTAAATCTTCTCATGCTACCCTTTATTCTCTCCCAGTAGATTCTTCTCACCTTTCACAGGTTCTCTCACATTTATAGATTCTCTTTTGCAGCCTCTAGCCAAGGGCTTGTTCTCGCACACACCCTATTCACTTGTATATTTCAACACCTCCCCTCAAGTGAATACTCCTAGCACACCTAGACCCTATACCAAGTTTCCCTCTTACTTGATAGTCCGCGACTGACCAGTGCCTAGCACACCTCCCCTCAAGTGAACTTAGCACGCATGGACCCTGTACCAAGTTTCTCTCTTACTTGATAGTCCGCGACCAGTGCCTCAAGTCCCTAAACTCATAGTCCTTGACACTCTCTCTCTCTCTATGTGTCCAAGGCTACTACAAGTGCCCACGACCTTGACTAAAGTGCTCACACATACATCTACCACGTGGCCTACATCATCGGTGGCTCAGAGGTGGTTTTACTTTGTTGGGGCACATTACATTGGGTTGTGGGGTCTCTCTCTCTCTCTCTCTCTCTCTCTCTCTCTCTCTCTCTCTCTCTCTCTCTCTCAGAGATTTTCACATGGCTCCTCACTCTTTGGAGCCTCACATCTTCTCTGGTCTTCAGTCTTCTTGTCGGGGCAGCTTCTCTTCACGCGTCCATGTCTTCCTCTTCTTTCAATCTTGTTGTGGCAGCTTCTCTTCTCGTGTCCATGTCTTCCTTCATCTTTTCTTCTTGGTGTGGATCTTCCTCTTGGAAAGAGATGTTCTTCTTCTTTCATGGCTGGGGTCATGAGCTTGTCCGTCAGTTCTTGCTCCATGTGAGCAACATGTTTAAACATTTTGTTGACAGTTCTTTTGGGCTTTTGATGTTTATCTTATGTCATTATGCAATGCAAACCCAAATCTATGCGGGAGGTCTTACCTCTTGCCTTATTCTCGACAAGGGCAGTGTCTGATCTCATTTTTACACTGATGTAATGTGCCTAATACATAATGCATATAGCATTCATTCTTATGCACATTCCCAAATGCAACTCTGGCTGTGAATAATCTTGAATTTGAGTGAGATTTACAGGCATTAACCAAGGGTTAAATGCAAAATGATGATTACCATAATTTTATCAGGATAATTTTACCAGAAACATTAAATCAAGGGTAACCAATTTGTACGGAATAGTTGGAGTATCAAACCAACTCCGAATTTCAATCTCAAGTTATAGGGATCTGTATATCAGATACCTAATGGTTAATTTGAACCCTCAATTGTACCAAAATATAGTGATTAGCATTGATTAATCACTAATTAGTAAATTAATCACTAATTAGCAAATTAATCATTGATTAATCATAAATTAGCAAAATTAATCCTATGTTTTGTATGCAAAAAACAGAGTATACGGGAAGCCTAGATCTGGGGCCTTAGACTTGAAATGAGCTCAAATCCTTTCAAGGCCATCAATAGCAATTAGTCTAGTAGAGCATTAAGCCAAGAAACCCAAGATTTGACCAAACATTGAATGCTTAATATCTGTTTTACCAAAGTCACCTGCAGATAATGAAGAGCTTGGATCTCACTGTAGACTTGATCAAATCAATTTTTGACTTCACCAGCTTGTAGAGCATACTTGAAAACACTTGGGGCTACGAGAAATTAGATCCATTTGATCTGGAGCAGCTGAAATGTTAAATTTTCTCAGAAAAAATAGCACTGCAGAAAAACGTGATTTCTCCTAGATGCGCCGGCGGTTTCCGCTTCTGATTCGACTGGCTGGAGCACAAATGAGTTGGCTATCTATGGCTAGAAGGGTTTGGGCACAAATGAGTTGGCTATCTATGGCTAGAAGGGTTTGGGCTAATTTTGAGTGTGCAAGGAGAGGGAGCTCCTCCACTAGCTGGGGATACAGACGTTAGTTGAAAAATAACTAAAAATTTTGATTATTTTCTAATTAATCCTAATTAACTAGATAATGGGCTATTAAACTTGATGAATTCTAGGCTTGGCTCTGATACCATGTTAAAATTACAGCAATGTGATGAGCTATGGTGGATCAAATACTAGAATCAACATCATTAACAAAGTGATTAGTAAATAATTAAGATGTGATTAGTGAGTAATTAACAAATAGCTTAATGTAGGCATGGATAATCAAAAACCAGTAAATTCTCATTAGGCCAATGCCTCAATTCATAGTGTTTACATCCAAGCATCTAATCCCACTGATTTTTCCTTGATTCACTCCACCTCTTTTCCTTGATTCTCTCCACCTCTCCCAGAATATCTCCACACTTCCTAAATCTTCTCATGCTACCCTTTATTCTTTCCCAGTAGATTCTTCTCACCTTTTCACAGGTTCTCTCACATTTATAGATTCTCTTTTACAGCCTCTAGCCAAGGGCTTGTTCCCGCACACACCCTATTCACCTGTATATTTCAACATCTTCAAGGTTGGTTCCAATAGGGAAAAGAAATTGAAATATCAAGGTATGGGACCATCTAGAGTCGTAAAGATCACTCCACAAGGCTTGATGAGAATTGAAATGCTCGATGGTGTCAAAATGGAAGGATATATCAATGGGAGTACACTAAAAAAGTTTCATGGAGCCCTGGCCTAAGACATGCTAGCCCATGGACATAAGAAAAATCTCGAGAAAAAAAATTAATCAACACCTTCCAAGTCAAGGACTCAACCATCTCAAAGGCAATGGGTAAAGAAACAACTTTTGCAATCTCAAGGACTCAACCATCTCAAAGGCAATGGATAAAGAAACAACTTTTGCAATCTCAAGAACTCAACCATCTCAAAGGCAATGGGTAAAGAAACAACTTTTGCAATCTCAAGGTTATTATGAAGGATAAGGAAAGGTGTGGATACCAAAGCAAGAAATCATCACACATCACAAATGAAGTACCAAACATGGTTAAACCTCAACATTGACGACCAAACCCCCAACATAGGCCAACACCACAAGGTGCACACCTAAAGAAGTATAATCCACAAAAGATTATTATTGGGTTTTAGTAATAGTACTAAAAGCTCAAGGGTACTATAAAGAAATAGCACAAAACTAGATTCCAAAGTAAAATGTAGATTAGGGTTAGAGTAGGAAGAGGCCACTCTAGATGTAAAGAGGGAGCCAGAGAAACCGAGGTGGTTGGCAAAGAAACCAAAATATAAATACCATAGAGTGATATTACTATGGTAAACTAAGGCACACTACAAATAGTATAGAGTGCACTCAAGGCAACGCCAAATGGTGCTCGTGAACGCAAAAAGACATTGGCTGGTATAGAATCTCTTGCGTTTAAAGGTGGAGCACGGAAGAAAAGGATTCGTACAACAAAGTAAGTAACATAAACTTTCATTATGCACTCAGTGATTTAAACAAAATAGTCATGATTTGTGTTCTGCCAGGAATTTTCTGCAAGAGGTGTGTGGTTCTAATGAAAAGGGATGGAAAGATTTGGTCAAAGCCATTCTGAATACCAAGGATATTCTCTCAATTGTTACTGACCCTCATCATCCTAAAATACGCCAAGCTGTTGTCAGCAATGTAGTGAGCGAGATTACCACCTCCATCGATTCTTCATTAATTCAACATGCTTGTGATGCAGCTGGAATCAGCATGAAAGGGTACCAAGCAATCTGTCAGTTTGTAAAAGATGCATTTCTAAGACAAGGAATCATTGGCACTTTATTTCTTACACTCAAGGTAATTCACAATCAAGCGTATCAATAATGATGATGTGCAGCGAGCTATAGGACAGTTTTATCACGTTGAGGGCACACTAACATTAGACATAGGGTCGAGCAGAAATAAAATCAAGACAAGTATAAAATTTCACTATGATGTTTATAATAACATCTTTGTTCATATTGAGAGACTACAACAAGCTATGGTGAAGTTCTATGGTCTTTTACCAGAAGGTGAGAACTTGCAATTGCTACTACTATTCATGTTTTTCAGTAGAAAATGAAGACAATTATTTTGTTTTGAATATTGTAAATTATCGTTTATTTGCAGTTTTGGGGAGCACACTTTCATTTGTGCTCAAGCTAGATGAGTGCCAAATTGTGAACGGTCGGAAGCTAGAACGTATGAGCATTACGCTCATGAATGAGGCCATGATTTGTGCATGGGAAACGACTACCAAACCAAGTTTTAGTGTGCAATCTGAGAAAGAGGTCTGGTGGCTTGGTGCATTCGAGGTACCGAAGGAGACGCATGAGGTATTGACATGGATGTTTAAAAGGACTCCCTGGATAACAGATGTTTTCAAAAAGCAAATTGATGGTCAACTTTTAGATGTAGAAAACATAGGAAAGTTCAAGGTGGATTGGCATCTTGGGGGAGATTTGAAGACAATTAAATGCATGATGGGTTGTGCTCAAGGCGCGACATCAAGATGGCCTTGTCCATACTGCAATGCTCAGATTGATATTCCTAGGCAGAAAAAGACAAATGGAAAAGGTATACAGAAGGTTGGTTCTGTTGGGAAGGACGCCATAGAGTTTGTGAAAAGATGCAAAGAATGTCAAAGATTTGCTATTCCACAACAAAAAGACAGGATGCCACCACTCACCCCTATAATTGTAAGAAAACCCTTTGAGAAATGGGAGATCAATTTTGTTGGACCCATTAGTCCAATAGCGCATCCGTCTCACAAGCCCGATATGTGATTGTGGCCACATATTATTTTACAAAGTGGGCAGAGGCAAGGGCCTCTAAACAATTTGATGCTTGAACCACAGTCAAATTCTCATACGAACAGATCATTTCTAGAATTGGTTGCCCACTTGAGTTAATCAGTGAGACCAAGGTTCGCATTTCATTAATGAGGTGATTGAACACTTACTTACAGGATTCCTTGTAGTACATCACAAATCATCACCTTATTATCCACAACCAAATGGTCAAGCAGAGAGCACCAGCAAGATTCTATGTGCCATTTTGACAAAAACCTTAGAAGCCAGTCGCACGAATTGGAAACACAAGCTGATTGCAGCTCTATGGGCTTATCGTACAATCGTATAAGGTAGCAACGCTTCTGCCTAATTTATGGCATTGATGCGGTGATGCCAATGGAGTTTTTAGTTCCAAGCCTGTAAATTGTAATACATGAAAGGCTTACTAAAAATGCACTAGCCGCCGAGAGATTGGTTGATTTGGAAAAACTTAATGAAACCAGGCTAATTGCATCACATGGGCTTATGGTCGAGAAATAACGAAGAAAATGTTAGATTGACCATAATCTAAAACACAAGGAACTAAAAACTAGAGACCTCATCCTCATGTATGGAGTTGGAGGCACCAAGAAAAAGAAACTCAAATATAGAGGGTTAGTACCTTTCAGAGTGTCCGAGATCACCCCTCAAGGGTCAGTCCGAACTAAAACCATCGAGAGGGAGTAGAAATGGAAGGTTACATTAATGGGAGCAAACTCAAAAGTATTACAGATCCCTGACCCAGGAAATGCTCGCACAAGAGCATCTTCTAAAACAAAAGAAGGAGCTAGCCAAAGAAAAAATCTGACAAGCTCTAGAAGAAGCCAAGGCAAGGGAAGCCAAGGCAAAGCAGAGACTCTAGGAAAAAATGCTACATGTGAACATGGCTTCACTCCCTTTGCTTGACGAGGAAGACTTGGACATTGAGCCTACACGTCTCAGTGTAAGATTTTCTACAAAAAAGAGTCATACTAAAAGCATTGCATTAATTGATATGGGATCAAGTCATAACTTGATCTCCTATGAAACATGGGTAGCTCTAAACAAACCTCACCTCGAGGCATCTAATGCACAAGTTTGCAGCCACAAAAACCAGGGGATTTTTTTAATGTTATATTTCTATAAAAAATAATCCCTTGGTTAGAAAGGTATTTGTCGTGCCTGCAAGATCCATGGAGGAAGAGATGATTCTTGGAAGATCTTGGATTTACGCCAGTAATTGTCACATCCAATGGGACGAACGGGCAGCGCAACTCAATTATGGCAAGGACACCATCACTATGCCATTATGGAGTCCATTAAATAAAGGAAAACAGGCAATGAATATTTGACATGGAGCCGCCCCAATACTAAAAAAAGTAGAGGCCATAACAGAGAAAGCGTCCACGTCACAACCTCATCTCCATATAAGAAAACCACAAGCAAAGCAGCAAAAGTACCCAGTACATCAACAGTGGATTCCCCCAAAAACCAGCTTTGAGCCCAAGGGTACTATGATATAGACAAGTCCACATGGGAATCCAGCCAAAAAAGCCATGCTACAAGTAAGGGACCAGGAAAGCACCCCAAGGACAGAAAGCAATACTCCAAGCAAGCCCGCACTCAACTTAACATTCAAAAGCGGTGGGTCCGTAAGGACTTACTTTACAGCACAGGGCTTCTATCAAGGAAGTGCAACAATATGGCTACCAAAGGCCCACCAAAAACCCTATGTTGTGAGCACCTTCAGGAGGACAACAGAAGAGACCAAGAACAAACAAAACCAATCCACAGCTAAATCAAGTGATAAAGAAGAACCAACATTGGTCTGGCAAAAGTAAGTTGTTCAATCAAGTAAACATGGGAGTGCGTACCACCAATGTCATCCACCAAGGAGAGAAAGAGCTGACCAAAATTATAGACTAAGGTAAAGAAGACGTGCTCTCACATGCACAAGAAACAAAACAAGTTCACTAGGAATTCAGTAGATACACTCCTCAACTGGATGGAGGCAAAAATCTGAAGCTCTCACTCTGAATTGAAGCGGTTGCAATAATAAATACCCACACGTTCCAAAGTATCCCATTGGTTTACATTGACATCAATGGAGAAGAATCATAAAGGTATCCATCCCCAAGAAAGCGGGTACAAGGTAAAAGAGTATGCCTTTCATGCCATGAGGCACATTCATTTGTTTCACATGCATAATATGTGGCCTTGACTATTTGAGCATATAGGAAGCCATAGGGTATCAAAATTTACATGCATAAGGAATCGGACAGTTTCACACCATGAATGGGTCCGGGTTACTTCACGCCGTGAAACACTCAGAACCGTTTCATGCCGTGAGACACTTTAAAATGGTTCATGATGTGAACCGACTCTAGCACTTCACATTGTGAAACGGTCACAAGCCCTCCACATATCGTAAGCTAACACGTGGCATTCCCATTTCAGATGGCCACTAGGATCGACGGGGCTGAATCATAAATATTGTCTTCCCTTTGTGTGCATTCTTTTTCAACCTACTCCGTGTGATCTTGCTGCATTCAATCTTCATCACTCTTTATCACGCTGAATTGTGTCTACGTCGATGTGTGTTACTTCCTTCTTGCTTGTTGCGACCGTCACTCTCAAGGAGGAGTACGTTATCCACCTTCATTTGTTTCATTCGTATGAATAAAATCAATGTGGGTACATATTAAATCGATTTATATCTTATCAATCGATTGCATATGTCACTTCCCCTTTCTTTCGTTGTTGTTTTTCACAATCCATTGCATGTAAAAATGTTCATCTCTCCCCAAATTGATTCACAAGAACATGAGATTTTAAACCCGTGAAATAGCAGTCTGCTATTTCACGAGGTTCACACCAACCCCTCGAATGGAATAACACCGCACTGAACCCTTGAAATTAGTTGTTCATACCACACCTACATCACTAACCCCGCTTCTCCACTATAAATCATGACCCACCAACCCTGCTATCTCACAAAGTAATACCCTGCTATCTCACGAAGTAATAATCTACTATCTCACATGCTAAGCCCTTCACGAATTAAGCATCTCACATGATAAGCCCTTCATGGCTTAAGCATCTCATGTGCTAAGCCCTTCTCATGACTTTAGCATCTCACGTCTTAACCATCTCACATGCTAAGCCCTTCACGGCTTAAGCATCTCACGTGCTAAGCCTTTCACGGCTTTAGCATCTCACGTCTTAACCACCTCTCAAGTGCTAAGCCCTTCACGGCTTTAGGATCTCACATCTTAACCATCTCACGTGCTAAACCCTTCATGGCTTTAGCATCTCATGTCTTAACCACCTCATGCACTGCTATTTCATGACCTGCACCTTCATGAATTAAATCTCATTTCCACATACACCCGTTATTGCTCACCCCACTAACACTCTTTACATTAATACACAAACACACACACACACACGCGCACACACACACACGCACGCACCAAAAAAAGGAAAAAGAAAAAGACAAAAGAGAAGGACCACGAGCTTCTACCAGTCATTACGACTAATGCTCTTTTCAATGTTCCAAATGGCTTCCTCTGCTACATTAGACCCTGGAGTGGAAGGGAATCTGGCTATCACTCAGGCCATTACACAACGGGGTTGCCAGTGGTGGACAGAAGGAAGAGAGCATCTGGAGAGGCACTAAACTCAGCTTATCTAGGGCCATATGCGCAGAAGTTTCAGGGCTCTATAATCAGCACAGATATATAAACAGCTCATGGAAAGATTTTTCTCCAATACCATAGCCTAAAGTGCTAACAAATATTGGCTGGAGGATACAAAAGTCAAGGACAAGCTGGAAAAGGTGGGCCTTGGCCGAATGGCAGAAATCCTCCCCCGCACTATCAACACAAACTTATGTGCGGAGTATTTAAAGACTTATGACAAATCTACCAAGAGGGGTACAGTGACAAAGTCAGATGACACAACTGAGCAAGTCCTCACAGAAGAGCTAATATGCGACACTCTACAGTTGCCCCACCAATCCTGACACATATACACAGTTTTGAGCAAATGCCCATGGAAGACATGTTGAAGAGGATTTCCTATAACTCCAATGGGGCAGAATATAAATGTCCATGCTTATACAAGTTAAACCCATGGATAGGTATAACAGGGTCCCCCTAAACCGCCTCGCCAAGGTTCATGAAGAAAAAGAAGAAGACTGGGCATGATACATTCATCGTGAAATGGAGAATCATCTAAAGTCACACCAATCTAAGGTGTGTAACCCCTATCTCCTTACAAGAGTGCTTAGCCATGCAGCTGACCTTTCAGCTCCAGAAGGCACACAGGGAGCACAAATACCCCAGGCTGTAGCACCCTTGGAACCATCTATTATCATT
This sequence comes from Cibotium barometz, assembly GCF_041138505.1. Lineage (NCBI taxonomy): Eukaryota > Viridiplantae > Streptophyta > Polypodiopsida > Cyatheales > Cibotiaceae > Cibotium > Cibotium barometz. Next base: position 7,744,843 of record NC_141065.1, on the reverse strand, counting down.
CCCGTAGTGCTGTAACAAGGACAAGCAGTCTTAAAAGAAATGAAAGAGTTGTTACAGGAAATGAAGAAAGGTAAGAGGAACAAGAAAGACAAGAAGATGAGGGGAATCCTCCAACAAGTTGAAGCTGAATCCTCCAACAAGTTGAAGTTGAATCCCAGCACTTGGACGTAGAAGTGTCACAAGAGATAGCATCATTGAAGCATGCGCTAAAAGCAGACAGAAGCACAGGGCACTGAAGGGATACCAGCAAGCACAGCTCTCCTGAGAGTCCCCTTCACACACCACGCTCAAATGGTATTCCCAAACCTATCACTACTCTGCGATCCTATCATTTCGGATCAGCCACCTTCGGCGGAGATAGGTGTAGAACAAGCCCCAGAACAACAAGTGCCCCAGACAAATGTGGATACAAGATATGAAGAAGCTACATCAGCAAAACCAGATGCCACATGGGAAGACCAAGATACTGAAAAGATAAAGAGAGCAGAAGAGCCTACAAGCCCCCACAATAAGAAGAGGACAATCAAAGATACGAGCACAATTAGAGAAGGTTCTTTCCTACACAACTTGGAAGTTGATACATCCCTATCGATATTCCCACTAACCCTCTAGCCCCCGAGGAGATGTCAGCACCCAACCTGTCTCCAACACGGCCATTCAATGAGGTACATAATATCCAACCTCAAGATAACATTGAAGCTTTTACTGACATGACTGTCCTTGAGTCCTTAACAGCTGGCAGAATATGAGGGGTTCATCAGAGCAGGACACCCACTCTTAAAGCCAAAGCTTATGTTCAAGTGTTGATGTAAATCACACCATTTGAACCTACCCGAAGGATCATGCCCGACACTTACTCTGCAGTGGAACCAAGAAGGCAGCCTTATGTGCCTTACCCTCTCCACGCACCAATGCCAGATCTAGAGGAGCTATTACCAACTAGGTGAAGGTACATTATGGGAGAATGTGGTAAAGCACACCAAGTTGGCAAACCCCCACTTAGCTGACCTGCTGGAAAACCAGATTGTTATCTTCATGATTGGCAAGGCACATCCAATTCATTCAAGGGGAGGCTACATAGCCATCACAATAGATGATACCAATCCCCGCATCGAGGATTTTGGTCTACAACCGGATTGGTGGAAAGAAAACCTTACGATTCTAGAATATAGTCATTAGTACCAATGTTCTCCGATAATTCACATGGTTAAACCACACTGAGAACTCCATAACTAGAGAGAGAGAGAGAGAGAGAGAGATTGCACACTCAACACTACCTTACTATTGCTATCCACAGAGAAGGATCACCCTTATCTTCATCAACGGCTTGCTTCCTGTCGTGGAGGTGGTGGAGCTCGGGCGGGCTCTCTTGTGATAGCCGTTGCCATTCTGTAAGATGTTCAACCGCCTAATGTTGCCAAGGGTCCACCAGCTTTGGGTCTTTTTTACAACTTAACCGCCTTCAAGGACGATGTGTGGGTGGATCATCTTCTCCAAGCGGTCCGTTGTGGATCCTTCTGGTAGTCCAAGGTGTTGGCCCACGCATCCTCTCATCGTGTTCCAAGAATCGAGTCCACCTTTGCTTTTGCTTCGCTTTGTCGCCTGCATTGCCTCTTTTGCTCTGCTATGGAGCCTCAGTCCTTCGTTTCACCACCACCAACAACGCACTTGCTAATGGAGTCGCAGCCGTTCTTGGTGCTGCTTCTTGTGGGCAACACTTCGATGATGAGTGGGAGATTCAGTGGGCGCATGCTGCTCTTCTCAGCTCCAACTTTCTCTACAGCTTCCATGGCAACTTTTGTTGGCTAAGGCCAATTTCACATAGCAAGGCTGTAGTCAAAGTTGCCATGGAAGCTGTAGAGAAAGTTGGAGCTGAGAAGAGCAGCATGCGCCCACTGAATCTCCCACTCATCATCGAAGTGTTGCCCACAAGAAGCAGCACCAAGAACGGCTGCGACTCCATTAGCAAGTGCGTTGTTGGTGGTGGTGAAATTGGGGCTATAGTTAGCCCACTCGTTTGTGTCTAGCTTTCTTTTTTAACAAAATAAACAAGTATGAAGCCTTAATCTTAACTTTGGTGAACAAGCTTCAAAGGAGTGTGTGGATAGGCCTCAACTTCATAAGGAAGGCTTAACTAATACATATATATATATATATATATATATATATATTAAGAATCTTTCTCTGCTACGTGACATCTTTTCTACAGCGCATATCTTCCTTGCACGACGCAGTGCCATATCGTGCATATTGCCAACCTTTTTTCCAGTGCTAAATGCGCTATTGGAGGGTCCCGCACAGTCAAGAGCTCTTCTTATCTCTTCCCTTCACTTCCTTGCCAGCCGCCACCGTCCGCCTACTATTGTGCTCCTCTCGAGCTATCATGGTGAGCTCCAATTTTGAAGCCTTCTTCTCATGTGCTCCGAGTAGCTATGAGCTTTCTCCTCCAAGCACGGGTCTTTGGTCTTCTTCTGGTTGTGTGTTGGCCACACCTTTTTGTCTTTGTGCTATGCAGCAGGGCCTAGTTGTTGCTTAACCGTCTTCTTGTAGATGTTGAGGCTGCAACCACCAAGCATGTAGATATGGCTCATTTTTGCACTTGTTGCAATCGCAGGGGTGCAGGCACACAAGAGTAGGCCACAAAGCCACCTTCACCTTCCCTCCAGAATCTTTCCTCTTGCTTCTCTCTATTAGTTCTTCTTTGCCATCGCTAGCCTACTAGCTCTTAATGCTGCAAGTACCACAACCGGTTCCCTGCTTGCTGCTCTGCAAACTAGCTTTTCTTGCTTTTATCTCACAGAGTTACTGTTATGTGCTGGTAGGTTGGGAGGGATGTTACTGCTTTTAGATTCTTTACTGTGTTTCTATTCCATCCTCTGCCTTGTGTGCTGCATCAAAGACTTCCATTTCCTCCTTTTGGAGAGCTGCAAACATAGCTAAATGCTCTTCTCTTGTAGCCATTCTTTGGCAGCTATCTCTCTCTGCCACCACTGGTTGTACTCCATGTCCTTCAAATAGGAAACAAGCTCTTCCATGAGCTTCTAAGTTCTTCTAAGACCTTTACAAAATAACCGATTGCCTTCTTCAAAGTCCTCCATTTAGGACTAAGCTCCATGAGCTCCCAAGGCTTCTCAAAGCCTTTCATTTTGCTGTAAACTTCTTGAGCTTCTCCTTAGTTGAGAGTCAAGCTCCAACAGCCTTTGCATTAAGGCTACTATGGCCTTTACCATTACTAAAATTAGAGAGTCTACACTATCTTTTTACAAGCTTGCTATCCAAGCTTCCAATTGTGCACCCTTTTGTGCACTACCATTGTGCTTCCCTTCATGAAGCACTCAACCATACTTTGTTCCACGTGAAGGAATTCACATGCTTAACCTTCTTTGAGCAATTAACACCAGCAACATAAATTTGCACAACATATATGTGCTTCCCTTTTGAAGCATCTCTCCACCAATAAAATCATAACCAAAACATAAACTTGCAACCATACCATATCTTGAGACACCATTGTCTCCTTGGAAGTTTCCTTGTTGACACCGAAGACTCCATAGCCTTCATGCTTGCTGAAATCTCCACTTTCAGCTTCCATGGTAGCACCATAATCTCTAACTCTCCATGAGCATAAGCTCTCTCCAAATGCAATACTAATGACAATGAGTGTGCTAATTTCTTTTATAATAAACTGAAAATAATGCGTAATCAAATAAACACACAACCAAGAAAACTATACATAAATATTCACCATGACCAAGAGCCCACCCAAGCTCTGATACCATGTTAACAATCCTAAAATGGAATTGATCATGGTGATATACATAGATTAAGCATAATTATGGTGGATTAAACCACACTAAGAACTCCATAACTAGAGAGAGAAACAAACTAAAGGGAAAGAAAACAAACTAAAGGGAAAGAAAATTAAAAAGACCAAAAATAAGAAACATTGGTGCTATACACCGGATTTGGCGGAGGGGAAAAACCCAATGGAAAAAAGTGCCATGGCTTCGAGTTCTTATTAAGAGAGTACAAGCGCTAGTCCTGCACTGGGGTGGATGTATGTCTGCATTCTCAGGTGGGTGGACATCAATAGCTTCAGGATGTAAAGATAACCCAGAACGTAATCCTACCCATGGAGAAGATGGCAAGGGAAGAAGTGCATCTTCACTAACATATGGTATGGGAACAGTAGGAAGGCTAAAGAGGCACCTATGGTTTTGAAACCGTTCTAAAGACTCACTCACATGGAGCCAAAACTGACACGTAGATTCGTGGGGAAGAAGAACCTGCAAAATGGGAGGGGTTAACAAACAAAGAGTATCCTCGCGCCATGTTTGAGCTCTTTCCTCTTCCGGGAGTCTTTGTTGGTTGGGTCCACGTTGCGGCATCATAATTGCCCAGAGATTATGTTGTTGGGGTGTGACCCCCATGATCTGCTGCATCATACCAGTGCCATAGCGACGAAAATATGTGCCACTGCCAACATATATGGGAAGCATTCCCCAATACCATACGAGCACAGTCGCGACAGTGTGGAAAACGGATGATGTTGCTGGTAGTATAACGCCACAAATTATCTTCCACAGCAATCCTCACCTACTGGGGCATAAAAATATCGGGAGTGCGTCTGAAAAGGTGCAATGCTGTAGGCCCCTTAATGGTCAGGGTGAGTGCTATCTAGGTCCAAAGATGGACTGTATGTGTCCAGCCAAGTCTCCATTTGGTTATTCTGCACAACACATAAGGAAGTGTTCAGATTTTTTACTTAATGCAAGTTGAATGAAGAATGCTAGTATGTACAGGCATGACAGAAATAGAGCTAATAGATTCGATAGATGAATTGCCAAAAAGAAGCTTTTGTAGCATGATAGCTCTTTCAAGAATGAGTTTGCTTTTGGATGTAACATTATGCAAATTGTTTGTGGGGTGTTGAGGAATGGCACAAGTTCCTTTTTGTTCTCTTTTTGGTACCCATTTTAGTGTACGTGCAAGAGATTGAAGTTTAGTCGGTGGTGAGATTTTAGCGATAGGCATAGGAAATGCATTGGGACAAATAGGAGGAGGTGTGAATGGAGATGTTTGAACACTTTTGAGCTTTGGCAACCATATGGTAGCTGTGTTCTTGCCATCCCATTGGGCTTTCAAAATTTTCTTGGGGCTTCAGAGTGCTCGACTCTGACACCTATGCCTGTAGACTTATGGCTGGTAATGTAATTTGATTAGGGAAAGAGTAGAATACCAACGACATTCCAAATAGTTGGAGTTGTAGGAAGAATGCTCTTTCCTTGATAGTCAGGGAGTCTACTTGTGTAGGAGCCTGATTGAAAGTTGTCGGCTTTGTAAGACAAACTTTGACATTGCTTGTGTTTTGAGGAATAGACTCTGAACTTGATTCGGTTGCAATATCCTCCTTCTGATGTGTTGCCTCTGAGATAGAAGTGAGTAAAGGTACCCACTTGCCTTTTCCTTCCCATTTTAGTTTGGAGTATCTCTTCCTGTTCGTCGAGACCTTCTGATGATGTTCGATTGACGTGTCAGCTTGTGTTTCCACCTGGACTCTTTCAGGCTTGGTAAGGCGTGGTTTCTAGTGTTGATTTGGTTTCTGGAAGTGAGGTGGTATTGACCACTTTTGTTCTTGAGTAGATTCAGGAACATAATTATGTTTTGCTGCAATAGTCCTTGCATTCTTCTTTGGTAGCCACAAGGTAGTAGCACCCTCGTAGTATCCTTGTGCTTGCAGAACCTTCTTTGGGATCCACCGTTGTTGAGTGGTCTTGTTGGAGGTGAAACTGTTGGCTCTGGTAAACCTCCTCTTTGGTTTTGTATTCCTTGGATGTTCTTTGGTAGCATTGGATCTTGGTTTGCGAGCTGCTTTAGGTAACCAGATTTGAGTTCTAAGTGCCTCCCCCCTTCCGTAGCCTTGTGCATATAAGAGAGATGTTGGCACATGCCATCCTTGAGTACTGTCATTGTCATTATTCACCCAAATCATTGGATCTTTTGAGGTTGTCTCTATGACAGTAGTGATGGTCTCCACCTTTTGAAAAGATGGGAGTGCCGAAGCACTTGATCCTGTAAGGTGAGTAGAATTTACCAACAAGGTGTATTGTCATGAGTTCCAGTCCAATCCGCATCTGGTGGTTCTAATCCATGATCTGCCTAGAACAACATCCACCACTGCTTGGCTCTTGTTATAGCAACATAAAAAGTCACGTGCATAGATTGATCCTGAATGGACATATTAATACAGCACTTGCCTAGGGCTGGGGTTTCATCACCAGAGAAACTCTGGAAGTTCAATGATGCATTGGTGAGCAAAGGTTGGCCTAATGATGTCCACGTTTCATAAGACAAAACATTGCAGTCGGCTCCCGAATCTATAAGTGCAGACGCTGCAAAGATTGCTCTTTGAGTAGGGATCCTTACTTCAATATGAAAGGGATCTACAAAGTCTTCATCATCATTTAAGTGGAAGGCCATGATAGCTGCCTTGCGGTGCTCTCATGCTAGTGCTACTCTCTAGCCTGAGCTTCTTCTTTTGCTTGACTTTGTAACAAAGCTTGAGCTTTTTTACGTGTCTGGCTAGCATGTATGCGTATCAGCATATCATCTGTTAGAGGTTCTTAATAGCGCTTCAAGCGGCTACCATTGATGAAGTTAGTCATTGGCTCTCCATCTAAGGTTTCCAACCTTACTGCACCACTCGCACTAAGCTCGTTGATCACAAATGGACCAAGTCCTCGCATTTTCAGCTTGCGTTTTTGTTTCTTCAATGTATAAAGCAACTATAAAGCAACACTAGATCACCTCTCCTGAAGCGACTTGTCTTCACATGCGTATCATGCCAACGCTTTTGGCGTCATTTTTCAGCATACATGCCAATGACTGCCAATAGCCTGTCTTCATCTAGCCTCTCCAATTCATCGATCCGTGTAGAGAATTCATGATCCATCCACTCAAGTTGTTTTGCAACTCGAAGTGTAGGTACAATAAATAAAATCGGAAGGATAGCGTCCAATCCAAAAACTAGATTGAAAGGTGTCGTGCCTATGGACGTTTTGTAAGCAATTCGGTAAGCCCACAGAACTGAGTGAAGTTTTTGTTCCCAATCTGTTCTATGTCCCTCAACAATCTTTGTAAGCGCAGTGCAAAGAGTCTTGTTTGTGCTCTCAGCTTGACCATTTGCTTGCGGGTGATAAGGCGCAGACCTCTTATGAATGACCATAAAGTCTTCCAAAAGAAAGGCAATGACTTCATTGACAAAATGCACACCTTGGTCACTCACAATCTCAATAGGTAAACCGTAGCGTGCAAACACATGTTCGTATAAAAACTTTGTAGTGGTCCTAGCATCGTTTTTTACTGTGGCTTTTGCTTCTACCCACTTCATAAGATAATCTATGGCTACAATGATATACTCAGCATGTGTATGGCGTGCTGGTGGTTTAATCGGTCCCAGAAAATCAATTTCCCATTTTGCAAAAGCTCTAACCCCCATAATTGGTCTCAATGGCATGTCCTCATACTTGGTAGGAGGTTTGGCTCTTTGACATTGATCACATCGTTTGACATACTCTGTTGCATCATGAAAAAGCATAGGCCACCATAGTCCTGACCATAGTATAAGTTTGGTAGTTGTTTCTCCACAGAAATGTCCACCCCCAACTCCTAAATGTGCATGAGTCAATACGCTAAGGTAGTCACTCTCACAAACACAAGTCCGTAGGTTTCCATCTTTGCCCCTTTTGTACAGTTGGCCTTCAATAATCTGAAAACTCGCTGCTTCTACCTCTATGGCTCTCTTTCTATGCCTAGGCATCTTATCGTCCGTATGACCTTGCGTAGTCAATACGCTAAGGTAGTCACTCTCACAAACACAAGTCCGTAGGTTTCCATCTTTGCCCCTTTTGTATAGTTGGCCTTCAATAATCTGAAAACTCGCTGCTTCTACCTCTATGGCTCTCTTTCTATGCCTAGGCATCTTATCGTCCGTATGACCTTGCGTCAAATACTTCACAATGTACGAACTCCAATTGGGTGTTGTTGAAATATAAAACAGAGTCACATGAGGAATGGGTTTCCTTTGTTTGACAAGTTTTACAATTCCATACGTACTCTTCTATATCAGCATGAAGTGTTGGCCACCAATAGCCTTCCCACAAAACTCTTTTAACCGTATCCTTTCCAGAGACATGTCTGCCTCCTAAGCTCACGTGGACATATGAGATAATCTAATCATATTGATCAGGGTCAGGGCATAGACGGAGTATTCCATCTTTTCCCAATTTATACAATCGTCCAGAAAGAAGCTTATAAGGAGCGCAATGCTCTAAGGTCATTATCTTTTTATTGGTGGAGTTAACAAATCCTGTCGTTAAAACTTGAATGATGGGTTCTGCCCATCTTAGTGCTGTCTCAACCAAGAATAGAGTAGCGTCAGGAATATCATCATCTACACCAATGGGTGCTTCTCCTGAAGTTATCCTGGAAAGATGATCAGCCCGCTGATGCATTTTTCCCTTCTTTACCGCTACTTCAAATTCAAACTCAAGTAGAATAACAAACCAACATACAATCCTTCCGGTTGCACATGGCTTGTTCACAAGGTAAAGCAAAGCTTGATGATCTACGAAGAATGTAAATTTGTTGGCTAAAAGGTAATGTCAAAGCTTCTTCATAGCATAGATCATAGCTAAGCCTTCTCTTTCCGTGGTGGTGTAATTCTTTTCAGCACTATTCAACTTGCGGCTAGCATATGAGACTGGAAAGTCCATTTTGTTCTCGCCTGGTTGAGCTAAAATACAGCCAATTACAAAAACCAAAGCATCTATATGTACGTGGAATAAATTATCCCAATCCGATGACCTGAGAATAGGTGCCGTCACTAATGCTTTCTTCAGCTTTTCAAAGGCTCCTTCACAATCTCTGTCCATTCAAATACAACAAGGAGTGCGTACAATGGCTGTGCTATTTCAGCATACATGTAGATAAATCTACGATAATAGCCGCAATGACCCATGAAAACTTGTACCCCTTTTGCATTGTAAGGTCTAGGTAGCTCAACAATAACAGCTATCTTCTCCGCATCCATGGATATACCATTCCTAGACATAATGTGGCCTAGAATCTTCCCTTGCCTAACCATAAACTTGCATTTATCAGGGCATATGCGATACACTCTGCATTTCTCAAAGATTTTTTTGAGATGCTCTATGTGTTCTTCTCTGTCGATGGAATGCACACACAAGTCATCCATAAATATTTCAAGAAATAATCACAGGTATTCTTTGAACGCATGGCTCATCAGCCTTTGAAATGTGGCTGGAGCGTTAGTCAAACCAAAAGGCATGACTCTATATGCAAACACTCCCCATTCTGTAGCAAATGCGGTTTTGTGTTGATCCATGGGATCAATAGATACCTGGTTGTAGCCTGAAAATCCATCAAGAAAATTGTATGCCTTCTGACCAGCTACCCTCTCCAATACATGATCAGTGAGTGGAAGCGGATAGTGGTCTCGGACAGTAGCAGCATTTACTTTCTTTAGATTGACACATACTCGTAGTTTTCCATTCTTCTTAGGTACTACCACAATCGGTGAAACCCATTTTGTATGTTCAATCTCATAAATAAATTCAACCGCTAACAGCTTGTCAATCTCTTCTTTGATCTTTTTGGCAAAATTATTGTTATACGTGTAAGGACGCTACTTGGACGGCTTGGCATCCTCTCGCATGGGTATTGTATGCTGGCAGATCTTTGGATCTACCCCCTTAAGGTCTTTGTAACTCCAAGCAAATATATCTCGATACTCTCTCAGAGTAGAGATTAGCAATTCTTCCTCCGCTTGGGTTAAGTTTGTGGAAATCCACACGTTACGTGGCTCTTCGCTTGGTTCTGCCAGGTCTATTTTCTTGGCGTCCTCAGGGCCATCATAGGAAACTCCTGGTTCCTCAGGTTTCTGTCGAATAGGTTGTTGCAAGACTATTTTCCGATCTTGTATGGTGAATTTCTTGAAATTTGAGGGGATATTTGTTGTATCCTCTTCTTTCTCCGAGTCATCACTCATAGAAGACCATGCTACTTTTAGCATTCTCTTCCGTTCTTGCACTAGAGCTTTACGCTCCACTCTCATCATGGTGCTTTGTTTAGTCTTGACTGAATGCACTGAAGCCTCAGATTTTAGCTTCAGTTTTTGTTTTTTCTTCTTCTTTGGGTTGTCACTCTCCTTCTCGTTTAGATTTTGCACTAATTGGAAGCCGTATCTCCATTTCATCTCGTCTTTGATGCAATCGTGAGCTCCCAAGTAGTACAAGTACTCGTTCTTCCCTACAAAGTTTGGAGGTGGAATAAAGTCCTCTTTATCCACATCTTCTCTTTCTTTTTGTTGTTATTGTCTCTTTTCCTTGACTTCCTGTTTGCGAAACTTCCGGTGACTCTTTGAAACTTACGTTTTGGTTTGTCACTAGGAATACTCAGCAAGACCTCTCTGCCCTTTAACAACAATCTTATCTTCTCTAACTCTGATTCAGGGACTATGGCATCGTCATCAGAATCCTTCTCATCAAAGGATTCTAAGCATCTATCCTCATCTCCTTCGTCAGTTGAGCCGTACTCAAGAGGGGATACTTCCTCTATAGATACCATATCTCCATGATTTGTTTGCTTCATATCTAGGGGCTTCTTGAGGTTCCTCTGCATAGATCGGTCTTAGCATTCTTACGGGAATAATGTCATACCCATCTGGATCACAAAACTGTGTTTGCCTTGGCAATGCACAAGTGTCTATGGTAGCTAAAACATGGTTCCATTCTAAGGGATCTATCAAGTTCTCAGGAAAAGGTATAGGGATATACGCCTCATCCGTCACACTTCTGTCTATGGTAACATTTCCAGGTTGCAAGTCTCGACAAGATGCTCCACAGATCCATAGATCAGCTCTTCCTTCAGACATAGTTGCTCCCGATGCTTCTGAAGAAGCAGAGTCACATCTTGATAAGCATGGTTTTTCAGATTCACCCTCGTGGTTACATTCTCATGTCTGAGGTACAAGTAATTGTAACCCCAGTCTTGAATCATTTTGAATTGGCGCATGAATGGCCTTCCTAGGATCACTTCGTAATTTGTGTTCTTGCCAAAGTCTACAATAGCAAAGGTATGTTCGTACTCAATGCCACATGACTTGACTATAACGTTCTCAAGCAATCCTATGGGACTCTCTAGATTTCCGTCTGCCAATTGCAAACTCATCCTTGTACTTCTAATTGCAGGTTTTCCCCACATTTTCCATACAGTTTTTGTTGCTATACTCACCCCTGCTCCGCTATCTAGAATAGCTATAGATTCAATCTTGTTGATCTCCATAGGAAGCGTAGTATTTCCTTCATCTTCACAATGCTTGCCAACTTTGTTCACAGGAACCAGAATTGTTTGCTTAAGCATTAGCTCAGAAGCCTTTGCCTTCAACAACCTTAACCTGGATGTTCCGGTTCCACAATCCTTGCTCAGTTAATTGTGTAGCCACTTCTCCCCACAATCTTGGCCTAAGCTTTAAGAACTCTGCGAGTGGAATGGTACACGTAACTGGTGCCGACATTAAAGCTTGCAAACTCCCTATGTCTCGTTCCTGATGAGGTTGTCATCTCATTGATGGTACTCACATGATTTGGCTATGTGCTTCGTACGGTCCTAAATATGAGGGCAGTGTCTTGCATGTGAGCTTGTTGCTCTGAGCTGAGACAACAGTCTGAGCATCATCTCGTAGAGATAAAGCATCTAATTCTTGAACCCTTTGATTCGAGAATTCTACTATAAAGAACGGTGGTGACTTGTCAGAAGATGCTAGATCCTCAACTTGTTTTTGCACTACTTCCCACATCTCCCTTGCTACTGCTTCCTCTATTTCAGGAATTTCATCTCCAAAATCCGTGGTAGTCAATGGTTTTGACTCGTCTGCATTGGTATGAGGTAAATTATCTCCTTCAGGCATTTCTGGGAAATGTAGAGATACAACTTCACTTCCCTTTTCCATGCTTGGCGTGGCTTCTGGTATCGTCTCTAAGTTAGGCTTCAGAGAAGCAGGTCCTCTTGCGTACATAGGTGGTGGGCCGTCTATTAGAGTCTGAGTATCCCTAATCAACTGCTTATGGATAGCCAAGTTGATTGTCTCTTCACGAGGGTTGGGATATTCTTGCAGCTTCTTAGGTAGCTCGGTCAGAGCTGTGATCCTACTATTATATGCTTGAAGCGCAGCATCTAAAGGCTCGTACACCTTGTCCACAAGGACTGATCCTCCTGAGCTTTCCTCAGACTCGGATACTTTTTCCTTTTTCTCATTTTGAGTTTTCTCTCCTATTTGTTTCGTTTTCAACATTCCTTCTAGCTCTTTTGGGATAGAGTTTCCTCCATGAGAGCTCTTCTGCTCCTTCGACTTCTTACTCCCCTTGCTGCGTGGTTTACGTCAAGTGGATTTCTTTCTCTCTTTTCCATCTTTGGATAGAGCCTTAATCTCAAAGGGTTTCTCAACAACCTCTTTGACATTCTTTTGCGCTTGGGCTCTAGTCACTACTCTTAGCGACACTAGTTCGTTCTCCTTCTCAGATGTCGTGGGTGATGGAATCACTTCAACGTAGTTGAGGGACGCTTTAGCTTTTTGTGCTGCCGGATCCGCAGGCTTCAATAAATAATTCTTTGGTAGATGGTTAATGCTACACCCTAGGCAAAACCTCTCTATAGTTGGAAATGTAGATGTTGTGCCTATGTAGCTAAGAGGGGTCGTCTCTTGTTTAGACATTCTCTCGCCCAATGTGGTCCACCACATTCATAGCATGGTCCTGTTTGTTGCGTAGGGTATAGTCTCTTTGTAGGATATGGTCCTGGATAACCTTGAGTCTTGGTTGGCTAAGATCCTAAAAGCATCAAAGAGCTTGGGTCTCCATTAAAGTCATGAACTAGGCTTGGTCCGGTTGGGTTCTCAAAGTAGGGTACGACAAGAGGATGCTCCACTTCAATGTAGTATGATTGAGAGCTAACCATCTCCATACCTAATTCAGGATTCTCATATTCCACATATCTAAAGGAAGCTGTGCCAGGTGGAGGAGGTTGAGCTCCTAGCACCGGTCGTGCTTGCTCTTGAGCAACTAAGGTTCTCTCATGGTTCACAACTTGCTGCCTAGGTGCAGAGTTGGCTGCTTGTTCCCTTTGTATCCTTGCAATGTGATTGCAGTCCGAAGTCACATGTGTGTAGTTCCATTTACAAAGCTGGCACCACTTCTTTGTTGGTTGATTGGTGAGAAGGTTAGGCACTGCTCGGTTTTATGGCTACCTCCACATCCTCCACAGATGTAGGGGCCTGTAGTAGGTACAGTATGCATGTATGATGGTTGGGGTCGGTAGGAAGGTCTGTAGTATTGCCCCATCTTTTTCAATACTATCTCGGCAATCTGATCTGGATTAACTAATGGCCCACTAGAGTCAGAGCGCTTCCTAGAGCTACGTTTATCGTCCGGATGACTATCTTGGTTTCCCATGCCAGTCATGTCAAAGTTGTCATCGTAATCCATGGCATCCATGCAACACTCATTGAAGATGACATGCTTCTTTGCGTACAAGTGAGCGTGAAGCGTCTTGTTTCGCAAGCCTTCCAGGAAGATAGAAATTAATCTTCCTTAGCTTGGCTTCTCATTATCAGGGCATCGATTGATGTACTGCTTTAGCCTATTTACGCAATCTCGCACAGATTCTTGATCTTTTTGCTTAAAAGCGTAAATTTGAGCTACCGCATTGTGCTTAATTCCCATTTTTGAAAACGTAGCTATAAAGCTCTTTTCCAGCCCATCGAAAGATCGCTTTGCCTTAGGCTCTAAAGTCTAAAACCATGATAAAGACTTACTCTCTAGCGTCAAGCCAAATCCTTCGATTTGCGTATGCATATCCGTGACTTGCTCTGCATGTATAGCTTGCTTAAAAGCTGCTATATGGTCATATGGGTCACCGGATCCATCATACTTCTTGACAAGCTTTTGCAGCGCAGATGGTCTCACTTTTCTAGAATATTCATCGTCATGTCTCCTATATGAGTCTCGGCCTCTAACTCTAGGCTCTTCAAATGTCAATTCTCTTGGTCTATGGGGTTCTCTTGGAGGTACATATCCACTTGCTCGTGGTCTTTCTTCTCCCCTATATTCTCTAATAGCCTCGGGTCTCCTCGTAGGATCAATCGTTGGGGGAAAGACTGGTCCTCTAGCAGTTGTTCGCATGGAAGGTGCTGGTCGAGCCACACTTGGGGTTCTAGCAGTGTTTCTCCTCGAAAGGCAGATTCATCTGGACGTGCCGTGTCTAAGGTAGACATCTCAGTGAAAAGGGGTCTTCCTTTCCATGTCAATTCCCTAACCTCTGGCCATTCAAGGGTTCTAAAGTCGTTCCCCCATCTATCATGAACATGCTTAGTGAAACCTTCTAGATGCTCTACAGTTATTGTATGCGTGACTGAAAGCTCTAAGCTCGGGTGCTTAGTGGTTGCATAGTAGGTTTCTACCACATCCCTATACACCTCTTTAATTGGGTCGTCTTGATAGATTTTAACTACTGGAATTTCTTTTACTATTTCCCATGGGTTTTTCTTGGTCTCTTTTTCTTTACCCGTTCTTTCTCTATCCTCCCAATTCATGTCAGAAAATAATTCTTCAAGTAAAGAAATGGGCGTACCTGGTCTGCGCGATGTTCCTAGCACATTTGGGTCCGATGGAAGCTCCTCCTTCTGCTTTGCTTGTGCGCTAGGTTGAAGTACACCCAAAGCATCCACTTGTTCAGGATTTTTGGTGACCTCGTAGCGTACTCCATTTCTACCCATGTACATATCGTCTTGGTAGTTTACCCATGGTGTTGGTTCAAACGCAGAATGAATGTCTGCAATTTTAACAACAAACCGGCTCATTGGATCTTTGTAGATCTCACCGCCATGCGCGTTTGTATACAAGAAATGGAGTCTCATGTTGTCAATCAACTCCCCATATGGGATTTCAAATGGATTAGTAGAATCTGCCATACCAATGGGTGTGGATGGTCTATTCATGCCAAATGACTCGTTTACGTCCATTGAAATATCACTCGCGATTCTTGAGAGGCTCTCTATTTGAGACTCCGAAGATGTCTCGAGAATGCTCTCGAAGTTACCAACAACCGATTGAGTGCATCTCCCTTGAGTGGTTACCCTAGATAGTGCACTAGTGTTACGTCCCCCTAGTATTGTTCCCAAGCGTAGATGCATATGCTATTTTTAGCACGTTGCAGTGTCCAGTTTTAGATTTTTTTAAAAAATTTCTTGGCAGTGACCAGATTTTGCCAAGATAGGTTTTAAACCCCCCCGAACAATACTGCACAAAAAAATATTTCACTTTTTTCGGGTAAGTTTTTTTTAAATTCTCGACCTATTTTTAGTGTATTTTTTTGTATGGGGTTTTCGGCTCTGGGACCAAATTTTAGACCATGGGTGCCGTCCCACTCATAGGAACGTGAAACTTAATATCCCAAAACCTAGCACCAGTGTTGAAAAAAAATTTCCAGACTCTTTTTTTTATGAGATATAAAATTAGGTTTTTCGAAACGATGCACTAATTTTTAACACCCAAAAATGCCAACCTCACTATCTAAATTAAAAAGGAAATGCCTAAAAGTAAGCACCCTACCTAACCACTAAATGCAACTAACATGAATATGTGTGCAAATGAAAACTAACATGAAAGTGCTACCTAACCTTGTTTTTTGCGCAGGTGCTAATTTTCGGCCTAGTCTTTTAATGCTGTCTTTTTTTTTAAATAATTACACAAAAAAGGAAGCGGCATGTAGTCGCCGTCATAAATCTCAAGCTATGATAGAGGCTCTCAGGCACCGCGCCGAGAAGTTCAGTGTGGGGACCATTTCTTTGAGAACAGCAATGTACACATCGTGCGGCGTGCCCTTCTCATTGCACAAAATATGAATTATGCTAATTACACAAAAATACGAATTATGCTAATTATACTAATTGTAGATTACACTAATTATGCAAAAAATTACAAAAATTAACAACCACTACATTGGGTGGTTCTTCCTACTAGTTATTGTATATTGATGATTTTAGTAGTAGAACGTGGGTGTATTTTTTGCAAGATAAGGCTAAAGCCTTTAGAAATTTCAAAAGACAGCCTAGTTTGGTAGAGAATGCGATGTGAAAGAGGCTAAAGAAGTTTCAAACATATTAAGGAGGCTGAGTGTATTTTCTTCAAGATAAGGCTGAAGCCTTTAGAAATTTCAAAAGATAGCCTAGTTTGGTAGAGAATGAGATGTGAAAGAGGCTAAAGAAGTTTCAACAAACATATTAAGGAGGAGAATGAATTCGCATTAAGTAAATTTGATACCTATTTTACAAGGAGCATGGAATCAAGAGTGATAAGGCTGAAGCTAGAAAGTTCAAAATATGGCATAGTTTGGTAGAGAATGAGACATGAAAGAGGATGAAGAAGTTTCAAACAAATTGAGGAGGAGAATGAATTCACATCAAGTGAATTTAATGCCTACTAAAGGAGCATGGGACCAACAAAGGTTTAATATTACTTATACTTTACAACAATACTTTACAACAAAATAGTATTGCACAACGCAAGAATCATGCACGCATAGTTGTGGAGATGGTGCAAAGTATTTTTAAAGAACCAAATATATTTTTTAGGAAGCTTATTCTAGTAAAAAACCCTTCAGTTGCATATTTCAGGACTGAAAGCACTAAAGAAGATGTTCTATGCTATTCCTACAAAAACTATTATAAGGCCAGTCGAAATGATTGGTGACACAAGCTTATGGCTATACTTTGGGCCTATCAAATGTCTTACAAGTTACAGCTAGATACACATCATTCTAGTTGGCAAATGGAGTAGACGTTGTGATACTAATGGAATCTATTATACCAAGCTTGGGGATTGTAGTCAGTAAACAACTAACAAAAAATGCAATGGCTGGAAGTTTGATTGACCTTGAGAAACTAGATTGGTAGCATCACACGGGTTAATGGTTAAGAAGTTCCATAGGAAAAAATGGTTTAATGTAAATGTAAAAATAAGGAACCTCGACAAGGGGATCTAGTCCTTATCTTCTGTTAAAATTACAGCAATGTGATGAGCTATGGTGGATCAAATACTAGAATCAACATCATTAACAAAGTGATTAGCAAGTAATTAACAAATAGCTTAATGTAAGCATGGATAATCAAAAACCAGTAAATTCTCATTAGGCCAATGCCTCAATTTATAGTGTTTACATCCAAGCATCTAATCCCACTGATTTCTCCTTGATTCACTCCACCTCTTTTCCTTGATTCTCTCCACCTCTCCCAGAATATCTCCACACTTTCTAAATCTTCTCATGCTACCCTTTATTCTCTCCCAGTAGATTCTTCTCACCTTTCACAGGTTCTCTCACATTTATAGATTCTCTTTTGCAGCCTCTAGCCAAGGGCTTGTTCTCGCACACACCCTATTCACTTGTATATTTCAACACCTCCCCTCAAGTGAATACTCCTAGCACACCTAGACCCTATACCAAGTTTCCCTCTTACTTGATAGTCCGCGACTGACCAGTGCCTAGCACACCTCCCCTCAAGTGAACTTAGCACGCATGGACCCTGTACCAAGTTTCTCTCTTACTTGATAGTCCGCGACCAGTGCCTCAAGTCCCTAAACTCATAGTCCTTGACACTCTCTCTCTCTCTATGTGTCCAAGGCTACTACAAGTGCCCACGACCTTGACTAAAGTGCTCACACATACATCTACCACGTGGCCTACATCATCGGTGGCTCAGAGGTGGTTTTACTTTGTTGGGGCACATTACATTGGGTTGTGGGGTCTCTCTCTCTCTCTCTCTCTCTCTCTCTCTCTCTCTCTCTCTCTCTCTCTCTCTCTCTCTCTCTCTCTCTCAGAGATTTTCACATGGCTCCTCACTCTTTGGAGCCTCACATCTTCTCTGGTCTTCAGTCTTCTTGTCGGGGCAGCTTCTCTTCACGCGTCCATGTCTTCCTCTTCTTTCAATCTTGTTGTGGCAGCTTCTCTTCTCGTGTCCATGTCTTCCTTCATCTTTTCTTCTTGGTGTGGATCTTCCTCTTGGAAAGAGATGTTCTTCTTCTTTCATGGCTGGGGTCATGAGCTTGTCCGTCAGTTCTTGCTCCATGTGAGCAACATGTTTAAACATTTTGTTGACAGTTCTTTTGGGCTTTTGATGTTTATCTTATGTCATTATGCAATGCAAACCCAAATCTATGCGGGAGGTCTTACCTCTTGCCTTATTCTCGACAAGGGCAGTGTCTGATCTCATTTTTACACTGATGTAATGTGCCTAATACATAATGCATATAGCATTCATTCTTATGCACATTCCCAAATGCAACTCTGGCTGTGAATAATCTTGAATTTGAGTGAGATTTACAGGCATTAACCAAGGGTTAAATGCAAAATGATGATTACCATAATTTTATCAGGATAATTTTACCAGAAACATTAAATCAAGGGTAACCAATTTGTACGGAATAGTTGGAGTATCAAACCAACTCCAAATTTCAATCTCAAGTTATAGGGATCTGTATATCAGATACCTAATGGTTAATTTGAACCCTCAATTGTACCAAAATATAGTGATTAGCATTGATTAATCACTAATTAGTAAATTAATCACTAATTAGCAAATTAATCATTGATTAATCATAAATTAGCAAAATTAATCCTATGTTTTGTATGCAAAAAACAGAGTATACGGGAAGCCTAGATCTGGGGCCTTAGACTTGAAATGAGCTCAAATCCTTTCAAGGCCATCAATAGCAATTAGTCTAGTAGAGCATTAAGCCAAGAAACCCAAGATTTGACCAAACATTGAATGCTTAATATCTGTTTTACCAAAGTCACCTGCAGATAATGAAGAGCTTGGATCTCACTGTAGACTTGATCAAATCAATTTTTGACTTCACCAGCTTGTAGAGCATACTTGAAAACACTTGGGGCTACGAGAAATTAGATCCATTTGATCTGGAGCAGCTGAAATGTTAAATTTTCTCAGAAAAAATAGCACTGCAGAAAAACGTGATTTCTCCTAGATGCGCCGGCGGTTTCCGCTTCTGATTCGACTGGCTGGAGCACAAATGAGTTGGCTATCTATGGCTAGAAGGGTTTGGGCACAAATGAGTTGGCTATCTATGGCTAGAAGGGTTTGGGCTAATTTTGAGTGTGCAAGGAGAGGGAGCTCCTCCACTAGCTGGGGATACAGACGTTAGTTGAAAAATAACTAAAAATTTTGATTATTTTCTAATTAATCCTAATTAACTAGATAATGGGCTATTAAACTTGATGAATTCTAGGCTTGGCTCTGATACCATGTTAAAATTACAGCAATGTGATGAGCTATGGTGGATCAAATACTAGAATCAACATCATTAACAAAGTGATTAGTAAATAATTAAGATGTGATTAGTGAGTAATTAACAAATAGCTTAATGTAGGCATGGATAATCAAAAACCAGTAAATTCTCATTAGGCCAATGCCTCAATTCATAGTGTTTACATCCAAGCATCTAATCCCACTGATTTTTCCTTGATTCACTCCACCTCTTTTCCTTGATTCTCTCCACCTCTCCCAGAATATCTCCACACTTCCTAAATCTTCTCATGCTACCCTTTATTCTTTCCCAGTAGATTCTTCTCACCTTTTCACAGGTTCTCTCACATTTATAGATTCTCTTTTACAGCCTCTAGCCAAGGGCTTGTTCCCGCACACACCCTATTCACCTGTATATTTCAACATCTTCAAGGTTGGTTCCAATAGGGAAAAGAAATTGAAATATCAAGGTATGGGACCATCTAGAGTCGTAAAGATCACTCCACAAGGCTTGATGAGAATTGAAATGCTCGATGGTGTCAAAATGGAAGGATATATCAATGGGAGTACACTAAAAAAGTTTCATGGAGCCCTGGCCTAAGACATGCTAGCCCATGGACATAAGGGTGGATTGGCATCTTGGGGGAGATTTGAAGACAATTAAATGCATGATGGGTTGTGCTCAAGGCGCGACATCAAGATGGCCTTGTCCATACTGCAATGCTCAGATTGATATTCCTAGGCAGAAAAAGACAAATGGAAAAGGTATACAGAAGGTTGGTTCTGTTGGGAAGGACGCCATAGAGTTTGTGAAAAGATGCAAAGAATGTCAAAGATTTGCTATTCCACAACAAAAAGACAGGATGCCACCACTCACCCCTATAATTGTAAGAAAACCCTTTGAGAAATGGGAGATCAATTTTGTTGGACCCATTAGTCCAATAGCGCATCCGTCTCACAAGCCCGATATGTGATTGTGGCCACATATTATTTTACAAAGTGGGCAGAGGCAAGGGCCTCTAAACAATTTGATGCTTGAACCACAGTCAAATTCTCATACGAACAGATCATTTCTAGAATTGGTTGCCCACTTGAGTTAATCAGTGAGACCAAGGTTCGCATTTCATTAATGAGGTGATTGAACACTTACTTACAGGATTCCTTGTAGTATATCACAAATCATCACCTTATTATCCACAACCAAATGGTCAAGCAGAGAGCACCAGCAAGATTCTATGTGCCATTTTGACAAAAACCTTAGAAGCCAGTCGCACGAATTGGAAACACAAGCTGATTGCAGCTCTATGGGCTTATCGTACAATCGTATAAGGTAGCAACGCTTCTGCCTAATTTATGGCATTGATGCGGTGATGCCAATGGAGTTTTTAGTTCCAAGCCTGTAAATTGTAATACATGAAAGGCTTACTAAAAATGCACTAGCCGCCGAGAGATTGGTTGATTTGGAAAAACTTAATGAAACCAGGCTAATTGCATCACATGGGCTTATGGTCGAGAAATAACGAAGAAAATGTTAGATTGACCATAATCTAAAACACAAGGAACTAAAAACTAGAGACCTCATCCTCATGTATGGAGTTGGAGGCACCAAGAAAAAGAAACTCAAATATAGAGGGTTAGTACCTTTCAGAGTGTCCGAGATCACCCCTCAAGGGTCAGTCCGAACTAAAACCATCGAGAGGGAGTAGAAATGGAAGGTTACATTAATGGGAGCAAACTCAAAAGTATTACAGATCCCTGACCCAGGAAATGCTCGCACAAGAGCATCTTCTAAAACAAAAGAAGGAGCTAGCCAAAGAAAAAATCTGACAAGCTCTAGAAGAAGCCAAGGCAAGGGAAGCCAAGGCAAAGCAGAGACTCTAGGAAAAAATGCTACATGTGAACATGGCTTCACTCCCTTTGCTTGACGAGGAAGACTTGGACATTGAGCCTACACGTCTCAGTGTAAGATTTTCTACAAAAAAGAGTCATACTAAAAGCATTGCATTAATTGATATGGGATCAAGTCATAACTTGATCTCCTATGAAACATGGGTAGCTCTAAACAAACCTCACCTCGAGGCATCTAATGCACAAGTTTGCAGCCACAAAAACCAGGGGATTTTTTTAATGTTATATTTCTATAAAAAATAATCCCTTGGTTAGAAAGGTATTTGTCGTGCCTGCAAGATCCATGGAGGAAGAGATGATTCTTGGAAGATCTTGGATTTACGCCAGTAATTGTCACATCCAATGGGACGAACGGGCAGCGCAACTCAATTATGGCAAGGACACCATCACTATGCCATTATGGAGTCCATTAAATAAAGGAAAACAGGCAATGAATATTTGACATGGAGCCGCCCCAATACTAAAAAAAGTAGAGGCCATAACAGAGAAAGCGTCCACGTCACAACCTCATCTCCATATAAGAAAACCACAAGCAAAGCAGCAAAAGTACCCAGTACATCAACAGTGGATTCCCCCAAAAACCAGCTTTGAGCCCAAGGGTACTATGATATAGACAAGTCCACATGGGAATCCAGCCAAAAAAGCCATGCTACAAGTAAGGGACCAGGAAAGCACCCCAAGGACAGAAAGCAATACTCCAAGCAAGCCCGCACTCAACTTAACATTCAAAAGCGGTGGGTCCGTAAGGACTTACTTTACAGCACAGGGCTTCTATCAAGGAAGTGCAACAATATGGCTACCAAAGGCCCACCAAAAACCCTATGTTGTGAGCACCTTCAGGAGGACAACAGAAGAGACCAAGAACAAACAAAACCAATCCACAGCTAAATCAAGTGATAAAGAAGAACCAACATTGGTCTGGCAAAAGTAAGTTGTTCAATCAAGTAAACATGGGAGTGCGTACCACCAATGTCATCCACCAAGGAGAGAAAGAGCTGACCAAAATTATAGACTAAGGTAAAGAAGACGTGCTCTCACATGCACAAGAAACAAAACAAGTTCACTAGGAATTCAGTAGATACACTCCTCAACTGGATGGAGGCAAAAATCTGAAGCTCTCACTCTGAATTGAAGCGGTTGCAATAATAAATACCCACACGTTCCAAAGTATCCCATTGGTTTACATTGACATCAATGGAGAAGAATCATAAAGGTATCCATCCCCAAGAAAGCGGGTACAAGGTAAAAGAGTATGCCTTTCATGCCATGAGGCACATTCATTTGTTTCACATGCATAATATGTGGCCTTGACTATTTGAGCATATAGGAAGCCATAGGGTATCAAAATTTACATGCATAAGGAATCGGACAGTTTCACACCATGAATGGGTCCGGGTTACTTCACGCCGTGAAACACTCAGAACCGTTTCATGCCGTGAGACACTTTAAAATGGTTCATGATGTGAACCGACTCTAGCACTTCACATTGTGAAACGGTCACAAGCCCTCCATATATCGTAAGCTAACACGTGGCATTCCCATTTCAGATGGCCACTAGGATCGACGGGGCTGAATCATAAATATTGTCTTCCCTTTGTGTGCATTCTTTTTCAACCTACTCCGTGTGATCTTGCTGCATTCAATCTTCATCACTCTTTATCACGCTGAATTGTGTCTACGTCGATGTGTGTTACTTCCTTCTTGCTTGTTGCGACCGTCACTCTCAAGGAGGAGTACGTTATCCACCTTCATTTGTTTCATTCGTATGAATAAAATCAATGTGGGTACATATTAAATCGATTTATATCTTATCAATCGATTGCATATGTCACTTCCCCTTTCTTTCGTTGTTGTTTTTCACAATCCATTGCATGTAAAAATGTTCATCTCTCCCCAAATTGATTCACAAGAACATGAGATTTTAAACCCATGAAATAGCAGTCTGCTATTTCACGAGGTTCACACCAACCCCTCGAATGGAATAACACCGCACTGAACCCTTGAAATTAGTTGTTCATACCACACCTACATCACTAACCCCGCTTCTCCACTATAAATCATGACCCACCAACCCTGCTATCTCACAAAGTAATACCCTGCTATCTCACGAAGTAATAATCTACTATCTCACATGCTAAGCCCTTCACGAATTAAGCATCTCACATGATAAGCCCTTCATGGCTTAAGCACCTCATGTGCTAAGCCCTTCTCATGACTTTAGCATCTCACGTCTTAACCATCTCACATGCTAAGCCCTTCACGGCTTAAGCATCTCACGTGCTAAGCCTTTCACGGCTTTAGCATCTCACGTCTTAACCACCTCTCAAGTGCTAAGCCCTTCACGGCTTTAGGATCTCACATCTTAACCATCTCACGTTCTAAACCCTTCATGGCTTTAGCATCTCATGTCTTAACCACCTCATGCACTGCTATTTCATGACCTGCACCTTCATGAATTAAATCTCATTTCCACATACACCCGTTATTGCTCACCCCACTAACACTCTTTACATTAATACACAAACACACACACACACACGCGCACACACACACACGCACGCACCAAAAAAAGGAAAAAGAAAAAGACAAAAGAGAAGGACCACGAGCTTCTACCAGTCATTACGACTAATGCTCTTTTCAATGTTCCAAATGGCTTCCTCTGCTACATTAGACCCTGGAGTGGAAGGGAATCTGGCTATCACTCAGGCCATTACACAACGGGGTTGCCAGTGGTGGACAGAAGGAAGAGAGCATCTGGAGAGGCACTAAACTCAGCTTATCTTGGGCCATATGCGCAGAAGTTTCAGGGCTTTATAATCAGCACAGATATATAAACAGCTCATGGAAAGATTTTGCTCCAATACCATAGCCTAAAGTGCTAACAAATATTGGCTGGAGGATACAAAAGTCAAGGACAAGCTGGAAAAGGTGGGCCTTGGCCGAATGGCAGAAATCCTCCCCCGCACTATCAACACAAACTTATGTGCGGAGTATTTAAAGACTTATGACAAATCTACCAAGAGGGGTACAGTGACAAAGTCAGATGACACAACTGAGCAAGTCCTCACAGAAGAGCTAATATGCGACACTCTACAGTTGCCCCACCAATCCTAACACATATACACAGTTTTGAGCAAATGCCCATGGAAGACATGTTGAAGAGGATTTCCTATAACTCCAATGGGGCAGAATATAAATGTCCATGCTTATGCAAGTTAAACCCATGGATAGGTATAACAGGGTCCCCCTAAACCGCCTCGCCAAGGTTCATGAAGAAAAAGAAGAAGACTGGGCATGATACATTCATCGTGAAATGGAGAATCATCTAAAGTCACACCAATCTAAGGTGTGTAACCCCTATCTCCTTACAAGAGTGCTTAGCCATGCAGCTGACCTTTCAGCTCCAGAAGGCACACAGGGAGCACAAATACCCCAGGCTGTAGCACCCTTGGAACCATCTATTATCATTCCCGTAGTGCTGTAACAAGGACAAGCAGTCTTAAAAGAAATGAAAGAGTTGTTACAGGAAATGAAGAAAGGTAAGAGGAACAAGAAAGACAAGAAGATGAGGGGAATCCTCCAACAAGTTGAAGCTGAATCCTCCAACAAGTTGAAGTTGAATCCCAGCACTTGGACGTAGAAGTGTCACAAGAGATAGCATCATTGAAGCATGCGCTAAAAGCAGACAGAAGCACAGGGCACTGAAGGGATACCAGCAAGCACAGCTCTCCTGAGAGTCCCCTTCACACACCACGCTCAAATGGTATTCCCAAACCTATCACTACTCTGCGATCCTATCATTTCGGATCAGCCACCTTCGGCGGAGATAGGTGTAGAACAAGCCCCAGAACAACAAGTGCCCCAGACAAATGTGGATACAAGATATGAAGAAGCTACATCAGCAAAACCAGATGCCACATGGGAAGACCAAGATACTGAAAAGATAAAGAGAGCAGAAGAGCCTACAAGCCCCCACAATAAGAAGAGGACAATCAAAGATACGAGCACAATTAGAGAAGGTTCTTTCCTACACAACTTGGAAGTTGATACATCCCTATCGATATTCCCACTAACCCTCTAGCCCCCGAGGAGATGTCAGCACCCAACCTGTCTCCAACACGGCCATTCAATGAGGTACATAATATCCAACCTCAAGATAACATTGAAGCTTTTACTGACATGACTGTCCTTGAGTCCTTAACAGCTGGCAGAATATGAGGGGTTCATCAGAGCAGGACACCCACTCTTAAAGCCAAAGCTTATGTTCAAGTGTTGATGTAAATCACACCATTTGAACCTACCCGAAGGATCATGCCCGACACTTACTCTGCAGTGGAACCAAGAAGGCAGCCTTATGTGCCTTACCCTCTCCACGCACCAATGCCAGATCTAGAGGAGCTATTACCAACTAGGTGAAGGTACATTATGGGAGAATGTGGTAAAGCACACCAAGTTGGCAAACCCCCACTTAGCTGACCTGCTGGAAAACCAGATTGTTATCTTCATGATTGGCAAGGCACATCCAATTCATTCAAGGGGAGGCTACATAGCCATCACAATAGATGATACCAATCCCCGCATCGAGGATTTTGGTCTACAACCGGATTGGTGGAAAGAAAACCTTACGATTCTAGAATATAGTCATTAGTACCAATGTTCTCCGATAATTCACATGGTTAAACCACACTGAGAACTCCATAACTAGAGAGAGAGAGAGAGAGAGAGAGATTGCACACTCAACACTACCTTACTATTGCTATCCACAGAGAAGGATCACCCTTATCTTCATCAACGGCTTGCTTCCTGTCGTGGAGGTGGTGGAGCTCGGGCGGGCTCTCTTGTGATAGCCGTTGCCATTCTGTAAGATGTTCAACCGCCTAATGTTGCCAAGGGTCCACCAGCTTTGGGTCTTTTTTACAACTTAACCGCCTTCAAGGACGATGTGTGGGTGGATCATCTTCTCCAAGCGGTCCGTTGTGGATCCTTCTGGTAGTCCAAGGTGTTGGCCCACGCATCCTCTCATCGTGTTCCAAGAATCGAGTCCACCTTTGCTTTTGCTTCGCTTTGTCGCCTGCATTGCCTCTTTTGCTCTGCTATGGAGCCTCAGTCCTTCGTTTCACCACCACCAACAACGCACTTGCTAATGGAGTCGCAGCCGTTCTTGGTGCTGCTTCTTGTGGGCAACACTTCGATGATGAGTGGGAGATTCAGTGGGCGCATGCTGCTCTTCTCAGCTCCAACTTTCTCTACAGCTTCCATGGCAACTTTTGTTGGCTAAGGCCAATTTCACATAGCAAGGCTGTAGTCAAAGTTGCCATGGAAGCTGTAGAGAAAGTTGGAGCTGAGAAGAGCAGCATGCGCCCACTGAATCTCCCACTCATCATCGAAGTGTTGCCCACAAGAAGCAGCACCAAGAACGGCTGCGACTCCATTAGCAAGTGCGTTGTTGGTGGTGGTGAAATTGGGGCTATAGTTAGCCCACTCGTTTGTGTCTAGCTTTCTTTTTTAACAAAATAAACAAGTATGAAGCCTTAATCTTAACTTTGGTGAACAAGCTTCAAAGGAGTGTGTGGATAGGCCTCAACTTCATAAGGAAGGCTTAACTAATACATATATATATATATATATATATATATATATTAAGAATCTTTCTCTGCTACGTGACATCTTTTCTACAGCGCATATCTTCCTTGCACGACGCAGTGCCATATCGTGCATATTGCCAACCTTTTTTCCAGTGCTAAATGCGCTATTGGAGGGTCCCGCACAGTCAAGAGCTCTTCTTATCTCTTCCCTTCACTTCCTTGCCAGCCGCCACCGTCCGCCTACTAT
This sequence comes from Cibotium barometz, assembly GCF_041138505.1. Classification (NCBI taxonomy): domain Eukaryota; kingdom Viridiplantae; phylum Streptophyta; class Polypodiopsida; order Cyatheales; family Cibotiaceae; genus Cibotium; species Cibotium barometz. Next base: position 7,717,710 of record NC_141065.1, on the reverse strand, counting down.
TGTGCTCCTCTCGAGCTATCATGGTGAGCTCCAATTTTGAAGCCTTCTTCTCATGTGCTCCGAGTAGCTATGAGCTTTCTCCTCCAAGCACGGGTCTTTGGTCTTCTTCTGGTTGTGTGTTGGCCACACCTTTTTGTCTTTGTGCTATGCAGCAGGGCCTAGTTGTTGCTTAACCGTCTTCTTGTAGATGTTGAGGCTGCAACCACCAAGCATGTAGATATGGCTCATTTTTGCACTTGTTGCAATCGCAGGGGTGCAGGCACACAAGAGTAGGCCACAAAGCCACCTTCACCTTCCCTCCAGAATCTTTCCTCTTGCTTCTCTCTATTAGTTCTTCTTTGCCATCGCTAGCCTACTAGCTCTTAATGCTGCAAGTACCACAACCGGTTCCCTGCTTGCTGCTCTGCAAACTAGCTTTTCTTGCTTTTATCTCACAGAGTTACTGTTATGTGCTGGTAGGTTGGGAGGGATGTTACTGCTTTTAGATTCTTTACTGTGTTTCTATTCCATCCTCTGCCTTGTGTGCTGCATCAAAGACTTCCATTTCCTCCTTTTGGAGAGCTGCAAACATAGCTAAATGCTCTTCTCTTGTAGCCATTCTTTGGCAGCTATCTCTCTCTGCCACCACTGGTTGTACTCCATGTCCTTCAAATAGGAAACAAGCTCTTCCATGAGCTTCTAAGTTCTTCTAAGACCTTTACAAAATAACCGATTGCCTTCTTCAAAGTCCTCCATTTAGGACTAAGCTCCATGAGCTCCCAAGGCTTCTCAAAGCCTTTCATTTTGCTGTAAACTTCTTGAGCTTCTCCTTAGTTGAGAGTCAAGCTCCAACAGCCTTTGCATTAAGGCTACTATGGCCTTTACCATTACTAAAATTAGAGAGTCTACACTATCTTTTTACAAGCTTGCTATCCAAGCTTCCAATTGTGCACCCTTTTGTGCACTACCATTGTGCTTCCCTTCATGAAGCACTCAACCATACTTTGTTCCACGTGAAGGAATTCACATGCTTAACCTTCTTTGAGCAATTAACACCAGCAACATAAATTTGCACAACATATATGTGCTTCCCTTTTGAAGCATCTCTCCACCAATAAAATCATAACCAAAACATAAACTTGCAACCATACCATATCTTGAGACACCATTGTCTCCTTGGAAGTTTCCTTGTTGACACCGAAGACTCCATAGCCTTCATGCTTGCTGAAATCTCCACTTTCAGCTTCCATGGTAGCACCATAATCTCTAACTCTCCATGAGCATAAGCTCTCTCCAAATGCAATACTAATGACAATGAGTGTGCTAATTTCTTTTATAATAAACTGAAAATAATGCGTAATCAAATAAACACACAACCAAGAAAACTATACATAAATATTCACCATGACCAAGAGCCCACCCAAGCTCTGATACCATGTTAACAATCCTAAAATGGAATTGATCATGGTGATATACATAGATTAAGCATAATTATGGTGGATTAAACCACACTAAGAACTCCATAACTAGAGAGAGAGAGAGAGAGAGAGAGAGAGAGAGAGAGAGAGAGAGAGAGAGAGAGAGATTGCACATTCAACACTCAATTCTATTGCATATTACAAATGAACCATACAATGATATAGGCTTTCTAGCCTTATCCCACTTTACATGTCATCATCTATGTGGCACTTCCTTTTCCACTCTTTTGGTCAACACTCACACACCATATAATATTACATGTGGCATTCTTATCTTACCACAATATCACTTCGCAGGCGGTGTTCAGAGGAATGGAGCTACCAAAGTGAGCTTGGGGAGCCTCAAGGGACGCGAGCTCGAAGCATTGGTAAGTACCCAATGATTGTTGTGTCAATTGCTTCTCCCATTTATGGTTGTATGGAGTTCCTTCTTGTTGGGAGGTGTGGTAGCCCATTTATGGTTGTATGGAGTTCCTTCTTGGGAGGTATGGTAGCCCATAACACATGTAGGATCCTTCACATCCCTATATGGCAGTGCTTCCAAGTTGCATGACATGACTCTATCAATTCATCACAATTCATATTCCTTCTTGCACTTTTGCTTTGATTTCTTCATGCATAGAGGGCAAGGAAGTAAAGAGGTAGCACTTGTGTCACAACCAAGCATACATTTGATTGCTTTCAAATCTTCTCCTAAATGCCAATCCATTACAAAGGTATCCACACCTGGAACTTCAAGTTGTTCACCATTTATTTGTTGCTTGATGACCTCAACAATCCAAGGACATATTTGAAGCATGTATTGCCAGTATGATGCATGTTTGGCAGTTTTTGTTGACTCTCATGTATGGTATTTTGACAGTGGTGCTACAAAGCATATTACCTCGCATCGTGATATGTTCACTTGTCTTGAGGCTGTCCCTAATGGGAATACTCACATGTGCCAATAATGCTTCTTATCCAGTGAAGGGCATTGGTAAAATTATGCTTACTTCTGCAAATGGCAGCGCTTTCACACTTTCAGATGCTTTGTATGTGCCAGGGATAAAGAAGAATCTATTGTCTATCTCTACACTTACTAGACTTGGACTTATAGTCAAATTTATGGATGATAGATGTGTGTATTGTTCATGATTTCACTTCTAGTGATACGATTATTGTATCTGGCACGTTGTTTCGTGGGCTGTATAGGCTCAATTCTTATGACAAGTGTGTGGAAGATTCAGCAAATGCAGTTTCTGATGAAAAGACAGTTTCAGATGCAAAACTTTGGCATGCTCGTTTTGGTCATCTGAACTTTGCTAGTTTGCTGCATTTGCAGAAATTTTATATGGTTGCTTCATTGCCCCCTCTTGAGGCACCATTGAAACATGTTTGTGAAGGTGTATTTTGGGCAAAATGCAGCGTTCTATGTTTCCAAAGGATGGTTCTATGTGGGCCACTCGCAAATTGCAACTTGTACATAGTGATGTATGTGGGCCTATGCAAACTCCATCATTTGGTAAACACTTGTACTTCGTGACTTTCATTGATGATTACTCAAGGCATGCATGGGTATATCCACTGAAGGCAAAGTCCGAAGTGTTTTTGTGCTTCAAACAATTTTTGCTTATTGGTTGAAAATGTATCCAATTGTACTGTGGGCACCCTCCGTTCTCATCGAGGGAGAGAGTACATGTCTAAAGAGTTTGATGCATTTCTGGCTAGTGTGGGATAAAACACCAATATACAGTGCCGTATACCCCTCAGCAAAATGGTGTTGCTGAGAGGAAAAATAGGTCACTTATGGAGATGGCATGATGTATGGTCAAGAGCCAAGCTTTGCCACATGCGTTTTGGCTTGAGACTGTCATGTGTGCTGCATATGTACTCAACAGGTGTCCCACTAAGGCCTTGCAGTCTCTTACTCCATACAAAGCTTGGCATGGCAGAAGCAGGAAGCCTTCTATTGGTCACTTGCATGTCTTTGGTTGCTTGGCCTATACTTTAGTGCCTGTACAACAACATAGAAAATTGGATGATAAGGTAGAAAATTGCTTATACTTTAGTGCAACAACGTAGAAAATAGGATGATAAGGCTGTCAAATGCATTTTTGTTGGTTACAATGCTGAGAGCAAGGGTTATAGATTGTATCATCCACAGTCAAAGCGTATCTTGATTAGTCGAGATGTTGTTTTTGTGGAAGATGCTGTGCAGCCTTTGTTATCATGTACCAAAGAGACAAGTGTGAGCTCACGGGATGTATTTGATACGTTGTTGCATCTGTTTACAGGTGGAAATTCAAATGTATTTGATACGTTGTTGCATCTGTTTACAGGTGGGAATTCAAATGTAAGTCCTAATGAGACAAATATTCAGCCTATGCAGATTTCAAACGACATCATAGATCAGCCTATTTCTGATGCAGATTTACAAGATGTAATTTATGAGGATAGGGCTGAAAATGAGCAGGCTAGAGGTATGCCTAAATGGTTGGTGCAAACCTTGCGTGATAGTAAAATTGATGCACCTATGTCTAGTCGTACTCGTTCAGGTTTTCAGCATGCCTCTTATGCATCAGATTGTTATGCTTTGGCTGTGTCTAGTATGTGTGAAGAGGAAGAACCTCTTTCATTTGATGAGGCACAAAAATCAAAAAATTGGTTGGCTACAATGCAAAATGAATATGATGCTATAATGAAGAATGGTACATGGTCTTTATGTGATTTGCCTATTGGTAAAAAGGTCATTGGATGTAAGTGGGTTTTTAAGTTGAAACGAAAGCCATATGGTAGTGTTGATCGCTATAAGGCTAGACTTGTTGCAAAGGGTTATGCTCAACAAAAGGGCATTGATTTTGATGAGACCTTTGTACCCACTTGTTGTATGACTACCATTCGTAGTATTTGTGCATTGGTAGCTCATAATGGTTGGAATGTACATCAGTTGGACATAAATACTGCGTCCTTGAATGGAGATTTGCATGAGGAGGTGTATGTATCGCAGCCTCGTGGTTTTGTTCAAAAGAGGGCAGGAAAACAAAGTGTGCAGGTTGAAAAAGGCTTTGTATGGTTTAAAGCAAGCTCCACGAGCTTGGTATGAAAAGATACATGCATATTTGACTGCACATGGTTTTTAGAATAGTCCAACAGAAAGCACTTTGTATGTTAAATGTGTGGATGATGTACATCTAATCATTGCTCTTCGTGTGCTTCGAATCGGTTTAATCCCTTTGGTAGGCTTGTTTCTCATCTTATAAGGTCTCCTCAGCTTGAAGCTCATGGAAAAACTTGCATGCACTACGATACACCAAGCAAAAAATCAATCGCCACTCTAAAGCCTGCTGAGGAAGAAGCATGAAGTCAGCACCAAGGAGTCTTCATCGAGAAAAGAGGGGAACTCAGTGACTCACATATCTAAAGCAATGTAGACTTACCACTACCCTAACCTAATCAATTCTTATGTTGTAAGCCACCAAATGAGTAGGCAATTCTATGTGTTGTAAGCACACTTTACCACCTAAGAGTAGCCAAAGAGCACCTAGGGGAAGTGATGCAAATTTAAACACTCCTAACCTCCTGAGAGTAGCCAGTAAAGCACCCAAGGGGGTGTCCAAGTCAAATATCAATCCACTTACCATCTACATTAAGGGGGGGTAAAGTATTTATAAACCTCACATCCAAACACCTTGCAGTAACCTAAGAATATGGCACCAAGGGGGGGTGTTGAGAAATGTGGTGCCATTGAGCACAAGGAAGAGGTTGGGAGTGAGTAAGAGTCAAACACTTAGCAAAGCAACCACAATGGCAAGCAAGGATAATCCCACATATGGAAGCCTAAGAACATGTACCCAACTCTTATAAAAGGGAGCCATTTTCACGCAATGAACAAAACACTTGCACTTATCTCAAGTCTCTTTATGTATCGAAGCTAATTTGTCTTGGTGTCTAATTTTACTTGAGTGCATCTTAATTAGCACACGCACTCAAACACCATGAGTAAGCTAAGGCTTCATCCACCTTAATTCATCTTCTTCATCACCATATCCATGGCTATGGAGAGCTCGAGATCCATCCCCTTGGGCAAGACTTACCTCTGAGTCCTTTGCATTGACCCATGCTTCATGAACAGTTGAGCCATGGTTTTAGCCTTTGAGCCATGTTGAGCTAGTTTTGCGAGGTCCATGTCTAGTCTCTTTACTTGTGTTGGAGTACAGGAAGGTTATGCATGCAACTCCACCATAACTTTGAAGGGGAGTTAGTTTGGAGTCAAGTTTCCTTAGTGGTGTGAACACCCTCTTATTTAGGGTCAAAATATAAGGCCTTGGTGCCTATAAAGGCATTGTATATGGTGGAAGTATTATCATAAAAACAATCATTGTGTTAGTGTGTAATCTCTTGCTTGAGTGCTACATCTCTCTCTCTCTCTCTCTCTCTCTCTCTCTCTCTCTCTCTCTCTCTCTCTCTCTCTCTCTCTCTCTCTCTCTCTCTTAAATCAAATGTAATTTAGCTTATGATTGCCAAAAGCAAAGTGAGCAAAAAATATAACCCATATAAAAACATGCTCATAAAAATATAAAAATGCAATTACTCGAAAAAAAACCCCACCATTCCCACCCATTAGGAATTCTCGCTATTCACTAAAACTAACCTTTTCATTTACTAACTAGCCTTTCTTATTCCTTCCAGAGAGGAACAAAGACCATTGAACGTCACTCAAAATAAAAAGCCATCAACAAAGCTTGTCAATTCTTCCCACACAAAGGTCTTCAACGCGATCACAAAGGACGCGATCGACATCAAGAAGGGGGGAATGTTAACCCATTCCTAGGGTTAACAAGAGCTACTATCATTATCTTCTATCAAGGAGTCAAGATAGATACACCAAAAGGTCATACATTCAAGATATGAAGAAATGGCGTCCAAATCTACAACTTAGACGGGCGCCCGTAATGGTCTGATGGAATACTTATGGCAATTTTCGCTTCAAGAGCATGTGGTAGTAAGTTAGGAGGGAGTCCCAAGTGATGTACTTCATGGATATATTATGAGAGTAGTCACTGTAATAGCATTAGGCCTCTTATGAGTGGCCATAGTTTAAGTGAGTGTGAACACTTATGGCCATGTATATAAGTGAATATCTCTCATAATACAAAGAATTCTCCCATTGTGCAATAGAGTCTTGCTCTTGCTGATTTCTCTCTTTAATGCATGCTAGTGAGTGTGTATGAGTGAAGTGAGGTGAGAGGAGGGACCAGTATATGTTGTGCAATGCGACATGACAATGCTCATGAGGCAATGATGGAATTGCTTCTCAAAGAGTTCTAGAGCTTGGAGACCTCAAGGGTTATGAGCTCGGCCACCATTGGAAAGATTCTCATGAGGCACCAGGTAATCTCTTGTGTTGGATGTGTTTCAAGGGGGGTTTGGGTGAGCCATAACAAAGAGCTGAATCTAATAAATAGAGTAGATGACGATGAGGAAGAAGTAATCCTAAGAAAAAACCCTCGCCATTTGGTCACATTATTTGTAGTGGATGTGGAAAATAGAGTAGGTTAATGCATTGCACCCATAACATGACATAAGACGTATATAGAGGATAATTAGGAGACACCTCCGAAGAAGCCAAAAGGACAAAAAAAGTATGAAGAAGAAGATCGAGCCCGATAACCACATGAAGGAACTAGCAGAAACATAATAGCCGTCAAGTGAGCTGAAAAAGAGAAAATTGAAAGAGAAATTGAGCGGTAATCTTGTCATATCTAGGTTCAAAGGATGATCCATGAAAAATCATGGTCAATGCAGCAAACAACTGGAGGAAAAATTCTAGGAAGATCTAATCTTATTGTTGAGTGAGTATAGGGATGTCTTTGCATGGAGTTATATCTTGACATGGAAGGCATTGAACCTAGTTTCTGTCAACCTCAAGGAAGATGCAATACCGATAAGATAGAAGAGGTACTGGGGTGGATGATCCCCAACTATGCCGAGTCAAGAAGAAAATTAACAAACTACTTGTTAGATATTTGGTTAGTAATTTACCATAAGGTCATGCACTTATGCCATGAGAAATTTTATCCCATTGGGATTTTCTCCATGGCCATCTAAGTATGAATAGGAACCTTAGGGTTAGCTAGTATATAATAAACCTCATCCTTCATTTAGGGTTAGACTTTATTGTACCTTGAGCTCTCTCTCTCTCTCTCTCTCTCTCTCTCTCTCTCTCTCTCTCTCTCGGGTTCTCTTTGATCTGTGAACAGTAAGTGAACGAGTGTTGGTAGCTTTGTTTTCATCAAAGCTAACAGTGGTATGAGAGTAAAGTTTTCCCATAGCTTTGTTTTTTTATTTTCTCCATACTATGTGTAGGCTTCCATAGCTTATGTTTAGGCTTTCAATAGCTTATTTACTTTGGTCCATTGAGGCTTTCATTAAAGTGAGCTACAAACTTTATAAACTTTTTATAGCTTGCTCTCTTATTGATTTCAGTTCTCTATAGTGTTGAGCTCAATCAAACTATAACATGCTTTGCAGTCAACTACTACAGACCAATTGTGTAGGCAGTGTAGCTCAAATAGGTGGTAGCATTAGGTGGCTCAATTCATCGGCAAAAGTAGGTAGCTTAAATCCATCAGTGCTGCAGCCCATCTCGTCCATCAAAATAGCTCTAAAAGTTACTAACACTTCACCTACACGTGGCAGATAACATATGTAATTGTTTGAGATTTTCCAATTCCAGTCGCTCAATAGTGCAATCGTTCGACTAAGAAATTATCAGTCTAAGTAATCATGAACAATTTAATCGTCTCTATCTTGGCCTGAATAATTGACAACTTCTCCATTTGGTGACCTCTATAACCATCGACTCCTTCAATTCTTCGTTCTACATTCCAATCGTCACAAGTTTTTCCAATCGTTCGATTGTACTAGTTTACCAATTGCCAGCTTCTCCAATCGCTACACAGAGCAATTGCTTTGATTTACCAATGGTCGGCTTCTTCAATTGTCTATTCTACATTCCAATCATCTGCAGATTTTTCCAATCATTTGATTGTACTAGTTCACCAATTGCCAGCTTCTCCAATTGCGCTACATAGTGTAATCGTTTGATTATACTAGTAGTTAGCCAATCGCTAGCTTCTCCAATTGCTATTATAGAGAGAAATCGCTTTGATTTACCAATTCACAATTTCTTCAATCCATGAATTCAATGACTCGATTGTACTTTTCTAGTCGTATGATTGGTCGTGTTCAACTGTCTAATCATTACTCTCTAATTATGCAAACCATGATTTTTCCAATCGTCCAATTGTTCTTCTCCAATCGTGATTCCTCTCATCTCAAGAACATGAACAATAATAGCAGACACGAAGAGAGTATATTTCTATTAATAAAAGAATTACATATATATAGGCATGAAAGCCTTGCTTTTCCTAAAATTAGGAAACCCTAACTTGAGCCCCACACTACAACTAAACTAGGGCTCATTCACATGCATGTATAGATTCGACAATACCCAACAATCCCCCCTCAAGCTAAACATGCACAACTTTTGATAGTGAACATGACAAGAGTCTGACAAACTCACACATTTATGAGAGTCCCCTAGACAACAAATCATCATCTACAAAACAAAGAGTAAGTGTCCCCCCTCAATATACCAGAGGTGTGGTGTACACTGCTCAATAACAAGCAGATAATAACTAGAGCAGACTCACAAAGTGCGGCTTAACGTCATGCAACAACATGTTTTTGGAAAAAAACTCGACAATATTAACAATACTGACAACAACCAAACTGACAAAACCACCAAATACTGGATTTGCATCGTACGCCTTCTATAACTCCGCATGCATCTTGCTTGACAATCATGTTGTAACAAAACTGCAACATGGAACTTTGATTCTTCACTTCATGAAAACGTAGCAGCAACACCTTCTGAGAAGAAAAACGTCTCTATGAAGCTGTTAAACAATTGTAGAAAATTCCGTGTGCAAAATTTGATATTTCTGACATCATCATCAGTTTCAAAACGCCCCAGAACAGTAATATTGACACTTTAAATGCTAAAATCCGATGTCGAACGAGGGAGAAACAAGCATTTTTGTGTTTGCTGTTGCGCAGGATTTTCCGCGCCGCTAGCACGCGATGATGCGAACAAGCTCAGATACCATGTTAGAAAAGCATGGTGACTCTCATCTCAAGAACATGAACAATAATAGCAGACATGAAGAGAGTATATTTCTATTAATAAAAGAATTACATATATAGGCATGAAAGCCTTGCTTTTTCTAAAATTAGGAAACCCTAACTTGAGCCCCACACTACAACTAAACTAGGGCTCATTCACATGCATGTATAGATTGCACAATACCCAATAGGTGTGTGCGAGAACAAGCCCTTAGCAAGAGGTTGTAATAAAAGAGAATCTGTAAATGAGTGAGAAGCAATGAAAAGGTGAGAGGTACCTACTAGGAGAGAATAAAGAGTAGCATGAGAAGATTTAGGATGTGTGGAGATATTCTGGGAAAAGTGAAGAGGTGGAGTGAATCAAGGAGAGATCAGTGGGATTAGATGCTTGGCATCTTGTGGATGTAAACTCTATAAATTGAGGCATTGACCTAATGAGAATTTTCTAGTTTTTGAGTATCCATGCCTACGTTAAGCTATCAGTTAATTACTCACTAATCTCATCTTAATCATTATCTAATCACTTTATTAATGATGTTGATTTTTGCATTTGATCCACCATAGCTCATCACATTGCTGAAAATTTAACATGGTATCAGAGCCAAGCTTAGTATTCATCTGGTTTTTAAGCCTAATTATCCTGCTAATAATTCTACTAATCATAATTATGAGATAATCTAATTTTTAGCTCTTTTTTAACTAGCCTCTATACCCCCAGCTGGTGGAGGGGCTTGATCTCCCTCCAGGCTTAACATTAGGCAATAGCCTCTTAGCCACACATAGCTAAACTCCCCACGCTTCAGCCCATCAAGACAAATCGCCAAACCGCCATCGAGAATTGCAGAAATCTGCGAATTCGCTAGCACCAGTTTTCTGAAGAAATTGCAGATCTTCTCTTCTGCAGAAGCAATTGGTCTAATTCCTCTTGCCCCCAAGGTTTTCAAGGGTGCTCTACATGCTTGCTATCAGATTTGTGAAATTCCTCAAGGAGAAGTGGCATCAAGCTCTGCATCATCAAATCTACAAGTGACTTTAGTAAAATAGAGATTAAGCATTCAATGTTTGGTCAAATCTTTTGTTTCTTGGCTTGATCCCCTACTAGACTAACTGCCATTGATGCCTTTGAAAGGAGTTGAGCTCATTTGAACTCTAAGGTCCCAGATCTGGCCTCCCCACACACTATGTTTTTTGCACACAAAACAGGACAGAGAGGGAGAGGGGGAGAGAAAGGGAAAAGGGTGGGAGAGGGGGATAGAAAGGGAAGAGGTTGGGACAAGGGGAGAGAAAGGGAAGATGTGTGGAATTGTTTCCATTGTTCTTGAAGTGTTTTAAAGTATGACGAACATATTTGCCATAATAATATTGGCATTGGACTTTATTCTTATCCTTATTAAGAAGTTGGTGTAGCCTCTTGTTTATCATCAAAATGAGATGATTGAGAAGAAAATCCACCTCTTTTCCCTTAATATAATCCTTTTTAGATTGAAAAGCCTTTTTCAATGGATTTATACAGCTAGTGCCTTCTATCCTTTACATTGGCTAGCATGTGCAAGTAGAACACTTTGCAAGCCCTCAAGCGATGTTGCATTCTTTTCTATATTTCAAACCTTTGCACAAGGTTTTTAAGCGAATGAAAATCATCTTATAAGGAGATTATCAAGCCTTTACATTGGCTAGCATGTGTTCTACTGCAAGTAGAACACTTTGCAAGTCCTCAAGCGATGGTGCATTCCTTTCTATATTTCAAACCTTTGCACAAGGTTTTTAAGCGAATGAAAATCATCTTATAGTAAGGAGATTATCAAGCCTTAACTCTCTCCACATATACTAAGGTTTTAGACTACGATTAACCTTACATTGTTAATGAAGTGGGCCTATAGCTTAACAGGTGCTAGAAGGTCAATGTAGTGCCTTCAAACCAAATTTTATTTTATTCATAACTCCAGTTCTACAACTTTAAATATAATAATGAAGGCCCCACATCTGAAGCAAGCACCAAGGAAAGCTCCAAACTTGAGGCCTAAATCAAGCCTACCCAATTGACCTAAATCTACCTCCATAGATTTTGGAGTTTCATTAGCTGGATTCCAAGTGATGCACACGCTATTACCCTACCTTCCTCCTACCTCATCACCAAGAACGTATAACACAGAACCAAGAACGTATAACACAGAACCAAGGGATTGGGCTATTACCCTACCTTCCTCCTACCTCATCACCAAGAACGTATAACACAGAACCAAGGGATTGGGCTATATCACACAACGCAAGTCTAAGCCAGGGAGGAAGTCCTATCACTTCCACCCAAACAGGGCATGCATTCTGTAAACTTTTATTGACATCAAACAAGGGATCAAAAGGAAAAACATGCACCAACCTTTGCCCAAAAAACAGGGGTCCCTTAGCAAACAACTTAGAAACAAATTGACCTTTGATAAATAGCACATTGAAAAAACCCTTCCCTAGGTAGAAGATGTTGGAATCTAGGGAGAACAAGATGGAAGGGGGTTCGGCTAAAGCTAAAAGAAAATCCAATGTCACAGACAGACGAAGACAGAGGCTAGGAAGGCCCAACTTAGTCAGGGTCTCGAGAGTAGAAAGAATGGGAACGGTGAGAATATGATTTCTATCATTTTTTCTAACCCTTTCAGCTCACTGCTACTAGAAAGAGATAACCCTATGATGGTAGAATAGAATTCAGGGTGGTTGCTGCTGTGAATGAAACAAGAAAGAATCCATGTGTTGTTCAGAGTAGTCAGAGGGATGGTGAGGAAGTGGAGATGGTCCCGGAAACTACATTAACATGAAGAACGCTACAAAGTTTACGGGGTGCAAGTGGAACGTGAAAGGGATTAAAGATAAGAAGAAAAGTGCTATATTTTGGGAATTAGTGAAGTCGTGGGGATTGTCTGTTTTGGTTGTATAGGAGCATAACCTTTTTGGGAAAACATCTAGAATAAATAGTTTTAGGGATTGGGAAATCTTTTATGGTGGTGTTAGTTTAGGATATAGCGGGGTCATGACTCTAGTTAGGAGAGATCTTAATCCTAATGTTATAGCTAATCATCCTGAGGGAAGAATTTTGGTTGTTGAGATTGTAGTAGATGGTGAAAGAATATGGATTATTAATGTTTATGGGGCTCATAATCATAAGGTTAGGAGCAATATGTGGAATTGGATTACTGATCTAAATGCTCAAATTCCTTGTATTGTGCTAAGGGATTTTAATATGGTGGAAAAAGTAGTTGATAGATGTGGTGGTAGTGTTGTTCTTATAGGGAAAGAAAAAGGGAAATGAGAAGAGCTTAGAAGGGGATTGGGGCTTAAGGATAGCTGGTATCTGGGTGATTGGAGAGATAAAGCGGGGCACACTTATTTTAGCCTTCAATATTTATCTTCCTCCTCAATAATTGATAGAGTTTTCTTTAGTCATCAGGCTTCATGGGTGCCCCATACTTTGAGAGCGTTGCCATATATATAGGCAGTGATGTGTGTGAACACACTTAGGACCGCCAGGGCACTTTTTCCCTCTTTAGGAGGTTTTTTCCCCTGGCTTGGATATACGCCCATTATTCTAGGGCTAACTTATCTTTGTACATTGACACAATCTAATACACTGTGTGTTGTGTGCATTCTTGCTTCTTCTTCTCTAAGCTTTGTGTGCTTTTCTGCAACCCTAATTCCAACAATTGGTATCAGAGCAAGCATCGGTTCCCAGGGCTACACCGCTAGCACCCTCCAACTCATGTTCTCCGATTGAGGTGAGCTTTCACGAGCGCTTGCAGGTCCCTATACTCTGCAAATACACCCAAAGGGCTTTGCATTCTCAAAAATTACATATGAGGTTGTTTCGGGCTCCGTTTTTGCATTACAAGTTCTGCACAGGTGTTTTCGTCATTTTGTGTAAAAATTTTGACAGTGCCGTTTTCTGCAAAACAAGCATACGTATTCTATTGTGGACCGTGCTACATAGCACGAGTTGTTTTCTGTTCAGTATTTGCTTCATTACAGGTAGCTTTTGCATCAATTTCAGTCAGTGTGGCCATGGCTGATAATAGTAATGATGTATTTCGCATGTTGCTGATGACAAATTGGATGGAGACAGCAACTACCCACTTTGGGCATACATGATGCAGCATGTTTTGGTTGCGAAAGGAGTGTGGAACATTATGCAGGGTATGGATGTACGTCCATGTTCTATGGATGTAGGATCTGTTGAGGATGTTGCAGGTTCTAGCAGCTCTACTGTTGCTGCTGTTTTACCCCCTGCTGAACAAGCTCGTTTTGGGATGGTAAAGATGCGTAAGCTCATGCCTTGATTGCACTTTCTGTCAAACATAACATCACTCCACATATTCGTTCAGCTAAAACAGGCTTGGGATATTCTAGCTGGTTTATATGCAGGTCGTAACATCACTCCACATATTCGTTCAGCTAAAATAGGCTTGGGATATTCTAGCTAGTTTATATGCAGGTCGTAACACGAGGCAAAAATCTCTTACCTACGTAAAGAGCTAGAATCGAAGATTATGCAAGAAGATGATGACATGAATGTTTTTCTTGCTGAGATTAAAGATCTCAAGGAACAGTTGATTTCTGTAGGTGAGATTATTCCTGATCATTCTCTTGTGCAGACTGTTCTTGATGCTTTACCTGAGTCATATCAAACTTTTGCTTCCACGTGGAGACTTGTTTTACTGAGGAAAGACCTGATGTTAAGTATGATACTTTAGTCAACAAGCTCTTGCAAGAAGCGCAGTCCAGGCAAAAGAGGGCTAGGCAGCGTGCGGTTGATCAGGCATTTGTTGCTGCCCCCAGCATAGAAGAAGTGGTAAGGCAGCCCCTTCCACTGTTTCTTCTCCTATTAGTAGGTCTGCAACTTCTTCTCCTTCCACAGGTAGCAACAATAGGTCTGAGAAGGCTCTTGATAAAGGCAAGAAAAAGATCAGGTGCAACTATTGTAAGGCAACTGATCATGTCATTAAGAATTGCCCTAAGCTAAAGGCTAGAGAGGCAAAGAAGAAAGAGTCAAATGCAGCCACAATAGCGGATGCTTCTACAAATGTAGATTCTGTAAATGTCGTGCAGGATACAGAATGGGCGTTTAGCGTGTATTGCCAGTATGACCCATCTGTACATGATGCATGTTTGGCAGTTTCTGTTGACTCTGATGTATGGTATTTTGACAGTGGTGCTACAAAGCACATTATCTCGCATCATGATATGTTCACTTGTCTTGAGGCTGTCTCTAATGGGAATACTGTCACATGTGCCAATAATGCTTCTTACCCAATGAAGGAAGTTGGTGAAATTATGCTTACTGCTGTAAATGGCAGCGCTTTCACACTTTCAGATGCTTTGTATGTGCCGGGATAAAGAAGAATCTATTGTCTATCTCTGCACTTGCTAGACTTGGACTTGTAGTCAAATTTGTGGATGACAGATGTACTGTTCATGATTTGACTTCTGGTGATACGATTATTGCATCTGGCACCTTGTTTCATGGGGTGTATAGGCTCAATTCTTATGACAAGTGTGTGGAAGATTCAGCAAATGCAGTTTCTGATGAAAAGGCAGTTTCAGATGCAAAACTATGGCATGCTCGTTTTGGTCATCTGAACTTTGCTAGTTTGCTGCGTTTGCAGAAATTTGATATGGTTGCTTCATTGCCCCCTCTTGAGGCACCATTGAAACATGTTTATGAAGGCTGTATTTTGGGCAAAATGCAGCGTTCTACGTTTCCAAAGGATGGTTCTGTGCGGGCCACTCGCAAATTGCAACTTGTACATAGTGATGTATATGGGCCTATGCAAACTCCATCATTTGAACACTTGTACTTCGTGACTTTCATTGATGATTACTCAAGGCATGCATGGGTATATCCACTAAAGGGAAAGTCCGAAGTGTTTTTGTGCTTCAAACAGGTTGCTTCAAATAGGTTTTGCTTATGGTTGAAAATGTATCCAATTGTACTGTGGGCACCCTCCGTTCTGATCGAGGGAGGGAGTACATGTCTAAAGAGTTTGATGCATTTGTGGCTAGTCGTGGGATAAAACACCAATGTACGGTGCCATATACCCCTCAGCAAAATGGTGTTGCTGAGAGGAAAAACAGGTCACTTATGGAGATGGCACGATGTATGGTCAAGAGCCAAGCTTTGCCACATGCGTTTTGGCTTGAGGCTATCATGTGTGCTTCATATGTACTCAACAAGTGTCCCACTAAGGCCTTGCAGTCTCTTACTCCATACGAAGCTTGGCATGGCAGGAAGCCTTCTATTGGTCACTTGTGTGTCGTTGGTACAGTGCTGAGAGCAAGGGTTACAGATTGTATCATCCGCAGTCAAAGCGTATCTTGATTAGTCGAGATGTTGTTTTTGTGGAAGATGGTGTGGAGCCTTTGTTATCATCTACCAAAGAGATAGGTGTGAGCTCACGGGATATATTTGATACATTGTTGCCTCTGTTTACACGTGGGAATTCAAATGTAAGTCCTAATGAGGCAAATATTCAGCCTATGCAGATTTCAAACGACATCATATATTAGCCTATTTCTGATGCAGATTTACAGGATGTAATTTATGAGGATAGGGCTGAAAATGAGCAGGCTAGAGGTATGCCTAAATGGCTAGTGCAAATCTTGCGTGATAGTAAAATTGATGCACCTATTTCTAGTCGTACTCGTTCAAGGTTTTCAGAATAGTCCAACAGAAAGCACTTTGTATGTTAAACATGTGGATGATGTACATCTAATCATTGCTCTCTATGTCAATGACATGCTGTGCTCACAGGACCAAATGAGAGTCATTTTGCTGATTTTAAGGCTGATTTGAATGCCTCGTTTGAGATGTCAAATTTGGGGCATTTGAATGCCTCGTTTGAGATGTCAAATTTGGGGCATTTTGCTGATTTGAATGCCTCGTTTGAGATGTCAAATTTGGGGCATTTGCATCATTATTTGGGGATACAATTTAAGCAATGTGATGGAGGTATTGCTTTGTGTCAGACAAATTATATTGAGACATTGTTGCAGAGATTTGGCCTTGAAGACTGCAAGCCTATTGCTACTCCAATGGAGACAGGTTTGAAGTTGAGTCTTCATGATGCTAGAGATCACTTTGATGTCACACTCTATCAGACAGCTGTTGGTTGTCTCATTTATGTATGCATTACGAGGCCAGACATTCAGTTTGCAGTCTCACAGGTGAGCAAGTTTATGCATAGCCCATGTTCTCAGCATTAGAAGGCAGTTAAACGCATCTTTCGCTACTTGAGTGGCACCATACATCTTGGGCTGTTTTATCCCAAGGGGGGATCGTTGCCGCCAGATTTACATGCTTTTTCGGACTCAGATTGGGCTGGTTGCTATGACACAAGAGTGTCCACAAGTGGTTTTTGTTTCATGCTCGATAGCTCATGCATATCTTGGTTGAGCAGCAAGAAGCAACCTACTATGGCCACTTCTAGTTGTGAAGCTGAGTACAGGGCAGCTTTCACAGCTATACGGTTGAGTGTGTGTGGCTCAGACGGCTTATGGCTGACTTGGGTGTTGGACAGGAGTCTGCCACCTCTACCTACACTGACAGTCAAAGCGCATTGGTAGTTGTTGCGAGAAACCCAATTTTTCATACTCACACAAAGTACATTGAGGTGCATTATTACTATGTCAGGGAGAGACTCTCAGCAGGAGAGATCAGCTTGGCATATGTGCCAACACAGGACAACTTTCACAAAGGCGCTTCCTCATGAGAAGTTTGAAGCTTTTCGCAAAGCTTTGGGCTTGCTCCCCTTTGTGGACTGATCTACTTCGGGCATGGCACATCCCTATACATGAGTGCCAGCTCTCGTTCACACCATCACTCCCAGGGGGGTATTTGTTGCCATATATATAGGCAGTGATGTTTGTGTGAACACACTTAGGACCGCCGGGGCACTTTTTCCCTCTTTAGGAGGTTTTTTTCCTCGGCTTGGATATACGCCCATTATTCTAGGACTAACTTATCTTTGTACATTGACACAATCTAATACATTGTGTGTTGTGTGCATTCTTGCTTCTTCTTCTCTAAGCTTGTGTGCTTTCCTGTAACCCTAATTGACCGCCGGGGCACTTTTTCTCTCTTTAGGAGGTTTTTTCCTCCGGCTTGGATATACGCCCATTATTCTAGGGCTAACTTATCTCTGTACATTGACACAATCTAATACACTGTGCGTTATGTGCATTCTTGCTTCTTCTTCTTCTCTAAGCTTTGTGTGCTTTCCTGCAACCCTAATTCCAACAAAGAGTGCTAGTGGATTTTAGTTCTACATTGTCTGATCATCTTCCTTTGAAGTGGAGCTGATTCTATTCTGATGGGATTGAAATGGATTTGTCTCATTTTCCAACAAGGAAATTGACAGTGAATAATCTACTCTTGAAGGACCCCCTCTCTGTGGAGTATACTGAAGAAGCTATTAATAAACTAAAAAGGAGAAAGGGGGTTGAGGGCTCCTAGAAGCAATTTGCTAATGAGATGCAAGGGATCATTAGAGCTATGGGTAAATTGAGGGCTAAGGAGAGGAGAGGTGAGAGAAGAAAGTGGTCTGCTTTGTTACAAGATCTGTTGTTGAAGAGGCAAACTATAGGATTGGATGCTAATGACACTGAGTTGTATTTTAAGTGTCAGGCCAATATTAAAGCTAAGGAGGATAGATGCTATAGAGAACATGACTATTGGGCTAGAAGGAATCTATTTAGTAACAACACAAAATACCTAACAATAGACTTTTTAAACTCTCAAAGAATAAGTGTGATAAATAATGAGATTGTGGGAAATATTCTAGATGAGGATGGTAATCCTGTGAATGATACTAAGTCACTGGCTTTGAAATGGGTAAAATTTCTGGGTTCAACCCTAAGTCTGAAAAAGGACTGTTCCTTGAGGAGATTTCAAGCTGAAGATAGATTGCTAGGTCTTCTAAGACAGATGGTGGACCCTGATAAAGCTAAGTGGCTAGAAAGAGATATTGAGGTTGATGAGTGTTGGTGTACCTTGCTAAAGCCGGGTAGGGAGAAAGCTCCATTTGGGATGGTCTTTCAACTGAGTTCTTTATAGCCTTCTGGCCTTCATTGAAAGATCTGCAAGAAAGTCTTTAACTCGGGTCTATGGAACGAGGTTTTTAAAGAAGGGCTTGTAAAGCTCATCCCTAAACAAACTGCTTGTGCAAGTTTGGGCATTGGAGGCCTATTACTTTATTAACAGTGATGTACAAAATTCTAGCTAAGGTGATTGCCCTCAGAATCAATCCTGTGCTACAAGAGGTTATTTCAAAAAAACAAGATGGCTTTATCAAAGGCAGGTCCATCTATGATAATATTTTTGCTACATTACTGTTGGGTAGAGATGTGGCCATTAAAACCTAGCAGAAATGCATTATGATGCAATTGGACCTAGACAAAGCTTATTATAGGATACAGTGGTCATTCATTGCTAGGGTGATGGAAAAATTGGGATTTGGATCTAAAATAGCTACATGCATTTATACTCTCTCCTTGGGTGGATATTTTAAAGTGCTGCTTATTAATGGAAGAGTTGTAGGGGAATTTGAGATTAACAGATCAGTTAGACACGGTTTCCCATTATCCCCCCTTCTTTTTGCTATTGCCTCTCACCCTTTAATTTTGTCATTAGAACTATCATGCAATGAAGGGAAGATTACAGGCTTAAAACTCAAGCACACTGAACAGCTTGTAATTCAATGTTTTGCTGATGACTCTCTATTATTTCTAAGGGCTGAGAACAACAATGTGAGATGGGCTGCCCTAGAGCTAGTACAAGAGTATGCCAATGCCTCAGGTTCTAAATGTAATATTCTGAAATCTACAATCATAAGCCTGACTGAAGACAATGACTTTGATCTTCAAAGGTGGGGTTGTGAGGTGGTGCATAAGGGCCATATTGTCAGACTGCTTGGTGTTTGGGTTGGACTTACTAATAAATAGTTGGTAATGTGGGCCATTAATAGATACTTGGATAAAGTGGGAAAGTGGGAAGGTTTGAAAGTTTCCTTTCCATAACAAGGTTGATATCTGCAACTCAATTCTGAATGCTTATATCATGTTTCTAAGTCCTGTGTTAAAGTTTGGGAAGTGTCATTGGAAGAAAATCATTAGCCCTATTAGAGACTTTCTGTGGAGAAATGGCAATGGTAAAGTGTCAGTGTCTAAAAAGGAAGGGGGCATTGGTATTATTCATTTCCCCACTCATTGTGTTGCCAGAAGGACTCTGATGCTCCCTAGGGTTTTATCTCAAAATGCTACTTGGGCTTTAATGATGAGGAAATTGGTGGAAATGGTTGATGTTTTGGCTAAGGGCAGACCTAAACTGGAAAGATAAATTGTTTTCATGTGCCCCTCTCAAAATCACATGCTCAAACTTTTGCAAATTGCTATGTAATTACTGGAAAGATAATTTGGGCTTCATGGCTTGGGATATAGAAGGGTAACAGCAGGTAATTCCATGATGTCTTTGGGTCTATGGTGGACGCATAAGTTTAATCCCCCTCTTGCTTTACTGGATACAGTTGTGGCAAAGATTCTTAACAAAAAAGGCATTAGATATCTGGCTGACTGCTGGGACAGGGATCTGGCTGGATGGAAAGAGGTGAACCTCTTATCTTTGGAATTTCAGTTAACCAAGAGAGAGAGAGAGACTTGATGACTTAGGTGCTAGAGGTGTTGCATAGTGAATTATATTCCACAGCAACTTATACTTCAGCTTGGATCAAGGATTAGACTTGGATCAACGGTGTCAAACTGAAGGAGGGCAAAACTAGGGACATTTATGCATTAATGAGTGTAAGGTTCCTCCCTTCTAAAATGGGAGAACACTTAAGATAGTCCGCTAAGTCTTATCTTGGGAAAAATTTCCTATTCATCGACACCTTGACCCTATAGAGATTCAAGGATACGATTTATAGGTATGACTTAGCTCTATCCCGCAGGGGGAGCGTGATTTTCTAAACATCAAATCACCCATAGGGCAATTGATCATAAATTGGGCAACTACTAGACTTGATTTCTAGGGACAACGCTTTTTTCCTCATCTTATAACTTCATATAATTTTTATATCGTCATTTTAAGAGGAAAAGACACCATTCATTAACACTAATTTAAGAAAAATCCCTTCTTTTTAAAAATTAACCAAGCTAACCTTGCCACCATTTCCTTGAAGGGCTTGAAAAGGGAGGACTGGAGCCGCGTTGGGCGCATCTTCCCCCATCTCGTTGTTACGTGCTCCTCTTGAGGTAATATTTTGTCGTCTCCGAGATGAGGCCATCTTAGGCGTCACCTTATAGAGCTCGCTGCTGCGATCGAAACGCTTCAGTCGGATCTGAATTCCGAGCTCGTTTGCTCACCGTATGAGCAAAAGAATATGGCGCACGAACCCTCGCTTGAGTCAAAAAACCCTTACTAAAGTCTACGCAAATGGGGGGGAATTGTGAGATGTCCTTAAGGGCAAAGGCAAAAACGTGGAGAGGGCTGGGAGGGGTGGCTGCAAGCCTCTCTGTAAGTCTATTCACACGGGGGGGGGGGGGGGGGAAGAAGAGTTAAGGACACTGGCTCTTAGCAAGAGGGGGATGGAGGAAAATTGGCTTATCTGAAAAGAGCCAAATGAGGGGGTGTGAGAGGGGTGGCTGCAAGGGCGGCTGTACTTGCAGCAAGTACGCCACACAGGGACGGACAGCGGTACGGACAGGGTATACGCTACACAGAAATGCGTGCCGTTGAGGAGCACCCCGGGGGTTTATATAGCTGAGGGGTGAGGGTACGGGCGCTGCATAAAGCAAGGACGAAAGGACGGTGTACCTTCAAAGGCTATGGATTAGTGGCCTGCATGGGTCTAGGGGAAAGGTACGGTGTCGGTCGGTTGTCTGGGAAAGGAGTGGTATGCATGTACCTTATCTCGTCTGGGGCAGCATGGGTGTCCACGTAAGGGTACTCATGGACCATACAGTGGGCGGCCGCCCTTTGGTTCTTGGGCGGTCATTGTACGGGTACCCTAGTAAGTGTGTACGGACCAAATTTTGGGGCGGGATACCCAAATTTGGGACGCCCACCTCGATTTACGTGTCGGTCCGCCCCCGAGGCGAAAAATTTTTTTGTCCGAGAGGTTCTCCTGGTCGCAGGGGTTCAAACCGTTCGTCAATCGGACGTGCGGTCGTGCATTTATTAAGGTTTAAAGGTCGTCGTTTTTTAACTAAAATGATTGAAATTAGCGTATAGGCTTGATCCGGTGTCCGTTTTGGATGCTGTAAAATCCTATATTAGGATAAAATCGCGCGCAGATTCCAAATTTAGGCTCAAAATTTGAAGATTCTAAGTAGAAATGACTCAAATAATAAAATCATTGATAATTATACCATAAAAACTCATAATTACATGGACATTTCTTTATTAGTGAAGATGGGTACGTTACATCCTTCCCCCCTTAAAGAAATCGAGATGTCCTCATCTCGTCATGAATTGGGGATAATCCTTTAAGAGTGTAGCTTCATCTTCCCAAGTTGCATCCTCTTCAGGGTAATCCTTCCACTGAACTAGATGTTCTATTTCGGAGTTGCCTTTCCCTAGAATCTATGATGCTACTGGGCTGGGCTGTAATTCAAGGACTCCTTGAGTAGGGATTACAACTTGTTCATCATCAAGAATATGATCGAGACTGGGGACATATGGTTTTAACAAACTTACATGAAATACATTATGGACTTTGATATGGGCTGGGAGTTGGAGTTTATATGCACTTTTACCTAGACACTTGATAACTGTATAAGGACCACAATACCTAGGGCTGAGCTTCTTATATTTCCCGAGTGATAGAGAACTTCGTTTGGGTCGGACTTGTAGAAGAACTCTGTCTCCTTCCTTGAAGATCCTTTCAGACCTCTTGTTGTCAGCATAAAGCTTTTGTCGATCTTGGGCAGCTTTAATATCTTTTTGGATTGTCTTGGTTTGTTCCTCCATTTCTTCGAGCATTTTCCTGGATGCCTCAACTCTTATGGTTGGATCAGAGAAATTTAGAGGAGACAGGCATTCTTGCCCATAGAGTGCCTTGAATGGTGACATTCCTATGCTTTGATGATAAGATGTATTGTAGGCAAATTCTACCAGAGGAAGGTATTGAATCCACCTTCTCGGTTCCCGTCCACAATATGCTCTGAGAATGTCTTCAATTACTTGATTGACTCTCTCAGTCTGGCCATCGGTCTCTGGATGGTAAGCTGTGCTAAAGCAAAGTTGAGTTCCCAGGGCTTGAAATAAAGACTGCCAAAATTTTGAAGTGAAGTCAGAATCCCGATCACTTACTATCCTTTTTGGGAGACCATGAAGTTTGAGGACTTCCTTGATGAATATTCGAGCAACATCAGAAGCTTTGAAGGTCTTCTTTGCTGGTATAAGGTGAGCTACTTTGGTAAGTAAGTCCACTACTACTAGAATGGAGTCATATCCTCCTTGAACAGTGGGGAGACTTGTGACAAAATCCATACTAATGCACTCCCACTTCATTTGGGGAATATCTAATGGTTAAAGTTTTCCAGGCATCTTGACCCTTTCAGCTTTGATCCTTTGGCATGAGAGACATTGCTTCAAGTACCGAAGCACATCATTTTTCAAGCCTGCCCAATGAAAGCTCCTTCTTACAGCATTTAATGTTCTTGCATAACCTAGGTGTCGTGCAGCAGGGCTATCATAATCTTCATGGAGGATTAGTTTCTTTAAAGCAGGATCCTTAGGGATAGATAGCCTGTGATTGAAGTCGAGGCTTCCTTCATGAGTGGAGTATCCCTTGATTAGATTCTTCTCTTTCTCTGAATGACCCCCTTCTTCTACTAATTTTTTCATCCTATGATAATCTGGATCATGAGATGAGACTTCTTCCACCTTGACCAGTATGGGATTATTTGGCATTGAAACTGCATTCAAGAAAGATTTGCGGCTAAGTGCATCTGCTACCACATTATCTTTCCCAGGGCGGAATTTGATGTCGAAATCATATTCTTGTAGAATTTCAATCCATCTCCTTTGCCGCATGTTGAGGTTAGGCTGGGTGAAGATCCACTTTAGACTTTTGTGGTCAGTTACAAGCTCGAATTTTCCTCCCAAGAGATAATGTCTCCATAATTTGAGGCAATGAACAACTGCTAAGAGCTCCAAATCATGGGTGGCATAGTTTGCTTCATATTGCTTCAGCTTGCGGGAAGTATAAGCGACTGGTCTTCCTTCTTGGCCTAAGACACCACCAAGTGCTAGACTACTAGCATCGGTAACCACTTCAAATTCCTTGGAGAAATCAGGAAGCTTTAAGACTGGGGCAGAAGTAATAATGGCTTTCAGCTGATCAAAGCTGTTTTAATGGATTGGCAACCACACTATTTTGCAATCCTTCTTAAGAAGGTCCCGTCAAAGGTGCAACTACCAAGGCATAATCTTTGATAAAAATCCTATACCAACCCGTGATTCCCAAAAATCCACGAACTTCACGAACTGATTTAGGGGGTGGCCATTCTAGAATATCCTTGACCTTGGCAGGGTCTACTGAGATGCCATCTTTGGAGACGATGAATCCAAGATACTCAATTTGATGAGTAAAGAAGGTACATTTGCTCTTCTTGGCATAGAGTTTGTGTCTGCGCAGCAATTGCAGAACTCTATGCACATGCTCCTCATGCTCTTCCATTGATTTGGAGTAGATTAAGATGTCATCAAAGAAAACAAGCACAAATTCATCCAGGTAAGGACGGAATATATCTTGCATTAGGCGGTTGAAGGTTGCAAGAGCATTGGTTATAACCCGAATGACATTACAGTAAACTCATAGTGGCCATAACGGGTATTGAAGGCTGTTTTGGGTATATCTGCTTCCTTGACTTTGATCTGATAGTAACCAGACCTCAAATCTATTTTTGAGAAGACTTTGGCCCCATGAAGCCTATCAAGAAGTTCATCGATGCGAGGGATAGGATACTTATTCTTGACAGTGACTTGATTAAGCCCTCGATAATCTATGCAGAGGCGGAGAGTCCCGTCCTTCTTTTTTTGGAAAAGAACAGGTGCTCCCCAAGGAGAGCTACTGGGGCGTACAAATCCTTGTTCAATGAGTTGGGAAAGTTGCTCCTTAACTTCAATGGCTTCAAGAAGGGACATTTTATAGGGAGTTTTTGAGACGGGTTGAGCTCCAAGGATCACCTCGATTTCATGGTCGACTTCTCGAGGAGGCGGTAACCCCGTAAGCTCGTCAGGGAAGATGTCAAAGAATTCTTGGAGCCAAGAGGGTTCTGTCTCCATACTAGGTTCAATGACTTTGTTGAGTTTGACTAAGAAAACTTGCTGACCCTTACGTGTTCCCTTGAGAAGATGTTTTGCCTTGACTACCCTAGACTTAGGTTTTCCTGTGATCCCCTGAACAGATATTACTTGGCCATGCTCATTTTCAAAAGTGATACTCCCCTGGTTACAATGAATGCTAGCTTTGTTTGCAATTAACCAATCCATCCCAAGGATTCCATCATAAATTCCTAGTGGGAAGACTCTAAAGTGACCATGAGTTTGCTCATTACCCAGCTCAAAATCAAGGTTTCCTATAGAGTGGCGAGATACTACTTCTTTCCCACTGGCTAACTCTACAATCATTTTTCTAGCTGTTTTTCGACTCAAGTTTAATTTTTGCAAGCACCTAGGAGAAAGGAATGAATGGGTATTGCCACAATCAATCAAAAGCTGAAATGGCTTACCGTGATGAGTGGCGGGGATTTGGATTACACCAAATTGTTTATTCGGACCTTGGTGTTCTACTGTCGCATGGACGGTGGCGCGCTCTTCTTCAGCTGTTTCCAAGGTCGGTTCTTCACTTATAACACAGGCAGTTCTAGCAACTGTTCCTCCGCGGCCACTGCCTCTTACACCTTGGTCGGTAGGGGTTCCACGGCCTTGATTTCCTCTGTTACCTTGGGGAAATGATGTTGCCATCTTGGGACAGTTGGCTCTAAAGTGTCGGCTCATTGCACTCAAAACACAGAGGGCATTCTCTGGAAGAAGCAGCATACGAGCGGGGGGCAAAAGAGTTGCCTTGTCGCCCTCTGTTGTAGTAGGGGAAATTCTGTTGAGGTTTCTTATAGGGTTGATCTCTAAGGTTTGCCTCAGGGTAAGATCTCTTTTGATTCTTCGGTTTGTTAGCCTTCATTTCTTTCACAAGGGGCTTTGCTCGTATGAGAGCATCCTGTAATGTGCTTGGCCTCATTGCTTCAAGGCGGGAATCTAGGGGTTCATTTAGCCCTTGGCAGAAACGGGCCACTTGTTAGGAAGTAGTCATAGCTGGGGCATACTTCCAAAGGGTAATAAATTTGGAATAGTAGTCCTCAAGAGTTAAGCTGCACTATCTAAGACTAAAAAACTCATTCATCTTTATGGATTCATGGGATGGAGGAAGATATCTTTCCTTCACTGCCTGCTTGATGTCTTCCCACGTTTGAGAATGCTCGGTGACTCCCTTGTCACGGCACCACTGTTTCCACCAGAGTTTAGCATCTCCAATGAGGTGAAACCGTGCGAGCATAGACTGATTTGCTACTCCAGTACCAGCAGCAGAGAAATAATCGTCCATCGCCTCAATCCAGACTTCAGCATCCTTCTCAACCTTTGAACCTTCTCCTTTAAAGGAGGGAGGTTGCATTTGCTTGAGCAGGAGCTTCTTCTCCTGGGTATCGGTGTAAAGCGCATTGGGAAGTGGAGGGTGGTCGTCCTGGCCATCATTGTAAAAACAATTTTAAGATTACAAGATTCATATTTGCACAACGCTTAATTTTTGGAGAGTAAAACATTGAAATTATTTTATTTCCAAATATTTACAAGGACAAGTTTTATTACAAAGATCTGAGACTAATATAATTAGTCTTATTTGACATCAAGGGGAATTCCTAGGCTTGACTATGACATAAGGGTAGAGCGATCCACATAGGTGAAATATGGGGGTTCCGCTGTAGTTTCTAAGACTCTAAAAACTGATGGTAAGGGTGGTAAACTCTGGATTGGGGTAGATCCCAATCCAGAGTGGTAAGGGTGGTAAACTCTGGATTGGGGTAGATCCCAACACTGCTTTGGCCTTGAAGACTACAAGCCTATTCCTACTCCAATGGAGACAGGTTTGAAGTTGAGTCTTCATGATGCTAGAGATCACTTTGATGTCACACTCTATCAGACAGCTGTTGGTTGTCTCATTTATGTATGCATTACGAGGCCATACATTCAGTTTGCAGTCTCACAGGTGAGCAAGTTTATGCATAGCCCAGGTTCTCAGCATTAGAAGTTCGCTACTTGAGTGGCACCATACATCTTGGGCTGTTTTATCCCAAGGGGACATCGTTGCCGCCAGATTTACATGCTTTTTCGGACTCAGATTGGGCTGGTTGCTATGACACAAGAGTGTCCACAAGTGGTTTTTGTTTCATGCTCGGTAGCTCATGCATATCTTGGTTGAGCAGCAAGAAGCAACCTACTATGGCCACTTCTAGTTGTGAAGCTGAGTACAGGGCAGCTTTCACAGCTACAGTTGAGTGTGTGTGGCTCAGACGGCTTATGGCTGACTTGGGTGTTGGACAGGAGTCTGCCACCTCTACCTACACTGACAGTCAAAGCGCATTGGCAGTTGTTGCGAGAAACCCAGATTTTCATGCTCGCACAAAGCACATTGAGGTGCATTATTACTATGTCAGGGAGAGACTCTCAGCAGGAGAGATCAGCTTGGCATATGTGCCAACACAGGACAACTTTCACAAAGGCGCTTCCTCATGAGAAGTTTGAAGCTTTTCGCAAAGCTTTGGGCTTGCTCCCCTTTGTGGACTGATCTACTTCGGGCATGGCACTTCCCTATACATGAGTGCCAGCTCTCGTTCACACCATCACTCCCAGGGGAGGATTTGTTGCCATATATATAGGTAGTGATCTTTGTGTGAACACACTTAGGACCGTCGGGGCACTTTTTCCCTCTTTAGGAGGTTTTTTCCCTCGGCTTGGATATACGCCCATTATTCTAGGGCTAACTTATCTTTGTACATTGACACAATCTAATACACTGTGTGTTGTGTGCATTCTTGCTTCTTCTTCTCTAAGCTTGTGTGCTTTCCTGTAACCCTAATTGACCGCCGGGGCACTTTTTCTCTCTTTAGGAGGTTTTTTCCTCCAGCTTGGATATACGCCCATTATTCTAGGGCTAACTTATCTCTGTACATTGACACAATCTAATACACTGTGTGTTGTGTGCATTCTTGCTTCTTCTTCTTCTCTAAGCTTTGTGTGCTTTCCTGCAACCCTAATTCCAACAGAGAGTGCTAGTGGATTTTAGTTCTACATTGTCTGATCATCTTCCTTTGAAGTGGAGCTAATTCTATTCTGATGGGATTGAAAT
The DNA here is from genome assembly GCF_041138505.1 of Cibotium barometz. Taxonomy (NCBI): domain Eukaryota; kingdom Viridiplantae; phylum Streptophyta; class Polypodiopsida; order Cyatheales; family Cibotiaceae; genus Cibotium; species Cibotium barometz. The sequence continues at coordinate 7,689,650 of NC_141065.1, read as the reverse complement.
GGATTTGTCTCATTTTCCAACAAGGAAATTGACAGTGAATAATCTACTCTTGAAGGACCCCCTCTTTGTGGAGTATACTGAAGAAGCTATTAATAAACTAAAAAGGAGAAAGGGGGTTGAGGGCTCCTAGAAGCAATTTACTAATGAGATGCAAGGGATCATTAGAGCTATGGGTAAATTGAGGGCTAAGGAGAGGAGAGGTGAGAGAAGAAAGTGGTCTGCTTTGTTAGAAGATCTGTTGTTGAAGAGGCAAACTATAGGATTGGATGCTAATGACACTGAGTTGTATTTTAAGTGTCAGGCCAATATTAAAGCTAAGGAGGATAGATGCTATAGAGAACATGACTATTGGGCTAGAAGGAATCTATTTAGTAACAACACAAAATACCTAACAATAGACTTTTAAAACTCTCAAAGAATAAGTGTGATAAATAATGAGATTGTGGGAAATATTCTAGATGAGGATGGTAATCCTGTGAATGATACAAAGTCACTGGCTTTGAAATGGGTAAAATTTCTGGGTTCAACCCTAAGTCTGAAAGAGGACTGTTCCTTGAGGAGATTTCAAGCTGAAGATAGATTGCTAGGTCTTCTAAGACAGATGGTGGACCCTGATAAAGCTAAGTGGCTAGAAAGAGATATTGAGGTTGATGAGTGTTGGTGTACCTTGCTAAAGCCGGGTAGGGAGAAAGCTCCATTTGGGATGGTCTTTCAACTGAGTTCTTTATAGCCTTCTGGCCTTCATTGAAAGATCTGCAAGAAAGTCTTTAACTCGGGTCTATGGAACGAGGTTTTTAAAGAAGGGCTTGTAAAGCTCATCCCTAAACAAACTGCTTGTGCAAGTTTGGGCATTGGAGGCCTATTACTTTATTAACAGTGATGTACAAAATTCTAGCTAAGGTGATTGCCCTCAGAATCAATCCTGTGCTGCAAGAGGTTATTTCAAAAAAACAAGATGGCTTTATCAAAGGCAGGTCCATCTATGATAATATTTTTGCTACATTACTGTTGGGTAGAGATGTGGCCATTAAAACCTAGCAGAAATGCATTATGATGCAATTGGACCTAGACAAAGCTTATTATAGGATACAGTGGTCATTCATTGCTAGGGTGATGGAAAAATTGGGATTTGGATCTAAAATAGCTACATGCATTTATACTCTCTCCTTGGGTGGATATTTTAAAGTGCTGCTTATTAATGGAAGAGTTGTAGGGGAATTTGAGATTAACAGATCAGTTAGACACGGTTTCCCATTATCCCCCCTTCTTTTTGCTATTGCCTCTCACCCTTTAATTTTGTCATTAGAACTATCATGCAATGAAGGGAAGATTACAGGCTTAAAACTCAAGCACACTGAACAGCTTGTAATTCAATGTTTTGCTGATGACTCTCTATTATTTCTAAGGGCTGAGAACAACAATGTGAGATGGGCTGCCCTAGAGCTAGTACAAGAGTATGCCAATGCCTCAGGTTCTAAATGTAATATTCTGAAATCTACAATCATAAGCCTGACTGAAGACAATGACTTTGATCTTCAAAGGTGGGGTTGTGAGGTGGTGCATAAGGGCCATATTGTCAGACTGCTTGGTGTTTGGGTTGGACTTACTAATAAATAGTTGGTAATGTGGGCCATTAATAGATACTTGGATAAAGTGGGAAAGTGGGAAGGTTTGAAAGTTTCCTTTCCATAACAAGGTTGATATCTGCAACTCAATTCTGAATGCTTATATCATGTTTCTAAGTCCTGTGTTAAAGTTTGGGAAGTGTCATTGGAAGAAAATCATTAGCCCTATTAGAGACTTTCTGTGGAGAAATGGCAATGGTAAGAAAAGAGTTCCTGCTTAGCTGGCTTGGGATAAAGTGTTAGTGTCTAAAAAGGAAGGGGGCATTGGTATTATTCATTTCCCCACTCATTGTGTTGCCAGAAGGACTCTGATGCTCCCTAGGGTTTTATCTCAAAATGCTACTTGGGCTTTAATGATGAGGAAATTGGTGGAAATGGTTGATGTTTTGGCTAAGGGCAGACCTAAACTAGAAAGATAAATTGTTTTCATGTGCCCCTCTCAAAATCACATGCTCAAACTTTTGCAAATTGCTATGTAATTACTGGAAAGATAATTTGGGCTTCATGGCTTGGGATATAGAAGGGTAACAGCAGGTAATTCCATGATGTCTTTGGGTCTATGGTGGACGCATAAGTTTAATCCCCCTCTTGCTTTACTGGATACAGTTGTGGCAAAGATTCTTAACAAAAAAGGCATTAGATATCTGGCTGACTGCTGGGACAGGGATCTGGCTGGGTGGAAAGAGGTGAACCTCTTATCTTTGGAATTTCAGTTAACCAAGAGAGAGAGAGAGAGAGACTTGATGACTTAGGTGCTGGAGGTGTTGCATAGTGAATTATATTCCACAGCAACTTATACTTCAGCTTGGACCAAGGATTAGACTTGGATCAATGGTGTCAAACTGAAGGAGGGCAAAACTAGGGACATTTATGCATTAATGAGTGTAAGGTTCCTCCCTTCTAAAATGGGAGAACACTTAAGATAGTCCGCTAAGTCTTATCTTGGGAAAAATTTCCTATTCATCGACACCTTGACCCTGTAGAGATTCAAGGATACGATTTATAGGTATGACTTAGCTCTATCCCGCAAGGGGAGCGTGATTTTCTAAACATCAAATCACCCATAGGGCAATTGATCATAAATTGGGCAACTACTAGACTTGATTTCTAGGGACAACGCTTTTTTCCTCATCTTATAACTTCATATAATTTTTATATCATCATTTTAAGAGGAAAAGACACCATTCATTAACACTAATTTAAGGAAAATCCCTTCTTTTTAAAAATTAACCAAGCTAACTTGGCCACCGTTTCCTTGAGGGGCTTGAAAAGGGAGGACTAGAGCCACGTTGGGCATATCTTCCCCCATCTCGTTGCTACGTGCTCCTCTTGAGGTAATATTTTGTCGTCTCCGAGATGAGGCCATCTTAGGCGTCGCCTTGTAGAGCTCGCTACTGCGATCGAAACGCTTCAGTCGGATCTGAATTCCGAGCTCGTTTGCTCACCGTATGAGCAAAAGAATATGGCGCACGAACCCTCGCTTGAGTCAAAAAACCCTTACTAAAGTCTACGCAAATGGGGGGGGGGGGGAGGAATTGTGAGATGTCCTTAAGGGCAAAGGCAAAAACGTGGAGAGGGCTGGGAGGGGTGGCTGCAAGCCTCTCTGTAAGTCTATTCACACGGGGGGGAGAAGAGTTAAGGACACTGGCTCTTAGCAAGAGGGGGATGGAGGAAAATTGGCTTATCTGAAAAGAGCCAAATGAGGGGGTGTGAGAGGGGTGGCTGCAAGGGCGGCTGTACTTGCAGCAAGTACGCCACACAGGGACGGACGACGGTACGGATAGGGTATACGCTACACAGAAATGCGTGCCGTCTGAGGAGCACCCCGGGGGTTTATATAGCTGAGGGGTGAGGGTACGGGCGCTGCGTAAAGCAAGGACGAAAGGACAGTGTACCTTCAAAGGCTATGGATTAGTGGCCTGCATGGGTCTAGGGGAAAGGTACGGTGTCGGTTGTCTGGGAAAGGAGTGGTACGCATGTACCTTATCTGGTCTGGGGCAGCATGGGTGTCCACGTAAGGGTACTCGTGGACCATACAGTGGGCGGCCGCCCTTTGGTTCTTGGGCTGTCATTGTACGAGCACCCTAGTAAGTGTGTACGGACCAAATTTTGGGACGAGGTATCCAAATTTGGGGCGCCTGCCTCGATTTGCGTGCCGGTCCGTCCCGGGGGCGAAAAATTTTTTTGTCCGGGAGGTTCTCCTGGTCGCAGGGGTTCAAACCGTTCGTCAATCAGACGTGCGGTCGTGCATTTATTAAGGTTTAAAGGTCGCCATTTTTTAACTAAAATGATTGAAATTAGCGTATAGGCTTGATCCGGTGTCCGTTTTGGATGCTGTAAAATCTTATATTAGGGTAAAATCGCGCGCAGATTCCAAATTTGGGCTCAGAATTTGAAGATTCTAAGTGGAAATGACTCAAATAATAAAATCATTGATAATTATACCATAAAAACTCATAATTACATGGACATTTCTTTATTAGTGAAGATGGGTACGTTACATCCTTCCCCCCTTAAAGAAATCGAGATGTCCTCATCTCGTCATGAATTGGGGATAATCCTTTAAGAGTGTAGCTTCATCTTCCCAAGTTGCATCCTCTTCAGGGTAATCCTTCCACTGAACTAGATGTTCTATTTCGGAGTTGCCTTTCCCTAGAATCTATGATGCTACTGGGCTGTAATTCAAGGACTCCTTGAGTAGGGATTACAACTTGTTCATCATCAAGAATATGATCGAGACTGGGGACATATGGTTTTAACAAACTTACATGAAATACATTATGGACTTTGATATGGGCTGGGAGTTGGAGTTTATATGCACTTTTACCTAGACACTTGATAACTGTATAAGGACCACAATACCTAGGGCTGAGCTTCTTATATTTCCCGAGTGATAGAGAACTTCGTTTGGGTCGGACTCGTAGAAGAACTCTGTCTCCTTCCTTGAAGATCCTTTCAGACCTCTTGTTATCAGCATAAAGCTTTTGTCGATCTTGGGCAGCTTTAATATCTTTTTGGATTGTCTTGGTTTGTTCCTCCATTTCTTCGAGCATTTTCCTGGATGCCTCAACTCTTATGGTTGGATCAGAGAAATTTAGAGGAGACAGGCATTCTTGCCCATAGAGTGCCTTGAATGGTGACATTCCTATGCTTTGATGATAAGATGTATTGTAGGCAAATTCTACCAGAGGAAGGTATTGAATCCACCTTCTCGGTTCCCGTCCACAATATGCTCTGAGAATGTCTTCAATTACTTGATTGACTCTCTCAGTCTGGCCATTGGTCTCTGGATGGTAAGCTGTGCTAAAGCAAAGTTGAGTTCCCAGGGCTTGAAATAAAGACTGCCAAAATTTTGAAGTGAAGTCAGAATCCCGATCACTTACTATCCTTTTTGGGAGACCATGAAGTTTGAGGACTTCCTTGATGAATATTCGACCAACATCAGAAGCTTTGAAGGTCTTCTTTGCTGGTATAAGGTGAGCTACTTTGGTAAGTAAGTCCACTACTACTAGAATGGAGTCAAATCCTCCTTGAACAGTGGGGAGACTTGTGAATTACTTACTTTGGTAAGTAAGTCCACTACTACTAGAATGGAGTCATATCCTCCTTGAACAATGGGGAGACTTGTGACAAAATCCATACTAATGCACTCCCACTTCATTTGGGGAATATCTAATGGTTAAAGTTTTCCAGGCATCTTGACCCTTTCAGCTTTGATCCTTTGGCATGAGAGACATTGCTTCAAGTACCGAAGCACATCATTTTTCAAGCCTGCCCAATGAAAGCTCCTTCTTACAGCATTTAATGTTCTTGCATAACCTAGGTGTCGTGCAGCAGGGCTATCATAATCTTCATGGAGGATTAGTTTCTTTAAAGCAGGATCCTTAGGGATAGATAGCCTGTGATTGAAGTCGAGGCTTCCTTCATGAGTGGAGTATCCCTTGATTAGATTCTTCTCTTTCTCTGAATGACCCCCTTCTTCTACTAATTTTTTCATCCTATGATAATCTGGATCATGAGATGAGACTTCTTCCACCTTGACCAGTATGGGATTATTTGGCATTGAAACTGCATTCAAGAAAGATTTGCGGCTAAGTGCATCTGCTACCACATTATCTTTCCCAGGGCGGAATTTGATGTCGAAATCATATTCTTGTAGAATTTCAATCCATCTCCTTTGCCGCATGTTGAGGTTAGGCTGGGTGAAGATCCACTTTAGACTTTTGTGGTCAGTTACAAGCTAGAATTTTCCTCCCAAGAGATAATGTCTCCATAATTTGAGGCAATGAACAACTGCTAAGAGCTCCAAATCATGGGTGGCATAGTTTGCTTCATATTGCTTCAGCTTGCGGGAAGTATAAGCGACTGGTCTTCCTTCTTGGCCTAAGACACCACCAAGTGCTAGACTACTAGCATCGGTAACCACTTCAAATTCCTTGGAGAAATCAGGAAGCTTTAAGACTGGGACAGAAGTAATAATGGCTTTCAGCTGATCAAAGCTGTTTTGATGGATTGGCAACCACACTATTTTGCAATCCTTCTTAAGAAGGTCCCGTCAAAGGTGCAACTACCAAGGCATAATCTTTGATAAAAATCCTATACCAACCCGTGATTCCCAAAAATCCACGAACTTCACGAACTGATTTAGGGGGTGGCCATTCTAGAATATCCTTGACCTTGGCAGGGTCTACTGAGATGCCATCTTTGGAGACGATGAATCCAAGATACTCAATTTGATGAGTAAAGAAGGTACATTTGCTCTTCTTGGCATAGAGTTTGTGTCTGCGCAGCAATTGCAGAACTCTATGCACATGCTCCTCATGCTCTTCCATTGATTTGGAGTAGATTAAGATGTCATCAAAGAAAACAAGCACAAATTCATCCAGGTAAGGATGGAATATATCTTGCATTAGGCGGTTGAAGGTTGCAGGAGCATTGGTTAACCCGAATGACATTACAGTAAACTCATAGTGGCCATAACAGGTATTGAAGGCTGTTTTGGGTATATCTGCTTCCTTGACTTTGATCTGATAGTAACCAGACCTCAAATCTATTTTTAAGAAGACTTTGGCCCCATGAAGCCTATCAAGAAGTTCATCGATGCGAGGGATAGGATACTTATTCTTGACAGTGACTTGATTGAGCCCTCGATAATCTATGCAGAGGCGGAGAGTCCCGTCCTTCTTTTTTTGGAAAAGAACAGGTGCTCCCCAAGGAGAGCTACTGGGGCGTACAAATCCTTGTTCAATGAGTTGGGAAAGTTGCTCCTTAACTTCAATGGCTTCAGGAAGGGACATTTTATAGGGAGTTTTTGAGACGGGTTGAGCTCCAGGGATCACCTCGATTTCATGGTCGACTTCTCGAGGAGGCGGTAACCCCGTAAGCTCGTCAGGGAAGATGTCAAAGAATTCTTGGAGCCAAGAGGGTTCTGTCTCCATACTAGGTTCAATGACTTTGTTGAGTTTGACTAAGAAAACTTGCTGACCCTTACGTGTTCCCTTGAGAAGATGTTTTGCCTTGACTACCCTAGACTTAGGTTTTCCTGTGATCCCCTGAACAGATATTACTTGGCCATGCTCATTTTCAAAAGTGATACTCCCCTGGTTACAATGAATGCTAGCTTTGTTTGCAATTAACCAATCCATCCCAAGGATTCCATCATAAATTCCTAGTGGCAAGACTCTAAAGTGACCATGAGTTTGCTCATTACCCAGCTCAAAATCAAGGTTTCCTATAGAGTGGCGAGATACTACTTCTTTCCCACTGGCTAACTCTACAATCATTTTTCTAGCTGTTTTTCGACTCAAGTTTAATTTTTGCAAGCACCTAGGAGAAAGGAATGAATGGGTACTGCCACAATCAATCAAAAGCTGAAATGGCTTACCGTGATGAGTGGCGGGGGTTTGGATTACACCAAATTGTTTATTCGGACCTTGGTGTTCTACTGTCGCATGGACGGTGGCGCGCTCTTCTTCAGCCGTTTCCAAGGTCGGTTCTTCACTTATAACATAGGCAGTTCTAGCAACTGTTCCTCCGCGGCCTCTGCCACGGCCACTGCCTCTTGCACCTTGGTGGGTAGGGGTTCCACGGCCTTGATTTCCTCTGTTACCTTGGGGAAATGATGTTGCCATCTTGGGACAGTTGGCTCTAAAGTGTCCCGGCTCATTGCACTCAAAACACAGAGGGCCTTCTCTGGAAGAAGCAACATACGAGCGGGGGGCAAAAGAGTTGCCTTGTCGCCCTCTGTTGTAGTAGGGGAAATTCTGTTGAGGTTTCTTGTAGGGTTGATCTCTAAGGTTTGCCTCAGGGTAAGATCTCTTTTGATTCTTCGGTTTGTTAGCCTTCATTTCTTTCACAAGGGGCTTTGCTCGTATGAGAGCATCCTGTAATGTGCTTGGCCTCATTGCTTCAAGGCGAGAATCTAGGGGTTCATTTAGCCCTTGGCAGAAACGGGCCACTTGTTGGGAAGTAGTCATAGCTGGGGCATACTTCCGAAGGGTAATAAATTTGGAATAGTAGTCCTCAAGAGTTAAGCTGCACTATCTAAGACTAAAAAACTCATTCATCTTTATGGATTCATGGGATGGAGGAAGATATCTTTCCTTCACTGCCTGCTTGATGTCTTCCCACGTTTGAGAATGCTCGGTGACTCCCTTGTCACGGCACCACTGTTTCCACCAGAGTTTAGCATCTCCAATGAGGCGAAACCGTGCGAGCATAGACTGATTTGCTACTCCAGTACCGGCAGCAGAGAAATAATCGTCCATCGCCTCAATCCAGACTTCAGCATCCTTCTCAACCTTTGAACCTTCTCCTTTAAAGGAGGGAGGTTGCATTTGCTTGAGCAGGAGCTTCTTCTCCTGGGTATCGGTGTAAAGCACATTGGGAAGTGGAGGGTGGTCGTCCTGGCCATCATTATAAAAACAATTTTAAGATTACAAGATTCATATTTGCACAACGCTTAATTTTTGGAGAGTAAAACATTGAAATTATTTTATTTCTAAATATTTACAAGGACAAGTTTTATTACAAAGATCTGAGACTAATATAATTAGTCTTATTTGACATCAAGGGGAATTCCTAGGCTTGACTATGACATAAGGGTAGAGCGGTCCACATAGGTGAAATATGGGGGTTCCGCTGTAGTTTCTAAGACTCTAAAAACTGATGGTAAGGGTGGTAAACTCTGGATTGGGGTAGATCCCAACACTGCTACTCTATCAGCTGGTAAGACCTGCATCACTTTGTCATACACCCAACGATCCTGAGGTATGCGAACCCCATCTATAGTCACCGAGGTGTCGGCCCTGGGGGTACCGACGAACCAAAATAAGCGGATCATCTTCAGCTTCTCAATCCAACGAATCCGCTTAAGGTCGGTGGTGAGGTTCCCAATCTGATCTGCTCGGATGAAGAAGTATCTCGGCCCACGACTCCAGAAATCTCTACCCCATCCTCTCTGAATACGAGAGAAATGAGGGAGGGATATCTTCTCTAATATCTGCACCAATATCTGCACCATGGTGTCGCGGAACTCGAACTAGCAGTCTCGAAGATGCATTGGAAAACTAGAAATTTGGAGTAGGCATCTTCCTCTTCCTACAATCATTCAAACATCAATTTAACTTATTTGTTTTAGCAGGATGTCTTTACTAATTAGCATTATGTTAGGTAAAACATTTATTACAAAACAGTCCTTAAACTGCAATTCCTAGGAGCTAAACTTGCTCTGATACCAATTGTAAGGTTCCTCCCTTCTAAAATGGGAGAACACTTAAGATAGTCCGCTAAGTCTTATCTTGGGAAAAATTTCCTATTCATCGACACCTTGACCCTGTAGAGATTCAAGGATACGATTTATAGGTATGACTTAGCTCTATCCCGCAGGGGGAGCGTGATTTTCTAAACATCAAATCACCCATAGGGCAATTGATCATAAATTGGGCAACTACTAGACTTGATTTCTAGGGACAACGCTTTTTTCCTCATCTTATGCAAGGCACAGCCGCTGACCTAGTCTTCTAGAATATAGTTGCCCAAGAACCTAACTATCTAGCGTAGGCTTTCACTTAATCTGTTGGAAATCTACCCGACTAATCGGGTCCACCCATCCATAGGATGGTGCCGTCAGGGCATTCCATCCTCCCACTTTCCACCCTACTCACGCATCAATTTATTTTCTAATTAATCCTACCACACTGTTTGACATAAATAAACATATTCCTTAATTAAGGTCCTTTTTCACAAGGTTCGTTAAAACAGTCTTTTTATACAATACAATCATGCCAAAGACAAGATATATATAAAAAAGGTTCATACATAAATCAATTCCATACAAGCCAAACCGGCTCTCTTAATCTTTTCCTTTATACCGCCGATGATCTAGAATTCGGCCTTCCAGCCTCTACATGCTGGGCAAAACCCTACGGGACCATACACCTCATCGTCGGCCGCTGGCGAGGACTCAAGCCGGCCTGTCACCCTCTCAGGCTCCATCGCTCGATCCTCCCGCCCCTCAGAGGGATGTCTGCGCACTAGGGTGGGCTTATTTACCGCACTAGCCTGGGCCCTCAGAACTAGGCAGCCTCATAATCTCTCGCCTCAATCGGCGATCCTTATTCCCCCAAAGGTATGAGGGATACCTTGGGCCATTCCCGGGCTTTGCTAACGACGCCGCCCGGCTACACAAGCACGGAACGGAGTTAGCGTTGAAGCCAAAAAAAATCTTGAATTCTAAAGATAACATGCAATTTACTAAATATTCATAATTCATGAAGATAACAATTTCAATGCAATTTATCGAATACAACATCACATAATTCATAACTTCATATAATTTTTATATCGTCATTTTAAGAGGAAAAGACACCATTCATTAACACTAATTTAAGGAAAATCCCTTCTTTCTAAAAATTAACCAAGCTAACCTGGCCACCGTTTCCTTGAGGGGCTTGAAAAGGGAGGACTGGAGCCGCGTTGGGCGCATCTTCCCCCATCTCGTTGCTACGTGCTCCTCTTGAGGCAATATTTTATCGTCTCCGAGATGAGGCCATCTTAGGCGTCGCCTTGTCGAGCTCGCCGCTGCGATCGAAACGCTTCAGTCGGATCTGAATTCCGAGCTCGTTTGCTCACCGTATGAGCAAAAGAATATGGCGCACGAACCCTCGCTTGAGTCAAAAAACCCTTACTAAAGTCTACGCAAATGGGGGGGGGGAGGAATTGTGAGATGTCCTTAAGGGCAAAGGCAAAAACGTGGAGAGGGCTGGGAGGGGTGGCTGCAAGCCTCTCTGTAAGTCTATTCACACGGGGGGGGGAGAAGAGTTAAGGACACTGGTGGCTCTTAGCAAGAGGGGGATGGAGGAAAATTGGCTTATCTGAAAAGAGCCAAATGAGGGGGTGTGAGAGGGATGGCTGCAAGGGCAGCTGTACTTGCAGCAAGTACGCCACACAGGGACGGACGGCGGTACGAACAGGGTATACGCTACACAGAAATGCGTGCCGTCTGAGGAGCACCCCGGGGGTTTATATAGCTGAGGGGTGAGGGTACGGGCGCTGCGTAAAGCAAGGACGAAAGGACAGTGTACCTTCAAAGGCTATGGATTAGTGGCCTGCATGGGTCTAGGGGAAAGGTACGGTGTCGGTTGTCTGGGAAAGGAGTGGTACGCATGTACCTTATCTGGTCTGGGGCAGCATGGGTGTCCACGTAAGAGTACTCGTGGACCATACAGTGGGCGGCCGCCCTTTGGTTCTTGGGCTGTCATTGTATGGGCACCCTAGTAAGTGTGTACGGACCAAATTTTGGGACGAGGTATCCAAATTTGGGACGCCCGCCTCGATTTGCGTGCCGGTCCGTCCCGGGGGCGAAAAATTTTTTTGTCCGGGAGGTTCTCCTGGTCGCAGGGGTTCAAACCGTTCGTCAATCAGACGTGCGGTCGTGCATTTATTAAGGTTTAAAGGTGGCCGTTTTTTAACTAAAATGATTGAAATTAGCGTATAGGCTTGATCCGGTGTCCGTTTTGGATGATGTAAAATCCTATATTAGGGTAAAATCGCACGCAGATTCTAAATTTGGGCTCAGAATTTGAAGATTCCAAGTAGAAATGACTCAAATAATAAAATCATTGATAATTATACCATAAAAACTCATAATTACATGGACATTTCTTTATTAGTGAAGATGGGTACGTTACAATGAGAAAGGGGGATGCGAATTGTAATAAAATATGGAATGTAAAATGGAGCTCCTCTAGCTAGAAAAAGAGAGAGTACCTGATTTGAAATTGCCTAGGAAATTTCAATTTTTTTTTGTGGAAGCATTACCTATTGGCTATAAACTGCAAAAAAGAAACATGGCTAGTGGCATCTGCCCTAGGTACAGGTCTTCAATAGAAAATGACAAACATGTGTTTTGGGAATGCCCAGCTCTAAGGAGCACCTAGTGCAAAATGACTAAGTGGATAGAGAAGGGTCTGAACATGCAAACCTTTTGGGAGGACTGGTTACTTGGGAAGTGGCCAGTCAATGATGAACTCAGTGGGCTAGTGTTTAACATTATCAAAACTTGCATCTTATGGGAAATCTGGACTAGCATGAATGAAATTGTATTCTTGAGGGCTACACGTACAGGGTTGCAAGATTCAGAGCTGATATATAAATGTGTATGCATGTGCTAGTCTCTATGTAATGTAAATAAAATTAGATCTCTGGAATTGGATTTGTTGATTCAGAACCTGCTGGGGAATATGCTTTGAATGTTTCACTGATTCTGGATAAGCTTCAAACATACTAGGGTTCTTCCCCTAATGATGGATTGTTGGCTACAGGTGAGATGTTGGGTTGAGAAGAAAAGGCATCCTAAATTTGGACCTAAAACTCAGAGATGGTACCACAAGGAAAAACAAACTGATCACACATTTGTTGTCTTTATTGAGAACCCGATTGGCACTAGACTCACAGTCAAGGTTTGATCAAAGCGTGGGGGAACGCTGGAAAAACAATCCCCTCGTGGTTGCACTACAGATGCCATGATGGAGACTTGCTTACTGCTGGGGTATGAGATCTCTTGGGAACAATCTTGTTTCTTGTGTGAGGATGAAAGATAAGAGTTTTTATGTAAAATCTTGAATGAGGTGAAAAAAGAGTAGATAGGTTTTCTGGATTTGGTGTATGACAGATTTGCAACAGTTAGTATAAATAAATATTATTGGTCCCAAAAAAAAACAAATATAATAATGAAATAGTTTAAAGATATGATGGCAATTTGACCTATCCATAGTGTGACAAATTAAGCAAAAAATGCAAGTTATTTCTTTTTCACACAAACCTGAAATATTCAAGCGTGGTGGTTGGGCTAGACCAACTAGCTGTTTGCTAGGGATACAACCAACTTTAGTTGATTATTTACTTTAATAACCAGCATGCTTGTACTTTGCTTGTGGGAAGGTAAGCAAGCATGCTTGTTGAAAAAAGGACCAACAAACAAGTTGAAGTTAAAGTCTGTTTTCTCTATAGACTGTAAGCTGATGAGCAAATATACTTCAAGAGAAGGAGAACACTTGCAAGACATGATAGAAGACGGGCAACAACAGCTCTTTAACGGGCTGTTCCCATGTTGAAAGACCCCTTACACACTTTGCGGTTGTTCACACACAAGAACCCACACACTCATACAAAACTCCTCTTATATTGATTTTCCCAACAAACCCTCCCTCAATGAAATGGAGGTGTGAAGCGAAGATAGCCTATACAAGCCTAATCTGGAGCTGAAGAAATGATGGCAGCTATCGGATGTCAAGCCACACGAGCAATCTCCTAGAATAATCTTGAACTAGATCCTCCTTTAGCACCAACATTCGAATGTGTTGCATGCTAGGAGGAGACCCCGAACAGAGCTTCCCAAAACTGGAACTTTGTAAAAGAGTGGCGAGGTTGATGGCAAGGTTGAAGTGGATGATTGACTTGCTTCATCAGGAGCAAAAGAAACATATAGAGTGCTACTGGAACGTGTGTATAGGCATAAACATACTAGAGCGTAAGACCCAAACTACTAGAAAGCTGAGATGCTCAAGATTTCCCCCTATGATGATGATCTCTAGATGATTTACAAGACCACTGTACAAGATTGGTGAGGAACAAGAACCAACAAACTGGTAGAGGCACAAAGTCACAACTAGACACAAGCCTGGAGGATCAGACATGACCGTTTACAGAATCCCAATGCGTCAAACTGATGGGACATTGCAGCAAATGAGCAAAAATGCAACTTAACCGGATAGAAGAGAACAAGACTACTATAATTTGTGCTTCACAAGACTATCTGCACCAAGAACACACTTTTTTTTTTTTAAAGTAAAACCAGTAATTGTTATATTTTCATAAAGTCAATATACAAGACATTAGACTCCAAAGGAGAGCCTAATGGAAGCACACAAGAAAGTTTACATAATCATATTCTCCAGAGTGGAGAATATCCAAAGATCAAAAGCACTCGAAGAAAAGCTGAATACAAGATGCATCCATGTCACCCTCAAGGCAAGCAGCATATACAGACTGTCGCAATGAGGCTCGGAAAGATTCATATGATTGGAGATTGTGCCTTCCCAAATATGCAAAATTGTGTTCACTCCAGATGGTCCATAGGGCCCAATATCTCACCCAAAATAGAAAAAGTGAGTATTGGGACAAAGTTTTGAGATGTCTGCCAAAGAGCCAGAAATGTTTCCCAAATCTATGAGTTGGGAAGCGAAGGCAAAGATAATCAGAAATACGCCTGAGGAGGATCCTAGAACAAGGACAATGCCAAAGCAAATGAGGAATTGTCTCTGAAAGAGCCATACATCTTAGACAGGTGGATGATGCAATATGGCGTCTTGCAAGTGTAACCCCCACTGACAATGTACCTGTCAAACATCTCCAGAGGAAAAGTCTTTGTTTCAAAGGCATTTTACTTTTCCATATCATTCGAATATTCTTCCTCCACCATGAAAGGGGTTTCCTTATATGCCATAAAGAATTGCCATATTGCTGGATCCATGGAGCAGGCTGAAGTAAATGATAGGCTTTAATGGAGGTTAGAGCGGGGAGAGGAACAGGATGAGTGCCTGTAGTGGAGGAAAGCAGCTGCCAATCCATAAGCCGATCCATAGGAGCCATAGGAGGAACTGGTAGAAAAGGAAATAATAAATCAGCAATTTTCTTCCATATGGTCCTGTGATGCATTCCCAATGGATAGGAAGCCATAGCCTGGGGAAAAGATAAAACATATCCCTGATCATCCACCACATCTTGTATATACCGAATTCCCAATTTAGAGAGGTTGTATGCTCGGATCGGTTCCTGTAAGGCAAGTGGAGTGTCAAAGATGGCACTCCAATGAATACTTTCCTGTCTCATGGAATTTGTCCCCGAGCAATTATTAGGAGCCCATTTAACTTTTGAAAGTAGCTGTTTCCAGTCCAAAATCAAAGCAGTAGAGAAAGGGCAACCTGGTATCTTTCCTACAAATCTCCCAATGACAACCTCCCAGGGATCAGTAGTCCATTGGCCATAAGCAGAAGTCCTCATATTAACACACATAGATGCAAGCATACATGTCCATGGCTGTTGTTGGCGGAAAAAAGTATGCAGCATAGTGATTTTCCTTGCAAGGACATGATACCGCACATTTAGAATATTTAGACCACCATGCATCCTTGGGGAGCACAACAATTCCATCTTCATCAGTCTTAATGCTTTCACTGCCGCTTTTGTTCTCCAGAGTATTTCCATGGCTTGTGACATAAAGGCTGAAATATCCCGAGAGGACCAATGTAACAATGGCAAATAAAATTGCACATATGACATTACAATAGACTGCACTATTCTGAGCCTGACATGAAGCGGCCAGGTAGATATCTTCCAGAAATCCAATTTATGTTGCAGTCTTTGTAAGACCCATTTGAGCTGCTGCTTCCTAGTAATATGCCATCCTATTTACATGCAATAGCCTGCTAGAATGGGAAGGCAAATCATCCAAAGGCAGGCCAATGTGTAAATCCATCCAAAGCGGAGCATGATCTGATAATCCCAGGGAAAAGTCAATGGAGAGATGCGGTGAGATTTCAGTCCTCATCGCACCAAGAACACACACACACACACACACACACACACACACACACAAAACTATCAAATGGACAAGATTATCAAACTTTTTGTTAATAGAATGCCGTAGACGAGATTTGGCCGATGAAGATGGGCACAAGCAAGCCTACAAGATTATCAAGGCAGGGGTTTTTGTAGAGGCATTTCCCGGAGTGCATGCGTGTAGAGTCCAAGAATGCTGCCCAAAACAAGATGCCAAGGACATTGAGATTGCCGAACTGAACACATGTGCATGGCAGAGGCCGAGCCGCCTGAACAAAAATATTTTGAGGAGCTCACGGACAAAACCACTGCAAAACGGAGCACTGGACATGTGGGTAGCCAGCCAAGGGACTGCACAGGGCAGCGATATGATGCTGAAGGCAAACAGAAAATGGCTAGCCAGCCAGCAGTGGCATGAAGCAGGAGGGCAAACATGAGGACGAGCTGGGTGCAGTAGACAGCTCTCCAGACAGAAGAGATACAGGCCAGCATGTGAAGGTGGCTCAAGCACTGGAGAGCAGGGCGGCAGGTGTAGGCTGACGACCCAAGACAGGCGCAGAGACTGGCAGTCGTGTGAAGTGGCGGCGGGCAGGAGCTGACACGCAGGGGAGAAAGCAGTCTCAGGGCCGAGCGTGGACAGAATGCAACAGCGGCGACAGTCTCTGAGCCGCGAGGCTGGGCGGAGGCGAACAGAGGGGGGAGGCGAACAGAGGTGGCACCCATTGCAGTAGCGCCGCCAAGAGAAGTGCATTCAAGCATAGACTGGCTGACCACCGGCAGCGGCGGTTGGCTTCAGCACACTAGCGTTGCCTGTCTGGCCGGCGTGGCTTTAAATTGGCACTCGACGGCAGGCGCTGAATCCGCAGAGGTTGGTGGCAACTGGCTCTGTGAGGTGGCGGATGGCAGCGATTGGCTTTACGCACACAGGTCTGCTGGCAGAGGCAGCAAGAGCAAAGAGCTCTCATACCAATTGATGAAGTAAGATTGGCTATGGCGGGAGGGGAGGCAAGTACAGGAAGCATAAACAAGTTAAATCTAAATTAAACGGGGCCGCACAAGAGACTACATCTCTTTGAGTATATTTATATTATAAAGATGGAGCTTTAAATAGGAGAGACCCCCCTTACAAGGTGTGGCCATAGGCTGCCACCACATATGCCACATGCCAACATGAGGTGCCAAGTGTCCACTGAGGTGTCACCTTTACACATCATTGCTTACATAAGTCCTTAAGGGGCTGTTCCCATGTATACAGAACCCTTACACACTTAGCGGTTGTTCACACACAACCGCTTTATTTAAGGCCTAGTTCACACACTTATACAAAAGTCCTTTTATATTGATTTTCCCAACACATATACACACACACACACACACACACCCACACACACAAAAAGAAACAAAAAGGGAAAGAAAGCAATAACACCATCTTCTTGGGCTAATGAATAAATCAAATAACCGTAATACATCAGTGCTATGGCTCCACTCCTGCAGACTACAGCACTGTGTAGCAGCAGCAGCCGGCATGACTTGTTTGTGACACCAGCCAAGCATGCTTGAAAAGAATTACATCTTTACTGTCAGGAAATACAGTCAAAATTTGAGAAGGGTAAAAAACAAGCATTTCAAACTCCTATGATCTATCCTCCAATGATCTCCATAAAGTTTTCTGACAGATAAGTAGTCGTTCCTTCTCATTGCTAAGCTTCTCAGTTGGGTGTTTCTTGCATCTCCATCGCATGGCTTCTCCAAGTGCAAGTGCATTGTCAACAAAGTTGGGTGCATCACGCATGATAACATATCCATCTGGTCTCAAGATACGGTCCATTTCCAGTAGTACAAACTTCATCTCACATCTGTTTAGATGAAACAAGCATGGTTAGCATGAGCATGCAATCATCTCAAGCAATCATGTCAGGCTTTATGAACACATTGAGAATATGATCCATCTTTGCCTACATGGGTTTCATTACACAATGAAATTAAAAGGATGAAGAAGACTTAGGGCTACATTAACATCAAGATCTACATTGACATGAAGAAGATCAAGCACTACATCAAGATCTACATTGACATGAAGAAGATCAAGAGCTACATCGACATTACGAGCTACATCAAGAAGATCTGCATTAGTATATTAGTCTCATCAAGGGGGGACTCTCCCTTTATTTCTAAATTCCTATTTTATGTTGAGTCAAGGGTTCTCTGCCCTAGGTCATCCTCAAAAAGCTGAATCTTTTAGACTTTTTAGGTTGTTCCTTGTGTTGAGCTTCAACATTCACACCAATACCAACTTCCATAACCAGGATACCATTCTAAACATCCAAAGAAGGCCTAGACAGTTCCCTTTTTTAAAAAGCATCCTCAAAAGAGGTTTGAGCTGCACAACCCCAGCACTTAAATCACACAAAGACCCCAACCTGGTAAGACCCTTGGTCATATTGGTATCACACTGCTTACTCACTCCCCCTCCCCCTCTCTTCAAGGCTGACCTTGGCAGGACCAAGGTTCTTACACATCCAGGGATACTAAGCAGAGGCAGGTCTGCACATACCGAGGAAAATAACAAAGTAGTGAGCTCATAGTTTATTTGGGGTAAGCACTTTTCTGATCCACAATTTAGCATGCGTAGGGCAGCCAACTGAAGGCTGTGCGTGCCTTGCAAACCCAGCACCAAAGCTTCCAGATGAGGAGCATAATTTTGGATTCCATGATGCAGCCAGAATAAATGACGTGGACTTAAAAAAGCAACTGCAGGTCATAACATTTTCAAGGCCAATCAAGAGTGAGCCCTCAGCCCCACATTAATTTATCTCAATTTCATTTAGTGCTTAAAGAATAGAGACTAATGCTATTTTTTAAGACCACAGCATACCTCCAAAGACTGCAAGACTTGAATGTTGATCCCCTCCCATGGTTAGCACGGGAAAGAAAAAGGCAATGGCAGAGAAAAGAAGAAACATGCAGAAGCAACAAAGAACAGGAAAGGCTAGCAAAAGGGGTGGGGTATAAATATTGTAGCATTTAGCTTAAAACCTCACGTTCACAACTTGCCAGAGTCCCCACCTTACAGCCAGCTCAAAGGACAGTAACAAACACCCCATGCTTTATAACTGTGACATTCATGCATGTGTAACCACCAGTACTAGGCCACATAATCGTATACAAAATTCCATTTAAAACTTAAATTGGTTAGAAGGCTAAAAATAAAGAACCTGTGACTCTCTGAAGTGAAAAGGCCATTGACGTGAAGCAAGTCATATGTTCTTGGATAAGTAGAAAAAGCTTCACACCTACAAAGACAGATTAGCAGTGAGCTACACTAGAACAAAAATGGCAAATTTCACACAGTCCAGCATTTGAAAAGCTTAAAACGGATTGGCACGAACCAATCATTCACTGTCCCTATCAATCCTCGATCGTAAATAACACCGAGCGAGTTTGCTGCATATGAAGAAACAACATTCATCACCCAAATAGGGTCATCAATCAATGCTGCAGCAAGACCACCATATTTGGTGTTCATGTCCATCACATTGCGTATCTTGTTAGTCCCTAGATCAGGGAGCAGAGTCTTATAGTACATCACAATATCTTGCCACACCCTTGTATCCTTTCTAAAAGCACCCTCACTACCCCCAGAAAATAAGCCAGCTCTTTCAGGAGCCTCCTTCAATCGAGCTGGCCACTTCGGTGTCTGTCCTATGCTGAGGCGCTTGAATGGGAAGCTCGCTTTCACAATGCAAGGACGCATTGGCACGTACCTGAAGTTAGAAACCACCACACCAGACCACAACGGTTAGTACCAATCAAATTCTGTGCTACCTGCCACTGTAGGCATTGTCTACATTATTTGGTCATCATCTCATGTCTTGCACAAACCCACCCATACAAGTAGAAAAATCTCTGAAAAGAAATCAACAGTTTGGCATTCATTCACACTACCTCCTTACTCAAAACACCATCATGTTAACCATTAAATTTATATTCCTGGTCTTAAACTCTGAGCATCGTGCTAAGACGAATTCTAGGTTTGAAATATGTGCATAAAATCACCATGAGGCATCTGGATCAATGCTGTCATCACAAAGAGGTGGTACCGTATCCTCCGCGCGGTTATTGTAACATGTGTCATCCACAGGCTTTTGCCAAACAGCAATATCACCTTTCATGGCATACAGTTTGTAGCACATGCGATCTAAAAGGTCTTGAATTTTATCTAAGTCAGCTTTCTGCTTTTCCTTGGTAGATTCCCATCCTTTCCAGTGAACCTGATAATTGACTGGTGGCCCTGACAGCACCCAGAATCCTCCAGGACGAAGAACCCGGTCTATTTCCAGCAGATTCACCCCACCTGTCCAAGAAAATAGTAAAATGAGCTCTCTCTCTCTCTCTCTCTCTCTCTCTCTCTCACCAGCCTGGACATTTCCCAGTATGAAAGGGGTCTGGTGGACTCCAGGATGTCTAAATATTTGGAAAGTCCAAGCTTTGGGAATGGGGGATTATCCTAGAATACAAAGGACCACACTCCTAAAATTTAGGAGAGTTGCTATTTTTGGCCCAACTCCGGTGGAAATTCTGTTCGCATCATTACATCTGGAATTGAGCAGATACCAAGAGTTGGCAAAGTGCCTATGATGACAGAATGTCTACCAGTTGGGATATTTTTAGAGATAAAGTTTATGGAAGGACCCATCTCTTAGATTGGGACATGTGGCAAGAAAGTGGACCAAAGTGAGACAAGTGGCCTGACACTTGTTAGAAAATGGATCAAAGTGAGACAAGTGGCCTCACACTTGTCACTTCAGCTATTGTGTGGCTCTCCACTTGTCATTGTAGCCTTCTCTTGCCATTTTAGCTCATGGGAGGCCCATCTCTCTTCATTAATGGAGGCTCTCTTGCCGCACACTAGCCTCTACCACCGTTAAAGGCTGCCCTAATAATGGCTACTCTCTTTCTCTCTCTCTCTTGAAGGCTGTGGCCACGTTTAAATGTTTTAATATGCATTGATGGTATCAACAAGTGTGTCAAAGGCCCTAGTCCCCCCAGCGGCGCCACGAGTTACATTGGTCTCAGAGCACAGGCTTCCTTGGAAGCGGAGGCTTCCTTTTATCAATAAGGAAGAGAAAAGATCTCAAGTGGGGACCACACTTACCATCATTGCTGTTAAGCATGGCCAGCCGCTTCATAGCTTATGAAACAAGAGCATGAGCAGTAGACAGCTTGTTGATCTAAGGATTTATGAATTCACAAAATTTATCTTGGAAGTATGGAGTTGGCTTTATGTGCATACGTTTAGCACTCTTTCCATTTGGATATTGTGGATTATATTATCAAGCTTACAAGCAAGCTATATAGAGATATATCTCGGGGATATCTTAAGGATATAGTGAGGAGATATTTCTTTTGGCTTCATGACCAACTTGGCAAAGAAAAGCTAAGTATACTTTGAGTTTGCAAAGTTGGTGCTTTTGCTATTTACTATGAAGTGTTTTTAATGTTCGCTAACCCTTGTATAGCCATGCAAGGAGAAAGGTGGTGTTGTTTGCCTTGACATGGTTTCAGGGAAACATTGTTTATGGCTCCCTTTATTGGGATGGATTATATCTATGGAGATTTCTTTCTTGGACGAGATTTATATAGATATTGGGCTTCACAAGAAATTTCTATGGACGAATCTGTCCCAGTTTATAGAGAAGAAATATTTGGATATCTCATGGATATGATGCTTTTATGGATAAAAGTCCACCTCTACTCCAAGGTGTGTGGTTAGCACGGAGTATGCGGCAAGAGTTATGGTATACAAGGATTATGGTATACAGGTCTATGAAATCCTAGGCTTCTTTTCTAGGGATTTGGATCAATCCTCAGGATTATGGATTATGTTTATGACTCCCTTTTATTGGGATGGATTATTCTTTTTGGCTCCCCTTATTTGGGATGCATTGGACTTATGAAACTCATGGTTCACATACCCTGTGTAATGTTCTCTTGTCCTACGTGCTCTCTTGAAGATTGTTTCTACCATGTGTGGGTGGAACAATAGAGAGCAGATGGAAGGGAATATGGGCACTTCAGAGGGCAGTGTCGAGCACAACATACCGTGTGTAGTGTTCTCTTGTCCTACGTCCTCTCTTGAAGATTGTTTCTACCATATCCGGGTGGAACACTAGAGAGCATATGGAAGGGAACATGGGCACTCGAGAGGGTAGTGTGAGTTGGTGGCCGAAATGCCTATAAACTATGTGTAGCAGAAATGCTTATGAAACACCAGGTTATCTATGCCTTCGAGTGATGCTTGTTAATTGAGCCCACCTCTCATCCAAGGTGTGTGGTCAGGGTACCAACACGGAGTGCAAGTGGTAAAGTGGACATGACACCTGGTTGGCACGAGACTTATGTCTATGCCAAGGGTCATGTGGACCGATGCCTTGTTGATAAGAGACTTATTTAGTCTCGTCCATTTCTTTGGGACATGGATTCTTCAGATATATTGGATTTTTGAGACTGTCTCGTCTCGCCCACTTGATGGGACATGATTATATCTTGAATATATGGCTTGAAGCTTAAAGTTGTGGACAACTTTCAAAAAGCTAGGGAGGATGTAACCAACCTGGACATTTCCCAGTATGAAAGGGGTCTGGTGGACTCCAGGATGTCTAAATATTTGGAAAGTACAAGCTTTGTGAATGGGGGATTATCCTAGAATACAAAGGACCACACTCATAAAATTGAGGAGAGTTGCTATTTTTGGCCCGACTCCGATGAAAATTCTGTTCGCATCATTACATCTGGAATTGAGCAGATACCAAGAGTTGGCAAAGTGCCTATGACCGAATGTCTACCAATTGGGATATTTTTAGAGATAAAGTTTATGGAAGGACCCATCTCTTAGATTGGGACATGTGGCAAGAAAGTGGACCAAAATGAGACAAGTGGCCTGACACTTGTTAGAAAATGGATCAAAGTGAGACAAGTGGCCTCACACTTAGTCACTTCAGCTATTGTGTGGCTCTCCACTTGTCATTGTAGCCTTCTCTTGCCATTTTAGCTCATGGGAGGCCCAAATCTATAAATTGGAGCCCTCTCTTCATTAATGGAGGCTCTCTTGCTGCACACTAGCCTCTACCACCGTTACAGGCTGCCCTAATGATGGCTACTCTCTTTCTCTCTCTCTCTCTTGAAGGATGTGGCCATGTTTAAATGTTTTAATATGCATTGATGGTATCAACAAGTGTGTCAAAGGCCCTAGTCTCCCCGGAGGCGCCGCCAGTTACGGTCAGTCTGTCTGTCTATCTGCCTGCCGGCCTACCGGCCTCTATCTACACATACACACACCAAAAAGAAAGAGTTATCAGATTTTGCAACATTCTGCTACAAATGAGATACTGTAAAGATCTGATTGGGGTGCTTGAACAGGACCTTATCTTAGCAAAGTAAATTTCTATGAGCTACTTTAGCATGGAAGAGAGGATTAAAAACTGGTGCGATACTGGGAAGTGTCGTGTTCACAGTGTGTATCTATCGTGTGCTACACGCACACAAGACTAGCTTCGAGGTTTGGAGAAGCTTGGAGCTAGGCAGGCTGATTGGCGAGCTGAGTTAGGGATAGACTAACAGGCGGGCACCCAAGTATGGACGGGCGGGCGCCCAAGTGTGGACGCCCGATGACCGGCCAAGAGCCTATAAAAGGGTGGCCAAGGTTAGTCATTAGTCATATAGAGTATCGCGAGATTTGTGAGAGCTCTATGGTTTGGAGCCTGGATCTAGTGCAGACATGCACCTGCTTTACGCAGCCGAGGCCGTTAGCAATCTAGTGGCCCGCAAGGATAGCTTCGTGGCGGTATGGGACGTCGCGAGGT
Organism: Cibotium barometz; assembly: GCF_041138505.1. Classification (NCBI taxonomy): domain Eukaryota; kingdom Viridiplantae; phylum Streptophyta; class Polypodiopsida; order Cyatheales; family Cibotiaceae; genus Cibotium; species Cibotium barometz. The sequence goes on along the minus strand of NC_141065.1, from coordinate 7,666,042 downwards.
AGAGATAGGTCGGTACGTCAACCTAGTTAGCTCAGCTCGTGGCTCGATGGAGGCAGCCAAGATTGTGGGCTTGCCCACCACGGCTGTCATGGTTGGGAGGTGAGTCAGGCCTGCACCCCCTTCTTATTTGGTTTGTTTGCAGGTGTTACGAGTCTTGTACCAGGAGCGTTCCACGAGAAGATCCGATGGGGATTTGACAGTGGTATCAGAGCGTGCCTCATGAACGAGCAAGTCCGTAGGTAGAGAAGATGAGATCAGAAAGGTATGTGTTCAAGAGGCTTGCTGTTTTTTCTATGCATACTACTGTTTTTCAGATTAGTATGTTGCTTTTTCATCAAAAAAACCCGTGATGATGAAGATGGTGTTCTAGGAAGGGTCGATTTGTTTAACATGAAGAAGGTTAGATGTAATTTGCATGAACTGTTGAAGAATTTTTTTTAAAAAAAACCAATAAAAGCATTCACGTCAACTTTAGTTACTTTTGTTTTTTTTTTAGATTAAACTTTTTTTTAAAGAGTTTAAAGGCCCCCTAAGGTTTAAAAGTGTTTTCTTTTAAGAAAACAGAATATATTTATTATTTATTATTTATTTATTTATTTTACTTTTTTATTTTTTATTTTTTTATTTTTTTTAACACAAAAGCAAAAGCTCAAGTTGCTTTTGGGAAAGGTTATATAAACCCCTTAAGTGGGCTTCTTGCCACACATCTCTCAAGTTTTCAAGCTCTCAAGTTCTCTAGTATTATTCTTCTGCAAGATCGAATTTTCTCTCCACTTGCTCTCTTCAAGATGTCGACCCAAGAATCCGAGTTGGAGCCCCTTGTCGAACGCGAAGGCTTGCCGGCTACGAAAGATATCGATGCCAATCTTTTTGACGATTATGTGTCAAAATCTGATTTCCAAGAGTTCAAAGTAGCTCTCGAAGCTTCTTCTTCGGAACGTCTGGCACAAATCGCCGCCCAGATGCACGCCTTGCAGAACTCCATCTCTCTCTTGACCACTACTCTTTCGGGTATGGATACCTTGGTCTCTACTTTAGGCCCCAACATTACTCCGGAACAGTTCGGGCGCGAGCAAAAGCAGCGTACCCAAGAGATCGTGGACACTTGGCTACATAAGTGGCAGGTCCATTTTCAGTTTCATCCATATGATGATGGAAAAAAGATCCAGTTAGCAGCAAGTTTCCTCTCAGGCAAAGTTTTGCTTTGGTGGAAGGAACTCAACCCTAAGCCAACGACTTGGGCACAATTTGAAGACATCTTCAAGAAGGAATTCCTCAAGAAAGAGGATGATTATGATGTTGTTGCCCAATTTACCGCTTTGACCAAGACCTCGCAGCACCTCACTTATGAGGTCTACCTCCAGAAGTTTAGGGACTTGCAGATGAAAGCTACAAAGATGGATCCCACTACTCTTTTGGAGTTCTTCGTAGCCAGTTTACCAGACTCATACCATTTACAGATTAAGAATAACAAATGCAAAACTTTGGACGAAGCCATTCATTCAACTCGTATCTATGATGATACAATGGTCTCTTCCAAGTCTAAACCCGTTACCGAGCAGGGGAACAAGCATAAAAGAAAGTTCTCCGCACCAATGGCTAACACGACTGAAGGAAAGTCTTCGGACCAACCTTCAAAGAATTCAAGTTCGACAACAGCGAAGAAGAAACGACTCCTTAAGGCTTCGAAGCTCGAGAAGGAGGGACGTCGTTTCATCTGCGAAGAAAAAGGACACATGCGTAACGAGTGCCCGAAGCAAAAGGGTGCAAAGACCAACGCAGGACCCAAGCCAAGGACAGCTAACCAGTTGTCTTCGACAGGTACGTCAGTTACTGTACTTTCTCGCCCTATTACATGTTCTGATTGTATGTCAACTCTAAAGTTTTTGGCTTACATGATCTTCTCCGAGTTTATGGACAAGTGAATGGCCATAGAATCCACATTCTTCTAGACCATGACAGCTCACACAATTTTGTTAACTACAAACTTGTGCAGAAATTGGGTCTTGATACGACACCCAACGATCATACCTATGAGGTACGCCTACTTGCGGATCGGCAAGTATGGGATCGAAAGGTGGAGATGCTACCAACTCAGATTCAAGACTACAAAGATACTCTGGAATGCTATATTATACACCTAGAACATATAGACTTGTTATTAGGGATTGAGTGGTTTAAGACTCTTCAAGTCCAGATAGATTGGTCTAGTCATATTTTTTCTTTTCAGCATAGAAACACCCAGTATAGTATTTTAGGTGATTGTATACATCCCTCTCAGGGACCTCTTGTAAATACAGTTGATTTTGGAAATATAATGGATTCTTCTTTGTATACCCCTTTCCATTGTGTATTGATTCCACTTTCTTCATTTCTCATACCTTCCATGGATGTCAATGAATTAAGTGTGTTTGAAAGCAAAGAATTACAGAAGATACTTGATTCGTTTCAAGACGTATTTCCTAAGGACCTGCCATCGGGTTTACCACCTGAAAGGACAGTAGATCATCGTATTGACGTGATCCCTGGTGCTCATCCTGTCAGTATTCCACCTTACAGGATGAGCCAAGCTGAGGAAGATGAGTTGACTAAACAACTCGAAGATTATTTGAGGATGGGCCAGATCCGTCCAAGTAAATCACCTTGGGATGCACCTGTGTTGCTTAGGAGAAAGAAGCACAACACCTGGAGAACGTGTATAGATTACAAGAGATTGAACAAGCTGACAATTAAGAACCGTTATCCTCTTCCTAGATCAGATGACCTGATTGACCGATTAGCAAGAGCGAAATATTTCACGAAGATAGATTTACGTACTGACTATCACTAGATACGTATTCATGAAAGGCATGTCGAAAAAGAATCGCATTTTGGACTAGGTATGGCCATTACGAGTTTCTCGTATTACCTTTTGGGTTAACCAATGCTCCAGCCACTTTCCAGCAAATGATGAACGATCTTTTTCGTGAACATTTGGGAAAATTTGTGGTGGTGTTCCTGGATGATATTTTGATATATAGCCGTAGTCTTGAGAATCATGTTAGACACCTCATGATTATCTTATCTATTTTAAGACAAAATCGATATTTTGATATATAGCCGTAGTCTTGAGAATCATGTTAGACACCTCATGATTGTCTTATCTATTTTAAGACAAAATCGACTATATGCTAAGTTAAGTAAATGTGAGTTTTTTATGGACGGATATCATTTACTTGGGACACAAGATCACTAGAGATGGATTGAGCATTGACTATGACCGAGTTCAGAAAGTTTTGGACTGGCCTATACCGCGAACAGTGAAACAACTTCGTTCTTTCCTCGGTTTTATTGTTTTTTTTCGGAAATCTGTGCAGGAGTACTCTCAGTTCACACTACCGATGACCGACTTGTTGAAAGGTCGTGGACGTAAGTTAAATCAGCCTATCACTTGGAATAACGATTCAGATATGGCCTTCAGACTTTTGAAAGATAAAGTCAAGGAAGCACCTATCTTAGCATTACCCGATCCTAGTCGGCCTTATGTTCTTGAAACTAATGCCAGTGACTATGCCATCGGGGCTGCTCTATTTCAAGATGGTAGACCGGTTGCTTTTGAAAGTAAAAAGCTAGACGACACTCAATCTCGTTGGCCAACCCTTGAGAAGGAGCTTTCTGCTATGATTCATGCTCTCAAGGTTTGGAGACATTATTTATATGGTTCCAAGTTTGTGATATTGACTGATCATCAGTCAATCAAGTATGTGTGTGATGCGGATGATTTGAGAGGAAGGAAAGCTCGTTGGGCTGAGTTAATGCAAGATTTTAATTTTGAGATTCGTTAGTTAACGGGCGGACACCCAAGTATGGACGGATGGGCGCCCAAGTATGGACGCCCGATGACCGGCCAAGAGCCTATAAAAGGGTGGCCAAGGTTAGTCATTAGTCATATAGAGTCTCGCGAGATTTGTGAGAGCTCTATGGTCTGGAGCCTAGATCTAGTGCAGACGTGCACCTGCTTTACGTAGCCGAGGCCGGCAGCAATCTCGTGGCCCGCGAGGGTAGCTTCGTGGCAGTATGGGACGTCGCGAGATAGAGATTGGTCGGTACGTCAACCTAGTTAGCTCAGCTCATGGCTCGGTGGAGACAACCAAGACTGTGGGCTTGCCCATGGCTATCGTGGTTGGGAGGTGAGTCGGGCCTGCACCCCCTTCTTCTTTGTTTGGTTTGTTTGCAGGTTACAAGTCTTGTACCAGGAGCGTTCCACAAGGAGATCCGATGGGGATTTGACAGGAAGTCTTAGGCTTTAGTAGTTATTTGGCTTCTTTGCATTGCTCCTCTAAAACAAGCCACGTATTCAGGCTCTCTGGGTAGTAGAAGATCTCAAGATATCTTTGAGAAGTCCTGCATCGTGGGTTACATGAGCTATAAGGCTTAGTTTTAATCATTGCTTTAGTATGGATGCCCCATCTGGTGTTGTTTCGCTCAACGAAAGCTTGTCATGAAAGTAGGGCCTTGCCAAGGTCTGTATTGGAAACAGCCACGATAGGAGGGTCAATCTACACATCTGAGGTTGTTTCTCTTAATAACAAGATCATTCTCAATATACTAAAATCTTGGAAGGATATACGTAACGCAATACTTGCTCTAATTGCTCCCGCTAGAAAAGAGCAACATCCCAGGTGACTCTCGTCTCAAAATTGAAACAAGAAACAAAAAACATTCGCAAAGTACAATAGCAACCACCACCATGGAACACCAAAAAATTCTGTCCAACAGGGTATAAATCAGATAGGGACCTGTCCTTAAATGAAAGGAGTGTCTACCCATGCACAAGGAGCTTACCATGATCAGTCCAAGGAATCAGACATCGTGAACAATGAGCCATATCGAAAGCATTTGCTGGGTAAGGTAAACGTTGGGTAGAGATGATTCCCAGCATGGCAGGAATTCCTCTTTCAAGAGCAAACTGTACTTGAGCTTCATGATTGTCTCGAGGTGCCAATGACATAGTTATTATACCACGATCCAACAGATATCCACCCCAGCTAGCCACCTGAAAATAAGTGCAGAGGTATTACAAGCTCCAAATGAAAGCATCGTATAATATAGATACGACGAGACTTCTTCCAAATGCTCAAGCAATACTACGGACACCGATATGACTAGAAACCAACCCCACAGCCTGTATCAAGTGCTGTTCTGACAGTTCCATCTTTCATTCCTGGAATAAGCTCTTCCATCTGGTCCAGATATTCACCCACACCATTGGGAAACATTGTACCTCCACCAGGAAAGATGAATTTTTCTCCTTGCTTTTGCATCCATCTTTGATTTGCCTTTGCAGTGTTGATCCAATCATAAGGCACATTTCTGCATCCAGATTACTGTATCAACTAACAATGGCTTGGAAAATTTGATAACAAGATGTATGACAAGCATAATGATGTCTTGAAATGTTACAACTCCACAGTCACCGCAACATGCAAAATACTTGACCATCTACTTTGTAACAATTATGTAGAAATGACCGGCAGTGGACTTGTTTACACACCGCACAGGGTTCACATTCAGCTAGCTGTTTGTTAGGAACTTTAAAGTTCACGTGCAAAAGCTGGAGCATCCAGACTGGCTCTGGTTGCCTTCCAGATCTTGGCAACTAGCAGCTAGCACCTCTTATTACTGGTACTTGCATTAAATCCACCAAAGTATTATTTGTCCCATATCAATTTTGGCCAACAGCTGTACCATCTTGGCCAGTGAAGAGGACACTGACAAAGATTTGGATTCAAGCATGAGCACCAAGGGGGTTCCAGTTGTGGCCAAACTGGGTAGCATCATGCTTCCTTTCTAGTTCAGCATGTGAACAGACCCAATCACAACAAGATCTAAACGTGTAGTAACTGATCAAGTGAAATGTACATCGCTTCCAAGGAAAGGCCTACAGCTGAAGCTTCATTGATTAAATACACTCCCTTTTCTGCCTGGAGGCAACCTTCTTAAAGAAGCTCACCTGTACCAGCATTCATCTCTACTGCGAGGCCAACGGACAGGAATCTTGTAGCCCTTCGGTGGAGGAACCAGGCAATCCATCCTCTCCGAAGGAGCTGGACAATGGCGTTCTCTGAATGCCATTCGATGTCTGTCATATTTGCGCCACCTCTAGTATTGACAACATGTGAAGAGCCTGTCAGAATTTAATCTAATTTACTTTCAAAACAACTTCTACAAAGAGATAACCAAGCAGACTCTTCTGAGCATAAACATGGCACCATGCTTAAAGGCTAATAATAAGAGCCAAAAGGCCTAAATGGATTTTTACAAAGAGCTTTACCGCTGGATCTGTGCATGGAGTCAAGTCTTGAAAGGTTATGTTGCACTCTTTGAACTCACTGGGCTTCGCTTGAGGTTGACATCCAGCCACCTTCACATCTGTTTGTGGCATCTCACTTTGCATGAATAGCTTGTCTTTGTCGGAGCAGAAGATACCCCCCAGGTAAAAGGAGAGTGCACATAAGGACAGCACCATTAGAGCTGGGGGAAGAACCTTGGACATCTTCTCTGATGAAAAGCTGAACTTTCCCTCCCTCTCTTTCATTTCGATGCAGTTCAAAATGACCACTGTTAAGAAATTACATATTACATGCAGTTAAAATTTGAGATAAGAGGAGCTATTGCTGCAAGACACTCTTTAGCACATACACCACAAACGTAAGACGCTCAGAAAGACAGCCGGATCAAAAACCGATCTGCTTTTGTGATAAGCATACATGAACAAATTGACTCCTATTCAAACACTTCCCCACTTCAGCTAGAGAACATTTATGAATAAATGTTCTCTAGCTGAAGTGGGTCTTCCCTTCATTTTTGGAAAAATGATGGAAACTCGGCACACTGGTTTATGCACAAAGATTTAAACACTATAGTGGACAAATCTCTATACATATAATTTCACTTCAGCTAGAGGACATTAATGAAAAACACAGCCATCCTAAGGTCACCTTAGTGTTCAAATCTTCATGGTCCTCCCTTCAGCTTCAAGGATGCAAGGGTTTATGCAAAAATATTTGGAACACTAAGGTGCACATATCTATGTGCATTGCATGCTGAATACCTGAGTAGGGTTTTACTGGATGCTACGCTCATCTGTATTAGGTTCAGGAATTAACTTGAAAATTTCACTTGCAAGCAGACAAGTGAATTTTGTCTAAGATTTTTGACAAAGGTGCTGCCTGCTGGTTTCTGCTTATCCTTTCATGAAGGGTGGTACATTTGTGCAACCAAATACCTCTTTTGGGGGTATATGCACCTTTTGATGCAAACCAAAAGAATGGCGCTGTGTGTTCCTCACAAAGTCCAAGCTGAATCAAAAAACAATGAGTCGATTTGCTCTCTACTGCTAGCTTCTTGGATGTATCTACCTACTTGATTTAAGTAGACATATGAAGCATGGTCATTTAACTTGACATGACGAAAGCTAGAACTAAAGAGCAAACCCAATCAACGTAGCCATTCAACCAAGGATTTACCTTCCTGCAAATAAACCGGTCTACTGGTGATAATCAGCTAGGACTGTTATGCAATGCCACCAATCCCCTCTGTGTTGTTTCCATCTTCCTTACCTCTTATAGAAAAAAGGACCCTTGATTCTGCAAATTATGGCTCATGGAAGACGTAAATTCTTCGTCATAGGAATCCTAGACGTGCTACACATGGTCAAAACCCCTAAGTTTAGTGTTGCACTAAATGACCATTCAAACAGTGGTTAAAGCATGTTTGTTCTGCAAGGGCCATACTTCACATCTTTCCATCCAGATTCTGCATTAAGGTATATTACCATAGGCCACCGATAGCCCTTTAATGCTCATTCAGCTAGAGAAAAGCTACACCAACTATTATCATCTCAAGTATTCCCACGAGAATCTGCACATCCACTATAGGTTCACAAACCACTAGAGCTAAAAAGAGATCCGCACATCCAATAAAACCTCTTTTACCCATTTAATTACAAGAATTGAATAGAAAAGGAACGACATTGACTTCAGCATTGAGCCGCAGCAGGTCTTCATGTCTGAGATTGCAAATCTGAGATCTCCAAATCATTACATTCTGTGGGATCCTTAGCTGTTATTGACCTGTCAGTGGCTGATATCCCCCATTCAAGTTTACTCTCAAAGTTGCACATATAAACTGAGAAGCCAACTTGTCAACCCTTAGATTTACATACAGGGAATGCCTATCTCTGAAATTGAAAAATGACCTTTATAAGAAAGGCTAATCACTGTTAACTTCTTTACTGGGAAGGTAATAATGCAAAACAGCAACGAAACATCAGCCACCTAGGCATGTTAATGCAAAAAATGATCTCTTAAGCTCTGATCCATATCCTTTTCCTGTGTGCAGAATCGTGCTGACAAAGGACTTGAATATACTTTATAGTGAGGGACGGCCATGGTTCTGACTAACAGCCATGACCAGATGACACTTGAAATGGAGGTTCGACGGGCTAGTTTAAAAAGCACGAAACGAACGGAAATCCTAGCTGCGAGGTACCTGAAAGCGCTAATGCTAAAGGTCGGAAGGCGCAGGAAACCAGATCTCAGGTTGTTGGAAAGCCCTCGAGAAAACCCCAATGCCACCGCAGGGTAAAGGAAACCCTAACTCCGGGAATCCCAAGAAGCACGAGTAAAATCTTACAAAGCACTTCACGACGACAACACATAGGCAGACGGAGAAGCGCTGAGAGATGCCCGGCAGCATTAACTAGCGCATGCAGACCATTACCATGAAGGCACTGTGGCACGGCTCCGCCATAACCCGACCCGAGACTTCGGAATTGGAAGGAGCGAGAACATGAACATTAATAATGTTTTCGTGGAAATTTTAAAAATGAAGATTAAATTTCTTTCTTTAGGAATATGTGTGACATGTGCAATAGTAGTGACAAAGTGATGCCCCTCAAAGTAAGATTTTGGTAGATTCTTCCCACCTTGTGAACATGCCCCCCCTCCAATTTTCATGCAAACATCTTCTCAATCATTCTTGCCACAAATGCTCTCAAATTCTACACCCATGATGATCCCTTTGCTTGTTCATCATTGAGTTGGGTGGAGGGGCAGGGCGGGGAAGGGGCGAGTGTGTGTGGGGGGGGTCATCATGGGGGATGTGCATGTAGCATGCAAAGCGCGAGTGTGTGGGCATGAAAACGCATGCATGTGTGTGGGTGGGTGGATGTGTGTGTTGCTAGCACTAATATCTTCATCATCTAAATGCAAACATGTGTGCATGTGTGTATGCACATGCGCACAAGCACAGCCACACGTGTGTATGTGTGTGAAAAAAATAAAGATAGATGGGAGTTGGTTTGTAGCTTGCTTAATAGAGGTTGCTAAATTTGTTGTTCTGTGGTGGGGTTGGAAGGATGTAATGTAAAGCTTCTTTATTGCAATAATATATATTTATAATATTGGTCTCAAAAAAATGGAGATAGAGTAATGTGTAAGCACACAAGCACGAGCACACGTGTGCGTGTGAAAGAAATAGAGATAGTGTGTGTGTGTGTGTGTGTGTGTGTGTGTGTGTGTGTGTGTTCGTGGTGCAGGTGCGCATGCGCTAAACTCGAACCACCCTTTTAAAAAAACAATACCACGCAGGCACACACACACACACATACACAACCCATTTAAAGAAGAAAAAAGAAACACCAAATTTTTAGACATTTAGAGTTGGAGAAGATGTGTAATCTCATCTACTTATCACACACATGCGCACTTCCAACTCTTAGACAAACTAAAAAGAATGTAAATTTTAACTTTAAGCTAGGTATCTTCTTGGGAGCGCACCAAACCAAGGGGAGCGCACCAACAGTTGTAGATTGGAATTACCACTTCTCGATTGTGGCATTATGAAAGCTTAATTTCCTTCACCTTCCACATGCAAGTTTTTAATGCTTTTATCCCCTTTGCTATTTCTTGGGTGCTATGGATCAAGATAGTGTGTCAATTATGTACTAGTAAATAGATGCCATGAATCCTCAAAGAAAAAAGGCATGGCAACTCGAACTTAGGACATTAATGTAAAGGATACCTTCCAATGTAGACGTTTGAGCTCCAATGAATGTTGTTACCTTCTAGAAGCTTTGTAAGGGGGCCAGAACTCAGTGTCAATCATAGTCTCAAAATCACAACGCATGCAACTCGACAAGAATCTAAGTTTGTGGAAATAGAAGGCCATTTGGTTTGCATTTAATCTTCTATTCAAATCAAACAATAGCTCCCCCACTTAGTGCCTCCATGTGGCATGTCCATCGATGTGATGATTAATAATATGAACCTGATTGTGGCCACACGAATGTTGCATCCGATATTTTTCTCGAGGAATAATAATCTTTAGGACATTGTGTTTTTTTTTGGGGGGGGGTGTTTGTTGGGGGAAGAGGTAAAAAAAATATTGGTATCCTCTGGTAGTTGCAACATTACATACAACTTATTTTGCAGGTAAGAAACTCATACCAACCCCTCAAAACGGTCATAATTCATGTTCAGATAGGGCCATGCTGCGGTAGATGTATTGTTACAACATGTCATATTTCTTCAAAGGGAAAGTGTTGTAATATTATCAATTTTATTGGCCAAAAAGTCCCTTGCTCAATGTGCACATTGATGTTGGTTAAGCTATAGTTTCTATTTTATAAGATTTGACAATCAAAATTTAATATATGTGATTTGATGGATGATGGTGTTGTCAAAAAGGTCTTTTACAAGGCATGCTTGACAGCTAAGATAACAATTCTTGGAATGATCTCATTTTTATCACTTATAAAACTCATCAAATAGATACAATTCTAAAAAACTAGATGCATAAGAAAGCTCTAATATTGATGCTTTTTGGTTCTTTTGGGAAAGCCCAAAATGGTTTAAAACAAACAAAGAACAACAACATTAATTGTGAAGTTCAAGGAACCCAAAGTTTATTTTTTAAAGAATGGATTTTCATTATATGTTTCAAAAGAATGAATTTTTTAACGCTCAAAATATAAAGGTCAAAGTATTTTCTATTCTCCCATTTACTAAGGTTGCTTAAAGACATTAAATGGGATGGCTCTTACTAATACTTATAAAGTAACATAAATATACCCTTAGTTATACTTATGAATGTTGTCACGGTTTGTCCGTCCATCCTTCTGTGGTTAATTGGGGACGCCTAATTACCACTATGTTTGAAGCATGGCACTTGGGTGATTCCAAATATTCCATGTGTAGGACATATGAAATTAGGGATAGCTGGAACTAAGTGTTGGATTTATTACTTATGTGCTGTCGTGGACTTGTAGCATGTGTTGCTAACTCGTAGTGTATTTGAATGAACAACCTTGTAGGTTGGTGAGATTGACGGGCCTTGCGCTTGGTTGTAAGCCGAATTGACTTAGACGTGATGGCAGTGATATGGTGCGAGCTATTACAGGGATGGTTCTCATTTTGATATTCTTACTGTAGTGTCTACTACGAGATTTTGTATTGTTATTGGCCGCCCCATTTTGATGTATTAGGGCGTGGACCTATTGAGCCACCCACTTTTGTTATATTGGGCGTGGAATTATTTATTTACATGTGAATTAGCCCTTGGGGTTCTTTTTGTAATTATCCTTTAGTGGTTGGATAAGAGCACTTTACCTAAGCTTGTGTTAAAAGCAACCCCCATTTTTGTAAAGGAAAAGTGCATAAGCGTGCATCTATTTTTGGCTTATGGGCTATTTTTTATTAATAAAGGATAAATACTCAAGAAGTGGAAGCAAGCCGACACTTCTTGAGGGGGGGTAGATTGCACCCAATGATTTTCTCTTGTGTTTTTATGCTATGTTATGCTTTAAGATTATTTATTAATTTTTCGGTTATGGTAATTTGATTGAAGTGCTGAATCAGTTTTGGTATTTGGTTAGACGGTGTGCCTCCCCATAATCCTAGTGATTTTAGTGGTATCAGAGCCATGTTGGGAGAGGGTGAAAAATATTGAGAAAAAATCAAAGGGAGGAAGGCTTGCAAAAGAAAGAGAGAAGGTACGTGCAACTTTCTGGTTTCTGTGAAAGAAGAAAAATTCAAAAAATTCAAGGGGATTGGAGGCTTGGTTGAAGGTCTTCTTCAAGGTCACATCAAGCATATAACCAAGAGGTAAAGGCTTTATCCAAAGTTTTGGTTAAGGCATAACACAAAGCTTAGCTTAAACAAAGCTTAAGCTTATTACCTACACGGCTGCGCGATTCCCGCCCGTCAGGATGGCATGAAAATTGCGAAACAACGCTCTTCTCTTGGGAGATTGGCTCACAATTCTGCAATCGGTTCAAAGATCTGTTCCGTCAAATGCGTCCAGCGTGTTCTGTTGCATAATTCTTGTACCTTATTTGAGGGGTTTTGTGGAAGATCCAAGGATTTGAATTTGCAATGATGGAGGAAGCTCTGTAGAAATCAAGGGTGGAGAAAAATTACAACCTTGCTTTACTAAAAAAAAATCTAAAAAGATAAGAGGAGATTCATACACAAAGCTTCTTCAAGCCAAAACTTCATCAAAATCAGCCTGGATTTGTCCGAATTTGACCCAGCTTCAAACTAGAAATATTTTCAGTTTCTTATTCTGGTTCGGCTCAAAAATTATAGCAATTCAAAGTGCGGGATTTTCAAATTTGGTTGTTTTATGCCTTCCCGAAGCTTAAATTCACTCTCAATTCTCAATATTTTTTCTACCGGATGACCTTCCAACGCTTCGAGACTACTTCAAGCACTTTGGTGATTGCATTGGATGGCTACACCACTCTTCTAATTGCCATGGGATTCAAGATCTTCAAAATCATTACCATGAGCGAAAAATCATATAAGTATTTCTAACTTTTTCCTATCTTTTATTATTATTTTTAGCATTCATGGGCTGATCTACCTTCACTTCCGTCTATTCAAGAGCAACTCATAGCTTTGCAAGCACAATTGGTCAATGTACGCACTCATAGACTTGCATTAGAAGACCAATTAAAATCACGTAAAAGGCATAAGCATGACATTGAAGTGATGAAGATTCTATTCTTCGAACCGTGAAAGCAACTTTAGATGCTCAAACAGCTCGGAAAGAATCTCGCATTAGTCACAAGGCTTTTTCTTTTCAGAATTTTGATGGAAAGAAGGACGCACGCACTCTTTTGGCTTGGCTTAGCCAATTCGATGACTATTTTTTGGGAGAGAAATTTTTCGAGAAAGACAAGGTCAAGTGTGCGGCGAATCATCTGATTCAAAATGTTGCTTTACGGTGGAATGCTACCAAGAATGGGCGACATAAACATTGTACTTGGGAGGATTTTCAACACGAAATTAAGAGACATTTTCTACCTCCTCGTCGGTACAAGGACAAAGCCCGATAGCATTGGGACACTCTTAGACAATTGAAAGGAGAGGATGTCCAAACCTATATTGAAAATTTTTGGAATGCTCTCATTCAAATGCAATCTGTAGAAAAAGTACATGAAAAGCATCTTAAAAGGAAGTTCATCTCAGGGTTGGATCCAAAGATTGGAGCGGAGATTAATATGTTTCGTCCTCACACTCTTGCCTCTGTTAAATCTCTTGCTCTAAATTGTGAAAAGAAAAATGGTGTGCCCAGGTTCCAATAGGAGAATCGTACTTCTAAATTCTCCAAAGATTTGACATCTTCTAGTGGTTTTGACAGGCGTTCTTCATTCAAACAACCTTTTAACAAGGGTCAAGATCAAAGAAGCCAGCAATTCAATAGCAACAACAAAGCAAAGATTGGCAACAATAACAATGGAGCGAGTGGAGAACCAAAGAAGATAGATGTTCCAGATTCATTGACTCGAGATGAAAAAGCAAGCAATGTTCAATGTTACACTTGCCATCAGAGGGGACACTATGCTGATAAGTGTCCAAATGACAACAACAACAACAACAACAAGCCAATTGCACGGCTTAACATGGTGGATAGAGATGAAGACACTGGCAATGGAGATGATGATGATGCTTACAACGACGACTACGAGCCAAAGTTTGATGGTAACGAGTTCAATGGTAAATCTAATCAAGAAGGTACTTCTAACCTTGATCCTCATTCTTTTTCACCACATACTTTACTTAAAATGAAGGGAAAAATTCAAGATAAGGAAATCACATGATGATGGTAGTACATATGATTTTACTTGTGAACGTCTTGCACATGCTCTTCATCTTGACATGATTCCTTCTCGTTTTAAAGTAAAGGCTGCTTTTCAAAACCAAAAGTATAATTACACTAAGAAAGTAAAGAATCTTGCTTTTTCTATTGCACAATTTTCGATGAGCGTACTGACTTAGTAGCACCTTTGCATGGTATTGACATGATTTTGGGAATGCCTTTTTGACATGAGTACACACCACAAATTGCTTATGCAAAGCACACAATTTCTTTTATACATCATGGTAAAAATGTTTGTTTGTAAGAAATTTCTGAGGGTAAGGATCAACCACTTTTGAGCCATATTCAGGCAAAAAGGGCTTGAGGAAGAGGGAGAAAACTTTTTTAATTTTGGTTAACCGACTTAGTGCTCAAGAACCACCCCCTAGGGATACATCCCATAACTCTTTCATTTCCAAATTCTCTGACTGCTTTCTCAATGAGTTACCTCCTAGACTCCCTAGATCACGTCTTGAAGATTATCACATAGACATTATTCCTGGTAGTGCACTGCCTTGTAGAGCACCTTATAGAGTTAACCCTCTTGAGCAAAGAGAAATTCAAACTCAAATCGAGGAATTGCTTTCTCGGGGACTTATTAGACGAAGTAGTTCACCATATGGAGCATCAATTCTTCTTGTAAAAAAGAAAAATGGTACTTATCGTATGTGTGTAGGCTACAGGGCTCTCAAACAAGAACACTATCAAGAATAGATTTCCAATTCCTAGAGTTGATGATCTACTTGATAAATTAAGGGGAGTTAGCATCTTTAGCAAAATTGACCTAAAATCTGGATATCATCAAGTAAGAATGGTTGAGCAAGATATCTATAAAATTGCTTTCAGAACTCAGACTGGTCACTTTGAGTTTTTAGTGATGCCATTCGGTCTTACTAATGCTCTTGCGACTTTTAGTCGTATGATGATTAAGATCTTTCTTGAACATCAAAACTTTGTGGTTGTCTTTTTTGATGATATCTTAGTTTTTAGTAAATCTAAAGAAGAGCACGAAAAACACTTGGAAATTGTATTTAATTTGCTCAAGGAACTTTACATTAATCTCGAAAAGAGTAGTTTCTTCCAGAGTGAGATGCAGTATATTTGGGACATATAATTTCTACTAAAGGCATCCATGATCCCATGAAACATTACGAGATTTGGCTAGTCTCGTGTCATTCCTTTCATTATAGATAAAAATGCCAATACGAGAGTTGCTAACAAAGCTCCTCTACACAATGGAAAAATATTAAGGAGTGGGTAGATGGTAGCTCAAAACCAAGATCTAACCAAGAAAGGGACTTACCTTAGCTTTCTACTAAAGATCCACTCCAAACAGGGAAGAATGGTCATTTATTGTGAATCAATTGGTCATTTTGCTATAAAAGTGACGAGACTAATGCCACAATTCCTACCACCACAAAATGGCTATCATGTAATTGCGATAGTGAACATCATCCCCAAAATGATACTGGGAACAATGGAAAAAAACTTGCATTGGAATAAAATAGAAACTATTGCGACATGGCCGTGTCCCAAGAACCTTCATGAATTATGATCTTTTCTAGGTTGTGTAGCTATTATCACAAATTTGTCCGTAATTTTACATATAAGGCGCACTATCTCACTGAACTTCTCAAGAAAACCAAACCCTATAAGTGGACCGAACTTCAAGAGAAATCTTTTCTTGCATTAAAATATGCACTTATTCATGCACCTGTGTTACAATTACTTGATTTTTCACGTCCTTTCTTTGTGGTGGTAACTGATGCTAGTGGTAAGGCCATTGATGCTATGTTAATGTAAGATGGTCATCCTATTGCTATCAAGAGTAGGAAATTTTGTCCTGCTGAAAGTAAGTATAGCACCTATGAGACAAGGAATTGTCTGCTGTAGTCCATGCATTGAAAATTTGGAAACATTATTTGATGGGCTTAGAATTTCTTATAAAAACTGATCAGCAGAGTATCAAACACTTTCTTTCTCAACCACTTATTTCGGATAGACATATTAAATGGGCAGCTTTTATTCAAAGTTTTCGACCTATTATTCAATACCAACCTGGTAAAGAAAATGTAGTTGCTGACACTTTGAGTTGAAGACCTTCCATTCAAAATATTTCTGTGATTGAGAATACATCTTCTGACTCTATGCATAAGACTTATGACCAAGACCCTGACTTTAGTGATATTTGGTCTAGATTGAGAGAAAATCATTGGACCCCTTTTGCTGAGTATTCCTATGATGATGGATATCTTTTCTTCCAGAAAAGATTATGCATCACTTGACCTTTTAGACATTCTATTTTAGAGGAATTACAACAGCCACCTTATGCGGGGCATCGAGGTGTTTCATCTACATTCCAGACTATCTCTAATGACTTTTATTGGCCTAAAATGAAAAATGATGTAGCTAAATTTGTGTCTAAATGTGATGTTTGTCAAAAAGTGAAAAGTTATAAGGGTAAGAAACTTGGTTTACTCATGCCACTTCCTATTCCTAACGCTCCTTTTGGGAACAGATTTCTATGGATTTTATCATTGGTTTTCCATTGACTACGAACCATAATGATATGATTTGGACCATTGTTGATAGGTTTAGGGAACAAACATATTTGCTTCCTTGTAAAAAGACTCTTACTGCACATCAAGCTACACATTTGTTTGTTAAACACATCTTCACACATCATGGTTTACATCAAGTGATTGTTTTTTATAGGGATTCTAAATTTTACAGTGATTTCTGGACTACATTGTTTGATAATCTAGGCGCTAAATTGGATTTTTCCACTGCATTTCATCCTGAATCTAATGATCAAATAGAAGTGACAAATAGCACAATATTGGATTTACTTCATGCATATGGTTCATCACAACCTAAACAATGGGATAAGTATATCTATATTTTGCAATTTGCATATAACAATACACCGCATTCACTAGAAAAGCACCTTTTACAATTGTGTATGGAAAAGCTTTACCTACTCTTATCACTCGTTTGTCACACACTATTGAAGCTACAGATCAATTCACCATTGATTTTACTTCCATTCATGATCATGTTCGTAAAGCTATTTCTAATGCACAAGAGAAATACACTAAACAAGCTAATAAGAAAAGAAAGCACATGGTCAAGAAGGTCAATATGTTTTGCTTCATATTAAAAAGAGACGTCTTAAAAGTGTTGAGACTAACCCTATTGTTAAGTTAGCTCCTCGTTTTTATGGTCCATTTAAAATTTCTTATAAGATTAATGACCTAGCATATCGGCTTTCACTTCCTTCTCATTGGAGAATTCATAATTATTTTCGTATTAGTCTTTTGAGACCTTATAGGGGACCAATTCCTACACATCCTGTATATGAGGAAGCACCTAGCATATCGGCTTTCACTTCCTTCTCATTGGAGAATTCATAATTATTTTCGTATTAGTCTTTTGAGACCTTATAGGGGACCAATTCCTACACATCTTGTATATGAGGAAGCACCTAGTCTTGTTAACTAAGTAGACAACCTTAGGCTATTATTGATCATGAGACCACTACTACTCTCATAGGTACTATATATAAGAGATATCTTTTGACCTTTAAAAATCATCCTCTCACGAAAATGTTAAATGGATGCCTGAGTGATTTTTTCGTGCCTATCTCGACATCATCCAATCTTACTTTCAAACACGGGCCAGTTGATATGATGCAACTAAGGACAGTTGATATGATGCAATTGAGGACAGTTGATATGATGCAATTGAGGACAGTTGCTATCCTAGGTAGGAGGAATGTCACGATTTGCCCGTCCATCCTTCTCTGGTTAATTTGGGACGCCTAATCACCACTATGTTTGAAGCATGGCACTTGGGTGATTCCAAATATTCCATGTGTAGGACATATGAAATTAGGGATAGCTGGAACTAAGTGTTGGATTTATTACTTATGTGCTATCGTGGACTTGTAGCATGTGTTGCTAGCTCGTAGTGTGTTTGAATGGACAACCTTGTAGGTTGGTGAGATTGACGGGCCTTGTGCTTGTAAGCCGGATTGGTTGGGATGTGATGGCGGTGATATGGTGCGAGCTATTACCGGGATGGTTCTCATTTTGATATTTTTACCATAGTGTCTGGGATGTGATGGCGGTGATATGGTGCAAGCTATTACCAGGATGGTTCTCTTTTTGATATTCTTGCCATAGTGTCTACTACGAGATTTTGTATTGTTATTGGCCGCCCCATTTTGATGTATTTGGGCGTGGACCTATTGAGCTGCCCACTTTTGTTATATTGGGCGTGGACTTATTTATTTGCACGTGAATTAGCCCTTGGGATTCTTTTTGTAATTATCCTTTAGTGGTTAGATAGGAACACTTTACCTAAGCTTGTGTTAAAAGCAACCCCCATTTTTGTAAAGGGCAAGCCCATCCATAAGCGTGCATCTATTTTTGGCTTATGGGCTATTTTTGATTAATAAAGCATAAATACTCAAGAAGTGGAAGGAAGCCCACACTTCTTGAGAGGGGGGATAGATTGCACCCAATTGTCGTTACATAAAATAAATTTTCTTGTCCACACCTTATTGAAGAAGGGCTACTAGGCACTTCTCAAGGGAGTTGAAAACATTAGTGGAAGAGCAAGTTTAGCTGAAAAGAAGTTTCTAATAAGAACCACAAGGACATATCCAATTCGATAATGGAGAAGACTCTAGGAATCGTATGGCATCAACTCGCCCCTTCCTCTACAATAGGTGTCGGTGTTCTTTGATGACATTATCATCTATAGTAAGAGCAAGAAGGAACATTTATCGCATGTGAGGCAAGTATTGGATGCCTTGAGAGGGAGCATTAGTTGTATGCCAAAGAGAGTAAATGCTTTTTAATAGAGGAGAAGGTGGAGTATATGGGGCACATTGTGAGTCATGATGGCATCAAGGTGGATCCAAAGAAGGTGCAATGTGTCAAGAAATGGCCTACTCCAACCAACACTACTCAATTGAGGGGATTCATGTGGCTTTCTTCCTTTTATAGAAGGTTCATTGAGCACTATGCTACTTCCACTCCACTCACCGATAGGCTCAAGAAAGAGGCCTTCTTTTGGGATACAATAGCAGAGAAGAGCTTCCAAGAACTCAAGGAAATCCTTACTTTAGCCCCTATCTTGGTATGCCAGCCCTCGATTTACCTTACCTTTTACCATAAGGGCAGATGTAGGTGGTAGTGGTATTGGGGTTGTTTTATACCAAGATCATGGCATGATTGCATATGAGAGTAGGAAGCTCACCAACAAAGAAAGGTCTTTGCATGTGTATAAGCAAGAGATTTTAGCCATCATATGTGTTTTGATGAAGTGGCATCACTACATCTATGGGAGTCATTTCAAGGTGAGTGATCACAGGGTACTCAAGTACTTCATGTCACAACCAAATCTTTCACCTAAGCAAAAGAGGTGGTTGGCCACACTTCAAAGTTATGATTTCGAGATATCTTGCATGCGGGGTAAAAACAAAGTGGAGCTCTACAAAGATTGGATTATGGACATATAAGAGGAGTACTTAATTGATCAAGTGGCTTCCCCAATGTTTTAGAAATTACCGCAAGGTGTATGTTGGAGTACCCTCATTATAAGGTGCACAATGGGATACTATGGTATCATAGGAAGGCGTACTTAGAAATTACCGCAAGGTGTATGTTGGAGTACCCTCATTATAAGGTGCACAATGGGATACTATGGTATCATAGGAAGGCGTACTTGGTTCCCAATTCTCACGAGGAGCTCGAAGAAGGAGATTTTGTCTTTTTGAAAATGCCTAAGTCAAGACATTTACCTGTTAAAGGTGGACTCAGCAACAAATTAGCACATAGGTTCTCTATGTCCCTTTCATTGTGATCATGAGAGTGGCAAAAGTGGCTTATGCACTCCAACTACCTTGTTCTACAAGGATGCATAACGTGTTCCATGTATCCAATCTCAAAAGGTATGTGTGACAAGATCTTCAAGTGGTTGGGAGTTGCCTCCTATGGATGAAGAGGGAGAGATTCAATATATACTGGGAAAGGTAGTGGGGAAAAGACAAGGTTTTGAGGCACCATACCATCGAAGAATTCCTCATCAAGTGAAAAGGATTAACTAAAGATGAGCCAACGTGGAAATATACCACCCTTAGCATATGTGCCATATCCTTATCCATAGCCTTGCCCTCCACCTTCACCAACCCCTACACCATCCGTAGGAGGTATGATAGAAGATGTACTTTGTTAAAAGATGTGCTTAGAATAGTGATGGAAATAGGGAGGGGGGTCGCCACCATAGGGGGACCAATGTGCATGGCACCTATGCCTGCCACCTAGACCACATGTGACACACCTCACCCTAGGTCATGATTACTATGTGAGCTCTATGTGAGTTGCTTGTATATCACCTTTACTTTCTTCCAATTGTCGCAGCCGTGCTTCAATTTCTTCTAAGGGTTTTCTTCCAAGCATTGTAGGTGAGCTTCAAAAGATGCCTTATTGAGCATAATCATGACTGCTAGGATCATTTAAAGGTAAGGCGAGATAAATCCAAGCCAAGCATTCAAAAGTTGCCTATACTGAGTGCAATCATGAGATTGGTAGGATCATTTAAAGATAAGGTAGGATAAATCTAAGGCCAAACATACCGACATCTCGACCAAAAGGTGATACAAAATTGGGGTTTATTTTGGTCACTTCTTAACACCTCATACTGAAAAACAAGGAGAAGATTTCGGTGTAAAATGTTGGAAAAGAAACACTCTCACTCTCTATCTCTCTAAAGTAAAACAAAGATGTAGACCTCAAAAGTGATGTTAGACACAGATGTAGACCTCAAAAGTGATGTTATACTCCATGTAAGGGAATAAGAAAGGCTCTGGGGAAGCATTAATTTGAGCTAGTCGGTGAACCCTAAAGGGAAAGGCAAGTCTTTGTTGTGGAAGAAAATCTATTGGCTCAGTACTATGTGAATAGAGGTAAAAGGGGTGTATTGATAGATTGGGCGGTTGTTGGGCCGTATCATTTTTAAGAAAATGAAGACTCAAGGCACTTGAGAAGATGAACATTATCACTAAAAATAATATTATGTGAAGAAACACGTCATACTCATGACTAGTTGGAGAGACACACACAGACATAAGCTCAAAAGTATAAATTGATGTGATGAATGGGCTTTGATGAGACTGAATGCAACAATTGCATCGAGCATTCTAATGTATTTGTTGAGATTTTAAGTACCCTTATTTTAATGAATGATTTTTCATCGGACATATAGTAGAGATTTTTACATAAGCTCAAAAGTATAAATTGATGTGATGAATGGGCTTTGATGAGACTGAATGCAACAATTGCATCGAGTGATGAATGGGCTTTGATGAGACTGAATGCAACAATTGCATCGAGCATTCTAATGTATTTGTTGAGATTTTAAGTACCCTTATTTTAATGAATGATTTTTCATCGGACATATAGTAGAGATTTTGGAACAAAAACTGGATAGATTTAAGAGTTGCCCTTATTTTGATTGGTTGAAAAACAATTTTTTCTGGAGCAGTGTTGAGCAGGCTCGAAAAAAACGGCATTCTAGTGTATTTGTATCGACTAGAATTAAGAAAAACCGGTTGAGATTCTAAGTAGCCCTTATTTTAAGAATGTTTTTTCATGTATATTTTAGTTATAAAACCAGCATAGTGTAGAGATTTTGAAACAAAAACCGGATAGATTTAAGATTTGTCCTTATTTTGAATGGTTGGAAAAATAAATAAATACATCTATTGGTCAAAAAAATATTTGTCCTTATTTTGATTGGTCGATGGTGATTGAATGCAACTGAGAAAAAAAAAACCACACGTCGTGGGCAAGCAGCAAAAGTAAAATTGGAAATAAATAATGCATGCAATGTGCATGCGACAGCTGGCAGGCTTGCCTTGCTGTCACTCCAGCTGTCGCCGTGCTGGTAAGCTTCTCCGTAACGCCTGAGTCCGACAAACCGTTTGTCGGCAGAGCTACTCTTCCAAGGTTTTGTCGCCGTGACGCCGTCCCCGTCGCCGACAGGCCAGGGCCCAGCATCATCGTCGCGTTGACCCCCCCCCCACATGCCCGCGTTGCTGGCTCACCTACCCCAGCTACCGCCTTACCGCCATTTTTGACGTACTTCTTTCCAACCTCCTCTCAAGATCACGCGGATTTTGGCAACACGACGCTCTCGTTGCGGGCGTGAGCCTGCAGCAGCCGGGCTTTTGCCGTCTCTGTACACGAGCTTCCGGCCTTCCTCCCATCCCTGCCCATGCCCCGGCCCCCGGTCCTGCATTTTCCCCACTTCCGTTCGCCGAGCTTCCGAGCCACGGAGCCAGGCTTTACTTCTCATCATCCATGCCTCCACTGCGACCCTCACCGTCCGCCCTTCTGCCATCCGCCCCTCGCCTCCACCGCGGGGTCTTCTTGTCATCCCTTACCAGCCAGGCTTGGTCGATGCACCTCTAGAGTCCTCCACGCAATTACAGTGGCCTCGTCACCACAGTGGTAAAGGCGCCAACACGTAGGCCACCCCGTTTGTAGTGTAATTTTTCCGGTTGAAATTTAAAAATCCCCGGTGGAATTCTGCATTGTTTTTAAGTTTAAAAGATAAAATTTATATGTTTTAATTATAAATCTCGGAATTAGTATGGTTTTTAGAGATTTGTAGGTCTAAATCCCCGTTAGGTTTTAGCATTGCTTTTAATTTTAAGGGTTGCAAAAAACATTTTTTTCGAGCCATGGTGAAAAGGCCACATCTTTTAAGCGTTACCAGACATCACACATAGGCCATAGCCAATTTTTATCATGTGTAGTAGGCTTTTAGTTCCTCAAGCGGTGTATTGTGTAGAAAAAGAATTAAAAGAAGAGGAAGAGGAAGAGGAAGAAAAAGAATTAAAAGAAGAGGAAGAGGAAGAAAGAGACAAAGAAGGCAAGAAGACGAAGGGTAGAAGCAGAGAGAAATTAGAGAAGGGAGAAAGAGGAAGTAGACAGTTTCTCATTGTCGAAATGAAGAGAGAGAGAGAGAGAGAGAGAGAGAGAGAGAGAGAGAGAGAGAGAGAATATCTTTCTCTACAAAAGAAAACAGAGAGGAAGTAGAGATGGATTTTCATGTTTAAGGGATGAAATTTACATGTTTTAATTATAAATCTCGGAATTAGTATGATTTTTAGATATTTTTAGGTCTAAATCCCGGTTAGGTTTTAGCATTGCCTTTAATTTTAAGGGTTACAAAAAAACATTTTTTTTCGAGCACTAGAGCAAAGGCCACATCACCTAAGCGGTACTAGATATCACACATAGGCCATAGCCAATTTTAATCATATGTGTAGTAGGCTTTTAGTTCCTCAAGCCGTGTACTGTGTAGATCAACTCTATGAAGGGCTATTCCCTAACCACTAGAATGGCCTATGGCCTAGCAACTTTTGGGCAAGTTGTTTCCCACCTGCCAGGCGCACAAAAGCAAGAAGTTGAGACATGTAAAGGGAAGAAGAGAGAGAGAGAGAGAGAGAGAGAGAGAGAGAGAGAGAGAGAGAGAGAGAGAGAGAGAGAGAGAGAGAGAGAGAGAGAGAGAGAGAAGGTGAAAAAGAAGCATAAATCCATGGAAAGAGAAGAGAAAAAGAATCAAAAGGAAGAGAAAGAAAGAGACAAAGAAGGCAAGAAGACGAAGGGTAGAAGGAGAGAGAAATTAGAGAAGGGAGAACAAGGAAGTAGAGAGTTTCTCACTGTAGAAATGAAAACAGAGAGAGAGAGAGAGAGAGAGAGAGAGAGAGAGAGAGAGAGAGAGAGAGAAAATATCTTTCTCTACAAAAGAAAACAAAGAGGAAGTAGAGATGGATTTTCTCACTCCACAAATGGAATCAAAGAGACAAAGAGAGAGAGGATTCACAGGCTCACAAACCTCAAATTGTTTATAGGCTCATAAACCTCACATTGTTTAACAGGCTCACAAACATCCAGAAGTACGTCCACCTTGTGGAGAACTTCAAATCTCAATACCCCAATCCACAACACCTAGTGTGCTCACACATGCACCGTGAAAATCCCTCCACAAAGGCGGCCCCTCTAATGTTTTCATTGCTAAGGTGCACATTGCATTGTTGAGTATCCACTCAAGAATGTCCACTAGAATAGTATGACTCCCTTTGTATCTACCCCAAAACGAGACTTCTATATAAAAGTTATGGGAATGACACCTCTATCCAAAGTGCTCGTGTCCCTCTCCAAGACCCTTGTGCCTAGGCTGCAAGAATGACTGCACATGAATATAAACTATCTTCTTCGAGGCACACAAAAGACTTTCGTAGCCAATACCACGATGAAAACCTTGCCATAACACTTTGAATTTGTTAAGTCTCCATGATGGCAAGATAAAATGCATTACACCCCTTTCCTACCCCTGCCTATACAAGAAAGCAAATACAATCTCCATGGTGTGCTCCCACAAGAAAAATCCATCCATAAAGGTGGCCCCTCTAATGTTTTCATTGCTAAGGTGCACATCGCATCGTTGAGTATCCACTCAAGAATATCCATTGTAATAGTTTGATTCCCTCAGTAACTACCCCAACATGAGACTCCTATATAAAAGTTATGGGAATGACACCTCTATCCAACGTGCCCATACCCCTCCAAGACCCTTGCGTCTAGGTTGCAAGAATGACTGCACATGAATATAAACTATCCTCTTCGAGGCACAAAAAAGAATTTCGTAGCCAATACTATGATGAAAACCTTCACAAAACACTTTGAATGTGTTGAGTCTCCATAATATCAAGATAAAATGCATTGACACGGCTGTTTTACGCCCCTTTCTTACCCCTCCCTATATAAAAAAGCAAGTACAATCTTTGTGGGAAGCTTACCATATTGACATAATTGTGTTATATCCCTCCCCATAAATTTATCTACTCAGAGAGTAAGAAAGCAAATACAACCATCATGGGAAACTTGCTACATTCTCGCCAAGCTCGGTCCCGAAGTCCTAAGCCCGACTTATTGTTGAAGCTCCACTCTCCTTAAGTCTCCTCAAGCCTCTCCTCCAAGTTGTCACCAACCAAGTAGCTTGCGCCCTCCTTGCGCCACATGGAAGGACTCACTATCCTCTCAATTCTTTATTCTCTTTCACACAAAATAGAAAGGCACATGCACCAAGAATCTAAGCTTCAATCTAACCTTCTACTCTCAACTCTCTCACTCGATACAACAAGAGAGCAAGTAGATAGAGACAGAATCAATTGGCACAAAAGGGTGCACAAAGGGGGATTGTGTCTTTGCATTAGATAGAGATAGACTCAATTGGAACAAAGGGATTTGTGTCAATTGGCACAAAGGGGATTGTGTTAATTGGCACAAAGGGGGATTGTGTCTTTGCAATGTGAGAAAATCACTTATATATGTTTGGCCCTTATTCATACTTTGCCACCCAAAATTCATAAATTAACTAGTAGAGTATGGACATAGCCAACTTTCTCATAAAGATTATATCTTTTATAGTGTGTTTTCTCATGACACTTATTGCTTGCCATCATGTATAGCGGAGAGCAATTTTATAATGCCTTTTCATGACTGAAGAGCAGCTAGTTAACTTGTGAATTGGGGATAGCACCTCCCCCTACCTAATGCAGGTCCTTTCCTCAGGAACCTGTTCTCCATAGATTGAAAGTCGCCAAGGGTGCATCTCCATTGGTACCTGTGCTCCCCTACAACCTTCAAATGGTTCACCAAAGTATGGCAATGAGGTCCAGAACCTTGTGTCTCAAAGGTATATTAGTGGATTGAAAAGCCAAGTCACCAAGGGTGCATCTCCATTGGTTCGTGCACTTCCCTACAACCTTTGAATGGTTCACCAAAGTATGGCAATGCAATCTAGAACCTTGTGTCAAAGATGATGTCTTCAAAGGTAGATTCTAAGGGGTGCTAGTGTTGATAGAATGTTAAGTGCATGAAGTTCTAAAATCTCCTCCCTATCATTAAAGCTGGTGGAGCTTCCGATTACTCTACACCATGACTAAAATTCATCATGATTGCATGTAGGTGATATGCATACACATCAATAGTGTGACAAAAATTTCATCACTATTGGGTGTAGGGCATATGCATTTTATTGTTCGCTTCTACTGCTTGTTATTTTGCTTGCTCTAGTTGGCCTTGTGCTTTTGTAAGTGTGCCTGTACCTTTGTGGTCTCTTCTTAAGTATCCTTAAGCTTGTCATCATTGTGACCAAGCACCTCTTACTCTAAGGCCTTTTCTTTGTCTTGATATTTGCATACCTTGGAATTCAAATCTTGAAGCGTTAAGACATGGTCCTTATTTCTTTGCTCCCGTTTAGCTTGTAGGCCTTTGATTTATCATAAGCTTTGCATCCCTTGGCATTCAAATCTTGAAGTGCTAAGACATGGTCCTTATTTCTTTTCTCCCGTTTATCTTGTCGAATCGCTATTTGTGAGGTTAGGGAGTTTTGTTGTGTCTCCAGCTCTATTATGTGGCTCTCTATTGCTTCTTCATAGATGTGGGCACATCTCGGGGCGAATGCCAAGTTAGGCTGCAAGGCATCTAGCTTGGCTGCTTCTTCTCTTAGCTTCATATCTCTTGGAAACATGGTTGTAGGAATGCACACACACACACATAGTGGAGAAGCTCAAGGGAGTGTGGCTGCTTCTTCTCTTAGTTTCATATCTCTTGGAAACATGGTTGTAGGAATGCACACACACATACACACACAGTGGAGAAGGGAGCATACAATGAGATGATAGATAGATAATGAATGTGTGCTATGCAAAGATGATAAGTATACCCCAAGATGGGTGTATACTCGCATGGGGGAAAAAACCTCCTAAAGAGGGAAAAAGCGGCCAACTTGGTCCTAGTGTGTTCACACACATCACTACCAAATATGGCTACAAATCCCCTTTAGGAGGGGTGATGATCTCGTGATGATGATGTGAACAAGGGGTGAGCTGGCACTAAAAGTACATAGATGTGCCAAGCTCTTTGGACTATGAGAGGGACCCTAAACTAATCCCCAAGGAAAGCAAGTTCACAACTTTGTGAAAAACTTCAAATTTCACTCACATGAGAGAGCCTTCGTGAATAAATCTACCATGTTATCATGTGTTGGCACATAAGCCAAATTAATTTCCCTTTTTGTGGAGCATCTCCCCTGATCACATAATGATAATGCACCTCAATGTGCTTTGTGCGAGCATAAAAACTAGATTCCTCACATAGCTCTCTGGCTACGAGTTAAGATGGTAGTGGCTAAGGACTTGCCAATACCCAAATTAGCAATAAGGTGTTTAAGCGAGTTAAGATGGTAGTGGCTAAGGACTTGCCAATACCCAAATTAGCAATAAGGTGTTTAAGCTAAACACACTTAATTATAGTTATAAATGCTGCCCTGTATTTAGCTTCACAGCTATAAGTGGCCACAATGGATTGCTTTTTTTGCTGAGCCATGATATACATGAATCACCAAGGCGAAAGCAAAAATACATTTGTCATCCACAAACAAGACCACTAAGCCAGCCTTGACAGATAACAAGTTCTTCTTGATTCTTGGTATATATAATACATATGAGAGCATGATTATTTCACCATTTGTAGTAGTGAACAATTTTACCAAGTCCTTTTACATGATATGTGCACATGTAAGACTGTTTTTCTATGGAACATATTCAAGTGATGAGAACAAATTGCGATGAGAAGTAATGTGCTTTTACTAGCACCACTGTCAAAATATCCGACATGTACATCTGTTAACAGCCATGCATACATCCTTATGCAAAGGGTCAAAACTGCATTGCATAATGAAACGCCAATCATCATGTGCATAGTTTGCAGATTCGTTGTTTTCTTGCATTAGATGCTGATGCATTAGCTCTACGACTATACCTAAGTCTTTCTTTTTCTCCTTCTCTAGGCGCTTCTTGCACTCATTAATGTAGTGATGACTAGGTTTCTTGCAATAGTTACATTTGCCCTTCCTTGTCTCTACAGGCTTGCCTAATGACTTTGGTTTTGGCTTGTAACTACCCTGAGGAAAGGATTTACCTTTACCTGGCAGCAAAAGCATGATCTCTTGTACCCATGACAGATCTGTTTTTTTTTGGATTGCTCTTCTTACAAGAGCACAAAAACTAACTCCTCAAAAACTACCTATCCTGAGAAAAGGATTTACATTTGCCTCTTTGTTGTTGGCAGCAAAAGCCTGATCTCCTGTATGCATGACAGATCTATTTTGCCTGGATTGCTCTTCTTGCAAGAGCACAAAAACTAACTCCTCAAACTTCAAGGCATTTAGATTGCCTTTCATCATGAGTTTGATGGTAGAAGCAAAACTTTAATATGAGTCTGGCAACACATTCAAGACAATATGCACAAATGAACTGTCATGATGTACATAAACACTAGTCATTTTTATAAGAAAATTGTCCATGGAGTCTCCCTCATTCATATGCTCTGACTCTAATAGCTTTCATAGATAAGCAACACGTGCTTTATTACGTACCTGGTACAATGATGCAAGTGCATCCTAAGCATGTTTAGTAGTCTTGCATGACCGAACATGAGGAATGATACTCCTTTTGGTTGACAAAGTAAGCAATACATGTTTCATCCCACTTTGTTTGTTCCTACGTAGAAGGTATGCTATCCTATGGTAATGTACCATGTGAAACTGAGTTCATGTCTCTTGATGTGCCTTCTTGTAGCATGTTCATCATAGGAACTAGGATGTTTCTCAATACCAACCATAACATTCCATAGCCCTTTGGCTACCAATACATGCCGCATCATTTAGGACCATAATGGGTAGTTGGTCCCATCAAACTGATCCTCAGCGATAACATTTGAAATACATCACTATCTGCCATTTTTGATAATACCCAAGAAAGTAATCACAAAACCTGTAAGTTCTAAGTGATCCTTTGATGCAACCACGGTGGCTGCTAATAAGGCCACTAACAATGTAGACATGTAAGGTGTATGAAAGAAATGCAGAGTAACAAGAAGAAAAATTTCACTCATAAGATATAGAGATCGATGTCGTTGAAGTGTAGCTCATAGGACAAGATTCGATGTAGTAAGTGTCTAATTATGCTTTCGCGTGTATCTGCACACCTGTCTTAGTAGATCTGATAGTACTACTCTAGAATCTGATGAAGAATAGTGCAAATATGGTCCCCAAAGATGTCTGCAGATGTTAATGATGCTTTAGTTTTCCAACTTGGTGCATAAGAGGGAGGTTCAGGAGCCTTGAAATCCATCATGTCTCATTTGGTAGAGTCTCCTTTTATTATCCGTTTTTGGCTTGGAGTCCTCTTTAGCATCCCTATCATGTTTTGTGGAGGTATGTGCCACTCCTTTGCTTGTGGTGGTTATTACTTATGGCATGCTCATTGGCAATTATTGCTGCTCATAAAAGAGCTATATTTCAGGTGACCTTGTGAATGACCTACTAGTTGTTTCTACATGTTCTCCTTGCAAAAGCAAAGGCAAGCAACATGTAACATATTTATCACAATCTCTATGACTGTGATAGTATTAGGAATTGTCTCCTTCCCTTGGTTCACCATTGCATTTTAACCACTACACATCTTGCAACCTTTTGTACATCTATTATTATGGCAACTTGCACAGACACAGGCATAGTCATAGCTTATGTTGTGATCACAAGCATTGACATCAGCATATACACATTCATTGTAGGACTTAGATCAATTTGTTACAATTGTTGAGATAGCTTGTGTAATTACAAATACTCGAGACATGTGATGCATTTCATTTGTCATGTCTTGACATTTGATGTCACTGGTTACCTCTATTTTTAATGAGTCCATATGTGTTGAAAACCATATGTTTTTACTCAAGTATGGTACACATGATTGAAAGAAGGCAGTAAAACTCTTTACTTTCCTCAGGTATGCTTGGTGGTGGTACATGATTGATTTTAGAGAATGCAATAAATCATCATGGACTTCCTCCTCTACTTCCTCTTTTTTCTGCCATGGTTTGGGCTTCCTTCTCTATACATGGTTGATTTTAGAGAATGCAGTAAATCATCATGGACTTCTACCTCTTTTTCTTCCTTTTGCTACCATGGTTTGGGACTTACTAGTTTCCCACCCCTTCTATGTATGCCATCTTTCTTGTTTACACATGATTGAAAGAAGGCAAGAAGACGGAGGGTAGAAGGAGAGAGAAATTAGAGAAGGGAGAATGAGGAAGCATAGAGTTTCTCACTGTAGAAATCAAAACAAAGAGAGAGAGAGAGAGAGAGAGTATCTTTCTCTACAAAAGAAAACAAAGAGGAAGTAGAGATGGATTTTCTCACTCCACAAATGGAATCAAAGAGACAAAGAGAGAGAGGATTCACAGGCTCACAAACATCCAGAAGTACGTCCACCTTGTGGTGGAGAACTTCAAATCTCAATACCCCAATCCACAACACCTAGTGTGCTCACACATGCACCGTGAAAATCCCTCCACAAAGGCGGCCCCTCTAATGTTTTCATTTCTAAGGTGCACATCGCATTGTTGAGTATCCACTCAAGAATATCCACTAGAATAGTATGACTCCCTTTGTATCCACCCCAAAACGAGACTTCTATATAAAAGTTATGGGAATGACACCTCTATCCAAAGTGCTCGTGTCCCTCTCAAGGACCCTTGTGTCTAAGATGCGAGAATGACTGCACATGAATATAAACTATCTTCTTCGAGGCACACAAAAGACTTTCGTAGCCAATACCATGATGAAAACCTTGCCAGAACACTTTGAATGTGTTAAGTCTCCATGATGGCAAGATAAAATGCATTACACCCCTTTCCTACCCCTGCCTATACAAGAAAGCAAATACAATTTCCCTGGTGTGCTCCCACAAGAAAAATCCCTCCATAAAGGTGGCCCCTCTAATGTTTTCATTGCTAAGGTGCACATCGCATAGTTGAGTATCCACTCAAGAATATCCATTGTAATAGTTTGGCTCCCTCAGTATCTACCCCAACATGAGACTCCTATATAAAAGTTATGGGACTGACACCTCTATCCAAAGTGCCCATGCCCCTCCAAGACCCTTGCATCTAGGCTGTAAGAATGACTGCACATGAATTCGTAGCCAATACTATGATGAAAACCTTCACAAAACACTTTGAATGTGTTGAGTCTCCATAATATCAAGATAAAATGCATTGACACGGCTATTTTACACCCCTTTCCCACCCCTCCCTATATAAGAAAGCAAGTACAATCTTTGTGGGAAGCTTACCATATTGACATAATTGTGTTATACCCCTCCCCATAAATCTATCTACTCAGAGAGCAAGAAAACAAATACAACCATCATGGGAAACTTACTACATTCTCATCGAGCTCGGTCATCCTGAAGTCCTAAGCCCTGGCCGACTTATTGTTGAAGCTCCACTCTCCTTAAGTCTTCTCAAGCCTCTCCTCCAAGTTGTCACCAACCAAGTAGCTTGCACCCTCGAGGCGTGCATTACTAAGAAACCCTATGTATCACGTGCGTTCAAGGGCTATTTAAAAACCCCCATTACCTTTGAATTTTTTATGAATAAAATATCCTCTTTTTCTTTATGGACTTACGGGTTTTTTTCAAAATTGATTAAAAAACCCCTTCGGTAAATATAAATCTGTAATTTACCTTAAAATTTAGAATTAAAAAACCCCTTCATTTGAACTCACGTGGTATACTTACATATTTTTAGGTGAACCCCCTGAGCTTGCGCCACCTGGAAGGACTCACTCTCCTCTCAATTCTTTATTCTCTTTCACACATAGAATAGAAAGGCACATGCACCAAGAATCTAAGCTTTAATCTAACCTTCTACTCTCAACTCTCTCACTCTATACAACAAGAGAGCAAGTAGATAGAGATAGAATCAATTGGCACAAAAGGGTGCACAAAGGGGGATTGTGTCTTTGCATTAGATAGAGATGGACTCAATTGGGACAAAGGGATTGTGTCTTTTCATTAGATAGAGATAGACTCAATTGGGACAAAGGGATTTGTGTCCAATTGGCTCAAAGGGGATTGTGTTAATTGGCACAAAGGGGGATTAAGTCTTTGCAATGTGAGAAAAATCACGTATATATGTTTGGCCCTTATTCATACTTTGCCGCCCAAAATTCATAAATTAACTAGTTGAGTATGGACATAGCTAACTTTCTCATAAAGATTATATCTTTTATAGTGCGTTTTCATGACACTTATTGCTTGCCATCATGTATAGCGGAGAGCAATTTTATAATGCCTTTTCATGACTGGAGAGCAGCTAGTTAACTTGTGAATTGGGGATAGCACCTCCCCCTACCTAATGCAGGTCCTTTTCTCAAGAACCTATTCTTCATAGATTGAAAGTCACCAAGGGTGCATCTCCATTGGTACCTGTGCTCCCCTACAACCTTCAAACGGTTCACCAAAGTATGGCAATGCGGTCCAGAACCTTGTGTCTTAAAGGTAGATTCATGGATTGAAAAGCCAAGTCACCAAGGGTGCATCTCCATTGGTTAGTGCACTTCCCTACAACCTTTGAATGGTTCACCAAAGTATGGCAATGCAATCTAGAACCTCGTGTCAAAGATGATGTCTTCAAAGGTAGATTCTCAAGGGGTGCTAGTGTCGATGGAATGTTAAGCGCATGAAGTTCTAACATCTCCTCCCTATCATTAAAGCTGGTGGAGCTTCCGATTACTCTACACCATGACTAAAATTCATCACGATTGCATGTAGGTGATATGCATACATATCAATAGTGTGAAAAATTTCATCACTATTGGGTGTAGGGGATATGCATTTTATTGTTCACTTCTGCTACTTGTTTATTTTGCTTGCTCTCGTTGGCCTTGTGCTTTTGTAAGTGTGCCTGTACCTTTGTGGTCTCTTCTTAGGTATCCTTAAGCTTGTCATCATTGTGACCAAGCACCTCTTATTCTAAGGCCTTTTCTTTGTCTTGATATTTGCATACCTTGGAATTCAAATCTTGAAGCGTTAAGACATGGTCCTTATTTCTTTGCTCCCATTTAGCTTGTAGGCCTTTGATTTATGCATACCTTGCATACCTTGGCATTCAAATCTTGAAGTGCTAAGACATGGTCCTTATTTCTTTTCTCCCGTTTATCTTGTAGGTTCGCTATTTGTGAGGTTAGGGAGTTTTGTTGTGTCTCTAGCTCTATTATGTGGCTCTCTATTGCTTCTTCATAGATGTGGCCACATCTCGGGGTGAATGCCAAGTTAGGCTGCAAGGCATCTAGCTTGGCTGCTTCTTCTCTTAGCTTGATATCTCTTGGAAACATGGTTGTAGGAATGCACACACACACATAGTGGAGAAGCTTAAGGGAGTGTGTCTGCTTCTTCTCTTAGTTTCATATCTCTTGGAAACATGGTTGTAGGAATGCACACACACATACACACACAGTGGAGAAGGGAGCATACAATGAGATGATAGATAGATAATGAATGTGTGCTATACAAAGATGATAAGTATACCCCAAGATAGGTGTATACTCGCATGGGGAAAAAAACCTCCTAAAGAGGGAAAAAGTGACTTGATCCTAGTGTGTTCACACACATCACTACCAAATATGGCTACAAATCCCCCTTAGGTGGAGTGATGATCTCGTGATAATGTGAACAAGGGGTGAGCTGGCACTAAAAGTACATAGATGTGCCAAGCTCTTTGGACTATGAGAGGGAGCCTAAACTAATCCCCAAGGGAAGTAAGTTCACAACTTTGTGAAAATCCTTAAACTTCACTCACATGAGAGAGCCTTTGTGAATAAATCTGCCATGTTATCATGTGTTGGCACATAAGCCAAACTAATTTCCCTTTTTGCGGAGCATCTCCCTTGATCACATAATGATAATGCACCTCAATGTGCTTTGTGCGAGCATAAAAACTAGATTCCTCACACAACAACTACCATAGCTCTCTGACTACGAGTTAAGATGGTAGTGGCTAAGGACTTGCCAATACCCAAATTAGCAATAAGGTGTTTAAGCCAAACACACTTAATTGTAGTTATAAATGCTGCCCTGTATTTAGCTTCACAGCTAAGTGGCCACAATGGATTGCTTTTTTTTGCTGAGCCATGATATACATGAATCACCAAGGTGAAAGCAAAAATACATTTGTCATCCACAAACAGGACCACTAAGCCAGCCTTAGTAATGGTAGAGACAGATAACAAGTTCTTCTTGATTCTTGGTATATATAATACATATGAGAGCATGATTATTTCACCATTTGTAGCAGTGAACAATTTTACCAAGTCCTTTTACATGATATGTGCACATGTAAGAC
This sequence comes from Cibotium barometz, assembly GCF_041138505.1. Classification (NCBI taxonomy): domain Eukaryota; kingdom Viridiplantae; phylum Streptophyta; class Polypodiopsida; order Cyatheales; family Cibotiaceae; genus Cibotium; species Cibotium barometz. The sequence goes on along the minus strand of NC_141065.1, from coordinate 7,631,528 downwards.
TGTTTTTCTATGGAACATATTCAAGTGATGAGAACAAATTGCGATGAGAAGTAATGTGCTTTTACTAGCACCACTGTCAAAATATCCGACATGTACATCTGTTAACAGCCATGCATACATCCTTATGCAAAGGGTCAAAACTGCATTGCATAATGAAATGCCAATCATCATGTCATGATGTACTTCATAACAACTAGCCTAGTATTCCTTAAAATCCTTGATTTTTATAAGAAAATGTCCATGGAGTCTCCCTCATTCATATGCTCTGACTCTAATAGCTTTCATAGTAGATAAGCAACACATGCTTTATTACGTACCTGGTACAATGATGCAAGTGCATCCCAAGCATGTTTAGCAGTCTTGCATGACCGAACATGAGGAATGATACTCCTTTTGGCTGACAAAGTAAGCAATGCATGTGCTTGCATATCTGTTTCATCCCACTTTGTTTGTTCCTATGTAGAAGGTATGCTATCCTATGGTAATGTACCATGTGAAACTAAGTTCATGTCTTTTGATGTGCCTTCCTATAGCATGTTCATCAGAGGAACTAGGACGTTTCTCAATACCAACCATAACATTCCATAGCCCTTTGGCTACCAATACATGCCGCATCATATAGGACCATAATGGGTAGTTGGTCCCATCAAGCTTATCCCCCTCAGTGAGGATAACATTTGAAATACATCACTATTTTCCATTTTTGATAATACCCAAGAAAGTAATCACACAACCTGTAAGTTCTAAGTGATCCTTTGATGCAACCACGGTGGCAAGGCCACTAACAATGTAGACCTGTAAGGTGTATTAAAGAAATGCAGAGTAAAAAGAAGAAAAATTTCACTCATAAGAGATCGATGTCATTGAAGTGTAGCTCATAGGACAAGATTCGGTGTAGTAAGTGTCTAATGATGCTTTCATGTGTATCTACACACCCGTCTTAGTAGATCTGACAGTACTACTCTAGAATATGATGAAGAATAATGCAAATCTGGTCCCCAAAGATGTATGCAAATGTTAATGATGCTTTAGTTGAATACTAGTGGTAGTTTTCCAACTTGGTGCAAAAGAGGGAGGTTTAGGAGCCTTGAAATCCATCATGTCTCATTCGATAGAGTCTCCTTTTATTATCCGTTTTTGGCTGGGAAGCATCCCTATCATGTTTTTGGCTGGGAGTCCTCTTTATCCGGAAGCATCCCTATCATGTTTTTGGCTGGGAGTCCTCTTTAGCTGGAAGCATCCCTATCATGTTTTTGGCTGGGAGTCCTCTTTAGCTGGAAGCATCCCTATCATGTTTTTGGCTGGGAGTCCTCTTTAGCTGGGAGTCCTCTTTAGCCTCTTTATCCGTTTTTGGCTGGGAGTCCTCTTTATCAATTTTTGGCTGGGAGTCCTCTTTATCCGTTTTTGGCTGGGAGTCCTCTTTAGCTGGGAGTCTCCTTTTATTATCCGTTTTTGGCTGGGAAGCATCCCTATCATGTTTTTGGCTGGGAGTCCTCTTTAGCTGGGAGTCCTCTTTAGCTGGAAGCATCCCTATCATGTTTTTGGCTGGGAGTCCTCTTTGGCTGGGAGTCCTCTTTAGCTGGGAGTCCTCTTTAGCCTCTTTATCCATTTTTGGCTGGGAGTCCTCTTTATCCGTTTTTGGCTGGGAGTCCTCTTTAGCATCCCTATCATGTTTTGTGGAGGTATGTGCCACTCCTTTGGTTGTGGTGGTTATTACTTATGGCATACTCATTGGCAATTGTTGGTGCTCATAAAAGAGCTATATTTCAGGTGACCTTGTGAATGACCTACTAGTTGTTTCTACATGTTCTCCTTGCAAAAGCAAAGGCAAGCAACATGTAGCATATTTATCACAATCTCTATGACTGCGATAGTATTAGGAATTGTCTCCTTCCCTTGGTTCACCATTGCATTTTCACCACTACACATCTTGCAACCTTTTGTACATCTATTATTGCGGCAACTTGCACAGACACAGGCATAGTCATAGCTTATGTTGTGATCACAAGCACTGACATCAGCATATACACATTCATTGTAGGACTTAGATCAATTTGTTACAATTGTGGCAACTTGCACAGACACAGGCATAGTCATAGCTTATGTTGTGATCACAAGCATTGACATCAGCATATACACATTCATTGTAGGACTTAGATCAATTTGTTACAATTGTTGAGATAGCTTGTGTAATTATACAAGTACTCGAGACACTCTCGAGACACTCTCGAGACATGTGATGCATTTCATTCATGTCTTGACATTTGATGTCATTGGTTACCTCTATTTTTAATGAGTCCATATATGTTGAAAACTATATGTTTTTACTCAGGTATGCTTGGCGGTGGTACACATGATTGAAAGAAGGCAGTAAAACTATATACTTTCCTCAGGTATGCTTGGTGGTGGTACACATGATTGATTTTAGAGAATGCAATAAATCATCATGGACTTCCTCATGTACTTCCTCTTTTTTTTGCCATGGTTTGGGCTTCCTTCTCTATACATGGTTGATTTCAGAGAATGCAATAAATCATCATGGACTTCTACCTCTTTTTCCTCCTTTTGCTACCATGGTTTGGGATTTACTAGTTCCCCACCGCTTCTGTGTATGCCATCTTTCTTGTTTGCTTCTTTAAGGGTTTTTGTTTTTCCTAACTTAGCCACTAGGTTCTTGTGTCTATAATCAGAGCTTCATCTTTTGCCTCTACACCCAATCGTCAGGTTGCTGCGTAAATAGCTTATGTACCATGTTGAGATCGCTTATTGACTCCACATTTCCAAGTTGATCTCTAAGTTTGACAAAATAGTTTGATGACCATGTTAAGGTGACTATCTCTGACAATGGAAGGAAAAGCAAGAAAATACTTTTGTTGCTTGAAAACTGAAGATAAATTTAACACCTTAAAAGGTGCCTTCACATACAAGTACTCCCAACAAGGAATGTGCTAAAGCCCACTAGACCACACCACCTTTACCATGTGAAGTAGTTGGAGGGAGAATCAATATGAGATTTCATCAACCGTGAGATGTACCTCCCTTCTCGTTTATGATGACAGAGATAAATTCTCTAATGGGGGGTTGTTTGGGAGATTCTTGGAAGGCATCCTTGACATCACATAACATAACACCTTGTATGCCCAAGGACATGGTCCTTCCAATAGTGTTGCAAGTAATAGAGTTGACAACCTTATGTGGGAACCCATGCATGTAGGCTACTTGAATGGACTTCATGAGAACATAGGAGCCCTTATTAGCAGCACAAACAATCTCAAAGAGCTTGTTGTGGGCCAACGGTATTTGTATCCCAAATGTGAGCTGGTATGGTGTCCAATTCTCTGTATAAATCAACTAGCATAGAATGTCCAAAACTAAGACCAATTATCTGTACAAATCAACTAGCATAGAGTGTCTAAAACTAAGACAAATTCTCTGTACAAATCAACTAGCATATAAGGTCCAAACCTAAGATTGTGACAAGGAGGTTTTTGGTGTCAATAACCATGACACGACTCATTGTTGCTATAAGAACTAGCAAGTGTGTAGCAGTCGCTTGCTTTGCTGCGCTTGCTTTGCTGAAACCTCCCTCCCCCTCTCCCCCATTGACCACACACATAAACACACACATGTATGTGCACTCTCACTCTCACCCACACACACACACACATACACCCCTAAAAGCCCATCCCCTTGCTCTTTTTTGACCCCCTAACTTTTACCTCTGCACATATACATGATCATAAGTGTTCACACTCTTAAACTATGGTCGACTAGGTACTTTTGGCTCATAAGAGGCCTAATGCTATTACAATGATTACTCTCATAATATATCCATGAAGTACATCACTTAGGACTTCATCCTAACTTGCTACCACACCCTCTTGAAGTGGGAATCACCACCATAAGTATTCCATCACACCATTACGGGCGCCCATCAAAGTTGTAGATTTGGACACCATTGCTTCATATCTTGAATGAAGTGAATTTCTCTCATAATACAATATACTCTCCCATTGTGCAATAGAGTCTTGCTCTTGCTAATCCTCTTGCTAATTTCTCTCCCTAATGCATGCTAGTGAGTGTGTGTGAGTTAAGTGAGGTGAGAGGAGGGACGAGTGCCCGCAGTGCAATGCGGCGGTGTGAAAATGCTCGCGGGAGGCACGGTGGAATTGCTTCTCAAGGAGTTGTAGAGCTTGGAGACCTCGAGGGTTATGAGCTCGGCCATTAGAAAGATCCTCACGATAGTTGCGGTTCACCAAGTAATCTCTTGTTGGATGTGTTTCAAGGGGGGTTAGGGTGAGCCATAACAGAATAATATTATGCATATAAGTGTGCAACAGATCTCACTAGATTTGTAGTAACCTTGATCCCACTAGATTTGTAGTAACCTTGATCCCACTAAACACATATCTTTTGCATGACATAATTTTCAATCCAATCAATTCCCAACTGTATTTTCTCCTGACACTAACCCTCACACAAGGTGCCATGTGTCAGTAGAAGTATTCTAATTCTATAATGATAGAAGTCCTTTGATTTCTACAATCGTAGAAGTATTTTGATTTCTTATAAGTCTCATTTCTATGACTCTTTATTTCTAGAAACTATCGAAGTCAATTCTATGAATTGTGATTCATTTCTATAAACAGTGTGAGTCATTTCTACAAACCATGGAAGTTAATTCTATGAACTATGAATTCATTTCTATAAACAATGTGAGTCATTTCTACAAATCATCATATTTATAGACCATTTCTATAACCATAGAAATATGGCACTTTTGCTCAAAAATTTTGACATATGATGAGAGACTTTGTTTTTCATCCACAAAAGTCTAAATTTGGTTATCTAGGGTTCCAAATGACCACCTCAAATGAGCTCTATAGTTCTAAATCACTTGTACCAAAACATTGGAAATATTTTAAATGGAGTGTGTTTTTTGGGGGAGCTTGGTGGAGCAAGATTTTGCTGGAAACTCTTCTCTCTTAAAAATGTGGACATTCTCTCTCCTATCCTTCCACCATTACCTCCTCCCATCTCCTCCGACTACCTCTACCACCACCTCTCAGCCTAGCCCACTTTCTTCCCTCTAGCCCAGCTTAGCTCCTCCCTTCTCTCTCTCTCTATCTATCCATCTATCCATCTCCCACCCTCTTCCCTTTCTCTCTCCCTCTCCCACCATCTTTCCTCCTCTCTCTCTCTCTCTCTCTCTCTCTCTCTCTCTCTCTCCCCCACCCTCTTTCCTCTCTCTTCCCTTTCCCTTTTCTTCTCTCTTTCTCCTAGCCTCCAACCCTCCCTCTCACTCTCTCTCCTCTTTCTCCCCCCCTCTTCCCTTTCTCTCTCCTTCTCCTTCTCCCTCTCCCACCCTCTTCCCACTCTCTTCCCTCTCTCCCTCTCCCTCTCCCACTCTCTTCCCTCTCTCCTTCCTTGCCCTCTCCCTCTCCCACCCTCCCTATGCATAATATCTCCTTCCCTCTCTCTCACTCTTTCTCCCTTTCCCACCCTCCCTCTCACGCTCTCTCCTTCCATCTCTCTCCCTCTTCCCTCTTCCCCCTTCTCTTCCCCCTCCTCCTCTCTCCCTCTCCCACATGGCCATGGTATTAAATGATGAAATTAAAGCCATTAATAGTTTTTTTAACAAATAAAGGACTATCTTTTGTAGATAAAGGTCTATGAGGCTTGATAGTAGGCTGCAATAAATGCACATGACAAGAATTTTCCTTGGAATGGTATATATTGTATGTCAAGAAAATCCTTAAAGAACATGAGTAGGTATGTATTTACGAGTCTTTAAGAAATTAATAATAGGTATGTCTTTACAAGTCTTTAAGAAAGTAATAATGGGTTGACATGATATTAGGTATATAGACTCACGTCTATAGGCTCATGTGTTAAGTCTCGTGTCTTTTTTCTTGGGACTATGGGCTTGCGTCTCCTAACTCGAGCTGGTTTGGCTTGGTTTGAGTTTTTTTTTGGACTTGATGGAGGTAATTAAGGGTCTTAATTCTAGTTAATAGTGGTTATGCAAGTAATTTAGTGTTTTAATTATTTTTTTAATTAGATTTTTTGCATGCTTCTAAGCTACCAATTCAAACAATGCATGAACACAATATTATCTATCCCACTATAATCCACACCCAATGAAGCTTAAAACTTATGTTTTCGGAGTGAATTCCACTCCTAATCATAATTGCTAAGATATTCTTTGGTTGAATGCAACAAGATTAAAGGTTTATAGGTTGAAAAATCATGCACAAGGCCATAACCTTTCAAGAGATGAAAATAGAATACTGTTGGAATTAGGGTTGCAGGAAAGCACACAAAGCTTGGAGAAGAAGAAGCAAGAATGCACACAACACACAATGTATTAGATTGTGTCAATGTATAAAAGATAAGTTAGCCCTAGAATGATGGGCGTATATACAAGCCGGGGGAAAAAACCTCCTAAAGAGGAAAAAAGTGCCCCGGTGGTCCTAAGGTGTTACACACATCACTGCCTATATATATGGCAACAAATCCCCCCTGGGAGTGATGAGCTGGCACTCATGTATAGGGAAGTGCCATGCCCAAAGTAGATCAGTCCACAAAGGGGAGCAAGCCCAAAGCTTTACGGAAAGCTTCAAACTTCTCACGAGGAAGCGCCTTTGTGAAAAGATTGGCGAGATTGTCCTGTGTTGGCACATAGGCCAAGCTGATCTCTCCTACTGAGAGTCTCTCCCTGACGTAGTGATAATGCACCTCAATGTGCTTTGTGCGAGTATAAAAAACTGGGTTTCTCGTAACTGCCAATGCGCTCTGGCTGTCAGTGTAGATAGAGGTGGCAGACTCCTGTCCAAAACCCAAGTCAGCCAAAGCAATACCTCCATCACATTGCTTAAATTGTATCTCCAAATAATGATGCAAATGGCTTAAGCCCTTTTGTTGCCTCACAATAATATAATCTGCCTTGGATGAATCTCATGAGTGATGTAAATAACTGACCCAAGGACTCTATTTATAGTGGTTTGGTTAGACAACACTTGGCAACTAGGACAAATCCACTTGTGTCCATAATAGTGCCCATGTCCCCTAAAAATGGTTTCACTCATATATAAAAGCTTCTCCACATGCCCAAGCTTTGCCAATGTACATAGGGCTACAACCTCTAGCAAAGCAAACACGCAAGGGATTGGACTATCTCAGGACTATCTCCGAATGAGCTCACAACATGGAGATGCCCGAGATACACATCCCAAGCACACTACACCCAACACTACTACCATATAGTTGGTTGGGCCACAAGAAGGATCTCATAAGAGATCTATTTCTCACATTAACGAAAAAAGCAAGAGGAAAATTCATAATATAGAATTAGATAATTAACAAATATAGTTCTTCTAAAAGCATGAAATATAAATTTAGATGATTGATAAATATAGTTCTTCTAAAAGCATGAAATATAAATTTAGATGATTGATAAATATAGTTCTTCTAAAAGCATGAAAACATTAAACTTTTGGGTGAGTTCTACCATATGTAGTTACATAAAGTATACATTTAAAAATTTCTCTTCCACTTGCATGTCCTATTGGCATACAAAAAGCAGCCATATAACACATCAAAAATAAGTCATTCCATCTAAAGTCAGATGGTGTAAGTGGGAATGATTCAAGTGGATCTTAGGAAAATGGAACTACACACTTTTTACAAAAACTCATAACATAAACATAAGACTAGCCCCCCCCCCCCCCATGCCCCCTCTAACATACCCTTGAATGTTCTTATACGCTTGCAAGGCAAGACATGAGAAATAGTCAAAAAAAAATGAAAAAGAATAGAAGAGCATGTTTTAAAATAGAAACCAAAATATTATGCAAAACCTTCTAAACCCAAGAAAAACAAGGGCCAACAAATTATCGAAACCAAGGTTAAAATAAAGGACAAGGGAAAGGAGCCTATGGCAGTCCTAACCCCAAAAGAGCCAAAAGCTACACATGATGTGGAAGCATCTAACTCAAAGGCTACCTCACAAAGTACAAAACCCACGTGTGTGACATATGATTCAAAAGCCCGAAAGAAAGTTCGTTCTTGTCGCATGGGCAAACAGGGGGATTTTTTTTGCGGCAATTACGGGCGAACAGTTTTGCTGCCAAATGGCAAGCAACTTTTGCATAATGGGGGACTCTCGGTCTCTCTCTCTCTCTCTCTCTCTCTCTCTCTATTTATCTGTCTCTCTCTTTCACTTTCTCTCTCTCTCTCTCTCTCTCTCTCTCTCTCTCTCTCTCTCTCTCTCTATATATATATATCTATCTATCTATCTATCTTTTTCTCTCTCTCTGTGAATCTCTCTAATAGCAAAATAAAATTATCTATCTATCTATCTCTCTCTCTCTCTCTCTCTCTCTAATAGCAAAATAAAATTACTCTAATAAAATGATACATCCTCTTAAAATGATACAAGCTCAAATAATATTGCTCTAAGAAGCTCATTAAGTGACTAGCCATGCTCTTTAGGCCTATTTTTTTAATTTTTTTTTGAGTGAGCTTCACGTGAAGCTTATGCACATGATAGCTTGCTTATGCATATGTGGTCTTGAATATTTCTATGAATATTTTTAACATATAAATTTGAGATGGTTTTATAAATAAGACCTATCTATGTCAAATGCAATAGTCTATGCTATGTGGGGCCTTACTCAGCCTAACTCTTCTCATGAGCTACTTTTACTTCTAAGTGTACATGAGCTATTTGATATACCTAAGCTATCTATGTCAAATGCAGTAGTCTATGATGTGTGGGCCTTAGTTAGCCTATCTTTTCATGTTATTTAATATACCATAAGCTCTTCATGGTTAGTAATTGTACATGAGCTCTTCATGGTGTTAGTTATAAGTAAAGTACTCTCGTGAAGCTTCAAGATAGCTTATTCACATAAAGCACAAAGAGTTATACATGAAGATGCAAGCTTATGATCTCATGGAGATATAAGAACATGAGAGCTTATAAAGTAAAGCTTTTGTTCTCATAGCGATATAAGCACAGGAGAGATTATGAAGTAAAGAGTATGCCCTTATGGAGATATAAGCACATCAGAGTTTATGAAGCAAAGCATGATGTAGCATACTCAGACGAATGGTCTTGACTATCCTTGTATTGAGAACATCTTGTTGAATCTTGTTCCAATACTGTGAGTAGAAAATTGAAGTAAAGAGTATGCCCTTATGGAGATATAAGCACATCAGAGTTTATGAAGCAAAGCATGATGTAGCACTCATACGAACGGTCTTGACTATCCTTGTATTGAGAACATCTTGCTGAATCTTGTTCCAATACTGTGAGTAGAAAATTGAAGTAAAGAGTATGCCCTTATGGAGATATAAGCACATGAGAGATTATGAAGTAAAGAGTATGCCCTTATGGAGATATAAGCACATCAGAGTTTATGAAGCAAAGCATGATGTAGCATACTCAGACAAACGGTCTTGACTATCCTTGTATTGAGAACATCTTGCTGAATCTTGTTCCAATACTGTGAGTAGAAAATTGATAGTTATTTGGCATTATACATGTTATGGTGGAGTGCTTGGATCATTACTATCTTGCAAGTTCCCACGGAAATTTAACCTCCTTAGTTCAAATTTGTGGGATCCCTATCCCCACCGCGCAACAAATTCAGGGTTGCTAGCAGCGGAAGTAGCACTTCTTGAGCGGGGCAGGGTCCCACACTCGGGGCCTCGCCCACGGATATCCGGACAAGAGACTAATCCATCGGTTTTTCCAAAACCGAACCCAAAAAAATTCCTTTGCTCGGAAAGCACGGGCGATTCCACCATGATAACTTTTCCCTAACGTAGTCAAAAGCCTTAACTAACTGAGCTCATCTGACCGAACCCGTAAGTCCCATAGTCAGATCAGGGAAAAAGACTGTACTTGGATCATAGAGACCAACGCTTTTTTCCTCATTGAGGGGCACAGCCGTTGATTCTTTTCCATAGAACAATTTTTTGTCCGAAATTTACTTCATCTATCGAACTAAACAGAAATTGAGTCTCGATTTACGGATCCATCAGTCCAGCCTCACCCTATCCAGTCCCATGGGTTAGCCAACCGCCCCACCACTGTAGTGATGGGATCCAATTAGGAATTTGGTTAGGTTTTGTCCCGGAAACCAAGGAAAAGAGTTCCCAGGCCCCCTAGCCGGATGTTCATGCAAACATAAAACTAGTCACACCACTTACACACCCAATATGAAATTGCCTTTTTTCTCAGCATCAGCTATCTTAATGAAACCATTGTCACTGATCACAATCCTCAAAATCTTTGGTTGAATCTTTATTTCCAATCATTCCTTCATCGGTGTACTTATGGCATCATTTTGGCAACTAGAATGCTCACCACCTGTTCACTCAGGGACCTTTTCGATAGTTCCTAGCTCATAGTAACCGGCAATATATTCACATAACAAAATGGAATCTCTGTGGAAGATCAGCAAGATCAACCAACAGATCCATATAAGAGAGTCATGGAATCATTCGTTGAGGACCAGCAAGGTCAATCAACCAGATCCACACCCGAATTCAGAAAACAACTCTTACTCCTTGTTCCAATATCTTTCCCGACGTACTTGTGGGTATCTTCGGCGACCCAGAGCCCGAGCACCATATGGTCAGCACCCTCTAGGATCCTTCGTAGGTCACCTAGCGCTTCACTCATAGGCCGCTTCTTTGGTTCCTCATCCACTGTACCGGAAGCTCACCATTTTAATCAAATCGGGGCTGGTCAAGACCTCGGCCGACCTTGCTATGCGAGATGTCCTCCATTGACTCTCCGCCATAGTAGCAGTTGCAACTTTAACAGATAGATCTCCACGACCTTATTCACAAGACGGTCAAAATGCTAATTTAGTAGGAATTACACTTTTAGAATAAAAGAATTTCTCTTATGCATCTAATTTATGCATAAAATCCATTTATGATGAAAATCACACTTTTAATATAAAAAAATCTTTTATGCATATGTTTATGCATACAAATCATTTATGATGAAAATCACTCTTTTAATATAAAAGAATTTCTTTTATGCATCCATTTATGCATAAAAATCACACTTTTAATATAAAAATTATCTTTTATGCATATGTTTATGCATACAAATCATTTATGATGAAAATCACTCTTTTAATATAAAAGAATTTCTTTTATGCATCCATATATGCATAAAAATCATTTATGATTAAAATCACACTTTTAATATTCTGGCGAAAAACCAAAGAGTTACAACGACTGCAAGTTATAGGCCTGCACCTGCATTACAGGGAGCCAGGACAGGCTGATTTCTTTTATGCATCCATTTATGCATAAAAATTATTTATGATAAAAATCACACTTTTAATATAAAAAATATTTTTTATGCATACAAATCATTTATGATGAAAATCACCCTTTTAATATAAAAGTATTTCTTTTATGCATCCATTTATGCAAAAAATCATTTATGATGAAAATCACACTTTTAATATAAAAGAATTTCTTTTATGCATCCATTTATGCAAAAAATCATTTATGATGAAAATCACATTTTTAATATAAAAGAATTTCTTTTATGCATCCATTTATGCATAAAAATCATTTATGATAAAAATCACACTTTTAATATAAAAAATATCTTTTATGCATATGTTTATGCATAAAAATCATTTATGATGAAAATCACTCTTTTAATATAAAAGAATTTCTTTTATGCATCCATTTATGCATAAAAATCATTTATGATAAAAATAACACTTTTATAATAATCAAAATAACAATTTCAATATGCTTCCTTCTATGCATAGAATTTAATTATAAAGAAACACTTTTTTAATAAAATATTTTTAGTATGCATTTTTCTATACCTAGGATGAAAAATAACACTTTAAGAATACATATACGATGGGAATCACTCTTTTTGAATAAAAAAAAGTAAAACTTATTTTACATAATTTTAGAAAATTTTACCATAACCTCCTTTGTATGGTTGACCATATTTCAATTTTTAACTCTCTAAAATTAATTACAATTTCACCAAGAGTATTTAAATCATTCTAATGTAAACATTTTCTACTTATTTAAGAGAAACATCATGAAAAACTTGATTTTATCCATTAATCATTCATCTAGGATAAAGAATGGTTGGATTTACTAAAGAGAGAGGGGAATGCCTTTTTTCAATGAGGCATAACATCATATTCATTTTAGAGAAGACAAAAAATCATAAAAACCATAAAATGAACAGAAAAAAGAGAGAATTGTGGCCACCAATCTTTAGAAGAGGGAAGGTCAAAAACTAATGAATTATGAGTAAATTCACAGTTTTTGGCTCTTGGGAGAAGCAGGGTAACAGTGCAAAAAACACTATTAAGCTTCAACAAAGGGGGAGGCTTCTATTTATAGGAAAAAGTGAGCCTCTAACCAAGCAAACTGATTCTAGAATTTTCCAGATTAGTTTGGTCAATTTTTGACCATTTTTAGGTCAGTTTAGCTTACTTTTTGGAACTAGACTTGAATTTGGAAAGAGGAGAGATGAAATATCTCACATTTTGATAATTTTAAACTCCACCACACATGTGAAGTAGGCGCCTCCTTCATGAGGGGGAATCCCCATCGTGAGGTGTCAAAAATTCATCATTTCACTAAATATCTCTTCTTTTTTAACTAATATCTTTGTCCTTAGTCAACTCTTCATCTTATGTGAGTATTTATTCATTTTTTGGGAGGATTTTCTTTATTTCTTTCATTTATCTCCTCCACATATTTGGATGAATCTGATTGGCCCCTCAAAACCTTAATTTAAAATTTTCAAAAAATCTGGACCTCCAAGATAAGGCCTTTTGAAGAGATTATAATTTATTTCAAATGCACCTTCTGAAAATCTTTTTGAACTTCTGTTTCGGGGAAACTTATTTAAATACAAAGAGATATTTTTCCATCCAAAAATATCCAAAATCTGAATAATCTCTCTCTCTAGAATATTTTCTCTCTCTAGGCCAAAACAGGTAGAAACAAGATCTTTTATATTTCTGAAGAGGGATTTGACTATAGGGGAAGATACTGGACATCTTGAGAGGCTGGGGAGGAATCTTACAAAACATCTCATCTGATGATTCCAATGTAGCATCATAACGTGGCAGCCACATTATATTGTCAAAGCTCAGCAATATGACGTGGTTGCCACATTATGTTGCCACCTGGGAATGGGAAATTGAGGCGACTGTTAGACATGGAGGCATCTATCAGACATATGACGGAGGAGGCGATGAAAAGCTAAGCAAGGGCAAGGTGTTAGTGGTCGTGGACCCTAGGCTCTTCAGCTCTTATTGTGTTATACTTGCTATAAGATTGTGGCAATTCTCTATGTTCCAAGTCGACTTTTAGTTGCTTTAAAATATCGGAAGCCTTTCTTCTACCCACTACTTGATGGGTTTCACAATTGTCGTAGATGGAGGTCATGGTGATGATGGAGGAGGTGTGTGACGTGAAGTCGACGTGGCAATATGATGTGGCAGTCGTCGCCAGCCACGTCGACTTCACATCACACACCTCCTCCATCATCACCATGACCTCCATCTATGACAATTATGAAACCCATCACAAGTAGTGGGTAGAAGAAAGGCTTCCGATATTTTAAAGCAACTAAAAGTCGACTTGGAACATAGAGAATTGCCACAATCTTATAGCAAGTATAACACAATAAGAGCTGAAGAGCCTAGGGTCCACGACCACCAACACCTTGCTCTTGCTTAGCTTTTCATCGGCTCCTCCGTCTCCATCGCCTCCTTTGTTGCCTCCACATCTAATAGATGCCTCCTCCGTCATTGATAGATGCCTCCATGTCTAACAGTCGCCTCAATTTTCCATTCCCATGTGGCAACATGATGTGGCAACCATGTCATATTGCTGAGCTTTGACAATATGATGTGGCTGCCACGTTATGATGCCACATTGGAATCATCAGATGAGATGTTTTGTAAGATTCCTCCCCAGCCTCTCAAGATGTCCAGTATCTTCCCATGTAGTCAAATCCCTCTTCAGAAATATAAAAGATCTTGTTTCTACCTGTTTTGTAAGATTCCTCCCCAGCCTCTCAAGATGTCCAGTATCTTCCCCTGTAGTCAAATCCCTCTTCAAAAATATAAAAGATCTTGTTTCTACCTGTTTTGGCCTAAGAGAGAAAATATTTTAGAGAGAGGTTATTCAGATTTTGAATATTTTTGGATGGAAAAATATCTCTTTGTATTTAAATAAGTTTCCCCGAAACAAAAGTTCAAAAAGATTTTCAGAAGGTGCATTTGAAATAAATTATAATCTGTTCAAAAGGCCTTATCCTGGAGGTCCAGATTTTCTGAAAATTTTAACTTAAGGTTTTGAGGGGCCAATCAGATTCATCCAAATGTGTGGAGGAGATAAATGGAAGAAATAAAGAAAATCCTCCCAAAAATGAGTAAATACTCACATAAGATGAAGAGTTGACTAAGGACAAGGATATTAGTTAAAAAAGAAGAGATATTTAGTGAAATGATGAATTTTTGACACCTCCAAATGGGGATTCCCCCTCATGAAGGAGGCGTCTACTTCACATGTGTGGTGGAGTTTAAAATTATCAAAAATTGAGATATTTCATCTCTCCTCTCTCCAAATTCAAGTCTAGTTCCAAAAAGTAAGCTAAACTGACCTAAAAATGATCAAAAATTAACCAAACTGATCTGAAAAATTCTAGAATCAGTTTGCTTGGTTAGAGGCTCACTTTTTCCTATAAATAGAAGCCTCTCCCTTTGTTGAAGCTTAATAGTGTTTTTTGCACTGCTACCCTGCTTCTCCCAAGAGCCAAAAACTGTGAATTTACTCATAATTCATTAGTTTTTGACCTTCCCTCTTCTAAAGATTGGTGGCCACTCTTGTTTCAAACAAGAGTAGATCCCTCAAATCATCAAGCCAAAGGAAAGCTCTCAAATTCCTTCCTAAGTTAGAAATTCTCTCTTTTTTCTGTTCCTTTTATAGTTTTTATGATTTTTGTCTTCTCTAAAATGAATATGATGTTATGCCTCATTGAAAAAAGGCATTCCCCTCTCTCTTTAGTAAATCCAACCATTCTTTATCCTAGATGAATGATTAATGGATAAAATTAAGTTTTTCATGATGTTTCTCTTAAATAAGTAAAAAATGTTTACATTAGAATGATTTAAATACTCTTGGTGAAATTCTAATTAATTTTAGAGAGTTAAAAATTAAAAAATGGTGAACCATACAAAGGAGGTTATGGTAAAATTTTCTAAAATTATGTAAAATAAGTTTTACTTTTTTTATTCAAAAAGAGTAATTCCCATCGTTTATGTATTCTTAAAGTGTTATTTTTCATCCTAGGTATAGAAAAATGCATACTAAAAATATTTTATTAAAAAAGTGTTACTTTCTTTAGAATTAAATTCTATGCATAGAAGGAAGCATATTGAAATTGTTATTTTGATTATTATAAAAGTGTTATTTTTATCATAAATGATTTTTATGCATAAATGGATGCATAAAAGACATTCTTTTATATTAAAAGAGTGATTTTCATCATAAATGATTTTTATGCATAAATGGATGCATAAAAGAAATTCTTTTATATTAAAAGAGTGATTTTCATCATAAATGATTTGTATGCATAAACATATGCATAAAAGATATTTTTTATATTAAAAGTGTGATTTTTATCATAAATGATTTTTATGCATAAATGGATGCATAAAAGAAATTCTTTTATATTAAAAGTGTGATTTTCATCATAAATAATTTTTTGCATAAATGGATGCATAAAAGAAATTCTTTTATATTAAAAGTGTGATTTTTATCATAAATATTTTTTTGCATAAATGGATGCATAAAAGAAATTCTTTTATATTAAAAGAGTGATTTTCATCATAAATGATTTGTATGCATAAACATATGCATAAAAGATATTTTTTATATTAAAAGTGTGATTTTTATCATAAATGATTTTTATGCATAAATGGATGCATAAAAGAAATTCTTTTATATTAAAAGTGTGATTTTAATCATAAATGATTTTTATGCATAAATGGATGCATAAAAGAAATTCTTTTATATTAAAAGAGTGATTTTCATCATAAATGATTTGTATGCATAAACATATGCATAAAAGATAATTTTTATATTAAAAGTGTGATTTTCATCATAAATGATTTTTATGCATAAATGGATGTATAAAAGAAATTCTTTTATATTAAAAGAGTGATTTTCATCATAAATGATTTGTATGCATAAAAGATTTTTTTTTATATTAAAAGTATGATTTTCATCATAAATGGGATTTTATGCATAAATTAGATGCATAAGAGAAATTCTTTTATTCTAAAAGTGTAATTTCTACTAAATTGGATTTATGCATGGAAAGATGCATAAAGAATTTATTTTAATCCAAAAGTGTTATTCTCATCAATTTTGATTTTATGCATAGAAAGATGCATAAAGAAATCTATTTTTAGTTCAAAAGAGTTATTTTCATCAATTTTGATTTTATGCATAGGAAGATGCCTGAAAGATTGATTTTTAATTCAAAAGTGTCATTCTCATTTAAAATGAATTTATGCATAAGAAGATGCATAAAAGATTGATTTTTATTTTGAGAGTGTTATTCTCCTTAAAATGGAATTTATGCATAAATAGATGCGTAAAGAAATCTTATATCAAAAATAAGAATTCTCTTGTATTCTATAAATAGATATGATGATGTGAAAGAATGGATGTAGATATATGTATGAGAAAGAATGAATGTAGATGTATGCATGTGAAGGATGGATGTGAATGCATGTGAAAAATGGATGTGGATACATGTAAAGAATGGATGTGGATGCATGTGAAGTATGGATGTGGATGTATGTGAAAGGAAAGATGTATGTGTATGTGATAAGTATGGATGTGGATGTATGTGAAAGGAAAGATGTATGTGTATGTGATAAGTATAGATGTGGATGTATGTGAAAGAATATATGTGGATGTGAATGTGATGGATACGAACGAGAATAGAGGCGATGAGATGTGATGTAAATTGGATAGATATGAATGATAAGGGATGTGAATGAATGATATAAGATGTGAATGAATATGATAACACA
The DNA here is from genome assembly GCF_041138505.1 of Cibotium barometz. Taxonomy (NCBI): domain Eukaryota; kingdom Viridiplantae; phylum Streptophyta; class Polypodiopsida; order Cyatheales; family Cibotiaceae; genus Cibotium; species Cibotium barometz. Next base: position 7,614,396 of record NC_141065.1, on the reverse strand, counting down.
TGAATCGGGATGTGAATGAATGATAAGGGATGTGATGTGATGTGAATCGGGATGTGAATAAACGATAAGGAACGTGAATGAATGTGTTAGCATGTGAATCGAGATGTGAATGAATGAAATGTGATGTGAAATGGATGTGATAAGATGTAATGTAAACTAAATATATGATGTTAATGTATGAGAAGTGATGAGATGTATGGGTAGATGCAAGTGGATGAGATGTATGGGTAGGTGCAAGTGGATGAGATCTGATGAGGATAAATGAAGAAATAAGTGATGAAATAGAAAAAGATGTGATTAGATAAAAATGGAGAATACTTATGAAATGAATGTGGATTGATGTAGACGAATGTATGAATAATGTGGATTGATGTAGATGAAGGTATGACTAATGTGGTTTGATGTGGATGAATGTATGGATGATGTGGTTTGATGTGGATGGATGTATGGATGATGTGGGTTGATGTGGATGGATGTATGATAATGTGGATTGATGTGAATGAATGTATGGATGATATGGATTGATGTGGATGATGTGGACTGATGTGTGGATGATATGGATTGACGTGTGTGGATGATGTGATTGGATGTGAATTGATGTGGGAATGATGTGATGTGATAGGGATCGATGAAGTAAAATTGTGGTAAGATGAGAAAAGATGGGGACTAATATGTAAGGATGTGGAGTGACTGAGAAAAGATGGACATACTGTTGGGACTGTAATTGTATGTGAAATCTGTTTTTAAATGACTGTTTTAAGATGAGAAAAGATGGGGACTAATATGTAAGGATGTGGAGTGATTGAGAAAAGATGGACATACTGTTGGGACTGTAATTGTATGTGAAATCTGTTTTTTAAATGACTGTTTTATGTCAAGAATGCTGGGGTAGCATTTTGACCATCTTGTGAATAAGGTCGTGGACTGTTAAAGTTGCAAAATACTACTAAGAGTCAATGGAGGACATCTCGCGTAGCAAGGTCGGCCGAGGTCTTGACCAGCCTCGGTTTGATTAAAATGGTGAGCTTCTGGTACAGTGGATGAGGGACCAAGGAAGCGGCCTATAAGTGAAGCGCTAGGTAACTTGCGAAGGATCCTAGAGGGTGCTGACCATACGGTGCTCGGGCTCTGGGTCGCCGAAGATACCCACAAGTACGTCGGGAAGATATTGGAACAAGGAGTAAGAGTTATTTTCTGAATTCGGGTGTGGATCTGGTTGATTGACCTTGCTGGTCCTCAACGAATGATTCCATGACTCTTTTATATGGATCTGTTGGTTGATGTTACTGATCTTCCATGGAGATTCCATTTTGTTATGTGAATATATTGCCAGTTACTATGAGCTAGGAACTATCAAAAAGGTCCCTGAGTGAACAAGTGGTGAGCATTCTGGTTGCCAATGATGCCATAAGTACACTGATGAAGGAATGATTGGAAATAAGGATTCAACCAAAGATTTTGAGGATTGTGATCAGTGATAATGGTTTCATTAAAGGATTGTTTTAAAGATAGTTGATGCTGAGAAAAAAGGCAATTTCATATTGGGTGTGTAAGTGGCGTGACTAGTTTTATGTTTGCATGAACATCCGGCTAGGGGGCCTGGGAACTCTTTTCCTTGGTACCCGGGACAAAACCTAACTAAATTCCTAATTGGATCCCATCACTACAGTGGTTGGGCGGTTGGCTAACCCATGGGACTGGATGGGGTGAGACTGGACTGATGGATCCGTAAATCGAGACTCAATTTCTGTTTAGTTCGATAGATGAAGTAAATTTCGGATAAAAAATTGTTCTATGGAAAAGAATCAACGGCTGTGCCCTCAATGAGGAAAAAAGCGTTGGTCTCTATGATCCAAGTACAGTCTTTTTCCCTGATCTGACTATGGGACTTACGGGTTCGGTCAGATGAGCTCAGTTAGTTAAGGCTTTTGACTACGTTAGGGAAAAGTTATCCTGGTGGAATTGCCCGTGCTTTCCGAGCAAAGGAACTTTTTTCGGGTTCGGTTTTGGAAAAACCGATGGATTAGTCTCTTGTCCGGATATCCGTGGGCGAGGCCTCGAGTGTTGGACCCTGCCCCGCGCAAGAAGTGCTACTTCCGCAGCTAGCAACCCTGAATTTGTTGCGCGGTGGGGATAAGGATCTCACATCTTTGAACTAAGGAGGTTAAATTTCCGTGGGAACTTGTAAGATAGTAATGATCCAAGCACTCCACCATAACATGTATAACGCCAAATGACTATCAATTTTCTACTCACAGTATTGGAACAAGATTCAGCAAGATGTTCTCAATACAAGGATAGTCAAGACCGTTCGTCTGAGTATGCTACATCATGCTTTGCTTCATAAACTCTGATGTGCTTATATCTCTATAAGGGCATACTCTTCACTTCATAATCTCTCATGTGCTTATATCTCCATAAGGGCATACTCTTTACTTCAATTTTCTACTCACAGTATTGGAACAAGATTCAGCAAGATGTTCTCAATACAAGGATAGTCAAGACCGTTCGTCTGAATATGCTACATCATGCTTTGCTTCATAAACTCTGATGTGCTTATATCTCCATAAGGGCATACTCTTTACTTCAATTTTCTACTCACAGTATTGGAACAAGATTTAGCAAGATGTTCTCAATACAAGGATAGTCAAGACCGTTCGTCTGAGTATGCTAAATCATGCATTGCTTCATAAACTCTGATATGCTTATATCTCCATAAGGGCATACTCATATACCAATCAAGAAACTAGAACCTCATATACCAATCAAGAAACTAGAACCCGCCCAACCACCCCAAATTAAAAATCATGAGCACATGACATATGTGGAACACAAAAAGCAAGCTCAAGAGAGAGCATGCTTAACATTGTTGAGTGTCATATAGGATCACTAGTTATGATTGAACCTTATAATGTCAAACCTAAAAAAGTAACCAAAATACAAAAATCGGAGGAGTATCGCTTTCCCTTTCAAGAAGAAGATATATTCTCTACAAAAAAAATGAACTCATCAAGCCAAGAAGAGTCATCAGTGGAAGATTGCGCGAATGATGCACTTGAAAAAGCACGTGAGGAATTCGATGAATCCCTTATGAAACTTAAGCAATATCTCAAATCCTCATTTGGAGGAGTGCTCTTCTCTCGTGGGGTGAAGCTAGCATAGCTTCAGCCCTTGGACCTTTAAAAGCTAAACATCAGTTATACCAAGATATAAAGAGCTACATAGAACAGGATTATAAGGATTCGCAAGTTTCCAAACAGACCTCAGTTAAAGTGGTCAAAGGACCAAGTGTGCCATTATACACATTGGGCTCTCTTGAAAAAGCTACGAGCCAAGAAGAGGATAAAAGTGAATGGTAATATGAAACCGAAATAGCTTAAACAAAAATTGAAACTTCCATGGTTCCACTTGAAGATTCTATCAAGGTTTGGTTAAATTTCCCTATGGGCAATGATGTTAAGCACAAACATGCATTGATTATCCCTCAAGCTAGTCATAACATCATGACATAGGCACTTGGGTGTCATTAGAAAAACCTAAAATTATCCCTAAAGATAATGGTCTTGCAAGAGGTGCAATGGATAAAACATTAAAGCTCCAGGGATGCTTTAACTATGCTACTCAAACAATTGGTGGAAATGTGGAATTTTGATTCCATGTTACCCCAGATCCCCTTGAGTATAATGGCATCTTGGGTGGAACTTGGATACGTGACTCATAGTATTCAATTGATGAATCAATGTAAACAGTCACCTTTGAACACTCCTACAGGCATTGTGAAATTGCTCTTATGGGAGGAAAAGACCTTGGAGGAGCTAGAACTTCCAACATATCTTACTCAGAATATCCCAAAAATTATGGTTGGATTAGAACTTTCCAATAAAATCACCACAACCCAAGCACATCTTTATCCACAACGAGAGCACAATCTCATGACCCTCGAGTTATGGGATTTGTTAGGTCAACCAACACTCACGGCTCATCCTAAAAGAATTCCATTCACACAAGACTTGAACATGCTATGTTTGGGGTACTTTAAACATACAATGTATATTGAAACTAACCCCATTACTTGCAAGTTTTTTGTGGGTGGTTGAGTATGTGTTAGAAGCAGATGTGATCTTGGGGCATAAATGGACTATTGCTGCCCAAGCACCACTATGCTTTGCTAGCGATAAGGTCATCTGATGGTCATCAACACAAAGTTGACAATATCATACTACATGGAAGAGGATTCAACTCTAATGGATTTCTATGATGCTGAATGCAAAAAGCTACAAGTCTCTTCGTCGAAAGCCCCTCTACACAATGACCAACTTGGACAAAGAATCTAACCCTTCAACTCCCTCCTCATAACAAAGTCAATTGCCAAAAGGCCAATCTAATTTGGGTGTCTCAAGACAATCAAAGCCTCTTCCTCAACGCAAAACTCAAAGGCTAGGAAAAAATACAAGTAATCCACAACATCGTCCACAAAAGATTGCGCGAGTTTCTCAAAGAACTCTGGTAACTCAACAAGTGTGGGTACCAAAAAAATTACTGCAAGCACAAGGGTACTCCCAGGGTAATACCAAAGCTTGGATTTCCAAGTGCATCAAGAAGCTTCCCAAGCCTGCTCACATAAAAAATCCTCAAAGGCATTAAACATTAAATCCTCATGCTCATCAAAGATGGGTGCCTGTGCACATGCTTCAACAACAAGGATATTATGATGGTAATCCCATCATATGGTTGCCAAGATCAGACAACGAGACAAACACTTCACCAACACCTTCAACCCCAACAGCTTCACCTAACATTCAATAAGTATGGAGGCTAAGCAACACCAAGCAAGCCACTCAACCCATCTCGTCTATACAACACATACACACGAGCTTGCGTGTTCAATTAACACCAATGGTGGAACCAACCAGAAGCTATCCCAATTACAGCAGACATAAGCACCTATTCTCTAAAAAAGAGGAGTAGACACAAAATGGTAACCAGAAAAGAGAGAGAGAGAGAGAGAGAGAGAGAGAGAGAGAGAGAGAGAGAGAGAGAGAGAGAGAGAGAGAGAGAAAGACAAAGACACAAGGGAGTCACAAAATACCTTAAAAATGGTAGAATATCACAAGAAACTCCCACGATCTTCAATAGCCAATAAATTTTTGTTAAGCTTATAGCTTACTATTCTTTTAGCTAAGCTAATGTAGTAGCTACTCCATAAGTAATATCCATACTTATGCAATGGAGAACATTTGCATGCCTCACCACCATCGACAACCTTCTAAGTACATCTCTGGATGGGAGGGCCATGGTGGGTGAAAGCCTGGTCAATGGTACAACCCATCGCCTGGAATTTTCCTTCAAATTGCAAATCTCTCCAAATGAAAACTTAAATCTTCACAACACATTGATATCTAATCCTTAGTTCAAATATCTATATTAGCCTCGCAAGTCGATGTAATTATTTTATGCCTCACCAACAAGTGGCTACTTCAATAAGCAGCAACTCAATAAGAGTCCATTTGACTCATTTAATGTAGTTCATGATTATCTACTTCATAAAGTACTTAAATATACATAAAAACATAAAAAGCACATGGGAAGAAGCATGTAGGAACAGGTCTTACTCAACAATATTTGACAAACATCCTGACACAAAAAGAGACATCATTGAAGGCCAAAAAGTGATGAATGTCGCTTCAATGAATCAGATGAGGAACTGAGAATCATAATCTCGTTCTGATGATTTTGTCTAAGTTCCTCCGGATCCTTCCTTCACTTCTCTCCCATCATTAACATCTCTTAGTTTCCCAACTAACACAAATCATATGTAACTCTGCTTATGATTGCCAAAAACAAAGTGAGCAAAAAATTAACCTACATAAAAACATGCTCATAAAATAATAAAAATGCAATCACTCGCGCAAAACCCCCACCACCCCCACCACCCCACCCCATTAGGAATTCCCACTAATCTCTAACTTTTTCATTTACTAACTACCCTTCTTATTCATCCATAGGAACAAGGACCATTGAACATCACTCAACATCAAAAGCCATCAACAAAACTTATCAATTCTCCACACACAAAGGTCTTCAACATGATCACAAGGACGTGATCAGCATCAGAAAGGGGAGCATCAGAAAGGGGAGAATGTTAATCCATTCCTAGGGTTAACAAGAGCTACTGCCATTATCTTACATCAAGGAGTCAAGGTCATACATTTAAGATATGAAGCAATGTTGTCCAAATATACAACTTGGACGGGAGCTCATAATGGTTCGATGGAATACTTATGGCAATTCCTGCTTCAAGAGCGTGTGGTAGTAAGTTAGGATGAAGTCCCAAGTGATGTACTTCATGGATATATTATGAGAGTAGTCATTGTAATAGCATTAGGCCTCTTATGAGCCTAAAGTGCTTGGCCGACCACAGTTTAAGTGAGTGTGAACCCTTATGGCCATGTATATAAGTGAATATCTCTCATAATACAAGGAACTCTCCCATTGTGCAATAGAGTCTTGCTCTTGCTAATCCTCTTACTAATATCTCTCTAATCCATGGTAGTAAGTGTGTGAGTGAAGTGAGGTGAGAGGAGGGACGAGTACAGGTAGGGCAACGAGACAGTGTGACAACACAGGCATGATGGAATTGCTTCTTAAGTAGTTATAGAGCTTGGAGACCTCAAGGGTTATGAGCTCGGCCATTGAAAAGATTCTCACAACACTTGCGGTTCATCAGGTAATCTTCTTATTGGATGTGTTCTAAGGGGGGTTTGGGTGAGCCATAACAAATGTTACTCCCACAGGAAGCCTCGAGAAATCGAGCCAAATTACCAAAGAAAATGGCCACCTATCCCCCAACTCCATCGTGGAGAAGCAACGTCTTCAACAAGCCCAGGCACTGGTACAAGACTGCAAGCTCAACTTGAAGACTCCACCACTTCACATGTCCTATCCACCAATACCCAAGGACATGCAATCCCCCCGTCGAACTATTTACTTGATGACTGGGACATGAACCTGCACTTCCATAGCAGGTATGGAAAAAGCCCGAGCTTATGCTCGAGGATAAGGAAGATCCGTTCACCAACATGACGTTGACAAATGAAGATCTTGCCCCATTTGTGCCTCCTAACCCTCCATTGCGTATTCCACAGGAGGCCAAGACCAAATCCCATGTTCACATCGAGAAACTTGAGTATGGTTAGATTTCCCCTTTGACAGAAATATGCAAAGAAAGCATGCCTTGTTGTCTCCCATAGCTAGCCACAATCTTTTGCCATAGGACACATGGGTCTCCCCCTAGTAGGCAAACCATCTCTTCACAGTACTCATGCTAAAATTCAATTGCTTAGTGGACAATGTATTCTAAGCCTTGGGTCTTTTACACAAACGGTACATACTTTCTAACCCATTTGGCTTGTAAGTTTTATGTAGTTCCCACAGGTGAAACTAAAGAAGCAGTCATTCTTGGAGGAAGCTAGGTCAAGAACGCTACATGTACAATCAACTCAATTGACAGCACAGCTATCCATGAGCTTCCTGATCATCTGGAATGGGGAGTGCACCGAATCTGATCCTCTGCTATAGCACCAACTACTTCCACAAAGGATACTCTATCACCCATAAAAACTGGTAAGTCTTCCATTGCTCTTGAACTCCTGATGAATAATGTTCTACAATAGTGGCAAGCCCACATATATCCTATGGTCCACACCAATCTCATATTCTTGGAGGCATGGGAGACTCTTAGAAAACCCACACTTACACAATAAAACACTTACATTCAAATTTCACATGAAATGCGTTTAATGAGTGTTGGGTATTTCATTCCTAAAATATCCATTGAAAAAAACCAATTGGAGTGCGGATTTCATGTCATAGATGCAGGAGCACTCTAAGGCGAGATTATAATTGGAAAAGAGTGGATTGATGCCACTCACTGCTAAATCAATCAGTGCGAAGAAATAGCCACCATGACAGTCAATGGCAAAAAAGCCACAGTCCTCTTGTGTCCCCAAGAGGAAATTATACAGACAGCCTCACCCTCGATTGCTCTCCACATTCAAGTCCTATCCTCATCACCAGCAATCTCCCCCATTTTACCACACCCTGTGCCTCACCAAAGCTGGTCGAAAAGGCACTCTCGACACCATCCAACACCGACACTCAAGCCTTGTCAGTCGACAATCACCCTTAACTCTTCTTGCTGCTCAAGGATTCTACGATGACTACATAGAACTCTAGATCCAAAAACGGCCATCTTAGAAACACAAGAGTAAAAAGCCAACCAAGCCAACAACAACCAACCCTAAGCCAAAGCTTTAATGTTGGCTAGTCCCCGATAGCCTGCCTATGAGCACAAGGCTACTATGAAGGCAACACTCGCCTCCTCTAGCTACCTAAGAACCTCCTCTAGCTACCTAAGAACGCCACTTATGCTCATCCACCACAACTTCTAAGGAGCTATGATAAAAGGCCCAATGCCCGAAGGTTAGGCAACCCCAAGCACAACGAAGCCAACAATGATGGGTGACTACCAACATGCTCAAAGCTCAAGGCTTCCATGAAGGCAACACACACCTATGGTTCCCAATGCTATAATCAAAGCTTATCCTCGGCGTTGACAACCTCCTCATAGCTCAAAGCCCCATCGACAAAAAACGAGGAAGCCTCGTCAACCCCGGGCCCTCACATCACTTAGCAACAATGATGGGTGCCCAAATATCTTGTAGAGGCCCAAAGCTTCAATGATGGCAACTCCATCATTTGGATCCCATGGAATAACCCTCAATAGTTGGCACAAATCGCACAAACCAAGCCAATACCTATCCAATCAACACAAAGGGTTTGGTGACCAACGAGGAAGCAAGTCCCCTCTTCATCAACTAAATCCTATAGAGGAAGCAAGTCCCCTCTTCATCAACAAGGAAGCAAGTCCCCTCTTCATCAACTAAATCCTACAGACTTGCCTACACACAAACCATAGGCACTCAAAAGCTCAATTCACACGGTCCTTTCAACAAGACAAGAGCCTCATCCACAAAGCTCCAACCCACCCCTCAACACCATCACCAAACTAAGAGGCAGTGCCACAAATGTCTGAGCTTATATAGCCACTCAAAGATCACCTCAACGGTAAGCTCACAAATCTTGCCAAATGGACTAATCAGTATAAAACCCTCTTTTGGGGTGTTGACTAATAAACACACGCAAGTCCTCACCCACAAGGAGGACCCAAAAGGTAATCAGTATAAAACCCTCTTTTGGGGTGCTGGCTATAAAAACACACGTACATCCTCACCCATGAGGATGACCCAAAAAAAGAGAGTCTCTAGGTGATTTAGGACCATGGGCACACACTTTGCCCTCGCCCACGTACAACACCTACAATTCTCACAGGGCTCTGTCGTATACGCACACACTACACGCCTTATCATTGACATCCATCCAGGTACATCTCTGGATGGGGGGACCTTGGAGGGCGTAAGCTTGGTCAATGGTACAACCCATCGCAATCACCCCCGCTTCGCCTGAATAACTGTGCTTCATGCCTCATCAATCGTACCCATAACTTCTTCTTATGCTCAACACCTCTGGATCCTTCAACTACCGCTCTTATCCAAGTAGGATCCCAGCCCCATGAGCTACAAAAAACGACAAAAGAAGAAGACAAACCACTAAAAGGGAAAGAGAGAAAACCACCCCCAATAAATCAACACCCACGAGAGCCAAGATACCCATTAAGGTGCCTTGATGAAGATGCTATAGCCACATGTACATCGCCTTCGAAGTCTAGCATCTCGGAGCGTAAGCAATATCCTCGCGAGTTACCGCCTTGTCCCTCTGGAATCCCCCCCTCACCACTTGCTTACTAACATCGTTGTTTTACTAGCCCCTCATTCACACCACCACCTACCACTTGGATATTGGTCATTAAGTTTTCCATGTAGTCTACTCATTCACAAGTACTCTGACTCCTCTCAAGAGGATGTCCAAGTGCAAAGGAGACAAAAAAGAAAAACTTCAAAAACAAAACAAAGAGTACTATTGGGCACATATAAGAAAGAAAATTCATAAGAGCCCATACGACTAGATGGATACTTAATCACCAATACTCCACTAACTTTTCTTTCCATCTTACTAACCCCCCCACCCCTCTCATTTCCGAAGAGACAAGAGAACTAACCAAGTGCGACACTTCCCAGTGTGCCGCCTTGACAACCTCTTACCGATCACGCGAGGATGCGATTGATTTTAGAAACGGGAGTATGTTAACCATATATAGCTAACACATTCCTATGACAACTATGTCCGCACACTTAGGTAATGGGTGTCCGCTCTATATTGTAAATCTCGTCATTTAATGAAAAAAACACACGAAAGACGCTCCCAAGTCTTGAGCTTTAGAGGATTGGCCAAACCATAAAGAAAAGCCTTGTAACTATGTTTTGGGCACCTCGGGTCACTTACTCCCGAGCGACCTAGTCGGAAAAGGCTTGGAACTATAAAAGCCAATTTCTCTTATTTGTAATTCATTCTCCCATTTGTGCAATAGAAGTGGAGTGTTCTCTCTCCCTCTCTCTTGTAATATAAGTGGAGTTCTCTCTCCCTCTCTCTTGCAACTCGACTCTAGCATGTGTGGAGTGCTTTAGGGTTAGGTTTTGGGAGTGATTAGTACTAATCACTTGTTCTCTCTTACTTCCCTCTTGCTTCTTCTCTCCCTTTTGCTTGAGTGATTAGGCTATCACTGTGATCGTCTTCTGCAGAGATCCCACACGATATTCGTTAAAGAGATTGCACCACTTGTTGGATTAACACAACCACCTCAGTATGTTGACAACGAGTGCTAGAGGATAACGGCGGTGACAAATGGCTACGGTGGAGCTATTCAGCATAGCTCGAGCTCGGTGGATCGACGACGTCCCACACACATTAGGGTGAGCTTAACACTCCCACCATGAGTTATCATCTTGTTATATCATCTTTGTCCCGATGCTAGTAAGTATGCAACAAAATCTTGGCCATGTTTTGAATCGTGCAAACAAAGAATAAATTTATTTCATGAAATTGAGCAGATAACAATAGCTTAGCTACAAAACACAAACATCTTTTATGATGTAGAAAAAAGTGAGTTTAATGCAATGGAGAAGATAACAATGGCTTAGTTACAAAACACAAACAACATCTTTTATGATGTAGAAAAAAGTGAGTTCAATGCAAAATTATACATTTCTATATTATCTTAAGGAAGAGTTTCACCACGTGGCGTGAATTTGGAGGTTGGGGAAGGGGACGAGGAGGTTTGGGTAGAATTTGAATTTGGAGTCTCAAAAAATGTGCGAAACATGGGTAGACTTAAATGATAGCTAGTTCTATGTGCAATCATTAGATTGCATAAATACAAGAGCTCTTGATGAAACATGAAACCCCAAAATGCTATTTTGCTACTTCCAAACTATACCTATAGAGGAAATCATGGATTGCTACTTAGTATGGAGCCTATCGTAAAATGCAAGAATCAAAAGTCCATTGCACAACTTAGAGCCTTTCCTAGCTATAGAGCTTTTGATGAAAGTTGTGTGAAATTGTGTGTTGGTCAAGAAATCGTGGTGTGCCTTTCAATATCATAAGAGAACATGTGTCATCGTGTCCACACGTCTCTCTCTCTCTCTCTCTCTCTCCGTGCACATTACATTTTTTGATGTTATTGCTCAACTATTTACATACTAAGTTTATGAAAAACTAAAAACTTTTTTCAAGAGTTATGGTTGCAAACAACAACTTAATATTTTTTTAATGAACATGTGTCATCATGCCCACACACACACTCTCTCTCTCTACACATTACATTTTTTTGATGTTATTGCTTAACTATTTACATACTAAGTTTATGAAAAACTAAAAACTTTTTTCAAGATTACAAACAAATATTTTTTTATAAAGTTACTTTAAAAGTACAACCATAAAAATGACCTTTAAAAGTACAACCATAAAAATGACGAAATAATTTTAGTTTTATATTTAGACCCCATTGTATTGATTATATGAACATTAATCATAACTAAGTATATGTATATATAGATATATATCTTGATTCTAGTAATAAGAGAAGAGTAACTCCATGCTCATGTATTCATAGTAGTAGAAGAGAAACCAAGCAACACATCCAAAACTTTTTTTTTAATAAGAAAAAGCTCTTCATAGTTTATTGATGAAAAAGGAAAATTTTCTTACATGAATTTAAGGCATAATCTTTTGATTCCTATAATTCCTACTCATTGATGAAGGGGAGCCGGTGGTCATGCTTGATGTAAACAAAATTCCACTAAAAAAGGGCTCATTGAAATTATTCCAAAGGATGAATATCATAAAGATTGTAAATGAATAATTAATAAAATGGTTAATCAACAAAACAAATTTGTTTGGGAAGCCAAAAGTGCTCGATAAAAGAGAATCACCCTCTTAGCACATGCTTTGATTTGAGGACATGTTATATTTTTGGCCATGACATTGCTACCATGAGAGAGAGAGAGAGAGAGAGATTGCTTAGGGCATACAACACCTTAAGGCAACCAACAGTATGTGTGATAACGCGCCTTGGGGAGATAAGCTTTTGGGGATTTGAGCACACCATTCCTTTTTCCAAGTCTTCCTTGAGAGGGACGAGAAGCATCTCTTTCTCTCTTTCCTTAGTTTGCAAGATATTATTGGAGAAAGGCATAAGAATGTCCCAAATGTGAAAAGGCCCAAACCAAGGCCCCAATGTACTCTTAGGGTTACGGCCTTAGGTTCGGGGAGGGCTGTTTTATATTGTTGATGGGCCCCGGCCGAGGCTTTGTTGAGACGGGCGGCCTATGGTGCCCATCCTTCCAATAGTCCATGAACAGGAACTCTCCGTGGGCCTGATGACGTGTCGCGCATACACATCAGCAAAAGGAGACACGTGGCTACAGCTCACACTTGACACGTTCTTTTTTTAAGTGGAGAAAAGGACGTCATACTTGACACGTTGACACTCCATGAACATCAATTAGAAGCACTATTTACACGTGTGATTGACACAGTATATACCTCATCATCTCCGGCGCGCGCCCCCGCACGTGATGCGCTTCCTGCATGTACACGATCTATTATTATCGTCTCAATCCTAAATTAACCTCGAATTAAACAAGCCGTAATCTAGCGAATTAAACAAGCGACATAGAGAATCTATTATTATTATCGGCAATTAACGGCCGTAACCTCGAATTAAACACGGATCAAAGCAATTACCTGCTGCAAATGATAAAGCTGATCTGCCGCAAACCCAGATGCTCAAATCACCCAACAACAGCAGGGCTAGCAATAACATCTTAGATCGTGTTGAAATGCGGGGCATCGAAGCCTCACACGTCCAAGGTTGAGATACAGCAAGGGAGGAGAGATCGCTTGTCACCTAAGCTATTTTACTACAGTAAGCACGAATTGAAGCTATGAAAGCTGGAAGCCTTTCTTGAGACACACACACACACACAGAGAGAGAGAGAGAGGGGGAGAGATTGAGAGAAACTATTTAAGGTGGTGCAAGCAAAAGGAGGAGTAGAAAAGGTATTGCGTGTAACGGCGGCTTCCATCGTCAACTGTATATATATTTAGCATTCTCCCAAAAATCTCTCCTTTCCTCCTCGGACAATTCGTTGATCAATTTAAAGCTTTTCAATAGCCTAATCTACTTGTCCTTCTACGCCCTCAATGCTTGTGCTCACTCGTGGTGCATTTCTAGGTAGATGGAGCTTCTTGGTGGCTTAGCGATGCACTATCATGATGTTCATTTTCGTGGGGAGCTACTTCTCTACCTAGATCAAGCAAGAGGAGCCTCTACATGGCTTGTAGGTGCATGACCCTTTTTCTTATTATGAAATCAAATGCCCCTCATACACAAGGCCCATTCTTGTCATCAATAGTACATGTATGTGTGTGTGCACGTGTACATATATATGTATATATGTGTGTATCTATATCAATAGTACATGTATGTGTGTGTGCACTTGTACATATATATGTATATATGTGTGTATATATACAACAATTCCCCTCACCCAGTGCAGCTCAAGAACCTTAATGCTAATAGCCTCTCCCATGCCAAATCCAACCTTGCTATTGATAACCTCTTCCAACTCCAAAGCCTCTACCTCCAACCCTCCGTTGTTAACCTCCAAAGAGCTGGACAACAATGCTAACCCATCAATAAGAGAACCTCAACTTCCAACCGTCACTAAGATTAAACTAATGGTGGGTGTCAAAAGACTTCCAATTTGCCCAAGGATACTTTGAGACAAACACTAAATACTAGATACTCAAGATACTATTAAAAGTCTCTAATAAGAAACCTAAGAAGGGGAACCAAATGTAAGGGACAAAACCTAAGTCAAAGTAGCAATCAAGGGAAAAAATCTAAGTCAAAGTAGCAATTAAGTAGTAAACCCAATGTTGACCGATAAATTGTTATAGGCACAAGGGTATTTTACCAAGGTAACACACATATATGGCTTTCAAAAAACTATCTTGCCCTCTCTTCGGAAGGACCCTTAGAAGAACTAAAACCTGAGGATTATTTTTTAAGAAGGTGCTGGTGGTGAGAAGGGGGGGGGTGTCTGTGAGATAGCACATGTGTTCAAGAAGAGGGATTTTATTTTATCATTGTATTATAAAAAATATACATACATAAGGGGATTTTAAATGCAAAATGTGAAAAAATATATACATAAGGGGTACTTTTATCATCTCAAAATTCATAAAAGTGGTGAATATAAATTATGAAATTTTATAATATGGGGTTTCTCAATTATTATGTGAATGTATGTACTATATGGGGCTTTTTACATAGTGACCACCTCGAGAGAGCAAGAAGGAACTAATAACATGCTTAGAAGAGAGTAAATAGCATATGGTGCTGCCCAAGAACATTGCTTTGGTTTTATCAAAAAAAGGAAGAGTTCCTCACACCGAAGGATATCCCTAAAATTCCACACAAAAAACCAAATCAATTTTGAGCCCAAGGTTATAAGCAGATTGACCAAAAGAGCATGTCTCCTAAAAAGGGATTGCAATAAGAACTTGCTTGTGAAAAGCTTGGGGAACAAAGCAGCAAGTCAAAGTGGAATAGCATTCCAAAAACATGCAAGTAGACCAAAAGAACATTTTCCAAAAAATTGTGAAGACATAAGAGCATGCTTGTGGGGTGCAAAACAGACAAGGCCAAGGAAAAAGAAGATTAATCACTAACTCTAAAGGGAGTTGAGATACATTTACAAGCCAACAGCTAATCCTCTAACTTACACATGCAAACAAAGCCACAAGAACTTATGTCAAGAAAAGTTGTAGATACACAAGAATCTTTCTTACATAAGGACCTAGTGCATATAGCATCAATGATCTTGGAACTCTAAGCTTAGCATCTTCTTAGTTCGTTGGATCTTCTCCTTATGGTTTCTCATCAAAATGAGGTCATCCACATAAACAACTATGATTACGTACATGCCCTACTTAAAGCAAATGTATAAATTTATATCTGACAAGCTTTTAGAAAGACCAATACTCACAAAATATGTGTCAATCTACTTGTACCAAGCTTAAGGGCCTTGTTTTCAGTAACCTGCACAATGCCTTTCAAAGTCTACATAGCTAGCATCATAAATCATGGGGGTTGTTCACAATACACCTTCTCCTTGAGGTGTCCTTTCAAAGGTGGATCCTACATTACTAGCCACTTCCCATGAGTGGCTAAAATTAGTACTATGTTGTTGAAATAATACACCGAAATATCATTCATGTGTGACATTGGGGATATGGGCATATGGTTCAAAGGTCTTATAGCCATCATACATATGGTGTATTATTATGAGGAGGATCCAAATAAGTATATTCTAGGTGCCTATCGCAAGTGGAGGAGGATATTACTTTCCCTCAAAACTAGGCAGTGGTGGGTGCTCACTTTTAGGTGCTCAAATCAAGGAGAATGGTTGAGAGATTCTAGGAGAGATTATGGATTAATCTCACTTTTAGGTGCGCAAATCAAGGAGAATGGTTGAGAGATTCTAGGAGAGATTATGGATTAATCTCATTACTGAGTCACTTGTACTCAAGCTTATATAAGAGGCTCACATCTCATGGAAGAGCACAACACTCTCATTCTCTCTCTCACATTGTCATTATGTTATCATTATGTTGTGATTAGTCTTAATCTCTTTTGCTTAATCTTAATGGTACCTTCACCATGAGTCTAATCATCACTTGGAAGCCACCATGAAATCCAACATGTTATCAAAGCCATGATTTATCTCTCTAAGTCCATCACTAATCCACACTTATGCACACTTAATTTGTAGCAAACCCTAATTAGCTTTAAAACCTCATTTAGTCGTTTCTTCTTCTTCACTCCATATCCTCTGCAATTGGAGCTACTGGTTCTCCCTCTACAAATCACCATTAGCCAAAATTTTTACATCAGAAAGCTCATTCAGATCACTTACATTAGCTTGAGGGATGCCACCATTCATGGTCACCATCGACGGGGTAGCACACATTCAATCGTCACCTATTTCCTGAGAAGGAAAGTCACCTCTCGGGCTTCCCACATCAAATTAGCCCAATTTCTCAAAGTCCTAGAAGTTTATGGGGGTGCTCTTTCCAATGGTAGCTTCAATTTTTGCAAAATCGGCCTCCTCTTCTGAGATTTAGGCCTACGCACTCCATAATGTGAAGTTTCGGTAATTTTGAGATTAAAGCTTGAAAAAAACATTAAATATTATGTTTATGGGCTTGAATCTCATGTTGACCCACTTTTATTGAAGGCCAAAAGGTGTATTTTTCTCCTAATTGCCAAATCTACTCTTAATTGTCACCTAAAGTCGCCCTATTTTTTGCATAGTTAACAAAAAATTGCACTCACTAATACCTCTATTAGTACTAATTATCTGAGGGTTTTTTGGACCTTTTATGGTTGGATCTACATATTTAGATGTTGCTAAACCTCTATAAGCATCAAATAAAAATTTCCCCTTGATTTAAGTGGTTAATTTGTTAATCCAAAATATGGTATAAATTTGCATTAGCATTGCTTGGGACAATGGGATTTTGGAGCTTGTATGCATCATATAATTCATTAATCATGCTCATAACTCACTTGTAAAAGGGAAAGACACTAACCATTGATAAGGATAAGACCCCCTTCTGCATATTTATTACATTATCTTTTGAAAGGGATGGACATCATCATCATGTAAGGCTTTATAAACACATTGAGAAAATGATTTATATTTGCCTACATGGATTTCAAAACACAATGAAATCAAGGATGAAGAAGATCAAGAGCTACATTGACATGAAGAAGACCAAGAGCTACATCAATATGAAGAAGAAAAACAAGAGCTACATCGACAAGATCAAGATCAAGATCAAGAAGGAAGCATCTTCAAGCAAGGAAAAAAGGCCTCATCTAGGGCCAACTACATTGTGAAGACAAATGGCCTACCTATAGTCACCCCTCTATCCCTAGTGAATTGTAATCGTAACTAGATGCCTAGCATCTGTCATCATCATAACTAGCATTGTAAACCTCCATGAGTAAGACCTATGGGCACTTGGATGGTCATCATAACTAGCATTGTAAATAGTAACTAAATCTAGCATTAACATCATATCAGCCATGGATATTTTCTTGAGGGAGGGTTACGTAACTCGGTCGAGTAACTAAAAAAATCCCCAAAAAAAAATCTGAAATTTTTTGTTCCAAATTTTATAACATAACTCTATTGAGTTACAAAAAAATCAATCTTTTTTCAAAAAAAAATATTTTTCCTTTTTGCATAACGCATCCTTATGTTGTAGTTCCATAAGTTGTCTTGTGTATTATTCTCTTATATTTATACATCATCCCATTTTAGTTCCATAGAAGTGTATGATTTCTCCCTCTCTGCATACACACACAAAAACATTCACACACATACCAGTTCACATGTACCTCTATAATGCACACACACATACCAGTTCACATGTACCTCTATAATGCACACACACACTCACTCACTCACATGCACCTACATAATACACACAAACATTCACATGCACAGAAATTCATAAACGTATCCAAACATATATTTTTCTTTCACTAATGTTTTGTCTCTTTTGGTCTCTATTTGTTTGGTGGCACTTTGGCCTGTACATTGCAACTAAATATGCTCTGATGGTAATTAAACTTTGTAAGAGTAAGGGTGGGTTCCACATATACACACTTATAAAGTTTGGTCACCATTGGAGCACATCTGGTTATTATAATGTGCATGCCAGACACTTGGTTTTCAATGTGTCGTGGACTTAGAGAGGCCCCTCGAAATCGGGCCTTTAGCTCGCACAACAACCAAATGTGCTCCAACGGTGACAAAATTTCTAAGACTGAGGGTGGGTCCACATATACACACTTGTAAAGTTTGGTCCATCAGAGTACATCTGGTTGCAATGTGCATACCAGATGGCCAGCATCTATCACGTAGCTTGTAGTAGTGGCATATGTGGGAGCTTGACTAGTTGCGGAGCCTAAATGCCAAAGTGTGGTCAGCAGGCCCAAGTCATTGTTGGAATTAGGGTTGCAGGAATGCACACACAACTTCAAGAAGATGAGGAAGCTTGAGCACAACACCGTAGTGTATTATGAGTGCCAAAAATGAAAGATAACAAGCCCTAGAAGATAATGGGCGTATATACAATGCACGGGGGAAAAAACCTCCTAGTGAGGGAAAAAGTGCCCCGGCGGTCCTAAGTGTGTTCACACACATCACTACTATAATATGGTAACAAATCCCCCCTGGAGTGATGCGGTGAACAAGAGCTAGCACTCATGTATAGGGAAGTGTCTAGCTATGTGGACGAATCCACAAAAGGGAGTAAGCCCAAAGCTTTGCGAAAAGCTTCGAACTTCTCACGAGGCAGAGCCTTTGTGAAAAGGTCTGCAAGGTTATCCTGTGTTGGCACATAAGCCAAACTGATCTCTCCTGCAGAGAGTCTCTCCCTGACATAATGGTAGTGCACCTCAATGTGCTTCGTACGAGCATGGAACACTGGGTTCCGCGCAACTGCCAATGCGCTCTGACTGTCAGTGAAGATGGTGGTGGCAGATGGCTGCCCAACACCCAAATCAGCCATAAGGCGTCTGAGCCACACACACTCAACCGTAGCTGTGAAAGCTGCCCTGTACTCAGCTTCACAACTAGAAGTGGCCACAGTAGGCTGCTTCTTGCTCAACCATGATATGCATGAGCTTCCAAGCATGAAGCAAAAACCACTCGTGGACACGCGTGTGTCATAACAACCAGCCCAGTCAGAATCTGAAAAAGCATGTAAATCTGGCGGCAATGATCCCCCCTTGGGATAAAACAACCCAAGATGCCGAGTACCACTCAAATAGCGAAAGATACGCTTCACTGCCTGCCAATGCTTAATGCCTGGGCTATGCATAAATCTGCTCACCTGTGAGACTGCAAACTGAATGTCTGGCCTCGTAATGCATACATAAATGAGGCAACCAACAGCTGTCTGATAGAGTGTGACATCAAAGTGATCTCCAGCATCATGAAGACTCAACTTCAAACCTGTCTCCATTGGAGTAGCAATAGGCTTGCAGTCTTCAAGGCCAAATCTCCGTAACAATGTTTCAATATACTTTGTCTGACACAAAGCAATACCTCCATCACACTGCTTAAATTGTATCCCCAAATAATGATGCAAATGCCCCAAATCTGACATCTCAAAAGAGGCATTCAAATCAGCCTTAAAATCAGCAATATGACTCTCATTTGGTCCTGTGAGCAGCATGTCATCGACATAGAGAGCAATGATTAGATGTACACCATCCACACGTTTAGCATACAAAGTGCTTTCTGTTGGACTATTCTGAAACCCATGTGCAGTCAAATATGCATGTATTTTTTCATACCAAGCTCGTGGAGCTTGCTTTAAACCATATAAAGCCTTTTTTAACCTGCACACTTTGTTTTCCTGCCCTCTTTGAACAAAACCACGAGGCTGCGATACATACACCTCCTCATGCAAATCTCCATTTAAGAACGCAGTCTTTATGTCCAGCTGATGTACATTCCAACCATTATGAGCTGCTAGTGCACAGATGCTACGAACAGTGGTCATACGACATGTGGGAGCAAAAGTCTCATCAAAATCAATGCCCTTCTCTTGAGCATAACCTTTTGCAACAAGCCTAGCCTTATGGCGATCCACTGTGCCATCAGGCTTACGCTTCAATTTGTATACCCACTTAGTGCCAATGGCCTTCTTGCCAGGGGGCAAGTCACATAAAGACCATGTACCATTCTTCATAATAGCATCGTATTCTGCTTGCATAGCAGCCATCCAATTTTCTGAACTTTGTGCCTCATCAAATGAAACAGGCTCACTTTCATCGCACATACTAGAAACAGCCAATGCATAACAATCTGACGCATAAGAGGCACCATGAGAGCCAGAACGAGTGCGACTAGACAAAGGAGCATCCAACTTGCTGTCACGCAAAGTCTGCACCAGCCATCTAGGCATATTCCTAGAGCCCTCAATCTCTTGTCTCTCATCCTCAAGTGCATCATGCACATCTGCATCAGATATAGGCTGATCTGTGCCATCATTTAAAACCTGCATAGGCTGAAAAACTGCCTCATGAGGTATTGCACTTGACTGTGCACCACTGAAAAGAGGCAACAATGTATCATAGACATCACGTGAGCTGAGATCTGTCTCCTTAGTACATGAAACCAAGGGCTGAACTGCATCTTCCACAAATACAACATCACGGCTAACCAAAATGCGCTTTGTCTGTGGATGATACAAACGATAGCCTTTGCTCTCAGCACTATATCCAACAAAAATACATTTGACAGCTTTGTCATCCAATTTTCTGCGATGTTGCACAGGCACTAATGCATATGCCAGGCAACCAAAAACACGTAAATGGCCAACAGATGGCTTGCGGCTATGCCAAGCCTCATATGGAGTGACAACCTGTAATGCTTTGGTGGGACACCTGTTTAGTACATAAGTGGCACACATGACAGCCTCAAGCCAAAAACCATGTGGTAGACTTTGACTCTTAACCATACATCTTGCCATTTCCATGAGAGACCTGTTTTTTCTCTCAGCCACACCATTTTGCTGTGGTGTATACGGCACTGTACATTGGTGTTTTATCCCACGCTCAGCCAGAAATGCATTAAATTCTGAAGACATATACTCCCCCCCTCGATCTGAACGGAGGGTGCCCATCTTACTTTCTGACACATTTTCAGCCATAACCAAAAACTGTTTGAAGCACAAAAACACTTCGGACTTTGCCTTCAAAGGATATACCCATGCATGCCTGGTAAGATCATCAATGAAAGTCACGAAGTAAAGGTAGTTTCCAAATGATGGAGTTTGCATGGGACCACAAACATCACTGTGAACAAGCTGCAATCTGCGTTCAGCTCTCACTGATCCATCTTTGGGAAAGGAAGCACGCTGCATTTTACCCAATATGCAGCCCTCACAAACATGCTTGACAGGTGCCTCAATCTTAGGCAAAGAAGACACCATTTCAGATTTCTGCAGGCGCAGCAAACTTGCAAAATTCAGATGACCAAAACGTGCATGCCACAGTTTTGCATCTGAAATAGCCTGCGTATCCATAATAGCACATGCTGAATCCTCTACACATTTGCCATCCATATTGAGCTTATACAGCCCTCGACATAGTGAACCAGATGCTACAATGATGTCACCACAAGAGAGATCATGAACAGTACATCTGTCATCCACAAATTTTACAACCAAACCTGTTTTGGCAAATGCGGAGACTGACAGCAGATTCTTTTTGATCCCTGGCACATACAATGCATCAAAAAGTGTAAAGGTGTTGCCATTTGCAACATTCAGCACAATCTTTCCAACTCCTTTAACGGGATAAGAGGAGTTATTGGCACAAGTGACAGTATTCCCTGTGGGAGCAGACTCAAGGAAAGTGAATAAACTGCGCTGCGAGGTGATATGCTTAGTGGCACCACTGTCAAAGTACCATACATCTGAATCTACTGCAGACATACATGTGTCATGCAAAGATGGGTCATAACTGCACTGCGCATTGAATGCCCATTCTGTATCTAGCACAACATTAGCAGATTCATTGTTAGAAGGAGAGGCATCTGCAACAGCCATACCAGCCTCTTTCTTCTTAGCCTCTTTCGCAGCCAGCTTAGGACACGCTTTGATGACATGATCATTTCCCTTACAGTACTTGCAAAATGTCTTCTGTTTGTCACCCTTCTTCTCATCTTTGTCTTCCTTCTTTGGTTGCGCAGCATTTGCAGATTTCTGCTTACTAGAAGAAAAGCCAGCTTTACCTTTCCCGCTTCTCTGACTAGCAACGAAAGCTTGATCTGCGACACGCATAATATTCCTGTTTTGCCTTGACTGGTCTTCTTGCAGCAAAACAGAAACTAACTCCTCAAATGATAAGGCATTGGGATTGCCTTTCATCATCAAGCGAAGAGTGGAAGCAAAACCCTGATAAGAATCTGGTAGACCATTCAAAACAGTCTGCACAAGTGAACTGTCTGACAGGATTTCATCTGCAGAAATGAGCTGCTCTTTGAAATCCTTGATCTTTGTCAAAAAGCTATCCATAGAATCACCTTCGTTCATATGCTCACTCTCCAACTGTTTTCGGAGATAAGCAACACGAGCCTCATTTCTTGCCTGATACAATGTGGCAAGTACATCCCAAGCATCCTTAGAAGTCCTGCAGGAGCGAATATGTGGGATAATGGTACGTTTGACAGACAGCGCAATCAAGGCATGAGCCTGCGCATCTCTACCATCCCAACGAATCTGCTCTGCTGAAAGTGGTGGTTCTCGAACAGCTGCTACAGCACTTGTGCCTGCACCATCATCAACAGTACCTGTTTCTGATGTGTTTGCAGCATTCCCAGCCACAATAGGACGTGCATCAATACCCTGCACAATGTTCCATAACCCCTTTGCTACCAATACATGTCGCATCATATATGCCCACAATGGATAGTTGGTGCCATCCAACTTATCCTCAGCAGCCAACATGCGGAATACATCATTGTTGTCAGCCATGGCCAATGACTGTACTACTAGATGTAAATGCTGTCTGTAAGAGGTAAACCTGTATAAAATCGACCTGTGCTATGTAGCACAGCCCAAAACAGACGAATGGGCACCTGTCCTGCAGATTTTAATCTTGACAGAAAATCTGCACAGTAGGACGATTTTGCCTGCGCAGTACTTGGAATGCAAAAACGGAGGGCGAAATGACTTCAGATCAAAATTCTGAAATGACCAAGCCCTACGGGCTTTCCCACGGCATATACTAACCTGCAGACGCTCGTGAAACCTCGTCGCAATCGGAGGAGATGAAGCGGCAGGTGCCGGTGATGCTGCCCGGGAGGAGGAAGCCTGCTCTGATACCAATTGTTGGAATTAGGGTTGCAGGAATGCACACACAACTTCAAGAAGATGAGGAAGCTTGAGCACAACACCGTAGTGTATTATGAGTGCCAAAAATGAAAGATAACAAGCCCTAGAAGATAATGGGCGTATATACAATGCACGGGGGAAAAAACCTCCTAGTGAGGGAAAAAGTGCCCCGGCGGTCCTAAGTGTGTTCACACACATCACTACTATAATATGGTAACAGTCATAGATAGCACTTGGGCGAATGGGTAGGCTTATGGGGGGGAGGGGAGGGGAGACCCCTATAAGTGCCTGGGAGGAGTGTGGTGTTATCCACACTCCCCTCTATGGTTAGGTGGTGACTAGAACTCATAGCCCTCTTGGCTATGGTGGTGTCTATGCGGATGTGACATTGGTATCAGAGTGAGGTTCAACTACCGACTGTTGTTGAGATTTGGTGTAGAGCTACACTATGATCTGAGGTGAATGGAGAGAGGGCCACACTTGTTGGTGTTTGTCACCTACTACCTTGCTTGCACAACCATGTACACAGTTCATTCGATCCTACAGCGGTATCAGAGCAGCACTTTGATCCATCATCCCTCTCTCTTGCTTCTTTGCGTGTGACCAGGCTTCAAAAGAGATACAACTTATCTTAATTTTTTTATGCTTATCTTTCTCTCTTATTTTTCTTTTTGGTTTGCAACAAGTATCTTTGTGTGAACTTAGAGGAAGAGCAGTGAAGCAAGAGCCTAGAGCATTAAAATTGAGCAAGCGCATTAAGCAATAACCCTTGCCTAAGTGTGTGTGGTGGGGCAAGCATAACTTGTGTGTGTATGGGTTGCTCCATGTAGCAAGGGGCAGCAAGCCATTAAGAAGAAGATTGCAAGCAAAGTGCAGGAGCTATTACCAACAAGCAGCTATGGCAATGCATAGCCCAACGCACAATGGCAACGCTGCCAGGCATTGCATTTGCAACTCATTGCATGGCTATGTGAGCTGTGGTGGCGTACGTCCAATTGGAAGGGCTTCATGATGGTGACAAAGGTTTTCCTCCATGTCTATGATGTAGCTAGCAGTGTTTCTACTAGCACCAACAACACTATAATTCATATCAACAAGCTTCCCAGAGGTAGCATTAGACTAGATGGCATCTTCCACAATGTTGTAGAGGCAATTCCATTGATTTACATCTTTTTCTTAGCCTATTGAGTTGCATTTAGCTTGGCTTTGCCTTTTACTTCCATAATAATGGTGGATCTTAGCATGGATTTGCTCAACAAATTGAAGTGGAAAGCAACCCTCGAAAGGAAAAGCAATGCCACTTAGCCATTTAACTAGTTTTTCTCCTCAAGGAGTTCAATGAGTAATCTTCTTTAGTTGTCATAGCATTGATGAAGATTTTGTGTGGATGAAGAGGTAGTAGGGTGTACTAGATCAAGATTGGGAGATATCCTTTCAACACACTGAGGTAAATAAAGAGCATCAAGTTGACAAGAGAAGCCACAAGTTGTACATTTTGAGAAATGTTGACTCGTGGGCACTCGGCATGTGGTGTGAGTACATTATATGCATCACCAGCATTTTTAGTGTTTTTGGAGCATTTTCGACGTAGCTCGACAATTAAGGAAGCTTCCAATGATTCTCATGCCAAGATGTGCAACATCAACATGTATTTTTTGACAGCTCTTACCTCCCATGTGTGCGCATATGGGCATCTGGGAGGATACAAGCGAGTGAGGGCATGTTTCGATGTAGTTTTGACAACAACACAACTTGTCCTTTGGTGTTGCCATTGCTCTTCAAGGAAAAGTAAATTTATTTTGAAAACAAACCTAGACAGGTTAGGTTGGTCATTTTAAAGTTTTCATATTTTGTTTTGTTAAGTTGTGGGAGTTGTAACACCCCATTGGCTTTTTATGTAAGCACACACAAACATTGGTTTCCATTGTTAGGATGATGGTCTAATTTATGGATATTTTGACTATATATATTCGAAGATAATTTATGGACCGGATGTCATGTTCATTAGGAGAAATATGGACTCTCCATTTTTTCCCTTGAGTGAATAAAAAAATATTAGCCTGACCAATGAGAGAGCTGGGATTCTAGATCCATGTAACATGGATCTTTTTGTCATATCTTTGCCCAAATCTCTTAAGACAATAAAATAATAGAGTCCATATCTTTAAAAAATAGAGAAATGTCAGATTCCATATCTTTCATGTCAAATGTACCTTATGGTCAGCACATGGAAGTTTGAAAACCAAATTTTATTTTTTTCCATTTTTTATGTTTAACTTTTTACTTTCCCTCCTTTTGCATTTCGCCACCTTTTCATTTTCCCCCTTTTTTGGAGGAATTCAATTTCGCTATATCTTTTGCAACTCTGGTTCTTTCTTCACATGAAAATTTACAGGCATGTTGTTCTCCACCATAGCTCTCTCCTCCTAAAATTTCATCTCATTTGGATAAAACGAATGTGAGTTATGCCTGTTTTCTCACATGAACTTTCTCTTCTCTGCACTACAGATAGCGATCTTGATGTGAAGTGGCATCAAATTCTTGTGAGTAATTATCATATGTTTAGGGTTTGTCTATGTTTTGTCTTGATGTGAGTAATGATCATAGGTTTAGGATTTGTTTATGTTTTCTCTTGATGTGTTGCTATTTATTTTCACAGGAGCAACAAGTTTGTGAGCAGTAAGTTGCTGTTTATTTCTTGTTGTTTTTATCTTTATTTGTTGATTACAATCTTCTCTCCACACAGTAATGATTTCAAGTGGCATAAAATACAACAGTAATGATTACAGGTTTAGGGTTTGTCTATGTTTTGTCTTGATGTGAGTAATGATCATAGGTTTAGGGTTTGTTAATGTTTTATCTTGATGTGTTTATGTTTATTTTCATAGGAGCAACAAGGTTGTGTAAATCAAAGCAGTAAGTTGTTATTTATTTCTTGTTGTTTTAATCTTTATTTGTTACTTACAATATAACATATATATTTATTAATCATGCAGTCTAGCTTTATTAATTTAGATGTCTTCAAGGACAAGGAATATCAGTAATATTCACGCAGTGGAGGTGTTTAACAAGAGAGATGATGAAGGTAAGTGGATCCCTGATCAGTACAGTAAGTTAAATTGGATTTTAATGCGACCAAGTAATCGTGGCAATTTCAAGGTCAAGGTCAAAGATGTCACAGACCCCAACAAGCAAGGAAAGGTAGAATCATAGAGTTCAGGAGATGCACAAATGATATGAGTACAATAATAGAGGCTTTCATTTAATATGTTTATATGCACAAAGAGATTCGAGTGCATCATGATAACTTCAATGAAAGACATAATCCTAACAGTAAGTTTATATCTATGTGCTTTGCGTTCTCGTGCTTTGAGTCCATGGTTATTAGATAGAGTTTTAATACAAGCATGTTTGTTGCTTGCAGCTTTATATCCATCCACTCTACATGACTGGAAGAATGTAGAATGGTTGAGTGGAAAGCTAAATGTTTTATATGCAGAGATAGGTGCCTTGATCTATGACAACAAGAGTGCAAGTGAATTGGCATCTCAAAATGTTTACTTTTATGATTTAGTGTGTATGATGTGGAGAGACATAGTTTGGAGTATATTCCACTACCACCGTTGTCTAGCCAGGAATGGTATAATCCTAGCCTAGACATGTCAGAAGCATGTAGGGTAAAGATAAAAATTGATGTTCATGCTACCATGAAACCATCCACAGGATTTAGAGATGTGCATCTAAGTTGGTTTGTACCATTTGGTTTGTTTGCACATTTGTTTGGATCCTGTGAGTGAAGTAGTTAAGAAAACTAAGATTACTTATCAATGCAAGTGCCCATCTGAGGATTGGATGACTTAGTTACTGGGTGAGTCATGGCATCTCAAGAGAACTCACCACGATGATATCATTGAGTGCATAATTACTGTGTTAGATGTTACCTTTACATAAGATTACACTTCTGTTGATTGTTGATGGTTTTTATTCATAATAAGTACTTCATTGCAAGACACTGATTGTTGATTGTTGATTTTATGTTTTTATGTTGGTTTTTGTTTGTTTTTTATGGCAGGTACTTCATTGCGAGACAAACTTTGTGCATTCGAATAGGAGGTGGCCGCTTCTATGAGGGGAGTGGCTCAGCTTGGACCAAGACATGCGAGATGGCACGCATTCATCACTCATTGATGTGGTTATTCTTTGGGAGGGTCATGACCATTGTAGCGTTAATGTAGAGAGTCATTGGTCCCTTAGTTTTTTTGAGGCACGAAATCCAACCTATGTCCAATAATCTCCCTTGTATTTTCTATTTTAAGTTTGGTGGTAGGAAGGTTGGGAGTCGAAGTGAACATTGCAAAACATGCAACCAATGTGTGGAGCAACCAATGTGTTGCTCCACACATCCTTGAGATTGTGGAGTCAATGTAATTCTTATTCTTCCAAGTGAATATAAGAAGTTGTTTCTCTAAAAGTGTTGTAAATTTAATTTTCTTCATTTTCATAAAATGTTGTGGTTTTTTAAGTCTATTGTGTTTCAAACCCTTTAATATGTAAGAAAATAATGATAAGTATAAGTAAGTACAAACGTAAATATAAACATAAGTATATATTTAAGTGTCATTAATTTTTAAGTCTATAGATATAAGTTTAAAAATAAATATAACTTTAAGTATATATTTAAGTGCAAATAATATTATAAGTAACTATGTAAATAATAATAATAATAATACAATGTAACAAGAAATAGAAGTATGATTTATTATTTATTATATTTTAATGAAGTGTCCTTTATTTACTAGAGTATAAACATAAGGTATAAAAATAAATATAAGTTTATACATATTTGTAAGTATATAATAAACACAAGTATAAATTTATTAAAAATATTATAAATTTAAGTGTAAGTATAAATATGAGTATAAGTTATAGATCAAACTCATTTATACTATCTATTCTCTAGCTCTCCCTTTGTGTGCTAGCTCTCCCCACTACCCACCATGGCCGCCTCCCCTGCTTTCGCCCGCGTGGATTAGTAGCACTCTCTATGCTCACCTTGGAGACCAGATCTCCCCACTACCCATCATGGCCGCCTCCCCTGCTTTCGCCCACGTGGATTAGCACTCTCTATGCTCACCTTGGAGACCAGATCTACCCTAGGTTTTGCAAGAGTTTAGACCTCGAGATGCAATGGATGACTTCACCTACTCTATCTGAAATTCCACCTTGAGTTGGATTCCTTTGGAGTTCCTCTTCAGCATGAAGAGTGGATCCAACCACAAGAAGGCGGTGGACAGAGCTCTAGCTCATGTTGGAAAAGACTTCCGTTGTCCCAACCTCCTATGAAGAGCACATCCCACTCGATCTCATTAAGCTGGATATTTCTTTTGCTATTTACATCTTGAACTCTGATGTTCAAGAGCCAGAGGATGATGACATACAGGATCTCCCTCTAGTGAAATACATAGACACAGAGCCAGAGGAGACCACTCTAGACCCTGTCCTCATTGAGGCCGCAGAGAGCTCTCGCATGGCACTTGCATCCATGGAGCTTGCTGAAACCCAAAGTCACGACCCACCACTAGCTTCATTGAGTGCCATCACCATCAAAGGGGTGGAGTACCTCCTCATGCAGGAAGTGTTGGAGCTCTTGAACTTGAGGGAGGAGGTACTATATAGTATACTTGTGCGAGATGCCAGTGATGATTTCCTCGACTTTGATTACCAAGAAGCCTTTCCACAAGTTGATGAGGTAGGGCGATATAATGAAAGTAGTGTAGATGATATCTCTGCTATCATTGCCATCCAAACGCAAATTGAGGATACAGCTCCTCAATATGAGATCATAGATGAAGAGTTTGAGCGCTTGTTGCAGAATGAACTCTTCAAACCTCGACCACAGCATGCAACACCTGTGGTCCAGTGTGCCGGACGATTGGCAGACCCATTCCAGGAGAGCAGATCTGGAGGCACCCTTGTAGAAGGAGCTGGACGAAGCAGAAAAGGTATCTCCTTTCACCAGTTGCTCCCCAAATTTGATATTTAGGGCCTCTAGGGCATGTAGACCCCACATATATGATCCCATGCCCACCAGAGGCTGAGAAGTGTACTGTCCGAAGACTCGTGTGGGAAGCCTTGAATTTACAAAAATCAGGTCTTCCCATGCCAGCCTTCGGACAGTGCACTTCCCAGCCTCTGATGGGCATGGGATCATACATGTGGGGTCTACATGCCCTAAAGGCCCTAAATATCAAATTTGGGGTTATTCTAAAAAAAAATCATCCTCTCCCATGCATTGCATGATCGATGCTGACATCAATTTTATTTTGTAAGAAATTGTGTATCTTGATGAATTTGCATCAAGGTAGAGTGGAAGATCTAGGGGCCAAGGAAGGGTTCAGGACTCTGCACTCGAGTACATTGCAAAACTTGCCAATGATGTGATGGTCTTTCACAAGACTTGCTCTCCCGGGTATGCGGAGAACTTTTTGAAGATTAAAGCACTTACAAAGGGCCTTGTATTCAAAGTTATTCTGACTAAATCAAGTTTGGAAAAAGTTATTCTACTTCAACGCTCAAAGTTACTTTACTTATTCTCAACTCAAAGGTCAGGGCCTTTACATTCTGTGGTGGCCTGTGGCATTGTTGCGAGGGTACAGGATCCCACCGTCATCAAGGTAGAGCTTGAAGGGTCCATGTTTTGATTCCAGCCATCAAGGCGGCTTCAGAGTCTGGAGAGCCTAGTAGTAAGAAGCCTAGGATATAGCTATGATGATTATGTAACTTTGATGACTACGTTTTGATGACCATGTAATTTTTTATGCTCTATGAATGGAAATTTGGGTTACAGAGTTTTTTGTTTGATACGTGTCTTGTAATGTATTTTATTAGTTGACTCAAGCAAATAAATTAAAATTACACACATAACTCAAATAAAAATTGTATCCATTTGAAGACGCATATAAATTAACAAATTATATAAACTTAAATTAAAAGAGACTTATTTGCAACACACAAGATAAGAGAAAAATATATATATATATATATACATCGAGCTTTACATAGCTTTTGAGAATTACAATCATACAAGATATACAAAAATAAAACTAAAGATCCTGGCCCGGAGGATCTCTCCAATATTGCATGCGTCGCATTAACTGCATGTCCTTTTCAGTGATGGGGCGACCCTCTTCCCATAGATAGCTGCAAACACCGTGTCACCAAAAATGTCCACTGTGTACACCTCTGCGCAGCCTCCTGGAGTGCCTCCAAAGCTTTGGCTATTTACTGCATAGGTAGTGGGCTTGATGCTACGTGAGCCCAGAACCTCCTATCACGATAGTATTGCAGATCCTGCATGATCTCTTACACCACACGTTAGAAGGAGAGCTTTGGTATGAGCAAGTTCATCGTCTTTTGGTATTTTCTAATCTCACGAAGAGCCACAGTGCCAGGCTTTCACCTATGCTTGCGATGTTGCTGCTGTGGTGGTTGGACGGGGGGTACTCCACGTGCCACCTTGGGGGGCCAAACTCTCCTAGCAGTTTGCTGGTGTGAGCCATGATCTTGGAGGTGACAGAGATAAATGAAAGATGAGAAATGAGGTGAAATGAGGGTTACTTCCATAATTATAGATGAAAATTTATATATTTTCTAAATTAGCTCAGTACATAAATTTGATACTTTTTAATTTTTAAAAATAGTTTTCCTTGTCAGATAACAATTCTTTCAAATCATATCATTCATATCCTTAACACAATAATGGCCCATTAGACCAAAATTTTCATCTGAACATTCCTCCATGGGGTTATTCTTATTAAATTTGATTTCTATGCATAGAAAGATACATAGAGGAATTTTTTTATCATGGTGCACTGAACAGATGTGTAAACACTATTAGGAAGCATTGCTAGCCTCCTAGTGTATCCCAATAATCCTGCATTACCATCACACACATACTTAATGAAAGATGCAAGCCCACTAAATTGTGGAGGTGTTTGGGTAATTGGATCGGGTGGATAAGTACACCCCTCAACCCAAAGATCGACATGTTTTTTCCCTGCATTTCTTTCTTGTTGCATTATCTCTGGTTGCTTTCTACTTGTTGCCGTTCTCTTGTCTAGTGGTGCGTACTCGGCCTCCAATTGGAAGTGAATATCTCTCTTCTTGTTCCAGCCTGCATCCTAAAATTAGCATTTGGACAAAACACAGCTATTAACCAAAAATTACCTCTGAACAAAATACAACTATTAACAAAAAAGTAGTTTTTATACATTTGTACAACTCAAAAATATAACCAGAAATAACATTATTGAACACAACTTTAACTAGATATAACTTCAATATAATATAGAACTAAATCATAACTTGTAATCAAAATAACACACTTATTTCACCCAAATAACACAAAAATAACATCATAAATGAGAAATAACATTATTGAACATAATATATAGACTTCAATATATCCTAAAACTAAATCATAACTATTAATCAATAATTATATTTCACACACTTCTTTCACTCAGAAAATCACTAATAAGCAATCTAAATAACACAGAAATAGCATCCTTAAACTTAACTATTATCTTCTATTTTACACATGACTATATTACATTTAGAACAATAAGATGGTCAAAATAGAAAAGAAAACAAAATAACTCAGACAATATTCAACCATAACAAAACAACATCACAGATAACAAGGACATAGCTACATTGCTCTGTTGTTCTTTTATTCTTTTACTCTCTTGTTTCCAAAACTAAATCAATACTACTAATCAACAATTATATTTCACACACTTGTTGTACTCAAAAAATCAATAAATAAACAATCCAAATAGCACAGAAAAATAACAACATTAAACTCAACTCACATTTAGAACAATAAGATTAACATTAATAGAAAAGAAAACATAATAACTCAGACAAAATTAAACTATAACAAAACAACATAACAGATAACAAGATGGACATACCTCCATTGCTCTCTTGTTCTTTGATTCTTTTACAAAGATTTGAAGGGGAAGATGAATATGTGGTTCCAACAAAATGGCACCAAATAATCAACCTACCCTTCAATTTCTCTACTACAGAAGAGAAGAAATCTCATGATTAAGAATATCTAAACTCATTAATGTGGTTTAGGAGGGAAAGAAAGCTTTTAATCATAGCTACTAAAGAAAACAAACATAGATTTGAATTTTCTTTGTGCAAAGAAGGGAAAGTGAAAAACCTAAAGCAATATCTCATCAAAGCAAACTAAAATCGCCCTAAACTGAAAAACCTACTTTTCTTATTCTAAAAAATCTAGAGAAGTCTCTAAATGAAGAAAAAAATCATAAACCCATGTATACTTAATGAAAAAATGACAAAAATTAACAATCACACTCTTAGAGCTTAGAGGTAAGCGTGGGTAAAAAGAAATTCGAAAATGTGATGTCTACATCAAGTTATTCCGTTTTTTAACTTTTTCAATTTTGAAATACGTAAATGCAATCTCTTTAGAAGGATTTAGAAGCTGAAAAGTCAAGTGGGCATTTAAGAGTGTCACATCTTAGATACTTCACGTTTTAGATCAAATAGAATATTATTATTTTAGATTTGAGAATTTTGAGGACAAGTGGTCCTACAATAAAATAATAGATGAATCTCTTTTAAAAACAATATAAAGAGATCTCCTTGATTCTATAAGAGCTAATATTATAACATTATTTTAGAATCTTTTTCTAGAGAGAGAGAAGTGAGAGAAACCCCTTAATGGGCAAAATGGAGAGTCCATATTTCTCCTAATGTTCAAAGAGTTACATGTCTTGACCATTTAAGACAAAGTTTGCACCAACTAAAAGCCTACTTCTCATTAGCTTTAATAGTGTGATTGAGACCAAACTAGGTCCAATGTTCTTTTTACTACATGATAAGAAAGCGTCTGTGGGTTTTAACAACATGAGTGTTACGTTATTCAACAGCCGAAGTGTTGTTTATTTGGTCCGTAAGATGCAAGCCATCATGTGTGGTTCATAGAGACGCATGCCTTTGTGCATGGGTTTCAACACACCAAAATAATGACCGAGTTTAAGTGAAGGGAGAAAGGTAGATGACTTTCTTCTTACCTTGTGTAACTCAAACTATTAATTAATTGTAAACTAGAAGGATGTTTATTTCTTCATTTTACATTTGATATTTGCATAAATTTGACAAAGATGTGCAATAATCTCAAGATCTAAGGTTCCTAAAGATCTCAGACTCAGATTTGAGAAATATCGGGCTTTAAAGATTCGTAATAATCTTAAACTATGGGGTTTGTAGTAATCCTAAGCTTGGAATCAATAGATTTTGAGTACATAAAATCTAAATATCAATTTATTTATTGTTTACTATTTATCGTGTACATTTGAGTACGTAGGTACTCCATTTTATGTGGAATAGGATATGTTCCATTTGTTTGATAAATTGGGAGTGTATATGACATGTTATGTTATCTTGGCAAATATTAGTTGTGAAATTTCCTTGTTTTCGTCTTGTAACTCCATAAAATTTGCAATCCAAGTGGTTGGGGTTACACTTAGCCCAAGATTTATCGAATTAATTCTACAAGTATTCTCCATAGGGAGTATTATAGAATTTTGAGATTAGATTTTTAATCTCCTAAATGGTAAACATGTGGTTAAAATAAATTGTGCCTTATAGAAATAGTGATAATTTACATCACTCTTGGGTTTTGGGGATGTGGAATCCTCCATCCAAAAGAAAGAAGGTTCACTCTTTGTGTCACAGTAGTTTTCGTAATCGCTTGATGGTATGGGACATCAAGTTTTCTATGCAGGCTCTTGTGACCTTGGTGGTATGGGACACCAAGGAAAACACATAAAAGTTAACTTTCTTGGCTTTTGATTTCATGGTCCATAGTCACTATGTAGATTATGTCCACATGATCTATGTTATTGATATACTTTGCTAAATTGTTGGTGGTTGCAAATTCTATTGTGTTTAGAGGGGGTGTCGATCTAGCGTGATTAGAGGGGTCTTTTGACATGGATCTTGATTTTGGAGCTAAACAAGGTGGTTTAGAAGTAGCTCAGAAGTAAACACAAGGCTAGGAGTTGATTCGTAGAGATCAAAAGGCAAACCATAAGAAATTTGGTGTTAGTCTAGAATGATTACATTCAAATCTCAATCTTGATGCTGGTATGGAGTGCCTAGCTTAATCATTCTATTATCACGCATGGCTTGCTATATGCATGCGCACTTTCCAGCAATCATCGCCTCCCTCGCCAAAAAAGATGTGCTAATCTGGAGAGATTAGTTGAGGTTTCTACGAGAGAAGAAGAGTGAGTGTTGATCCAGAGCAATTAGACAAATCTCTTGGGTTATGTACTTAGATGGAGCGCTCAAGGGTGGACCCTTCATGCCCGGTTGACCTTGTATTAAATGGGGGTGATAAATTTATCAAAGAAAAAAGTGGTAGTTTCTTTTAACCGATATGGGGTGCTGACTTCCAAATGAGATCAAATTTTATGGAAAGTCACAAACCTTAGGTGCTTGATATTCTAGATAAAGCCCACAACTTGTCAATTTGGTGTGACCAAATTGTCAAGAATGTTCAGTGTGTAGTTGGGTAGGTGTGAAAGTTTTTTCACACTAATGGCAGGTAGCCATGAGATAGATCCATAAAGTATTTGGGCAAGTTCTTGAAGGACTTTGCTATTTATATCCACACTGAAGCTTGAGTCTTAAGGCTACTACCACGGCCTAGCAAGACTCACACTTAGATGTTGAACCGTAGAGTTCAGAGATTGACATGGCTATTGATCCAATGACATTGGATTAACAAGGATTTGGAGCTAAAATTCCCTAACTTTGTGCCATAGTGCCGAGGTAGTGCCAAAGATTGAGTTTGTTTGTCTATCAATGTAAGGTGTGTTGGAGGCAAACCACATATTGTAGCATATGTATATATAAACTAGTTAAACAAGAAATGAATTCTCATTTTTTGCTTTGTGTAGTAAACCATTGTCTGTGGTTGAAAATGGTTTACAGCTTGTTGTCTATAGTTGAAATTTATTTATCACTGGTTTGTTTATTGTTTGACTTAATAGCAATGTCCAATGAGCCCACACTTATAAAGGTGTATTTAGATGGTGCTACTAACATTTACATGTCAGCATGGAAGCCTACAAACATGTCCATAGAGACATAGCTGGTCGTTGACTCATAGGTTTGTAGTGCTAGGCACCCATAATGGTTGCCATAGTAGACATGTGGATAGGCATGTCTTTACTCATAGGCATGGGGTTTTATGACTATCATTGCTTACACGTTACTCTTGATTTCTAGTAGTGTGCATAGACACTATCTATGTGGATATCATCTTCATTGGTTAGGTGTGTGAATTGTTCTTGGAAGAACAAAGGAATAAAAAATGTTCATCATCTTCATTGTAAGTAAGGTGTGTGAAATGTTTTGGGAAAAACAAAGGACTTAAAAGTGTTCTTGGGTATTTTTTTGAGAGGGGAACGTGTAGCTTTGCTCAAACTATGCACTTTGTCAATCGAACATTTTACCACACAATACAGTACAAATTGCTAAAGATTTGTAACAGAGTTGCACAATTTGATTGTGCTAATGTGGTTTCTAATCACAAGAGAAAGATCTTTAATCTCACAGAATATGCAAAGAAATCTCTTGGATGTCAAAGAACATTCAGTGAAGTTTTTGAGACTTTGGGAACTTCTAAGGCACAATAGGCATGATGTTATTCAATGCCTTAGCAGTGGTTTGTGTTTCATTACAAGTGGCTCTTATGGTTTAGTGCTTCCAAATGGAACACTAGCACTATATGTTTTCTTTGTCATAGTACTTAAGGAAAATACAGGTTGTGCTTCCTATTTCCCTTATCATAGTTCTTAGGGAAGTCATAGGCATAGATGACCGTATGGTCTGCACACAAACACTTCTTGACCGTTTTTGTGAACAAAAACTCTTCTTGAAGGAAAGAATGAATAGGTTGACTAAGATGGCCAAGTTTATTCCAACTTAAAAACATCCGAGCTTGCTGGGCTCTTTATCGAACATCTCTACAAACTATATGGCATGCCCGCCCGCCGCCACAGATATAGTGTTTGATAGAGATAGGAAGTTCAATAGTCCTTTTGAAGAGAAATCTTCAAAAAGTTGGAAACTAATATGAGTATAAGTACAGCCAACCATCCGTATCTTAATGGTCAAGCAGAGATAGTCAACCAAGTGTCGAAGAATATGCTTCATAAATATGTTATCAAATAGGCAACCCAATCGAAAGTAGATCTTGCCATATTTAGAATTTGCTTAGAATAATTTGAAACATTCAGTGACTTGATTTAATCCATTTATTTGATATATGGATTCTAGTCTAGATCTCCTATAGTCATAGAGCTATAGGAGATAGGTGATGGCATAGCCTACAAACTTCAGTTACCGGAGAGCTCTCTAGTGCATCCAATTTTCATGACAATGCAAAAAACAGTGATTAATCAGGACAACATAGTTCATCCTATGTTTTGGTTAAGTTCTTAGAGTCACAGTCACTTCCACTTGGTTGCCATTAGAGAATATTTATTTGCATTGTGCGAGCCAAAGGCCCAATTTTAAGGAGGCTCTCTAAGTCCATGACACATTGAAAACCAGGCAAATGGGTGACGCATTGTAACCAAATGTTCTCCGATGGTAACCAAACTTTACAAGTGTGTATATATGTAGACTCCACCCTCATTCTTGCAAAGTTTGGTCAGCATTGGAGCACATTTGAATCCAATGTGTGGACCAAACGCCAAATTTCGAGGGGGCTCTCTAAGGCCACAACACATTAAAAACTGTGCAAATGGTTCGCAGATTGCAACCAAATGTACTCCAATGGTGACCAAACTTTGCAAGTGTGCATATGTAGACCCCACCCTCACTCTTGCAAAGTTTGGTCATAAGATAAGATTTTCCTTATCAATTTGATGATTATGGATTGATATATATATATATTAGTTAAATATACATAATAACTCAAGTTTGATTTTTAAAATGGGGTGACATGTCATGTCATCAACGATGAGGTGGTATGCCATGTCCTCAATGATGAGGTGGAATAATGAAGTGACACATTGACATGGAATGCATGCCATGTATAGGTGACATGTCAGACACGTGGACACAAGTATGGCTACCTTTTGGGTCTCTCTACCTAGGCTTGGGACATTACCTAACCTAGGTTCCCAAGCCTATTTAGGCTTGGAAGGGAAGAAACTACTGAAGTAGAGCTATTTTCACATAAAATAGACCTTTTCTTACTCAAATTAAAATAGACCTTTTCTTACTCAAATTAAACCAAAGTTTTTTTCATAGATGCATCATGATTCACATAAAACTCCTTGTCTTGTACTTTTTGTTCATGCTTGTGTTTTATTTGCTTATGTCTATTCAAGCTATGGTTGAAGGCATTTTGTGCTTGATTAATATCTCCTTGTCCAAGATCCTGTCCAAGATCCTATCAGTGGTATATCAGAGCCAAGGTCACTTTAAAGGAGAGGAATTGGAGCTTGAAAACCATGTGGAAAATTTAAATTTCAAAAAATCTTGGTAAAGAAAATCAAATTTCAAAGTCTTTGTGGAGAACGAAGGAAATTTGGTCTATAACAACAACACCTATGAAGAAAGGGAATTCCCAAACATCAAGGTTTATGAGTTTGGTTTGGACCGTTGGACAAAGGAAGAGCAAGGGAAGACCTTTAAGCAAAGCAAGGGCTAAAGGCTTGATCTAAGTTTTAAGAGGAAAAATCAAGCTTATACAAGATTATCCTTCAAGAAAATGGTGCCCATAACAGAATGGCCATGGAAACTTAGGTTTTTCAACTCTTCATAAACGTATTATATAGTTGTGGTCATGGCTTGGGAAATCCATATATACAAAAAAAAAGGTTTTGGTGACCAAAACAAGGAACCCATCGTCCAAGCATGAGGTGCCAAGCACATGAGCTTACGATTTTACTAATCTCTAAAATTTGATTAGCACAAGGATTAAGAAAAATACTCCAAATATACCAATTATGTTGAGCCTTATCAAGTGTCCAAAGACCCAAAAAAAAAATCCATTTTTCATATGAGGGAGGTCAAGCTTAAGAGAAGTGGTTTCTCACAGAAAATTTGGGAGCCTACAATATGAAGAAAATAGCTTCAGTTTCCATATTTTTTGCCTCGTTCTCTACGATGTCAAAAAACCAATAATAGTGTGTAGGAGTGTGAATTATTTTGATGATGTAATAACTAAAAAAAACTTAAAAATGCCAAAATAGGTTACATGTAAGTTACTAAAAATAATAAGTTTTCTAAAAAAAGAAGTGCCTACTAAGAATAGGGCTTTGGTGTGTTAATTTGGAACATAATGTTAGGAGGTGTGATGATATGGCTATGAAGTGTTTGCACAAAGTATGACGATTTTGGAAGCACAAAAATTTGGGCAAATTTTAATAGAGCTTCAGTGCTTTTGGGATTTCCACAATAAGGGGGTTGGGGTTTATATAGAAGTCAACTTATACAGCCATAGAAGTCATTTCTACAACCATAAATTACTTTTTATAATTTTAGAAATCAATAAAATTTTTAAAATTGGTCAAAATTTCATGAAGATTCCATTCACCGTGGACATTATTGATTTTAAAGCATTTTTGTAATCTACACATATAGAAGTGCAAAGGACTACTACAATGTTGAGATATCAAGCTCAACTAGTGATGTAGACATTGATGACCCGACTTGATGATAGCTTCCACACTTATGCCATCGACATGGTTGATATGCCACTAGTGGAATGACAGGCTATGTAACCATCCATATTTCGATTACTAGAGTATGCATAGTTATAGCAGTAGCTCATATAATCAGGTTTACACTATGGACCAACCATTGTATGTTATAATCGGGTTTACACTATTGACCAACCATTGTAGCGACAATAGCCTTTGCTTTTAGCCCTATAACCAATAAAAATGCATTTCACTGCTTTATCATTGCTTGTGCTAGAACATGTGCATATGCCAAACAACCAAAAACACGCATGTGTTCAACATTAGGTTTTTTATTGAACCAAGCCTCATAAGGAGTGATAGAAGCTTTAGTGGGGCACATGTGTAGTATTTAGGTAGCACAAAGAACTACTTTTATCCAAAACTTGTGTGGAAGCTGACCTTTAACTATGCATCTAACTATCTCCATGAGAGACATGTTTCGCCTCTCAACAACACCATTTTGTTGTGGTGTACAAGGAGTTGTACACTAATGCTTCCTTTTTGTGCCATAAAAACTTTGAATGCATGGGATATATATATATATCCCTTCCCCCTGGATGTGAAGAGAGAGTTTGAACTTTTAAGCCAGTTTCATTTTCAATCATAGCAACGAAGTGTTGAAAATAAGAAAATATTGCTGATTTTTCTTTCATGGGGTAAGACCAATCATACTTGTTGTAGTCTCAATGTATAATTTTCCTTTCAAAGAAGTAGACCACACACATCACAATGTATGAGCTGTAATTTATCATCAACTCTATCTGTTGCATTCTTTGGGAATAGTTGGTGAGAAAGTTTACCAAGGATGCATCCTTCACAAACATATTGTGGGTGAGAATGTTTACCAAGGATGCTTCCTGCACAAGTATATCGCTGGTGAGAAAGTTTACCAAGGATGCATCCTTCACAAACATATCGTGGTGGTGGATCAAGTTGAGGAAGATTCTCTAACATCCCATGTTTCTACAAAAGCATCAAACCAACAATAGAAGTGTAGCCAAACCTATCATGCCACAACTGGGCATATTTCATTACATCAAAAGTGTTTATGCGAGAAAAGCAAGATCACACTTGTCATACATATCCAATTTGCACAAATCACTAGTGGTTAAAGTTCAATAAGGACAATTTGCTCATCTTATTCTTTGTCACAGACAATGTATTTATAATATGTATATTCAACATTAAGACCCCTCCTTGGTTGCTAGAGTGGGCACAGAAAGCATATTCTTTTGAATACCTCAAATAAAAAGTATTTTGAAGACAAAGATCCTCACAACTAATAGTAGTGAGAGCTATCTCACCAATACCTTTGATGGTACAGGCATTATTGGTACACGTAACAATGTGACTTTGTGCAGTCTCCATATGTTTGAACAAACTTCTTTGAGAAGTTATGTGCTTAGAAGCACCACTGACAAGAAACCAACTGTTAGAGACAGTTGTACTGAGGCATGCATCATGTCTATAATTACATATAGCCATGAGAAGTCTTCATGGATAACGACATTGGTAGAGTTTTCTTTCTTTGAACTCTTATTGTCAAGGGCAGAACTGCTGGAACCCTTCTTGGATTCCTTATTCTTCTTTTTCTTATTTTGAATTTTGAAGCAATTTTCAATTACATGGCTAGGCTTCTTGCAATACTAGTAAATCACCTTCTTTGGCTTTTCGAAATCACCTTTAACCTCATAAGTTTTGTTTGAATTGGTCTTCCGTGCTGAAATTTCTTACCCTTGTCCTTGTTAGCTATTAGAGCTTGATCACTACTAAAACTTTCGGAGGCATTCTTTGTTTCTCTTGCAACAATAAGCTAACAAGCTCCTTATAGGTAAGAGGGGCTACATTACCTCTCAAAGAAAGCTAGAGGGAAGTATTGAAACCCATATAAGATTCATGCAAAGAGTTCAGGGTGATATTAACCATGTTCTTATGAGAAACGATCTCATCAATGTTGAGAAGGTGTTGAGTTGGATTATTGAAGGAGGACAGGTGGAGTCAAATTAGTTTGAATGTGGAATTGTCGAAGTAGGATCAACAAAGGTGGATCAGTGAAGTTGGATTGATTGAGTTGGATCGTTGAGGTAGAATCATTGGAGTTGGATTGACTGAGTTGGATCGTTGAGGTAGAATCATTGGAGTTGGATTGCTGGATCACTGAATGATCAGACTTTTGGAATCATGAGAAAAAACCTCCTCCCCCCCTCTCTCTCTCTTCCCCCCACCACCCTCATCTCTCTCTCTCTCTCTCTCTCCCCCACCCACCTCCTCTCTCTCTCTCTCTCTCTCTCTCTCACCCGCCTTGCCCCACCCCACCCTTTCTCGGTTCTCTTTCTCTCTCTCCCTCTCTCTCCCCCCACCATCTCTCTCTCCCACCTAGCCTCCTCTCTAATTTTTTACTATTCTCTCTTTCTCTCTCTCTCTCTCTCTCTCTCTCTCCCACCCACCCTCCTCTAATTTTTTGCTACTCTCTCTCTCTCTCTCTCTCTCTCTCTCTCTCTCTCTCTCTCTCTCCACCCTCTCCCTCTCCCTCTCCCTCTCTCCTCACTCTTTGTCTCCCCCATCCACTCTCTCTCTCTCTCACTCTATCTGTCTCTTCTCGCATTTATAATATCAAATTATAGAACATGCAACCAATGGTTATACAAATATCCTTGTGATGGAAAAACTCTAAGGAGAGTTTTGTGTTTACAATGATAAGAGGGAGAGATAAAGAAGGGGGGAGAGAGAGAGAGAGAGAGAGAGAGAGAGAGAGAGAGAGAGAGAGAGAGAGAGAGAGGATAGAAGCACTCTAAGGAGAGTTTAGTGTTTGCATAGAAAATCAGTAAGAGGGGGAGAGAGAGAGAGGGGGAGAAGAGAGGAGAGGAGAGAGGAGAAGGGAGAGAGAGAGATAGTGCAAGGAGGGGAGATAGAGAGAGAAGAAGAAGACGAGGATTGTGCAAGGAGAGAGAGATAGAGAGAGAGAGAGAGAGGAGAGGAGAGAGAGAGAGGAAGAGGGAGAGGAAAAATTTTACTTTTAAAAAATGTTTTTAAATTAATTATTATTATGTAGGTAAAAAAACTTGCCTTCAAAAGAATGAATGGATATGCAAACAAACAAGGGAGAGGGCCCATTGTCTAGGTTAGAGCTTGGAAGTCTACTTCAAAAGGGGAAGAGTGAATGGATGGGGGAAGAACAGATGGATGTACAAACAAACAAGGGGAAGGATTCCTTATGGTACTTGCCTCTTGGAGTGAGGAAGAGAGAACACGGCGATGGTTGCCATGTGGCTTGCATACTTTTGGAATCAAGATGTAATAAACATCCTTTCCAAGTTGGCACATGAAGTACAAGAAAATATAGGTTTGTGGGGCCTAGAAGACGATTCTCTTTTTCAAGTGCGACTATAACTAATGTTATCAAAAAAGCTAAGAACATCATCCCTTGAATGCCTCATTTTTGGCAGGTGGTGATAGTTCTTTCGGCTCACACAATCAATGAAAGCTTGTAGTAGTCATAGTCATGTTTTTATTGATATGTATGCAACTATGGGAAGGTTTGGTTTTACAAAAATCTCAATGTAATCTTAAAGGCTTTGAGCTGATTTTACACAAACGTAAGCAAGCACAATATTATAAAAAGCGTGCAAAATGGTCAACTCATTGAACACATCAAATTTGTGTGACTCATTTTAGCACTAGTGGGTAGAAGTTGTGCATTGTAGGCATTTCATGGTATGAACACATTCATTTGTGTCATGTTAGATTTGTTAAGTTCATAATCTTCAAACTATGACATAAAATATATATCAATCTCAAGACTACACGACGTGGGTATGTGTGTGTGTGTGTGTGTTCGAATATATATCGATCTCCCTCACACAAACTATGACATAAAATCTCTTGTAGCATGTGCAAGTCTTTGTAAGAAGGCCCCGAAGGTTCATGTATTTTAGTACGAAAATCATAAGTTCTAAAGGTTCTAAAGGTCTGATTGTTTCAAAACTAAAGATGGCTTCAAAAAAGGCCAGCTTTGCAAAAGCAAGGAAGATTAGGAGGTGGGGACACCTTTTTTTTTAATAAATTTTTTTTTGTTTATTTTTGGCTTCACAAGGACACACTATCTTTCGAAGACTCTTGGAGCTTGAGACAAATGGCCTTCGAGAGTCCTACATCGCGCAGGAGTCGGCCCCTGGACGATTGCGTGTGAACACCCCCTAGGGCCTGCACAGTCCAGACAACAACTGGAGGTTCAGTTTTTTAACGACTTTGAAGTTTGTCGCCATCAAAAAAGACTGGCACCACTGCTTGGGTTTCAAAACCCTAATTGTACTGCACAGAAAAAACCATAACTTCTCGAGCGAAGCTGCTACGGCTTGCGAAAATTTCGCACAACTTGCAGGAGGCGCAGCGTGGATTTCTGCACAGAAGAAACAGTTGGTATTCATCAGACAGACGGTGCAGGAACTTATGTTTTAGTAGAGAATTTTCTTAGGGTTAGGATTAGGGTCAGGGTTAGCGGAGTGTGTGATTAGGGTTAGGGTTGTCAGATGAGTTTGATTGGGGGTTAGGGTTAGGGTTGATCGTTGACATCGAAGGCTTATCTAAGGCAAATCATCTAGAGTTTTCTTTAGGGTTATCTGGGTTTTTCATGGCCATCTCCCCAGTGTTGCCATAGCTGGGGGGAGGACGGTTGCGCTCTTGCAGCTTCTATGGATGCATTTCAGGTATGTCCATGGATGGAGCTTCTCACCCTCTTGCTAGTTTGCCACTTGGTACCTGCCTTTTCTATGGAAGAAAACCTTGTTCGTTGAATCGGCCCTTGATTGGAGCTCAGAATCTCACATTTTCTACGTATCACCACTCATGTAGCCTACATTACAAGTCCAGGGTTTCCACCCACTCACATGAATCACCCAACCTTCATGCTGCTACAGTATACCTAAACCACCATTTAGCCCCTCTCGCCTTCAATCTCCACAGCCTGTATCTCGTTTATGATGACTCCACCAACCCCGCCAGATACCAGAATCTCAAGACTTGCGCGCACAAGCTCAGTAAGGATGTCTCCACTCAGAAGGAAGGGTTTTCAGAATTGGAGTTTAAGATTTTGAAGT
Source organism: Cibotium barometz (assembly GCF_041138505.1). Classification (NCBI taxonomy): domain Eukaryota; kingdom Viridiplantae; phylum Streptophyta; class Polypodiopsida; order Cyatheales; family Cibotiaceae; genus Cibotium; species Cibotium barometz. The sequence continues at coordinate 7,569,986 of NC_141065.1, read as the reverse complement.
TCATGGAGAGTTCTGAGAAGCCCCAGTCATTTCCTTCAAAGTCAGAGCTTCTGAGAGCAGGCCGCCTGGACCTAGTTGATGCAATTCTTGCAAAAGGGGGTTGGCTAGTTGCAGGATGGGATTTGGAGGCCAGCATTGAGCAAAAGGTAGCTTTCTATGATCCTAAAACACATCACTCTTGGGAGCTGATGTTGTGACTGGGGATGTTTTCATTGATGGCATCGGCGATTTGAACCTCTCCAGTTGCCTTGTTAAACTGGAGAATAGCATCAAGTTTCACTTGATATGTACCATGTATGCATGGGTTTTTTTCAGGGGTACCTGCTCACGGCATCCAGGTTGTGCAGGTTCAAAAGCTGGATGATACAAGGATAGACAGCATGACCAAGACAATTGGAGAGAAATGTGTTGAGGCATCGAATGGATGGGTGGGAAAGGTCAAAAGCACGGAGCAACCTTTTGTAGGATCAAATGTGGACGATCCGGATATGAGTGTGTTGGTTACAGATTCCAGAGAGTAAGTGTGACCTTTTTTTAATATGTTTTTAATGCTAAGCGGTGGAATTCACCCGTCCAGATATAATGAGTGCACACTTTCTTTAGTGCTGGCCTTTATCATGGCTGAATCTGCCCTTCACCTTAGAAGTGATAGACATTCAGTTTGATGGTTTATCTCTGAAGATTTATCTACTAAGGTGGCATATTTTTATGCATGCACCTACACCTACTCATGGGCGCTGATGATGTGGGGATGTCATTGCACAATCTCTGCTATGCATGATGGAGTTGATGTCTTGGAGCTTCCCTTGGAGTCAGGATTGGATCTTGGTTTTTGTTAAGTTTGGGAAATAACCTGAACTTTCCATTTGTATCTGTAAAAGTCAGGTGTGAGTTAACAGTCATGATGGGGTTTGCTGCATGAATGCCAATTGTGGTATGCTTCTGGTGCTATTCGTCACAAGTTACAAATATAATGTTTGCCTTTGATTTACCTGGTTCAGAGGAGGTCATGGCCTCACTGCTGCAAGAAACCAAGCTAGCCAATCTGCCCATGCTCTTACTTCAGTAGATCGGCAGAGAGGGTGGAAAAAAGTAGCTGACTTGTTTGGGCTCGCTCACTTGTCAAAGAAGGTAAGCGACCCATGTAAGATCTCCATGGCATGGAGCATTAGCTTTGTACGTTCATAGATGGAGATGTTATGTTCTATTTGTGAGATACCAAATTCAGGACGTCAATTTATTTCTTCTTTGATTTATTTCTCCATGTGTGTAAAGCCAGAGCATGGTGGGAAAACACTTCTATTAGGTGCCCATGAAAACCAAAAGAAAGGAGCAAATGAAATTTCTGTTCTAAATGGAAACTCCCATCCAGTTGCACAAGTTCAGTCTATTTGCTTATCTGATGATTTTCTCGCCAGGACTGACGTTCTGCAACTGCCAACAGGTGAGCCATTATGCAATACTGTGCGTCGTTTATAGAACTAGCCTATCTAGGTGCAGTAATGCAAGTCCTTTGTAGATCTAGCATACCAAGCAAGATCACCATTTCTTCTTTCGTGAGTGGTGATGATTATGCAGGAGGAGGTCAAAGCTTAGATACCATACCGAGGGCAAAGAAAGGAAATAAGAAAAGGAGGAGGACGTCTCCAAGGGATGGAAGTGCAGATGCCACTGTGAATCAAGCAATTGACCTAATAAACAAGCAGGTCAACAGAAGGAATGATTGGCTTATAAAGGTCAAGTCAAGCTCCCGTAAAAAATCTGATTGGCTGCAGCAGTATGAGGATAATAATGTTCCTATTTCTTTTCGCATTCGTAGCCTGGAGGCTGAGCTAATTTCAACTCTTAATATGCTCCAGTCTGGAAGGCATGCTTTAGCACATGATAACAAATCAAAAAAGGTAAACAGGAGACATAACTCAGCCCGCTTATTAGAGTATATATGTTCCACACAATATTCATTAAATGTGTTTTTTATGTCATTTACAGAATTGATTGTAAATTAACTTCTTGCTGAGCACTGGTGGACTGATTTTTCTCCAGCCATGACTGCACACACTATTCTGTAGCATCTTTGTCACAAGGCACATGCCTTTTCCTCCTTTTAGCTGAGTGTCACATTCATGTCTCCTTGTAGCTGAGTGTCACATTCATGTCTCCTTATTGGGATGCATGGGGCTTTTCGTAGTGGTAAATTAGAGAGAGATCAGCAGGCCCTAATCTGAGCCTTGTTGTGGGAGAAAAGGTTGCTACTGAAGGAATTTGAACTCTTAAGCAAAGCTTTATGGCTGCGCACCAACTTCCAAGGGAGGATATGCACCACTGTAAAGCAAGGTGTGGAACGTTGGTAAAAATAGGCATTTATTATGTAGGGCTTAGAGCTCCTGGTATGTACCATCCTATCCATGCAACTGAATGTCATCAGTAAAGATTATGTTGAGGCAGCTGGCTAGCTCATGTAACTTATTGGTATCAGAGCCTGCCCAAACCGTGAGAGGACAAGAGGAGTGTTGACAACGCATGAACAAGGTTTCTGTACGCAAAATGAATTCTGCATTTTAGGGTTTGTAAAGAACCAAGTAATGCGCTGTGACTTTGTTGTCAGGGTTTGGTGCTTACTAAGATTTGAGCAGGCACACGAACTGCAGGCAGAGCCGCACGTGGACAGATGGCAGTGTTTGTCATGTGCACGCTTCCCTGAGTGTGATGTGGACATGCTTCTACCCATTGGCCGACTAGGGTTGTGTTTGTAAGGGCTATTGTGCTAGTTCATTGTAATATTGTCTAGGTGCCCAATGAGCAGCCCGGTGTGGATAGAGTTATTGGGTTATTGTGTGAACACACTTAGTTAGGATTGTTAGAGTTGGTAGCCAACTCACCAACATTGTCTTTGATTAGGTGCTAATCGCAATCAAGTGATCATAAACACGCTTCCCATGTTACAACGTCCGTGACCGGTGGTATGCACACTCAGACATGCAGCCTAGTGTCAATGGTGGTGGGCGTTGCCTGTAGGGACTAACACGCAAGAAAAAGCGAACCCAAGGTTTCAATCCCACGAACCATGCCAGTTAGCACTGGCATGCCGAATACCATCATTGCTTACCTGCTGAGGCCGTTGGCATGACCGTCCATGATCCGTCGAATCCAATCATGTTCCCAACGGTAATCCTGGCATCTCAGAGTGAATAACTCTATGTGAACAATAATAACCCAAGTCTCACTTATATAGTGGCTATTGTTGCTAAAATGTTGCATGCGCGGAAGCCTCGCTGTACTGATCCACAGCCCTAAGCTTGATTAAGAACTAGATGCTGATTAACACATGATTAAGATAGAGGAGAGAAAAGAGAGAGAGATTGGTGTCAAGGTTTTTTTGTATTAATATGGTACAAAAAGGTTAGTGATGAATGTACATGACTTGGGTCCTTGGTCAGCCCCAAAGGGGTTGACCTTTGGCCCTACATATGCTTAACTGACTTATGAGACCGATGAATGAATGACAGTCTTGATGAATTTGCTGAATTATGTTTAATGCTTATATATATGCTGGAGGACCAGGTCGGCCAGTACCAACAGCAGTCGGTCTGTTTGGTGGACAAAAACATGTTAAAATTCCCTTTTTAATGCTGCGCTTCAGTGATGCTGCCCACACCTTCTGCCATGCCATTAGCCCCTTGTTGTTTGTTGCCTGGACAACACTGCTGGCTGCCGATAGAGCCTTGCTGGCTGACGACAGGGTGCCAGGCCCCTCATAATCATGATGATGATGTGCTGATGTTGCTAAATGATGATGTTGATGATTGTCATGTGCAAGACATGTGCTGGCTAATCCCCGAAGGGCAACAGATAAAGAACCAAACTAGAAAATAGATTTGGAGCTTGTGCTGCTAGGTTTGGGGCAAGAGAACCTTGTGGAAAAGGATAGGAGACTGTCGGCCAGGTTTTGTTGGAGTTTCCTCTGTTGGCTGCAGTATTTATGTGAATATTTGTCTTGGAGCTGGTCGACAGAACTGGTTGGCCAGTCCATGAAGGCAATCCAGCCCTATAAAAGGGGCACACTTGCTCATTGTTAGGCGTTCAGTCCCTCCTTGGGATTGGGTCACTAGATTAGGGTTAGATTAGGTGAAGTACATCTTTTCAAGGCAGCCATAAAGGCAGATTGTACATCCTTTTTGTGCTATCTCTCTCTCTCTCTCTCTCTCTCTCTTCTCTATCGTTTGTATGCGTTTGTATGCGTTTGCATCAAGCATGTTCCAGGATGGTGTTTAGGGATGAAAGAAGACTCCAAGAGTTTCTGCATGTGACATTGGTATCAGAGCACGAGGCTCGGCAAGGATAAACACCGATTCAGTCCCAGGTGAAGGTGCACACATCCAAGGTACAGGAAAGTGCATAGGAACGAGGCCCAAGGAAAGGAACACAAGACATGGAAGAAATTCCCATGAGGTTGGTTGGTGGTGTTCCACAAGATCCAAGGGGAATGGTAGTCTTGTGAGTTGGGTGCCACTTGGGCCACACCGGGAAAGGCTTTCAGGCAACGGCTCCAAGGAAGGATGATCCTCCAAGGGGTGGAGTAAGAGTGCCAAACTCAATACTCAGGAAAAGAAGACCAGAGACAATGATCAAGGACAGGGCATGAAGGGAAAGGGGATAGGATGGAATAGATGCACATATCTTTATCGGAGTTAGAGTGGTTTTGGAGACCGGGGAGGGTTTTGAGTGAAAAGGTTGCCAGAAAGGGAAGGATGATAGGTTCGGGACTCGGTGAATAGACAATACGATGATGACAGTCATCCAAGAAAAGAAGTTGGAATCTTGTCATCAAGTTCAGCGCATCAAGTTCAGCGGAGGGGGATGTCATGTGCAAGACATGTGCAGGCTAATCCCTGAAGGGCAACAGATAAAGAACTAGGCTAGAAAACAGATTTGGAGCTTGTGTTATGTAACATGACTACTATGCGGAAGCGTGCTTGATGATGATTAACACAAAGCAATAAAGATTAATGCTAATCACATGCTCATGACATAGAGAAGTAGAGAGAAGGAGAAGAGAGAGACTCTTTACCTAACCTACTTCTATATATATTACTGAATGAATGAGTAATTACAATGATTGTCATAGATCCAATGTAGATCTAGACTATGAATGCTATGAATGAACTTATTCTTACTGGCCACCATTGTGCGTTAATTAAAACGCTGATTTGGAGATGTACTTGGCTGATCCAAACTGTTAGACTGAATATCCTTGGTCTTGGCTCTACAATCTTTGTCTTTGAATCATTATGAATGATCCATGACCTGCCTTTATATAGTAAAGTGATAGCAAGTCGTAATCAGGTCGGTTTTCACTTTTCAAGCCATAAAAAGTCATAAAAAATGTCATAAAATGTGTTCATATTGTGCCCATAATATGTCCCAACCATTTGTGCATGTCCTGGGCACCTCTGGGCACCTATAGGGCCACCAAATTGGCTCCAAACTGCCTATATACGGCCTCTAACTTTGCCCTTAAGGCGGCTATAAGGAATAATCATGTCTACGTGGCACCGGATTAACGTGTACACGTGACATTCCCTCTTGCTAAACTTGGAGTTGGGGTGCACATGATGCGCCTTTGCTCCATGCTGTCGATCCGACTGTGGACTAGATCTCCCATAGGGTATCTCCATCACTATCTCCTTGGGAACTGCGGGCAATGGAAGTCTTTGGAATCTCTATTGGCATGGTAGACTCCATGAACACCTCAAAAACTGAAGTACTTATCTTCTCCTCCTCGTCAATGGATTTGGAGATAATTGTCGGAACCTCGCGAACTGTCACCTTCTTGATGGCTATGATGATCTCAGGACCTCGCATGGAATCTTGAATTGTTTGTGGCTCTGTATGCTTGAACAATTGTAACTCTTGGTTGACATCGACCTGTGGATCCGACACGGTTTCTAGTGCCTCTTTGGTATCCCTTTGTCCTTGGTCTTCTCCTATGGTACTCTTGTCCTCTTCCTTGGTCTTTACCACACTTGCTTCCACCGGAGTACTTTGACTCATCATGGCGAAAAACTTCTTTATTTCTTTTCAATACTCTTCTTCACGTCTTTCGTCGTCTTTTCTTCTTTGCCTTGATTCTTCTTTACGTTGTTCCCTTCTTTGGCTTGCTTCTTCTTCACGTTGTTTCCTATGGCGATCCTGGTCTTCACATGCTTGTTGGTAAACCTTTTCCCTTTCCTGGGATTGCCGTTCGAACATTGCCCAACTAGCTTCACTTTGCCTTTTCATCAAAGCGAAAATATCCTCTATGATTTCCATGAAGAAACGCTTGTTGTTTTTCTGCTATAATCAGCCCCAAAACCCTAAACATAGGCTTCTACATGCATCCTAGACATCCTAGAACCATGCTAGATTGAAATCTAGACTTTCTAGTACTGTACTATGTTGACAATGAGCAAAAAGCTGATACAAAAAAGATGATTTGATGCAAAAACGCAAACCCTAATTTTTCTTGCAAACACTAAAACGCAAATCCTAATTTTCTGATTTACATGCAAACCCTAGCATTGAACTTTTCCTAGGAACAACCCGGACATGCTCTGATACATTGGTGCATGTCCTGGGCACCTCGAGGCACCTATAGGGCCACCAAATTGGCTCCAAACTGTCCATATACATAACTTTGCCCTTAAGGCGGCTATAAGGAATAATCATGTCTACGTGGCATTGGATTAATGTGTGTAGGTGACATGCTGCTAGGTTTGGGGTAGGAGAACCTTGTGGAAAAGGACAGGAGGTCGGCCAGGTTTTGATGGAGTTTCCTTTGTCGGTTGCAGTATTTATGTAAGGAGCTGGCCGACAGCAGGTCGGCCAGTCCATGAAGGCAATTCAGCTCTATAAAAGGGACACCCTTACTCATTGTTCGGCTTTGAGTCCCTCCTTGGGATTGGGTCACTAGATTAGGGTTAGATTAGGTGAAGTACACCTTTTTCAAGGCAGCCTATGGTTGCAAGATTGTACATCCTTTTTGTATCATATGAATATGCTGAATACTTAGCTATCCCTCTCTCTCTCTCTCTTCTCTATCTTCTTTATGCGTTTGCATCAAGCATGTTCCAGGGTTGAAAGAAGACTCCTAGAGCTTTCGCATGTGACAATGATGCTGTTGATGATGATGAGGATGCTAATGGTAATGCTGCTATTGCTGACGATGCTTATGTTGAATTTAATTGATGATTAGTCAAGGATTAAGACTGTTCATGCAGATGTTAACCATGGCACGAGTGTGCATGTGACTTTCCCTTCTGCTAAACTTGATGACGGGGTGGACACTGTCATTCTTCCTCCCTGGACGGCTATTGACTTTAACTAACTGCTCTACTGACTTTGACTTATACTTTATTAACTTTGACCTTGATTGATCTTTTAGTGTGAACACCTTCACTCTTGATCTCCACTTCCAAGTCTTGCTAAAGAACTGAGCATTTGTTCCACTGCTATCCCCATGCTTGCTTTTCCGTGACCCTTAACACAGCGGTGGGTCACCTTTCGGAACTGATCATGCCCGTTGCTAGGCCTTTGGAACTGATCTGAGAGCTTAACGATGTATTGGTTCTGCGTACATACCCTCAGGGAATGCTTCCTCTGGCTTCGCCAGTTGCAGACCACTCCATCTGCTACCCTGCTGCATTCTTCTGCTGGAACTGTGCACCTTCCTTGGGACTATGCTTAGTGGCTGAGCCTGAATGCTGAAACAGTGTCACCACACCACCAAAAGGTGGTTTCATCCATGTGCATGCAATGGGTGGGTGTGACATCGGTAGCAGCAACAATATCTGAGAATGCTGAGAGCATATCTTGATACAGAGTTCTACACCCACTATTGGGCACTGATGACGTTAGTGGGGATGTCGTAGTATCTAGTCCATACTATGCATAATGGAGTTGATAGTTATATAGTCTTGTGGGTTGACTACCATGAGTATATAACACGCATGTTCCTAAAAGGTGAATTTGGGCATGTTCCTGGATTCATCTAGGTATATACAATATCTCAGAATCAGCCTGAAGCTCTGATACCTATGCTGCATGCACGGAAGCCTTACTGTACTGGTCCACGGCCCTAAGCCTGATGTTGATTAACACATGATTAATATAGCCATCCTCCCGATCCAGCTCTCTGCTTCTGTGTTGGGAAATAGGGTTTGGCATAGATTAGGGTGGAAAGAAGCGTGGATTAAGCATGGAGATTAAGCTTGGTGATTAAGAATGGATATTAAGCTAATGATAATGATTAACACAAGAGAGAAGAGTTTGAGACACACAAGAGACTAGCACAATAGCCAAAAGGTCTATTTCTCTATTAATTGTCGAAGCCTTTTATAGGCAGTGAAATACATCAAAATGGATTCCCTATGTGGGATATTTGTTGCTCTTAAAACTTATGAACCCTAGCTCGCTCCATTGTTGATGGATGATTATTTCCTATTTCTGATACCCCCCCTCAAATGATTATCCATCATTTAAGACAAGGGTAGAGATCTTGCTAATCAGTCGACAATGTTGCTTCTTTCCAATCTTTACCCTCTGCACATGCGCGCGTCTATGTCGTCTATAGTTCAAGCCATCATCATTGTTAAGCGTGACCTTACCTTCGGAGAACTGATAGAAACTCAGTTTGATGGTTTAGGAAGATTTGTCTACTTTGGTGACACATCTGTATGCATGAGTTAACACCTACTTTTGGACGCTGATGAGATTAGTGGGATGTCAATGCATGATGGAGTTGATGATTTGAAGTTTTGCGAGTAGATTCTCATGGTATTAAGATTGCACTCGGGTTTTTGTTGAGTTTGGAAAATAACCATATACGTGCGTACAAAGAATCATATGTGACTTGAATTTTATGCCATTTCATGTAGGCCATTTAAAAGTGTAACTAATTTAGGGAGGTTTGTCACTGAGCATTTGATCTCTCTCAAATCTCTCCAAAGAGCATGCGATGCATATGGTAGGGAGAAATGTGCCCTTTATATTTGGAGCATCACAAGAGGATATACTTATTTTCACCTCTATGGTTGGAATTGTGAACTGCAGAAACACGATATAGCTGTTACAGAGCTTGAAGAAGCTTCAGATGCTTTGGAGTTTCGTGAAACTGAACTTATGAACAAACGTAGAGAGCTTCGTACAGCACGTGCCCAATTAACTGCATCAGAGGGCATGCTTGCTCTTGAACTAATGTATGGTGTACTTATATTCGTTAGGTATAAATTGCATGAGTTAACATCAGTATCTGCGACAGCAGCCTAAAGTTTTTGGTCCACATACATGCTGCAGGGAGGTTGGGAAAAGCATAGAGGAAAAGGACAAGCAACTTGACGAAGCCATGAAAGTGTTTAAGATGATGCGCACTGCCCGCATTGTTTGGCCACATGCTGCTTTGGAAGTTCTTCTGTCCGGCTCTTTTGATGGATGGACAAGCCAGGTAATATTTTTTTTAATGTTTTCATGTTTGAAAATTTGCTTGGCTGGGTTCATGACATGCATTTCTCAAGGCAGATGCGGACCTCATGTGGGGAGTTGAGATGGAGAATGAGAAAATTGTGCCCACTGCCTTGTTCAAATCAAAGTGTAGCTGGTTTTGTGTGAGCCTGTCAGGCCAATGATCTGAGTACAAGTTCTGATATGCTCACTTTTTGGTGAGGCTTTCGCCTGCAGAAAGGATGGCCAGCTCATGGTTATGTTGTCAACTAGGCATACCAGAAAATCATCGAATAGCTTCTCTTTCCGGGTTTAAATATTTAATCTTTTTTTAATTTTCATCTTGGCAGAGAAGGATGCAGAAGTCAAGTGCCGGTGTTTTTGTGACAGCTCTGCAGTTGTACCCTGGTCGCTATGAGGTCAGTTATGTGGGACTTCTTTTTGTATGCGCCTTCTTTTTCACACTTTAATCATCGCAAGTCAATTGAAGTTTGTTAAGCTTATGGCAGATAAAGTTTATTGTAAATGGAGAATGGACAGTGGATCCAAATCGGCCGATCATCCATGCCGACGGCTTTGAGAACAATGTGCTAACCATAATTTAAAGGGTTTTTGGCAAATCATGTATCATAAAGATGTGTAATGTGCAAGAGCAGGACATAATATCTTCGTTTCTTGGCTTATAGTCTCTTCCAAAAGCATTGTGTGTACCACCTTTTAGTTAGGTAACAACAATGTACTGGCTTGACAATGTACATAGTTTCAGTAGTGGCTTTAGTGTTTTTCCTAGAGAAAACACAAGTCATGGAAGACTTTTTCGAAGGAATCCGTTATGAGGGCTTCAGCAAAAAGTTGGAAGATAAAAGTGAAAGGTATTTATGTGAGGCCCTTTTCATGAATGTGGTGGTAATGATTTACGAATACATTTTCAAAACACACCCCCCAACCCTCGACACCAACCCTCAACACACACACACCCCCCAACCCTCAACACACACACGCACCCACCCGCTTACTGACCCACGCAGCTTACTCGTTGGTGTAGTGGTTGTTTACGCATCAGGCTCCTAACTTACACATTTTGAAGCCACATTCCTGGAGGCTTGGCTATGGATTAAATCATCATCATCATCACCATCTCTCTCTCTCTCTCTCTCTCTCTCTCTCTCTCTCTCTCTCTCTCTCGGATTGGCTAGGGCGAGGGCCCTTATAAAGGCCATGATCCACCTGAGTTCAAGTCCCACCGTTGGTCGTATATGCCCTCGTGTTGCATTCTACCGACGTTAATACCTCTCTCTCCCATAGTGTGTGTGTGTGTAATAAAAGAGGACCCTCGTACTACACCTTTCTGCCACCCACAAGTGGGGCAGATTGGCTAGTGCGAGTGACACCGGCCTCTGGTAGAAACCAAAGTGCGGTAGACTAGCAGTCACCCTTCCACTTGTAGTCTAGATATAAAAACAAATTTAATTGGAGCTAGAGTGCCCCAAAACTGAAATGAGAATGACACCTGTTGGCCCCAAAGCTTGGCGCCCCTTTCGGTATTTCTTTATTCAAATTCAAAAAGATGTAAAGCTGAGTACAACAAAACCAGCCAGGAGAATACACTTGTATGTCCAATCTGGCAGCCCACAATACCTCTTAGCACAGAGGATTCACACACAGATCTGTGTCCCACAAAAGCAACACTCTGTGTTTCCCCACCAAGACCATTGAGCAGGACAGCCTTGAGCACACATCTGGCATATCTCATGTACATGGTTCCACTATCCAATCTCTGGTTCCACCCTTTCAATCTGCCATACCCCTCCTCTCACAAGGGGCCAGATAGCACAACTCTGCAGCAGACATAAGCCAATGGAAAGAAAGAATGATGGACAAGTTGAGAGCTTACCAAATCAGCACGTGGTTCTGCAGTCGTGAGGCCAATTGTACCAGTCTATACATGCCAGTGACCACTTGACTGTTTCACCAACTAAGCTCTGAGAAAGCTTTGCCTGCAGCTGGAGATGCAATGCTCCCTACTGTTCAGGTCTGAACAGATCTGCAACCAGCTGTACCTGTCCGTACAGGTCAGTAGAACCCTACTGTACCTGTCCGTACAGTCTCTACAGGCGTCTGTACTGTACTGGTCAGTACCAAACAGCAGCCGCCTGCTGTCTGTATCTGTCAACGCAGCCTGCACCTATCCTATCCGTACAACTGTACCAGCAGTCGTGCAGCTGCCACGTGGACTGTACTTGCAGCTGTACCTGCCTGCGCTGCCTGAAACTGCTACTGTCAGTTGCCTGACCTGCGCCGCCTGTACCTGCAGCAGTCACAAGCTCTGTACGGTCTGCAGCCCTCGGGTCTGTACGGCCAGAACTGTACGGCCTGTTTGATAGAGCAGTTCTGTATGCAGCCAAACACCTACAGAAGCCCACGTATGCAGTCGACCAGCCTTCTCCTCTTCTCCACGCTTGCAAACTTGCACGACTCCCCAAAAAGCTAGAGAGAGAGAGATGAGAGAGGTGTGTAACTCCAAAAGTGGAGTGGCCTCTCTCCAAAATTGTCCTAGGGCCCCAACTTTAATATTTAGTAAAGTTCCCTAGGGGCCACTTAGGCCTAGGGGCAACCCATGAATAAAACATTAAAATATTAATGTTCTTGTTCCCCCCTTCACACCTGGAGATGTCCACACATCATTCTCTCTGTCCGGGCACCCCAAATATGAATCATTTAATATTTTTGCCCAGCAACAACCACCATGCCCACACTTGTGCTGTTCCATTTTCACAGGGTCATGACATACCCCCCTCTTGAAAAATGGCAAGCGTCCTCAATTGCATTCTGGTGACACAGCAAAATATCCAAAGTGAAATATACATTATGGCAAGATTAGCGTCCCAATCTCTCTAAGCCATGCACATGTATCAACATTCACTGCAAAACAATGGCGTAGTAGTAGTCCAAGTTGTATACCACTATGAACCATACACAACCACAACATCCAATGTGACTAGTACACACATATCATAGAAGTCCCATAAACAGATGTACTGTCAGCCATCAGTACCTTCGGGTGAGACAAAAACTGCACCAAGCGACCTCTAGATGTCATCTGAGCCTATCTGTATCAAGGGAGTGGAGGTGCTATCCCCCTCTTGAGCATCAGGCAATGCTCCAGACCCATGCTCTGCTGAACCTGAATGAGCTTCAACAAGAGTGGGCTCTAACTCAAAGGCATCGAGATACAGCTGCAAAACCTGAGGTGAATCTGTTAAGTCACCTTCCTCCATCCACTTCGCATCCATCGGTGAATAGTTCTTGAACTTCACAAGATACCGACGGGAAACTTTACCTCGTACCTTTCTTTCCTTATGTGCCAGTATCTGCTCTGGAATAAGAACCTCATCAAGTTCCTCAACTTCCGGCTGAGTCTCATCTGATACATCCTCAGGCACATCCCCACGGAAAGGTCTAAGGAGACTCACGTGAAATGCATGGTGAATCTTCCAGTGATCTGTAGCTTCAAGCAATAGGCCACCTCACCAATCTTTTCCAATATCTGAAAAGGCCCATAATAACGCATGCTCAACTTAGGGAATAAGCGCTCTTTACCCTTCATCTTCTTGAGTCTAGCCTTTTCAAATCGCAAAAGAACCCAATCACCCATTGCAAACTCTAATGCACGTCTGTGATGGTCTGCGGCTTTCTTTTGCTTCTGTTGAGTTTTCTGGAGTGCCAACTTAACTCTCCGATAAGCTTCATCCATGCTCTCCACATAGTGATCAGCCTCAAAGATCTTATCCTTTGTGTGCAAAATGGGTGGTACCTTCTTCCCTCCTTCCACAATCTCAAAAGGCGCCTTGCCCGTCGAGGTATGGACAGTGTTGTTATATGCAAACTCCACCAAAGGAAGATACTTTTCCCATTGTTGCTTGTGCTCTGACACATAACACTTAAGAAGATCTAACACTGTAGAGTTAGCCTCTTCGGATTGACCATCTGTTTGTGGATGAAATGATGATGAAAACTTGAGAGTTGTACCCATGTTGTCAAATAACCCTCTCCAGAACAAACTCGTCATCCGTGGATCACGGTCACTAATGATAGACGTAGGCAAGCCATGATACTTGAAGATGTTCGCCATGAACAACTTCACCATATGATCCACTTTGATCGTCTTACGCACGGGAATGAAATGAGCCTGCTTACTGAACCTGCATATGATAGTCCAAATGCCATCATTGCCCGTTTGTGTCCGTGGAAGATCAAAAATAAAATCCATGGCAATGCTCTCCCAAGGTCTATCTGGAATAGGTGAAGGCTGTAGTAACCCTGGTGTCTTTTGACGGTCAAACTTTACCTTCTGACATATGATGCATTGCCTTACAAAAGCATCAACATCTCTTCTCAAGGTTGGCCAATAAAAGAAAGTCTCCACTGCTTTTACCATTGCATCAATTCCTCTATGTCTTGCATACAGTGGAGCATGACTTTCAATCATAACCTTAAGTCGCAATGGCCTGGTAACACACAGTCTGCCATGCATCAATAAAAACCCATCTCTGAGAGTATAGTGCTCATGCCGCTGACCCTCAGATATCTGATCATACAACCTGTCAAAGTCCTCATCATGGGCATACTGCTCTTTCATTTCATCAAGCTCATGATGATAAGCAAGTGAAACTGCTGAGACCTGTGGCTTGCGTGACAAAGCATCTGCCACAACATTCTTTTTGCCTTCCACATGCACAATCTGGAAGTGAAACATAGACAAAAAGTTTGCCCATCGCATATGCTTCTCTGAAAGCTTAGTTGGCGTGAGGAATAAACGCAAGGTCTGATGATCTGTCTGCACAGTGAAATCAGTCCCAAGCAAATAATGTTTCCATGTAGAAAGAGCATGAATTACAGCCAACATCTCTTTCTCATAGACCTGTAAATGCTTCTCGGCATCTTGCAATATTCTACTCTCATAGGCTATCACATGTCCCTCCTGCATGAGAACTGCCCCAATGCTACTTCCACATGCATCACACTGGACAACAAAAGCCTTTCGGAGGTTCGGTGGAGTTGCCTTCTTTGTTAAGGCATGAAGAGGTGAAGCAATTTCAGCAAAATACCGTATGTGCCGCCTGTAATAGGAACACAATCCCAAAAAGCTGCGTACATCATGCACGGTCCTCAAATTTGGCCAATTAAGAATTGCTTCCACCTTCGTTGGATCCATACGGACTCCATGCTTAGACACAATATGCCCCAAGAAGTGTATCTCTTGCAAGAAAAACTCACTCTTCTTGCCATTAATAACCAGCCTATGGTTCCTGAGTTCTGGAAACACAATGGCCAAATGCCTTCTATGCTCTTCCTCAGTTTGTGAATGCACAATCATATCATCAAAGAATGTGCCCACAAACGCTCTATGAGGCCTGAGAATCCTGTCCATCATTCTGTTAAATGTGGCAGGTGCATTTGTCAAACCAAAGGGCATAACCAAAAACTCATACAACCCAAACGTGGTTCGAAATGCTGTCTTATGCACATCCTCGGGTCTAATACGTATCTGATGATACCCGCTTTTCAAGTCAATGCGACTAAAAACTGTGGAGCCCTGTAAGCGGTCCAAAATGTCATCGATCCTCGGAATAGGGAATCGATTCTTGATGGTGTTCTTGTTCAGCGCCCTGTAATCAATACACATGCGCCAAGAACCATCCTTCTTTTGCACTAAGAGTACAGGTGAGCAAAAGGGTGATGAGCTAGGTTGGATCAACCCTTTATTCAACAGCTCCTGTACCTGACTCATAATTTCTTCTTGTTGGGCTGCACTAACACGGTACGGCGGTCTATTTGGTGGAGTACTACCAGGAATTAGATCAATGGCATGATCTTTTGACCTCTCCGGAGGAAGTTTCCCTGGCAATGACTCGGAAAAACAATCTTGGAACCCACATAAGAAATCAGTCCTGTCCTTATCTAACATAGACAAATTAGACTTAGACTCATCATCTTTTGCATCCTTTACATAAATCAAGTACGAGGAAAGATGCTTTTTCATTACTGATGAAATTGTCGAAGCTGATATAATAGGAACAGATTCCCCTTTTAACTTTACATCCAAAACATGTTCTTTCCCTCTCTGAGTCAAAGTGATCTTCCTATTGTATGTATCCACCACCGCATGGGCACCATGGCATACCCAACAAAACATCACATCCATCAAGTGGCATGATGAAAAACTCTTCGCTGTCCACATAACCCTGCAAATGAAGCTTGAGCTTCCCAATGATAGGAGTGACGGGTTCTGCATACCCTGGACAAGCCATGTTAGCCTCATATAACGGCCCCATCTCCTCTGCACGAATTCCCAATCGGCCAGCCAAATCCGGTGAAATAAAGTTGGCTCTAGCACCTGTGTCAAAGAATATCAAGGCATTTTGATCTCTCACTTTGCCCCATGCCCTGCACAACTTTGTCTCTTCACCACCTAGCTGTTCCCCAACAAGATCAGGAACTAACCCTGTAGAAGGTTTTGGTTTCTTTGACTTGGGCTCTCCTTTATTGTCAGAGTCCTTTTGGGACTTTCTCTTGGGACAATTAAAAGACATATGTCCCTCTTCTGTACAGTAAAAACATTTCCGAGCAACTCTCAAAGCCTGTCTCTCCTCAGAAGTTCTCTTGGCCTTGGCAACTTCTTATACCGCGTGTCTGTAGACCCTTTTGCATCACGCGAAGCATGCCCTGATTTTTCAGCTTTCTTGCTCGAGTTCTTACTGCCTTTAAATCCAGGTGAGACTCCAGTCAGTAACGCATTAGCTGTCATAGCATTCTCTATCATCTGTGACATGTTTGTTACTCGAGTCTTTATACAATAGTCACGCACTTCCTTGGGCAGCCCACAACAATATTTCTCTACCTGCTCAGACAAAGGCACTGCACGGGTGGAAGTAACTGGGAGTAAGGCTTCCCAAAACTTCTTATTGTAATCTTCAAGATTTTCACATTTTGATGCATCTAACTTGTGCCATGCTGGCATTACATCCACCTCAAAAGTAGATGTGAGCCATATGGAAGAGAACACCTGTTTAAATTGTACCTAAGTAGTTGGTGCTATACCCTGCAGAAGAAGAGTAGACCACCACTGCAATGCATTGCCTTTGAGAAAAGTGGCAGCTTTCCTCACCTTAGAGGACTCCGTGTAATTACCACCAGAAAAAGCAGCATCAAATTGCTGTAAGAAGATAAGTGCTTTTAACTTATCTTTGGCTCCACTGAATGTATCAAATTTCACTGCAGCTCCCCCTTCCTTATAATCCTTCGCCTTACCCATAGGCGTTAGATTATCGTAAGGAAGTGGCTTCACAAGATTGCTACCCCCAACATTCATGCCCATCATAGGGTCAACATTACCCATTCCCACACCTGGCATGCCATACATTCTAGCCATATTTCCAAACATTCCATTATGCATACCGGGCTGCGTGCCCCCATACATATTTGCTTGCATTCCAAGTTGCATGCCCCCAAACATGTTTCCTTGCACCCCGGACTGCATACCACCATACATATTCCCCTGCATTCCAGGCTGAAAATTTGCTCCAAAAGTCCCTGGCATACCCATGCCTCCCTGAGGATAACCCCCAGTCATAGATTGGAACATCGAGCCACCACCAAAATAACCTGGATGCATAGTCTGCTGAGGAATAGAGGGCTGTCCAAAGAAGGAACTTTGAGAGTTAGCACCAAAAGCATGTTGCATGTTCGGAAACTGTCCAAAAGATGGATCCTGTGGGAAGGCACCACTATGACTCTGAGGAAGGTTCTTAGAACGCACCTTCTTCTTCTTCTTTTCGGGCTCTGTACGGGATCTCATAAATTCAGCAAACTTCTCACTTTCTGTGAGCTGCATAAACACATCCATAACACCGGCCAAACGATTTTTAAACTGAGCATCATCTTCCTCTTTACTAGGCATATCTTCTGGCTGTGTTACATCCTCATATTGCTCATCATCTGCAGCCTGTTCTCCTGCAAGAATATCCTCAAATTCATTTCTCTCAGGAGAGGTCTCTTGCTGTTCCTCTTCATGATAAAAATATTCGTCTTCTGTATCAGACATGTTGCTGAATTTTTCAGCGATGACTTTCCTCGAGTCAACCACGAGCTCACCCCCTTAAGAAAGTTGATGATAGGTCCCGGCAAACGGAACCTTGAAACCGGCCTCTGGTAGAAACCAAAGTGCGGTAGACTAGCAATCACCCTTCCACTTGTAGTCTAGATATAAAAACAAATTTAATTGGAGCTAGAGTGTCCCAAAACTGAAATGAGAACGACACCTGCTGGCCCCAAAAGCTTGGCGCCCCTTTCGGTATTTCTTTATTCAAATTCACAAAGATGTAAAGCTGAGTACAACAAAACCAGCAAGGAGAATACACTTGTATGTCCAATCTGGCAGCCCACAATACCTCTTAGCACAGAGGATTCACACACAGATCTGTGTCCCACAAAAGCAACACTCTGTGTTTCCCCCTGATCAGCCAAGACCATTCAGCAGGACAGCCTTGAGCACACATCTGGCATATCTCATGTACATGGTTCCACAACTTAGTTCACACATACATTCACTGTCCAATCTCTGTTTCCACCCTTTCAATCTGCCATACCCCTCCTCTCACAAGGGGCCAGATAGCACAACTCTGCAGCAGACATAAGCCAATGGAAAGAAAGAATGATGGACAAGAGCTTACCAAATCAGCACATGGTTCTGCACTCGTGAGGCCAATTGTACCAGTCTATACATGCCAGTGACTGTCTGTACTTTTCCTCCCTGCAACCACTTGACTGTTTCACCAACTAAGCTCTGAGAAAGCTTTGCCTGCAGACAGCTGGAGATGCATTGCTCCCTACTGTTCAGGTCTGAACAGATCTGCAACCAGCTGTACCTGCCCGTACAGGTCAGCAGAACCCTACTGTACTTGTCCGTACAGTCTCTACAAGCGTCTGTACTGTACTGGTCAGTACCAAACAGCAGCCGCCTGCTGTCTGTATCTGTCAACGCAGCCTGCACCTGTCCTGTCCAGCGCCGCCTGCACCTGTCCTGTCCGTACAACTGTACCAGCAGTCGTACAGCTGCCACGTGGACTATACCTGCAGTTGTACCTGCTTGCGCTGCCTGAAACTGCTACTGTCAGCTGCCTGACGTGCGCCGCCTGTACCTGCAGCAGTCACAAGCTCTGTACGGCCTGCAGCCCTCGGGTCTGTACGGCCTGTTTGATAGAGCAGTTCTGTATGCAGCCAAACACCTACAGAAGCCCACGTATGCAGTCGACCAGCCTTCTCCTCTTCTCCACGCTTGCAAACTTGCACGACTCCCCAAAAAGCTAGAGAGAGAGAGATGAGAGAGGCGTGTAACTCCAAAAGTGGAGTGGCCTCTCTCCAAAATTGTCCTAGGGCCCCAACTTTAATATTTAGTAAAGTTTCCTAGGGGCCACTTAGGCCTAGGGGCAACCCATGAATAAAACATTAAAATATTAATGTTCTTGTTCCCCCCTTCACACCTGGAGATGTCCACACATCATTCTCTCTGTCCGGGCACCCCAAATATGAATCATTTAATATTTTTGCTCAGCAACAACCACCATGCCCACACTTGTGCTGTTCCATTTTCACAGGGTCATGACAGCGAGGGCCCTTATAAAGGCCATGATCCACCCGAGTTCAAGTCCCACCGTTGGTCGTATAGGCCCTCGTGTTGCATTCTACCGAGGTTAATACCTCTCTCCCGTAGCATGTGTGTGTGTGTAATAAAAGAGGACCCTCGCACTATCTTGCTGCCACCCACAAGTGGGGTAGATTGGCTAGTGCGAGGGCCCTTATAAAGGCCATGATCCACCCGAGTTCAAGTCCCACCGTTGGTCGTATAGGCCCTCGTGTTGCATTCTACCGACGCTAATACCTCTCTCTCCCGTAGCGTGTGTGTGTGTAATAAAAGAGGACCCTCGCACTACCTTTCTGCCACCCACAAGTGGGGCAGATTGTACCATTGTTGCACAATCATTATTGGCCACACATTGGGAAAACTCTACGGATTCATGTTTGAGTTTGAGATTAGTGCCTTTGTAGAGGAACATGTGCACAAATCTACTCTAGATTATTGAGAGTGATCATTGAGGAGGCCAAGTTGAGAGGGTAGAAGGTCTATTGTTGCTTCGTGGACTTTTGGGAGGCCTTTCATACTGTATCTTGAGCACATCTCTTTACACGTCTTCAAGTGTTGGCCCTTCTACTGGAGATGATATGGAGAGTCATGGCATAATATGAGTCAACCGATTAATGTTTTGTACTCCTGCATGTCAAAGTGAGAGTCATGGCATCATGAGGCACGTCGGATGTGATCACCAGCACCATAGGGATGAAGCAGGAATGTCCTCTATCTTCGACACTCTTTGGCCTTGACATAGATGAGGTCTTTGACCTCATTTAGAGACTTGTGGGGAGGGGGATTTGGGGTGTCTACACTCTGTGATACATAGGTACCTATTTTGTTGTTGTACACAGATGGTGTGGTGTTGTGTGAGAATTGCTTTATGCAGATGATCTAGTGCTTCTCTTGGAATCTTACAATTAACCTTGGCAAGAACAAGGTTATGGCCTTCAACACCTCACACTTGGTGGTCTCTGGGAATGGGGAGTCATGGCATGATATGAGTTATTGAAAGAGTTAGGGCACCATGAGGCATGTTTGATGTGATCACTAGCACCATAGGGGTGAAGCAAGGATGCCATTTATATTCGACACTTTTTGGCCTTTACATTGATGAGGTCTTTGACCTCATTGAGAGACTTGGGGGGAGGGGGATTTGGGGTGTCCATGCTCTGTGATACACCGCACCCCATTTTGTCAGATGATATGGTGTTATCTGAGAATTGTGTTATGCAGATGACATAGTGCTTCTCGTGGGATCTTACAGTTAACCTTGGCAAAACCAAGGTTATGACCTTCAACACCTCACACTTGGTGGTCTCCTTGCTATGTTTCACCTCTGCAAAGGATTAGGTAGAGATTGTCTCATCTTATGTATATCTGGGAGGGGTCGACACTTTGTGAGACAATGGTATTCATTTTGCTTTATGCAGGTGACATAGTGCTATCTCAGGCTTTATGCAGATGGCACAGTGCTTCTCTCAAACAATCGAGGGACCATAGAGACACTTGATGGCTATGAGCAGTGGGATCTTATAGTTAATCTTGACAACACCAAGGTTATGACCTTCAATACCTCACACTTGGTGGTGTTTAGACTACACTTCACCTATGCAAGGGATAAGGTAGAGATTCACTCATCTTATATATACCTAGGAGTCAATTTTTCTCAACCCTACTTCATTATGTGCTTGGAAGCCAGCCCCAATTGATGAGGGGATATGCAGGTTTGGCTTGTTTGAAGCGACAATGCTTCTAGGCTCAGTTTCAAGAGCTAGCCCTAAGGGATGGATTTTCGACACACTTGTGATGCGTGTTGTGATGTATGGGGCTTGCTTTTGGGGACAGATCTCAAGGAGGATGATTGGAGAACAATAGAGAGATTATAGGTCATGATGTTCTCCTGGATGATTCGGAGTAAGCCCTCAATGCTCCACCACATTATTCTTGGAGAGTTCAAATCAGCCCTCTTGGTAGTGGATGTCCTCTCCAGTCAGTGACTTTTATATACTGCATCTACATCTTGGACAGAGACATGCCCTCTCGATTGGCATTAGAGACGTTTGGGCGACTAGCCAAGAGAGGACATGCTAGGGTTTGGTATGCTAGGGTCACACAATGGTTCCTCTCACATGGGCTTGATGTGGATTGCTTGCTTCCATTTCTTGGAAGCACCTCTATCACCTCTCACTTGACATGACATCAATCGATGCATCTTCACCGACTGCTTCAGACTAGAGACCCAAGTCACATGGATGGACCCGCTTGAGCTTGCTATGAAGATTGAGTTCTATCATGAGGGTAATAAAGGATGGCTTTATGTAGAAACCTACTTATCTTCACAAAAACGTCATATGCCACAAGGATTGCGATCAGTGAGATTAGAGTCTCATCATATTGCTACGGGTGGAGACTAGGTGAGTAGAGGAAATTTCTAGGGAGAATACAATCTGTTTTGTTTAGTGGAAGTCCAGAAGGAGGAGCATACTCTTCTCAGCAAATGCCTAGTGTACAATGAAATATACGGGAGGTTTCATTGCCTCTTCAAGGAGAGATTTGTCCCACTATCTCGGGCCATTGATTTCTTAGACCAACAATGCCTGGTGCTCTACTTTTTGCAGTTGTGTGCCACAGAGATTAGCTATGCAGAGATGCAAAGATGCAAATCTCATAGACCTCATAGCCCTCTATCATGAGTTTCTTCCAGAATGGAGGCTCCCACCGACAACCATGAGAGAGCTTTGAGTCGAATGCCCCTATTCAATATACCAAGTAGCACACACCGACATCCCATGTGGACAGCCACCCCACCTCCTGGGCGTCTCCCTAAAAAGAGCGATCTAGGTGCAATGAGCTACATGCCCGAGACACACTTGGCCAAGGAGATGCTCGAACTACATCCTCGGATCCTCCAGATCCTTGAGATACATGAGTGCTCCTCCATAGCCATGGATATGGGAGTCTCTATATAGTCATAGATATCGACGATCCAGTTTGATCCCCACACTGTATGCTTGTAGCATTGTGCCATTGGCACTTACATCGTTGTTTTTTTCTTTCACCTCTAGTTGCTTATTACGCTTTTTCCACGATTAGGGCCACTTCATGGACATGCTGTAACACTTTTGGTCTCATAGATCCTCTGGTCTTTTGTAGAAAATAATAGAACTTGCTCTCTCTCTCTCTCTCTCTCTCTCTCTCTCTCTCCACACCTATGGTGATGGACCATCCATCAAGGTGTTCCATCATCTGGAGACATGTGAAGGCCTTAAGTAGGACATGGTCATGTAATGTTATTGAGGCAACACTCGCAAAGGCCATCCATCAAGGTGTTCCACCGACTGGCGACATGTGAAGGCCTTAAGTAGGACATGGTCATGTAAGCACTCATAAATGAAGATTTGAAAGTTCTCTTGCTAATGCTTTGGATTGGAGAGATTTACAACCCCAACATGAATCCAATGCATTCCTAGATTTGTCTCATTAAATGTTACTGAGATGGTACTCATAAGTGAAGGTTTGAAAGTTAGTCTAGCTAATGCTTTGGACTAAGAGACTTACAACCACTTATCCTTGTGTAATTCGATTATGCAAACGTGACTCTGTCTTGCAGATATGAACCATTTGTATTGTCTCTCCTCTTATCGCTAGCATGCGTGTGTATAAGTTATCTACTGAATATGAGAATTTTGTTTTTTCATAGCTAGCACGCATGCAGGTGAGTTGCTTTTCATAGTGAGCATGTATGTGTTTAATATATGTATGGAATATGAGAATATTTGCATATTAAATACTCTTTTAAAAAAAAACATAGAAGTCAATTTCTTTTCTTTCCAATATACCACTTGAGTTTGTACTTTGCATTATAGAGTCTATCACCCATATTCTTCTTATTCATGCTATCTATTGCAAATTCCTATTGTCGATCTACACACTGCTATTTTGTATGATGAGGGTCTACTTGTAAACTCCATTGTGGACTCGCCGAAGAGAACGTTGAATGAAAGAGACCTCTGAGCATAGTTTTATAAACTTGAAAAGTAGGGAGTGTGGAAGCCTCTGGGCTTACACTTAGCATCAATGTTGTCAATGGAGAAATGGTACTACCAATGCGTAGAAGAAATTGAAAATAAACAGAAGACCAAGGCAGAAGATGAACTAGAGATGCAACCAATTTTATTATGAGAAATATAATTACCTCAAGCATTGCATATCCCAAGCCTAAGAGAAGGGTATTAAGTCTGGAAGAAGCAACTACACAGAGAACTCTCAACAAAGCATTGATCTGTAGCTATAAATTATAGTGAGAATGTGAACTTATCTAAGGACTTTGTCGTTAAGATTCCACTCCAAGAATACAAGATACACTTGCATAAATTTCAAAAGAGTAGACCATGGGATGTATCAACACCATATTTTGATTTGCCCAATTTGGATGCAGAGATGTAAATTATGCCAAACTTCGTAGGGAAGAGATAATCTACTAAGGGTAGCTTGGATGTGTTGCTGTTTTGTTTTGTATCTTCTTTGCAAGCTTTTTGCTTCGTTTGGCATTTGAAGTCGGTCTAGAGTAGCAATTTCACACGATTTAGAGCATTTAGGAGAAGTTTTAGCTTAATCCTAGAGATAAATCTCTAATTTAAGCTAAAATCTTGTGTTTTTGGTTGATTTGGATGCATTAACATGTGCAGCGACTTGCCTAGGCCTTAATCTGGGTTCCTTCATTAGCTAGGTTAATTAGGAACCCAAAAATCCAAGAACAATTGGGCTAGTGTGAAATTGGACTCAAGGAAGTGTTTGAAACACATAGGGGGAACATTTGTACTAAAAACTACTCTAATCAGGGTCTTGTTTAGTTAAAGTGGCCCACCTCGAGTGAAAGATTAGGGGTGTACATTTGTGCTTGAGAGGGCATAATACCCTTTAACTCTGCTTAAGAAAACCTCAATTGCTAAGGGCCCTAAAAACCAAGTTGATTAGAGCTGTAAAAAAAACATCTGCAACAGTTGATCAACTCTGCAAAAATCGCCTTCCACCCAGGTTTCCGCCCAAGCGCCGCTGCTTAGAGCCGGGCGCTGCTCTCTTCAGCCAGCCCAGAGCCCAAATGTCGGCGGCACTACCGCCGTCCTCCGCCGCACTGCGCCCGCCCTGATCGCCCAGCTGCCTGGTGGCTACGGGAGAGCTCCCAATGCCCATAATGTGACCAAATCTGCCCTCTCGGACACAAAACCACACCGTTCATGTTTCAAACGGGCGTACACGTACATTTCCAAATGGTGTACCGTATGTCTACCTACAAGCACCAAAACACGTGGGATAAATTTGAGCTATTAAAAAAAAAAAAGTAGGACAAAGTATCTAAATTGAGCTAAAAAAAATGCAAGACAAAATATGGTTGGACAATTGTACATTCACAATCCTGTGTCTTGAAAAGAACATTTGTACATTTACAATTTTTATAATCGTACATTGGACACTTTCCAAAAGTGCGACGTATTGTATCGTACGCAGCATACAGATACAATTATACGTCATGACGCTAGGGTCTATTTTTACAATCTATAATCGTGCATTGGACACTTTCAAAAAGTGCGACATATTGTATCGTACGCATACAAATACAATTATATGTCAGCTAGGGTCTATTTTTGCAAGTTGCCCCTCCATTTTTTAAAGACGGGCTACATAAATAAAATGCCTTTCTTAAAGAAGGGACTTTTTTCCCTATGCCCTTCTAAATAAAGCCTTTCTTCAAAATGCACTTTAGAATTTTTTCCAACCTTCAAAGTTCACATTGTTCACTTACATAAATTGAAAATTTAGAAAGTTTTTCTATCAATATATATTTCTTGAAAATTAGAAAAAGAAACAAAATATATATTTCTCATACAAAGGAAAAGTAAGCATTTAACAATAAACATTATTTCAAACTTATTGGCCGAAGAGAAGGACAGCATGATCTACACTTTGGATATACATAGCTCTATGTCCAAAATATATCTTCAAGATTCTTATGAAGGTGAGATAGAGTAGCAAAAAAATATAACCACCTTTAGTTTCTAAGCACCTCAAAATTATGATGACTCTTCAAGTCATAGCTTCATCTCCAAAATATATCTTCAAAACTCTTATAAGATAAGATAGAGTACCAAAAAAATATAACCACATTTGGTTTCCAAGTAGTCATGACCTTCGGATTACAATGGCTCTTCAAGTTATTCCATGAAAGAAAGATGGAATCCCAATCCACCTCCCTTGGGTTTTTGGAGTAAGGAACATAGGCATATTTAATATTTCCAAGATTAAGCGATTCCACTCTTCACATTTGATCCAATTCATCTTTGAAAACCCCCTCGCACAATCCACCATGCTTGCGACCATGATGACTAGTCATGCACACCAAAGCTTCTTCATTTCACCATAGGTTTGATCCCACTCCTCATCGTGACCACAAAATTGCCATGCTACATGAATACTCAACCCTGGGCATGCTCGCTTTAATATGATTATAAAGTCTTCATATTGCATCTCACATGCTTTCACATTCACTAAGTTTGCATTTTTTTCCAATAAGACATGCATCCATATCTTACCCACAGACAAGCAAGATTTGTAATTCTATGGATAGTAGTCCTTTGGACTAAAGACTTTTGTTGCCTCAAAGAGCTTCAAATATAAAAATCAAACACTTAGGCATGAGATAACTCTACCAACAAACTGCCTACCCACTGTTATTATGCAACTTTCCTAAGAGTTTAGATTGCTACATGTATCATTCTCTTGAGTATGTAGATGATATACTCCATGTGCATGAGTATCAACTTGATAATAAAGATATCCATCCTTAGCTTTTGTATAGTAAAGGCTAAAAAGTACTTTGTTTCTTTCCCAAAAATCATCTTGCAAGATTCTAGTCTCTAAGATTTCCATGGTAAAAACAAGATTTGTACCAATGGATGTTATATCGACATGTTGACATTGAAATTTTTTGTTTAGAATATTCAAGTAATGAAAAACATCTGCAATTAAATGCAAAAAGAACTGCATCTTGAAAGAAGCAAAGTAACCATACAAGCATCCAAATACTCACCACATGAAAGTCAACGGACATCATGAATCTTCGAAAAACCTCATGTAACCGAAATGCATCAACAAGCTTTTTGAGTGTTTTGTATGCCTTTTATAAGAACTTCTAATCCACTTGTAAGATTTCCTAGCTCCCTTCTCGACAAGCTTGAAGATAGGAAAAGGCTCTAATGCATCCTTTTCTATCAATGCCTCCCGAGATGAACAAAATGCAATGTACCCCCACCAAGTGAGGCACTTCTATTTGATGTATATATTAAAATGTATGCATACAAAATAAATTGTATGCCAGAAAACACTAATTTCGTAACGTATCATTCAATTTGTATAATGGCGCAATATCAATCCACTTGTACCAATAAGGGTGACATGTGTGTGGATGATTAAATTTACCACATGTCAAATTTTCATTTTTTCATATAGAAGATAGGCTTATAGTTGTTTTTTTTTTGTACAACAACGTACATATATACATGTTTGTAGGTTTTGCACTATGCTTGCAAGTTTTTTTTTATTTCTGAGATTTTTAAGTAGATTTTGAGATTCTAAGTTTATTTTTGGGTTTCTGTGAAAAAATCAAATCATGTTTCTATCAATTCAATATGCTCAATTTTTATGGATTTTTAGATTTTTGACCAAAATGAAAGAAATGTTTTTTTAAGGAAAAGAAAGCAAGAAATTGAACGTAAAATCAAATAATACACCCATTGAAAAGGTTTCCCCATAACATTCTAAGGTCTTCACCCTTTAATACAAAAGAATATAACAAGGTCTCCGAGGTCTTCACCCTTTAATGCAAAAGAATATAAAAATTCACCCTTCA
The DNA here is from genome assembly GCF_041138505.1 of Cibotium barometz. NCBI lineage: Eukaryota > Viridiplantae > Streptophyta > Polypodiopsida > Cyatheales > Cibotiaceae > Cibotium > Cibotium barometz. The sequence goes on along the minus strand of NC_141065.1, from coordinate 7,542,915 downwards.
ATGCAAAAGAAAATAACAAAAAATAAACGTTAAAAGCACTTCTTTTCTTCACATACACACCTCTATAACACCATGTTCAAAGTGCATTATAATTTGGCAATGTGCAAATGAGAATTCTAACTTCAGAGGATAGGAAAGACGAGATCTGTTTATGTCCCTCGGTTTGTATTCCCCTTCTCTAGATGTACGACTTGGGCCAGCAATGGTGAAAGGGGTCTCAATCTCTTCCTTGTAATAGAGGAAGAGATGTTGTGCTAGCATGAAACGATCTTTCATATTACATGTATCCATTGTGTGTGTATGCACCTATTGAGTCCTTGTCAAATTCTTCTTTGGAATCCTTGTTGGGTTCCTCATTGAAGTCCTCATTTTATGGCCTTGAGCACTTATGGAAGCTTCTCAGCGGGTTTCATAGGCACAGGTTTCACATGCATACGCTTGGGTCTATTCTCTCCCACCAAGGTGGTCAAGGGATTACCAAGTGTTGAATCTTAAATAATCCATTATTTTTTAGCAATTCCTTTTGTTTCTAAATCCATTCAAACATACCTCATTTCTTCCCATTCCACATATTTTACATAACAAATGGCCACCACCCTTCACCATCTACCTTTCACCACCAGAGCCATTATCCCCATTTTTCCCATTTTGTACAATGAAAGACTCACGGCTCATGATGAGTGAAGCCACTATTCATTCGTTTTGGTAGTGAATTGCAGGGTTGTTCACATATCAATAGAGTTATACTGCTCAATTGGGAATTGATACTCATAAGGTTCATAGCTCTTGTGTTCTTTTCTCTACTAGTAAGGTTACTAACTATTGTTGTACTAACTATCGTTGTACCGGTGTGGTTCTTGGAGGAATCGGTTAGGATGGTAATATTGAAAGTGGCAACAACATCTATGGTGGTCAATACATTCCTCTTGAGATAATCGATTCTAGTAGGTGGGCACTGGGATGTATAGCGAAGAATTTATGGTGGGTCCAGTAGGGCTATTGGTTGCTTTGGTGCTAGGAGCATAGGTCATCCCTGCTAGGTTCCTTGGTAGTACAAATACGAAAGTATCATGATTCCTTATAATGATAATAAAGTATCATGTTTCTTATATTTAAGCACAAAATTGTTACACCCTAGGCCTCAAGGCATTGGAGACTCCGTGCTTGTATAATTCTTGCAATAGATTGTACATCAAACCGTCTCTCTCTTTGGAAACAAGAAGGGTTTCCATGTTATAATATTGTGGTTGGTTGACCTTGCTAGTGTCAACCTAATCAGTTGATCAGGTTGTTGCCAACTCATCTATGCTAATGTCCTTGATTAGAGTGTAGTGATTGGTGGGCTCTTTTTGATATGGAGTTTGTCCCCTATCTCTTGGTTTGGGTAGCAGCTTCTCCATCCCAATCCTATAGATTTTCTAATAGGTTGATTGTCTCACGGCAAAGATGTAGTGCCTAGACATCTAGGGATGGTAATTGGAGGCCTCTTGCTCTTAAGACAAATTAATGAGAAATGTCAATAAGCAAGTCATCATCAAGTCTTTCTCTAGAACTACATCTCATATAGAGATATTTGGCTCAAATGGATTATCCTTCCTTCTGCTACTTGAGAGGAAGGAGAGAAATGGATTCTCTCCTATAGAGAGCTTGGCTTGAATGGATTCTCCTACCTTGTGCTTGATCTTATTGATTTGAGAAATAGGCTCCATTTGGTGAGAATCCACAACTATGAAGGTATGTCTCATTATCTCATAGGTGCTCTTTTCTAGTGGCTTTAGGGATCTAAACCACTAGCCTACTTTGCCTTCAAGACAAAGAGAAAATGCACAGATCCTCTTATCAACCTTGTGATATGCAAGCAAGTGTTGTTGACCTAATACACAGAGAATTATTAAACAAAACATGAGTAATCTATGGATTAGATTAAGGAAATTGTAGACTTGCATCATGGCAGTAGTGTAAGGACTCGCTAATCCTATCATACTACTCTAACCAATCAAAATCATAAGCATGGTAGTAACAAGGACTCGTTAATCCTATCATACGCATGGTAGTAACAAGGACTCGCTAATCCTATCATACCACCCATCATCACATGGAGTAGACAACAAGGGTGTAGGTCACCATCCTAGAATCTCATGTGGGAGAAACTCACCATGGAAGATTGCTCAAGGCAAGGAGATAACCATATGGTCATGTATTAAGGCAAGGAGATAACCATATGTTCATTTATCAAAGATATCAAAAAGGTGTACAAACTATCCCATAAGTGACTTATATAGTCACTTACTCCTAGGACCTTTCACACATGGGCTACCCATAAACCCGAGTCCTATGCCCCATAACATGTACTTATGCCCTCATCCTACACGTGAACATAATTTCCTACATTACAAACCATCCCCTCTTACAATGATTTCATCCTCGAAATCAAAGGGTGGATGTGCAAAACAAACCAAAACTGATCAACAACATGTTGAGTCATAGACCATAGTAAGTGCCAATAGTCCATGATCCTATATAATAAACTGAGTCGCCGCCAACATCAAATGGAAACCCTTAAATGTCGATGCACAAACAACATCGACATCAAAAGGTCCTCACGGCCTCTTGGATCGAATGGAAAACTCCATGGAACAACTCCCAAGCTGTAGAACATGATGCCGCCTAGATCGAAAAGATGATGTAGCCATGCATCCTCAATCATCACATAGTCTCTTGGATCAAATGGAAGTCGAAAGAACTAGTGGTCCACATGTACACATGCATAACCACATGCATAACCACGTGTACTGAAGGAAGCTTCATCCAATAATCTACCAAAATGATGATCCACATAACTGTCGTGGGATCAAATGGAAAATGTGAAGGGCCATCATCTATGATGAAGATAGTCATGTTCTCTCCATCAGAATTACACTCCAAATGGCACGAAGCACATCCAAAAATGAATGCCCCAACTGCATAAACCATCATCTCATGTCAGCATCCACAAAGTCCAAAGATACACACTTCATAGCTAACATCCGATGGGGATAGGTGTGATCATCCAAATACGAATGCTCTGTATACATATGGAAATCTTCACCATCAAGCATAGAGAAAACATCATCATAGTGGGTATCTCCATCATCACACCTATCATCACATACTCCACCATCAAGCATAAAGCATGCATCATCATAATCATCCCCTTCCTCATGATAGGTGGTAGTACAAGATAATCTGACAAACCCTCCACATGTATGACTCTCTCTATGTCATCCTCTATGCAATGAGCATAGCACCTGTCAATGTCCAATGTACAAGGAGAGTTGCCATACACACCACAGAAACAAGAAGCATATCCAATAGGTGTGTGTAAGGCATCACTGTAATGCACAACACTCTAATCAATACATGTCAAATCATCATGTGCATAACCATCACCACATGTGTAATCTGCCCACGTGTCCAAGGTACAATCCTTAAGACCATCATCAGCATTATCCTCATAAAAGCACTAGACTCCGATAAGGTATCCACACATGAAGCGGTCTCATAGAGCTCACAATCATAAACTTTTCACTCTGAGCTCGAAAAAGCATCATAAATTGGATTCACAAATGTATTCCATGGACCATCCTTCAAAGTGTCCATAGGTGAATCCCTAGTATGGCTGTCCACACCAATCAATGCATGTGTAAAATCTACCACGGGCAGATCAAAAGCAAACTTTTCCACACTATGAGTATCACATATGTCCACATCATAAGCATCACACAAAGTAGATGCACAACTATCCAATCTTTTGTGAACATTGGCATCCATCTCTTTCGCAAAGTCATCATACCCATGGATACATGCATCAATAGAAAGTGTAGTGTCCAAAGAAAAATTATCCATCTCACATATGGACTCCATCATCTCATGCACATCAATATCTCTTGAGGATGACTCCATATCATCCCAAAGAAAGATAAGTCACCACAAGAAACTTAGTGCCAATCCGCATGTGTATACTATCCATAACTATCATCAATACATCACCAAGCCAAGTGTGAAGAGTCTTTGAAGAAGGTGAAAGAGGCTCATTCACACAATCATCAACAAGATGTAAATTTCCAGCCATCACAAAGCTCATCATTGGCTCACAATGGGCCGCTACATCAACACATATGGATTTTTCCATCATAGGAAAAAGACATATGCATGTGTTGGAACACAATCGGTACAGATAATGTCCAAAACTTCTTGCACTTGAGTGTATGGTTTCACGATCACTTGCTTTTCAAAAATTTTAGCAAGTGTGTTGACCCTAAGGATATCCTCAATGAACTCACAAAGACCCACATAATCATAGTCCATGCAATGACCAAAAGGTTGAGCGAGCAGGTAAACTCTTTTATCCCTTTTGATATTCAAATCTTTCAACATGAGTTGAAGCATTCCATCCCAACTCAAGCATGAAGTATAGCCAAGAATGGGTACTACCAACTCACTCATTTCCATCTTCCTTAGCTCAACAAACTTTCCCTTGTGATTGACCCTTTGGGTATACATGTGGACAAGCCCCATCAACACCATGATCTCATCAAGACCAATGTCCTCATCAATTTGCATAATACTTTGAGATACTTGCATGAAATCTTTGTCTAATCTTTTCACAAAACCCTCTATACTTTCCTTATCTTTGATGTTGGGAATGAAGTATGAAAGGTATCAATATCTCTCCATATAGCTAGATAGAGAGTCCTCATGTGATAATACCATGCATCGATCTCTAAATGACTTTTGCTCTTGGGTGGTCATGAAGTATTGCACAACATCATATGCCAAAATCTTCCAATCCCAATTAGAGTTGTGCATTTCCTTCAATCATGCTTTCTTTAGTGTAACGGTACCGCTAGAACTGGGGGTGGGAGGGTGAACGAAGGGAAGTTAAACTGGATCTTCGGGTTATGTTGCTATTCACTCACAGAACAGGTCCCAATGGTGGATGGAGAGATATGTGTTGGATGTGAAAGTAGATGTTCTGGATATAGAATCATAGACAAAACACAAACACAAGCTCAAAGAGCGACAGAGACAATAGTGATAGCTGGAATGTACTCAATCAGATAATGAGCATGTGGCGTAAAATGTACTAGTAGCCCTTAGAGGGCTGACATGGCTACTAACACACTAAGGGTGTGTTCTCATGGGGAATATAATAGGGTAAAAAGTGCCCATCAACTCTGTTCACAACAACTGAACTTCTTGAAGTGCATGGCATGAACAGATATAAGGTGTAGTAGACTACCCTAGTAGAGGTAATAAGTTCAGAGCTTGTCGAAAAGCTTCAAACTTCTCCCTGGTAAGGGGCTTGGTAAATCCATCTGCCACATTGGCCTGTGGTGTCGGCATGTAGGTCAAGGCTATCTCTCTAGCATGGAGCCGTTCCCTGACATAGTGATAATGCACCTCAATGTTCTTCATTCGTGTGCATGGAATACTAGATTCCATGTAACTGCTAATGTACTCTGACTACCAGTGTAAAGGGTGGTAACAGACTACTGTCCGATACAAAGATCAGCACACAAAAGATGGTGGAGCCAGACACACTTCACAAAGTAGCTGTGAATGCTGCCCGGACACACTCCAAAAAAGACGGTGGAGCCAGACACACTCCACAAAGTATCTTCACAACTGGATGTGGCTACTAGAGAGCGATTGCTTCTTGCTGAGCCATGAGATGCATAAGTTGCCAAAGAAGGAAAAAATCACTAGTTGCTGGCACTTTTGTGTCAGAACATCGTGCCCAGTCCACTTTCAGTGTAGGCAAACAAGCATAAAGAAGAGTCACTGGGGTAAAACAATGCATAGTTCTAAGTGCCTTGAAGATAGCAAAAGACATGCTTCACTGCTTGCTAATGCCAAGTGTCGAGACAATGCATAAACTTGTTCAATTGTTCCATTTCATATTGAACATCTAGACGGGTATCGCACAGATATACAGGGAATCCGACAACTTGCTGATAGGTGGCTACATCAAAGGGCTCAAAAGAGTCCTCATTTGACAGTTAAAGATCAGGTTCCATAGGAGTAGAAATAGGTTTGCAATTTGTCACTTGAAAGCTTTCCAAGAACTATTGAATGTATTTGCGTTGAGATAACATTATTCTCATTTCAGTCGGAACAAACTGGATACTCAAATAATAATGCAAAAGATCCATGTCAGAAATGTTAAATGTATTCTATAGGTCAGCGAAGCTGCAATGTGCCCCTTGTTAGGGCCTATTCACAAACAAGATTAAGGATAAGGAGATGATCCATGTCTTTGTAGACATAAAGAGTGCTTTTAGTGGGGCTATTCTGAAACAGACAAGAGAGCAAATAAGCATGTATCTTATGATACCCAAGAACGAGGAGCTTGTTTAAGGATATATAGTGCTTTGTGTAATCTACATACTTGATTTTTGGCACCCTACTTAAAAAAGCCAAGAGGTTGTGTGACATAAACCTCTTCCTATAGATCACCATTCAAAATGCAGTTTTGAAATCTAGATGCACTATGCACAGCCAATGCAACTAGAGTCCCAATAGTCATTCATCATACGTGATGTAGGTGCAAAAGTCTCATCATAGTCAATGCCTTCCCTTTTGGCATAGCCCTTGGTGACTAATCGAGCTTTATACTGATCAAGAGAGACGTCAAGCTTTCGTTTTCAGCTTAAACACCCACTTGGTGCCTAAGCACACTTGCTAGTAGGCAGATCACATAACTCCCATGTATCATTTCTGGCAATGGAATCAAATTTTGAATGCATGGTTGAAACCCAATTGTCATCCTCCAAGGCATCAAAGTGAGAAATTGGTTCCTCATTCAGTGCAGCAGGTGATAAGGGCTGCGTCTACAAAATGAGATGCATGTCTAGAGGTAGCTTGTGTCCTAGATGGCAAAGGTTTAGGAAGCTTGTTGTCACAAAAGTAGCTCGGAGCCAGTGTGGAATCCATTGAGAATCATGAATAACTACATTATCAATTAATGCATCACCTAAGGCATCTAGATTAGAGGGTTGCCGATCACCTAAGGCATCTAGATTAGAGGGTTGCCGATCACCTAAGGCATCTAGACTAGAGGGTTGCCGATCACCTAAGGCATCTAGATTAGAGGGTTGCCGATCCGGAGCGATAGGAATATTTTTAAACTATTGAATTTGCTGATGGGCTACAAGTGGCTAAGTCAGAGCCAAGGCGGGCTAAGAGGAGTTAACACCAGTACCAAACAAAGGCAACAATGTATCAAATACATTCGTAGCATCAATGGATGGCTGTAAGCTGACAGGAAAGCATGGGTTGAGATGCATATTCATCAAAGACAACAGATTTGGATACAATCAGCTTTTGATTGGATGGAACATACAACCGATATCCTTTGCTCTCACTACTATACCCCACAAAGATACATTGCAAAGCCTTTGCTTCAAGCTTATGTCTGTGATGTGCTGTTAAATGCACATAAGCTAGACAACTGAATAACACATATGAGTAATGAGTGGAATTCTGCCATTCCAAGCTTCATAAGGTGTCAGATTTTAGGGCTTTAATTGGGCAACGGTTTAGAACATAATTGGCATACATGACTGCTTCAAGCCAAAATCTAAAAGGCAGATCCTCGCTTTTGAGCATACACCTGGCCATTTCCATGACTATCCAATTCCGACATTCAGCTACACCATTTTGTTGTGGTGTATAAGGAGTAGTACACTAATGAGGAATGCCATGGGAACAACATGAAAGTAGTAAATTCATTTGACAAATATTCTCCCCTTTCTTAGTACGTAAGCATTTTCAACAAGAGATAGAAACTGATGAAAAGATGAGAAGGCATATGACTTGACTTTCAAACCACACACCCAATAAAAGCATGTGTAGTCATCAATGAAAGTCATGAAATGAGCACTATATGGTCAGCACCCTCTAGGATCCTTCGCAGGTCACCTAGCGCTTCACTCATAGGCCGCTTCCTTGGTCCCTCATCCACCATACCGAAAGCACCGTACCGAAAGCTCACCATTTAAATTGAACCGAGGCTGGTCAAGACCTCGGCCGACTTTGCTACACGAGACGTCCTCCGTTCTCTCCATCAGCTGTTGTAACTTTATCAGTTAGGTCTCCCCACGACCTCATTCACAAGACGATCAAAATGCTTCCCTTGCATTCTGGACATAAAACAATCATTTAAAAACAGGTCATAAATAGAGTTTCTATAATGAACTCTCGTCTTTCCACATTGTTCCACATCAATCCACATTATTTAATTCCACATCCATTTCATATGTACTCCTATTCTCATCCAATCATATCATTTTCATCTCATCACATCTTTCCTCAATTTATCCTCATCAGATCTCATCCACTCGCATCTACCCATATCCACATCTCATCACATCATAATCGTTCACATCACACATCACATCTATCTTCATTTACATCACATCACAATCATTCATATCCATCACATTCATTCGTTCATATCCACCACATACATTCTCATAACCATCCCATCGCATACATTCTATCCACATTATAGCACATCACTTCTATCCACATCATATCTCATTCATACACATCTCATCTCATTCATCCACATCCATCCAATCGTTCACATGTAGTACGACTTCTCACATCTATCCATACATTCATATCTATCACTTCACATCCACATATATTCATGTCACATCACATTCTTTCACATACACATCACATCACATTCTTTCACATACACATCTATATCCATTCTTTCACATACATCCACATCCATTCTTTCACATACTCATTCACATCCATTCTTCTTCACATACACATTCACATCCATTCTTCTTCACACACATTCACATCCATTTTCATCATGTACATTCACATCACATTCTTTCACATACACATTCACATCCATTATTTCACATACATCCACTCACATCCCATATCATTCATTTACATCCTGATTCACATGACATGACATCTCATCCATTCATTCACATCTATCTGATTCACATCACATCTATTCACCTCACATCTCATCACCTCTATTCACATCACATCCATCCATCCATTCATTCACATCCATCTGATTCACATCACATCTTTTCACCTCACATCTCATCACCTGTATATATTAACATCACATCTATCCATCCATTCATTCACATCCATTTGATTCACATCACATCTCACCACATCTATTCACCTCACATCTCATCACCTCTATTCACATCACATCCATCCATCCATTCATTCACATCCATCTGATTCACATCACATCTATTCACCTCATATCTCATCACCTCTATTCACATCACATCCATCCATCCATTCATTCACATCTACCTGATTCACATCACATCTCATCACCTCTATTCACATCACATCCATCCATCCATTCATTCACATCTACCTGATTCACATCACATCTCATCACCTCTATTCACATCACATCCATCCATCCATTCATTCACATCTACTTGATTCACATCACATCTATTCACCTCTATTCACATCACATCCATCAATCCATTCATTCACATCTATCTGATTCATATCACATCTATTCACCTCACATCTCATCACCTCTATTCACCTCACATCCATCCATCCATTCATTCACATCTACCTGCTGATTCACATCACATCTATTCACCTCACATCTCATCACCTCTATTCACATCACATCCATCCATCCATTCATTCACATCTATCTGATTCACATCACATCTATTCACCTCACATCTCATCACCTCTATTCACATCACATCCATCCATCCATTCACACCTATCTGATTCTCATCACATCTCATTACATCTATTCATAGAATTTAAACATAGAATTTAAGAGAATTCTAATTTTAATATAAAGATTCTTTACGCATCTATTTATGCATAAAAATCAACTTCAGTGTGGGAATAACACTTTTGAAATAAAAATAAATCCTTTATGCATCTTTCTATGCATAAAATAATTTTTAATGAGAATAACACTTTTAAAATAAAAATAAATCCTTTATGCATTTTTCTATGCATAAAATCAATTTTAATGAGAATAACACTTTTGAAATAAAAATAAATCCTTTATGCATCTTTCTATGCATAAAATCAATTTTAATAATTAATATCAGTGATATCCATGCATATTCATAGGTGAATATGTACATGGAGTAAATTAGAATATTTCTTTTAGAATGCACAAACGGTGGGAATTACTCTTTTGGAATAACATAAAAATAAGCTTTCTTTTCCACAAAATTCTAGAAAATTTTGCCATAATCTCCTTTGTATGGCTGACAATTTCTCATTTTTATCATTCTATTTTCAACTTAAATTAACCCCAATTATATGTAAAGGACTCTAATCTACACAATTTTTAATTTCCAAAAGAGTAAACAATAAGAAAAGTTTAATTAATCTTTTTGTTAATCATTCTATGATAAAGAAGGACTGAATTGTAAAGAAGAGAAGGGGGTGGCCTTTTCATCAAGGCATAGCATTAGAATTTACTTCAATCACTATAAAACAAGAAAATCAAGAAAAACCATAGATTTAAATTTAAAAAGTAAGAAAATTTAGCTTACATGGAGTTGTAAGCTTTCCTTTGGCTTGAGGGATTGAGGGTTCTACTCTTGTTTGAAGTAAGAGTGGCCACCAATTACTTTGGAGAGGATTAAGCTAAAAACAATTGAATTATCAAGAAAATTCAATGTAAATGGCTCTGGGTAGGAGTAGAGTAATAGTGCATAAACACCATTAAGCTTTTACAAAGAGAGAGGCTTCTATTTATAGGAAAAAGTGAGTCTCTAACCAAGCAAACTGATTCTAGAATTTTCTAGATCAATTTGGTCAATTTTTTGACCATTTTTAGGCCAATTTAGCTTACTTTTTGGATCTAGTTGAAACAGGAGAGAGGAGAGATGAAAATATCTCATTATTTTTTAGTTTAAAACTCCTCCACACATGTGAAATAGGAACCTCCTTCATGAGGGGAGATCCCCACACTGAGGTGTCAAAAATGCATCATTTCCTCTAAATATCTCTTAATTTTTAACTAATAAACCTTGTACTCAGTCAACTCTTCATCTCATGGGAGCATTTACTCATTTTTGGGGGGTTTTTCTTTTATTCTTCAATTCATCTCCTCCCTACATTTGGATTAATCTTATTGGTCCATAGGAACCTTAATTGGACCATAATCTAAATTTTTTTGAAAATTTGGACCCTTAAGCTAAGGTCCTTTTTACCTGTTTTCAATTAATTTCAATTACACATTGGAAAGTTCTTTTTGAATTCCTGTTTCAAGGGAAACAATTTGAGACACTAGGAGGATTTTTATATCAAAAAATATCTCAATTTTGAATTATCTCCCTCTAGACATTTTCTCTCTCCAGGCCAAAATAGAGTAAAACAGGATCTTTCTTTTATTTTAGAGAGGGGAATAATTATAAGATCAGAAGGGAAGGTTCTTACACCTGCACACCTCAAAAGTTGGAGGGAGGAATGTTACATCCTACCCTACTTAAAAAACGCAAGATGTCCTCATCTCGCAAAATTAGAGGACAACTCTTTCCCTTAAGATCCAACTGATTCTAGGGTTCCTTATAGTCTAGTGAACCCAACAGAATCTTGGGAAAAGATCCCTTATATAGAACTCATTATCAGATAATTTACTCATATCATATCATTCAATTCCTTATCACAATAATGGTCCTTTAGATCGAAATTTCCATCTGAACAGTCCATGGGAATTTCAATTATACAGATTTTTAATGTCATCCCTTAACTTGATCTATTGGGTCAAGTGTTAACAGTAGCAATTTGTCAGCACAATCCACTAATCTCATAGTGGTTTGCTGAAGTCATTATCGTCATTCCAGTTACGAATATCATCACAGGACTCATCCCATTCATCCTCATTGTGGTTTTGCTCAGCTTATCGCTTTTCAACCAAAATTCAGGAATAATCATTTTTCGATCAGAATCCAAATCAACTCATCAGTTCTTAACCAAAATTTAAAAATCATATCAACCACATTCGAATTCATCATCTGGATAGCATTTTTGCTTCTAAGTTCAAGATCTTAGATTTACTTGTATATACTACCAGTAAAGAGGTGTAGTTATATCCTTGGTATATACGGGTAGTCACGGTCCTTTGAACTATAAGGTAAATAGCATCATGTGTCTAGGCCTCAAGCAAGTCAGGGATTCCATGCAATTGTGATACTTCCATCTGAAGACCCAATTACTAATTTATGAATTTCAGTCTGAATATCAATTTGTATGAATTTCATCACACATTTCCAACTTTTTATTGTTACTTCATAAATTTTTGACATTTTTGGCTTCTTAGTTGATCCACTTTAGCCAAATTTGCTCTGATACCAGCTGAAAGATCCCTGTTCCCTCCACGCAACGAATTAAGGAGTACTAGCAGCAGAATTAGCACTTCTTGTGCAGGACAGGGTCCCTCACTTGGGGCCTCGCCCACCCACGGAAATCCTGACAAGAGACTAATTCCTCTGTTCTTCCAAAACCGAACCTGGAAAAACTTCCCTCACCCGCAAAGCACAGGCGATTTCTCCAGGATATTTTACTCTAATGTAGTCAAAAGCCTTAACTAACTGAACTGATCTGACCAAACCCGTAAGTCCCATAGTTAGATCAAGGGAAAGATTGCACTTGGACAATAGAGACCAATGCTTTTTTCCTCATTGAGAGGCACATCCGTTGATTACCACATATATTCATGTCACATCACATCTCTTTACATCACATCACATTCTTTCACATACACATCTATATCCATTCTTTCACATACATCCACATCCATTCTGTCACATACTCATTCACATCCATTCTTCACATACACATTCACATCCATTTTCATCACATACATTCACATCCATTCTTTCACATACTCATTCACATCCATTCTTCATATATACCTTCACATCCATTCTTTTACATACATCCACTCTTTTACATACATCCACTCACATCCCATATCATTCATTTACATCCTGATTCACATGACATCACATCTCATCCATTCATTCACATTTATCTGATTCACATCACATCTATTCACCTCACATCTCATCACCTCTATTCACATCACATCCATCCATCCATTCATTCACATCCATTTGATTCACATCACATCCATCCATCCATTCACATCCATCTGATTCACATCACATCTATCCATTCATTCACATCTATTTACCTTACATCTCATGACCTCTATTCACATCACATCCATCCATCCATTCATTCACATCCAACTGATTCACATCACATCTCATCACATCTATTCACCTCACATCTCATCACCTCTATTCGCATCACATCCATCGATCCATTCATTCACATCCATCTAATTCACATCACATCTATTCACCTCACATCTCATCACCTCTATTCACATCACATCCATCCATCCATTCATTCACATCTACCTGATTCACATCACATCCATCCATCCATTCCTTCACATCTACCTGATTCACATCACATCTATTCACCTCACATCTCATCACCTCTATTCACATCACATCCATCCATCCATCCATCCATTCATTCACATCTACCTGATTCACATCATATCTAATCACCTCACATCTCATCACCTCTATTCACATTCACATCTACTTGATTCACATCACATCTATTCACCTCACATCTCATCATCTCTATTCACATCACATCCAATCATCGATTCATTCACATTGTAAGATTCCTCCCTCCGGCTTTTGAGGTGTGGGGGTGTAAGAACGTCCCCTTCTGATCTTATAATTATTCCCCTCTCTGAAATAAAAGAAAGATCCTATTTTACCCTCTTTTGGCCTAGAGAGAGAAAATGTCTAGAGGGAGGTAATTCAAATTTGAGATATTTTTGGATATAAAAATCCTCCTAGTGTCTAAAATGGTTTCCCCTGAAATAGAAATTCAAAAAGAACTTTCCAATGTGCAATTGGAATTAATTGAAAATAGGTAAAAAGGACCATAGCAGCCTAAGGGTCCAGATTTTTAGAAATTTTTGGATTATGGTCCAATTAAGGTTCCTATAGACCAATAAGATTAATCCAAATATAAGGAGAAGATAAATTGAAGAATAAAAGAAAATCTCCCAAAAATGAGTAAATGCTCACATAAGATGAAGAGTTGACTAAGGACAAGGTTTATTAGTTAAAAAAGAAGAGATGTTTAGAGGAAATGATGCATTTTTGACATCTCAGTGTGGGAATCTCCCCTCATGAAGGAGGCACCTATTTCACATGTGTGGAGGAGTTCTAAACTCATAAATAATGAGATATTTTTATCTCTCCTCTCTCTTGTTTCAACTAGATCCAAAAAGTAAGCTAAACTGACCCAAAAATGGTCAAAAATTGACCAAACTGATCTGGAAAATTCTAGAATCAATTTACTTGGTTAGAGGCTCATTTTTTCCTATAAATAGAAGCCTCCCTCTTTGTAAAAGGTTAATAGTGTTTATGCACTGTTACTCTACTCCTACCCAGAGAGCTAATCCTCTTGATAATTCAATTGTTTTTGGCTTAATCCTCTCCAAAGTATTCGGTGGCCACTCTTGATCCAAACAAGAGTAGAACCCTCAATTCCTCAAGCCAAAGGAAAGCTTACAAACTCTATGTAAGCTAAATTCTTCTTACTTTTAAATTTTAAATTTATGGTTTACTTAATCTTCTTGTTTCTTTATAGTTGACTATATTAAATTCTGATGGTATGCCTTGATGAAAAGGCCATCCCCTTCTTTTCTTTGATGATAGGCTGGACTGATGGATCCCTGAAATTGAGACTCAATTCTGTTATGGTACAATAGATAAAGTAAATCCTGGATAAAAATTATTCTATGAAAAATAATCAACGGCTGTGCCTCTCAATGAGGAAAAAAGCGTTAGTCTCTATGATCCAAGTGTAATCTTTTCCTTGATCTAACTATGTGACTTACAGGTTCGATCAAATCAGTTCAGTTAGTTAAAGGCTCTTGACTACGTTAGAGTAAAAATATCCTGGAGGAATCGCCTGTGCTTTCTGGGCAAGGGAAGTTTTTCCGAGTTCGGTTTTGGAAGAACTGAGGGATTAGTCTCTTGTCCGGATATCCGTGGGCGAGGCCCCGAGTGAGGGACCCTGCCCCACGCAAGAAGTGCTACTTTCGCTGCTAGCACTCTTGAATTTGTTGCACAGTGGGGACAGGATCTCCAAGCTGGTATTAAAGCAAAATTGGCTAATGTGGATCAACCGAGAAGCCAAAAATGTGAAAAATTTATGAAGAAGCAATAAAAGGTTATAATTGTGTGATGAAATTCATACAAATTGATATTCAGACTGAAATTCATAAATTAGTAATTGAGTCTTCAGATGAAAGTACCGCAATTGCATGGAATCCCTGACTTGCTTGAGACCTAAACATGATGGTATTTACCTTATAGTTCCAAGGACCGTGTGACTACCCATATATACCGAGGGTATAACTGTAGCTCTTTACTGGCACTATATATGAGTAAATCTAAGACTTGAAATTATAAGCATAAATGCTATCCAGATGATGAATTCGAATGTGGTTGATATGATTTTTAAATTCTGGTTGAGAATTGATGAGTTGATTTGGATTCTGATTAAAAAATGATGATTCTTGAATTTTGGTTGAAATATAATAAGCTGAGCAAAACCACAATGAGGATGAATGGGACGAGTCCCTGTGATGATGTTTGTAATTGGAATGATGATAATTGACTTCAGCAAATCACTATGAGATTAGTGGATTGTGCTGACAGATTACTACTATATTAACACGACCCAGTGGATCAAGTTAAGGGATGACAAATTAAAAATATGTATAATTGAAAATATCCTGGAGGAATCGTCCCTGCTTTTCGGGCGAGGGAAGTTTTTTCGAGTTTGGTTTTGGAAGAACCGAGGGATTAGTCTCTTGTCTGGATATCCACAAGGCCCCGAGTGAGGGACCCTGCCCTGCGCAAGAAGTGCTACTTCCGCTGCTAGCACTCCTGAATTCGTTGCGCAGTGGAGACATGGATCTCACAGCTAGTATCAGAGCGGGGTAGGATGTAAGATTCCTCCCTCCGACTTTTGAGGTGTGCAGGTGTAAGAACCTCCCCTTCAGATCTTATAATTATTCCCCTCTCTGAAATAAAAGAAAGATCCCATTTTACCTTGTTTTGGCCTAGAGAGAGAAAATGTCTAGAGGGAGGTAATTCAAAATTGAGATATTTTTGGATATAAAAATCCTCCTAGTGTCTAAAATGGTTTTCCCTGAAACAAAAATTCAAAAAGAACTTTCCAATGTGCAATTGGAATTAATTGAAAATAGGTAAAAGGACCTTAGCGCCTAAGGGTCTAGATTTTTAGAAATTTTTGGATTATGGTCCAATTAAGGTTCCTATGGACCAATAAGATTAATCCAAATGTAGGGAGGAGATAAATTGAAGAATAAAAGAAAATCCCCTAAAAATGAGTAAATGCTCACATAAGATGAAGAGTTGACTAAGGACAAGGTTTATTAGTTAAAAAAGAAAAGATATTTAGAGGAAATGATGCATTTTTGACACCTCAATATGGGGATCTCCCCTCATGAAGGAGGCACCTATTTCACATGTGTGGAGGAGTTCTAAACTCATAAATAATGAGATATTTTCATCTCTCCTCTCTCCTGTTTCAACTAGATCTAAAAAGTAAGCTAAATTGACCCAAAAATGGTCAAAAATTGACCAAACTGATCTGGAAAATTCTAGAATCAGTTTGCTTGGTTAGAGGCTCATTTTTTCCTATAAATAGAAGCCTCTCCCTTTGTAAAAAGTTAATAGTGTTTATGCACTGTTACTCTACTCCTACCGAGAGCCAATTACATTGAATTTTCTTGATAATTCAATTGCTTTTGGCTTAATCCTCTCCAAAGTAATTGGTGGCCACTCTTGATCCAAACAAGAGTAGAACCCTCAATCCCTCAAGCCAAAGGAAAGCTTACAAACTCTATGTAAGCTAAATTCTTCTTACTTTTAAATTTTAAATCTATGGTTTTCTTAATCTTCTTGTTTCTTTATAGTTGATTAAATTAAATTCTGATGCTATGCCTTGATGAAAAGGCCATCCCCTTCTCTTCCTTACAATTTCAACCTTTCTTTATCCTAGAATGATTAACAAATAGATTGATTAAACTTTTCTTATTGTTTACTCTCTTGAAATTGAAAATTGTGTAGATTAGAGTCCTTTATATCTTATTGGGGTTAATTTAAATAGAAAATAGAATGTTAAAAATTGAGAAATGGTCAGCCATACAAAGGAGGTTATGGCAGAATTTTTTTAAATTTTGTGGAAAAGAAAGTTTATTTTTATGTTATTCTAAAAGAGTAATTCCCACCGTTTGTGCATTCTAAAAGAAATATTCTAATTTACTCCATGTACATATTCACCTATGAATATACATGGATATCACTGATATTAATTATAAAAATTAATTTCTATGCATAGAAAGATGCATAATGAAAATTTTTATTATAAAAGTGTTGTTTTAATTGAATTTAATTTCTATGTATAGAAAGATGCATAATGTAAATTTTTATTTATAAAAGTGTTGTTTTCATTAAATTTAATTTCTATGCATAGAAAGAAGCATAATGAAAATTTTTATTATAAAAGTGTTGTTTTCATTGAATTTAATTTCTATGCAGAGAAAGATGCATAATGGAAATTTTTATTATAAAGGTGTTGTTTTCATTAAAATTGATTGTATGCATAGAAAGATGCATAAAAGATTTATTTTTCTTTCAAAAGTGTTATTCTTGGAATAACAAAAAAATAAACTTTCTTTTCCACAAAATTCTAGAAAACTTTGCTATAACCTCCTTTGTATGGCTGACCATTTCTCATTTTTACATTCTATTTTCAACTTAAATTAATCCCAATTAGATGTAAAGGATTCTATTTTTAACTTAAATTAACCCCAATTAGATGTAAAGGACTCTAATCTACATAATTTTTAATTTCCAAGAGAGTAAACAATAAGGAAAGTTTAATTAATCTTTTTGTTAATCATTCTAGGATAAATAAGGGCTGAATTGTAAAGAAGAGAAGGGGGTGGTCTATCAAGGCATAGCATTAGAATTAGAATTTACTTCAATCACTATAAAATAAGAAAATCAAGAAAAACCATAGAATTAAATTTAAAAAGTAAGAAAATTTAGCTTACATGGAGTTGTAAGCTTTCCTTTGGCTTGAGGGATTGAGGGTTCTACTCTTGTTTGAAGCAAGAGTGGCCACCAATTACTTTGGAGAGGATTAAGCCAAAAACAATTGAATTATTAAGAAAATTCAATGTAAATGGCTCTGGGTAGGAGTAGAGTAACAGTGCATAAACATTATTAAGCTTTTACAAAGAGGGAGGCTTCTATTTATAGGAAAAAGTGAGCCTCTAACCAAGCAAACTGATCAGTTTGGTCAATTTTTGACCATTTTTAGGTCAATTTAGCTTACTTTTTGGATCTAGTTGAAATAGGAGAGAGGAGAGATGAAAATATCTCATTATTTTTTAGTTTAAAACTCCTCCACACATGTGAAATAGGTGCCTCCTTCATGAGGGGAGATCCCCACACCGAGGTGTCAAAAATGCATCATTTCCTCTAAATATCTCTTAATTTTTAACTAATAAACCTTGTACTCAGTCAACTCTTCATCTTATGTGAGTATTTACTCATTTTTGGGGGGTTTTTCTTTTATTCTTCAATTCATCTCCTCCCTACATTTGGATTAATCTTATTGGCCCATAGGAACCTTAATTGGACCATAATCCAAAAATTTTTGAAAATCTGGACCCTTAGGCTAAGGTCCTTTTTACCTATTTTCAATTAATTCCAATTGCACATTGGAAAGTTCTTTTTGAATTCCTATTTCAGGGGAAACCATTTTATACACTAGAAGGATTTTTATATCCAAAAATATCTCAATTTTGAATTACCTTCCTCTAGACATTTTCTCTCTCCAGGCCAAAATATAGTAAAACAGGATCTGTCTTTTATTTCAGAGAGGGGAATAATTATAAGATCAGAAGGGGAGGTTCTTACACCTGCACACCTCAAAAACTGGAGGGAGGAATCTTACATGTAATCTAACCCTACTGAAAGTAAACACAGCTAGAAAAGTAAACCTGGCCAACTACTGAATTCAAGATGCGAAGTGAATGAAGATAAAAAATTGTAGACAAAAAAATAGACTTCTAAATGTAGAGTAAAGTGCTAACTGCTGAAAGCTAAGAGCTATGTGCTAAAAGCAAAGAGCGAAGCGCTGAATGCTGAAGACTGAAATCCAAACAGTGAATGCAAAAAATGAAGGACTGAGATACAGATAAAGCAGTACTGTGTGACTAATGCAATTAAATGAGCTGACAAAGTAAAATAAACCGATGCAAAAGTCAAGTGCCCAAGAAGACTGTTGAGAAGCGGACAGTTCAAAGCTGGCTAACACAAAAGTCCAATGTCAAAAGAAAGCTAAATGTTTGAAGTGCAGCATCAAGAGTAGTATCATTGAAAGCCTATGTTAAAAGCTGAGAGAAGAGCTAGTGAGGGGGTAAGCCTTAAATATATGGCAGTATTAACAATAATAGCACCAATGTAGAATAGGATGCAAAACCCTAATCTGATTAAAAGTGTGTAGAGCAAGATCTTCCAGAATGTGCAATGGCCACCAATAAGATGAAGATCAGTAGGAGTGTCAATAGAATGAGAGCACTGAAACTCTTGCTCTAAAACTTGCACCGGGACAATGTTTGGTGGCGAAGAGCTATTAAGAAGCCAAACTCTAAACCCTAGGCACTGTCTTCAAGACAACACTGCTCTAATACCAATGTTGGATGTGAAAGTAGATGCTCTGGACAGCCTCATAGACAAAACACACACACAAGCTCAAAGAGTGACAAAGACAATAGCATGATAGTTGGAATGTACTCAATGAGATAATGAGCGTGTGGAGTACAACGTGTACTAGTAGCCCTTAGAGGGCTGGTGTGGCTACTAACACACTTAGGTTGTGTTCTTACAGGGAAAAAATCCATGCCAGCATAGGGTAAAAAGTTCCTGTGAGATCAGCTCTATTCACACCTAAACTTCCTAGAGGCAGAAGGCTAACAATACATGGGATTCATGTGGAGGTGGCATGGGGATTTGTAGTACTCTACCTAGATATGAGGCTTTAGGAGGAAGGGGCATCACCCAACAAGTTGTTTGCCTGTAATATCAAATGTGATGGGCCGAGCTTCTGGTACATGTACCCTCCATGCTGGCCTCATGAGGATTGGAGAATAGCACCAATTCAATGATAGAGGGTCCTAAACCCTTCCATTCTAGTGGAAAAAAGTGGAGAATGACAATCTCTTTCAAAACCAAGTTAAGGATGGGAGAACAACATCCTACAGTCTCCCCTATGTGACAGTGGACAGACTAGTCTATACATTTTAAATTTGTATGTTTTATATAATGTTATCCAACCCTTAACAATAAGGTCATCCAATGAGGAGAACAGTACCATGACCATTTATTAAACTATTTGAATGTGACAATTGTAGAACAAAACTTCTTAGATCTAATATTTTGATGGTTTTTATGAACACCACAAAGACTCTTGAGATGATGACGGCTCATGCTACCAAAAATTGCATTTCATAGTGGGTGTACCTAAACCATCAACAATAAGGTCATTTAATGAGGAGAACGGCACCATGACCATTTATTAAACTATTTGACTGTGATAATTGTAGAACAACACTTCTTAGATCTAATATTTTGATGGTGTTTATGAACACCACAAAGACTCTTGAGATGATGACCGCTCATGCTACCAAAATTTGCATTTCATAGTGGATGTACCTAAACCGATTTTCTAATAAGGAATGTACATAGGTTCAAGAACAGTTGCAAGAAACCATTTTGTATTTTCTAAGTTCTTTACCAAAATTGAGGAAGAATGGCACCATTGCCATTCTCCCTTAATTCAAAAAATAGTTGTAAAAAAACATTTTGTTTTTTTAATTCCCTTGATAATTGCCAATGGTGTCATTTTGGGACTATAAATCTCAATGTGACAAGTATAATATCTTCATTCCCCATGGGAGGAGTACGGTAATATGTGTGCAAGTAGCTTTCTTACTTAATATTGAAAATTTTTTATTAGGTTTTAGATGACAAATTAACTAATTTACATGCTTTAATGTTCAAACATGTTATTTATGACATAAAATCTATGTTTTAAGGAAAATTGATCATAAAATCCCTAAACACTGCCATTCTGGGAATTGGGATTTTCCCGAATTACCTAATACGGGCTTTAAACCAATTTTGAGCACATTACATGCTCTAATCAAGTCATTAATCATATATTTGGATAATTCTAAGATTAGCCATTCTCAGCTTTTCCTTGATGCATGGGGAGCCCTAGGATTGCACATATTCCTTGATGATGCTTATTAACTCATGAATACAATGGTATTAATCACATACATACTATCAATGGCTTGATTCTTGCAAGAGTTGCCTTTCATTTAATTCCATGGCTCAAGAATTGGGGATTTTCATCAAGAGTCCCTAATTCCATACCATTGCTATTGTTGCAAGCTAATTGCATTGATTTGTTGCCATTGAGCATTTTAATTGATATAATTTGTAACGTCAAGCTATCATATGAGCCATTGAGCCAACCCTAGAGCAACAATATGGGGGTTCTTGCTTCATTGTGCCATTTGGATGCAAATTATGATATTCATGTGGCCATCCTTATGCCATTTGAATAGCATATGTTGGAATTATATGCTCCAATCATATTCATGAATGCCACAACCACATGTTGGATGTGTTTGTTTGATTGATGGCCATTATTCTACATGATGGAAACATGAATCAATGCTTTGGAATAGCATATGATATACTTATGTGAATGCTCAATATGCATATACATGGAAGTATTGAATGCCCGTGCTTTAAACATACCTATTTAAGGGCCATACATGTGTTTTGATTAATATCTTTGGAGATTTATGGTGTTGTGGAAGAGCATGGAAAATTATGAGATTGGTGTTGTGGAAGAGCATGGGAAATTATGAGATTGATATTATGATGTTGGCATGAGTACATGCTTGAGTATATGAACATTTGTAAGAGCATGAGTCATGCTTAAAAGCAACTTGTAAATGATCTCACCATCTATTTGAGTTTCAATGATTCTCCACATCAATATTGTACTACACTCTCATTTCTAGATACTAGTGATGTGTGAGGGTACCCTGGTATATGTGAAGGAGAGATCGGGGGAAGCATGGCTTGAACTCACCATGCTGTGAGTGTCATGGTAAAGTGGTACGGTGAGGGATTAGGTATTCGTGGTGAATACTTGGCCCAAACCTTTGCCCTTGGATCCTAAATTTGGGTAAAGGGATTGGAAGAGCTTGGCCGCTAGGAGATCGGCAAGCTTCAACGTGCTACATCGACAATCGTCTTGTGGGTAATTGCATTGGGAGAAAAGAAATAGCACAAGCAAAGTGGCATCGACAATCATATTGTTGGTAATTGCATTTGGAGCAAGGCAATGCAATAAGAAAAGGGAAAAAAGATTACAATTGTTGGTATTTGCATATTGCCTATGCTTGGTCATCATTTGTGATCACATTTTGGATTGAGTTTTGGTAGAAATTGGCCAAAGGTCATGTCGAAATTTTAAATTTCCGTGCATACCTATAATCTAAACCCTAAATTTAGTCATAAGGGTTTTTAGGTCTTGCCTAGGGCATTATACCCTCTTGCAATACTCCATAAGTACTTCATATCAAGCCTTAAAGATCTTGATTCTGACATCGTTTTGGGGGGTGAAATTAGGGTTTTATAAAAATCACCAAACTCTAATTCAATCTCATAGACCCTAGATTGTATTGCATGGGTCTTTACATATCTTGTTAGTACTTCATTAGACCTTCCAATCAAGCCCTTAACTCTCTGATTCCGATTTCATTTGCTAGTTCAAAGTGACAGTTGACTTTTTGACAAAAGTCAAAATAGAGTTGACTTTCAATTTAACTTTGGTCAAACTCTTTGACTTCCGCTATGTGCATCGAAGGGCAAAGGAGTATGTGATGATGTCACTCATGTAAGGGAAGAATCTTCTAAATCTAAAGAAGTACCACCCGTCTCCAAGGACATGTATCACATGATGTGCATGATGAGGAAAATGTTGGTGGACAGTTTTAATGATGAGACAAGCAATCCAAATTTCAAGACCAACTCCTCACCTTGCAAAATCAACTTCTCAACACTTTCAAAAGTGAGATGGCATTGTTGAGAAGTGAATCAAGGAACAGTGTTAATCAACCACCTCATCAGGGTGCAAGGATGAATAGTCATGATACGACACCTTTGCAAGATAATTTGCATGATGGTTGGCAAGAGGAATTTTGTGACATGCAAGCAAGGAGCAATGTTTTTCCAAGCAACCTTCTTCAAGCATATATGGTGTACAAGGACAAGGCTTCTCTCAAGGCAAGGCCAACTGGAGATTTTTCATTTTCAAAGGAAATGGATGGAAATGCTTATCAAAGGCCTTTATCAACTGAGAGTCAAGAAAAAGGACAATATGCTTTTGACGACATAAGGATTATGGAACATTATGATGTAAAAGCAAGGTTTATATTTTCTATGATGTATGATGTATGCACTTTTGCATACAAGGTTGTTCAAATCAATGAAAGTGTAAGCTTTTCTTGAGTATACGATATCTACTCAAGTAAGTAGTTTATGGTTCAAAAGAGAAGAGCCATTTGCACAAATATTGTTTGCATTCTATGGTGAAGGAGTCACTTGTATAAGACTTAAGAATTGGATTCGTAATTGGGATGTCTATTTTCATGCCTTTCCTTCTTGGCGAGCTTACCAAAGTGAAGAAAGTGACTTCTCATTTCAAATATCTGCAGTGGTGAAAGAACCATAGTATTTCTTAAATTTATTACCATTAAGGAAACCCATGGTTTTAATTCCATCAAGAGTCTCAATGCATATATTGTACCCTATGGCATAACTTCACAAACTTTAAATGGTCCTTTTCTCATGTACTTGAGCTTTTTCTTCTCATTATTTACGCACCCTATATATAAGTACAAGATCTCCTACCTTGATCTCCTTATCTTTGAGGTTTTGTTCAAACCACTGTTTCTATGGTTTTTCTCAGTTAGCATATTCTGTATGGCAAGTCATCTTTCGTCCTTGAGTTGTTCCAAAACCAACAACTGTTCAGCCAGTTCATTACCATCAAGCTTCTCAGTCAGCCAATCTCAAGAGATGGGAATCATGAACTTCTAAGGTATTAGTACCTCTCCAGTCCATACTCTCGAGTCCATACACCATCTTAAAGTGCGTACATCTAATTGTAACCATGTACAAGCTACGATAGGCCTGCAAAGCTGCTGTGAGGTTAGATTTCCAATCAATACGACGTCAAGCCTCCATAGTCTTAGTCAAGATTGAAATAAGGAATTTGTTTGTGCTCTCCACTTGGCCATTGGCTTGTGATAATATGGTGCTGATTTGTAGTGTGCAATCATGAATATACTAGTGAGATGTTTGATGACATCAATGATGAAATGTTTACCTTAATCACTCACACTAACTCAAATAGGCATCCAAAGCGTGTAACGATGTTTTCATAAAGAAATTTGGCCATTGCCATAGCATACTCTTTCCTTAAATCTCTTTCTTCAGCCCATTTGGTAACATAATCAGTGGGGTGATCTTGTGCACTTCTGATGATAAAGTAGCTACCAAGGAACACATTGCACTAAAAAAGATCCACAACAACAAGAAGCATGGAAAGACAAATCAAACTTCAACAACGTCAAGAAGCAATTATCAAACCTGTTGCACAAGCATATATTTGGAGAGGTCATAGATGACAAGGAGGATCATATTCCACCTCTCAGGACACCGATTGAATTGGTAAGGTTTTCTACAATGCACTACTGACACATGTGCCATTCATAATTTACTCTCTTTCGCTACATGGAAACAGTTGGGTAAGGTTTTGCTACATGGTAGTAGATGGAAAGGAGGATCATATTCCACCTCTTAGGACATTGATTGAATTACCTAGCCCTTATGGGTAAGGTTTTCTACAATGCACTAGTTGACACAAGTGCTAGTCATAATTTACTCTCTTTTGCTACATGGAATCAGAGAGTAAACCTCAACTTGAAAAAATAAAATCGAGAGTAGAGGGTATCAACACCAAAAATACCAAAGTTCTTGGCTCGAAACTATCATATACACTTATATGGGATAGGAACTTGTGTTGCCGATAAGCTAATAAAAGGAAAAAGCTAAGCCATCGTCTTGTAAATCAGGAGATTCATGGTGGTCCTTAGATACTCTTGGTGGCAAAGGTATCTAGGCTTGCCCTCCTCAGGGAATTCACTTTCCATAGAAAGGGGACATCACTTGCATGCATTAAACTCATGAAAACCCCCTATTTAATTTTCTCTAAAAAATAAACTATACCCCTTTCTAAGCATGTGAATCCCAATTATCAAATTCAAGTACCCCCCCCTATTTAAGGTTTAAAAACCAAATAGCATATATTGATATTATAAGTGTGACAAGTTGTAGTCCATGTAAGTAGCATGGATGTAAGTGCTAGAAGCACAAAGACCTACATGTAATCTCTCCAAAAATTGTTCCATGTGTGGTTAGCTTAGTACAGCACTAAATCACGACTACAAGAAGAAACAAAACCTCTACTTTCATTCTCCCTTGCTCCCTTGTCCCCCCCTCCCTTACACTCACATGATACCATAAGATATGGCTTGTGAATCCCTCTTGTCGTGGTCTCTGCGGGTTGGTGCCTTATTCCTATTTATCTTTAGTTATAGGCATTGGAAAGGCTAGATTTCACTTAAATGGTTATGTATTGTATATTTTTTATATTTTGCATCAGGGCTCACCAATTATATATGATGCCGTGAGATAGCTTAATGAAGGCTAGGACCTAATTTTTAACTTTGGGTGCCTAAATGGTGTAAACCCTAGAAACGAAGGAGATCAGGCAAAAGGAAAGCCAACCCCTCATTCTCTAGTATTATCTTATGCATAATCTAAGTGTACTCTTACTCTCTACTCTCCCTCTTCAAGAGGGGAGAAAGCATGGCCTCTGTGAGAAGGCAACAACTCTCACCATTACCCATGTGTGATGCTAGTGAAGTTGGGCAATGTAACTACAAAGATGCAATGGAAGCTGCAACAGTAGAGAAAAGTCAAGCCCAAGTTTGGATATGAACAGACAAAGGAAAATAGGTGATCTTAATGAGGATTATGGAACTCAATGATGTAGGCGTTGGGACAACTAAGGAGGATTTTCTCCCGTGATGGGTATTTTAAGAGGATTTTATCTTCTATATTGGGAATCTTTTTTGGCATCTACTAATGCAAACTATTAATAAGTAGCTAACAACAAAGGTTGTGAATGGAATTAAAGGGCCCATTGATGCCGTTTTTGTCCGGTCTCATGAAAACAATTTCAAGCATGCAAATTGCACTGTTATGAGCAATGCACTATTGAGGTGTGTGCACTCAATCTATGCTTAGTGGACAAGGCAAGTAGATGATTTATCATGTTAATGCCTGTTTGATTAAGGAAAAATTTAGAACTCTTACCACTACCTTTATCTATGAATTCTTGAGACAAGGTCATAAGTGGAGTGCATTGTACATGGTAGAGCATAGAGTTGAGGAAACCATACGGGATTACATCTTATGCATTAAAACCTTGAACTCACAACGTGAGGACTAGGAGAAACTCAATGATGCACAAACGAAGTGTTGTTTCCTCATGGGGTTGAAGAAAAACATTGCACAATCGGATCACTCTCAAATCTAGATTTTTTTATCAATATTATAAAGAAGCAATTTGTTTGGACAACAACGTGATGGAAGATACCATTGATATAAACTCTTCCTTATTTAAACCATTGAAGCTAAGTAGTAAAGAGACATTGATCTCTTAGTAGGTGTCAAATGTAGAATTCTATAATACTTTAATTGAAAACTTAGGAAGTCGCTATAAGAAAGGAAATGACCTAATTTGTCAGCAACCTCTACATTCCCTTTCTATTATAGAACTAATGTGTTGTGTACACTATAGGCACCACCATCCCAATCCACATTACATATGTACCCTGAGTGAGCCTTTCTATATTGCAGTTATTGCAAGGTTTTCAATCATGACATCTCGCAATGTATATATTCATATGCAAGAAGTGCACAACCATCACCTCAAAACCAAGGAGCCCCCTGCACACATTTAGTCTCCTTGACTCAAAAAGAAACAAAACCAAGGATAAAAAACTACTAAGGAAGCACGTAGACAAATAGTATAGTGCTTCTATTATCGTGGACCAAACAAGGTTGCAAACTTCCCAACATGGAATGCACCTTTAGTTCCTCCCATGTGTGAATGATTTGCCATCGGCACACGATTACTTGTTCATAGAGTTCTCGAGGAGAGATGCTTTATTGTAAGCTCCCTTGCAATACCCAAATCTCAATATCTTAAGTGTGTAGAATAAACAATTGTCCATGGTTCCACTCAATGTGCTCACATGATTGCAAGCCAAGGTGCAAGCAAAGGTCAAAAAGCCTACAAAAGAACACTCTACTACACAAGGGGTAGAAGAGAATGTCTTGAAATAAGAACAAAACAAGATTCACAACCTCCTAATACTAAGATACAAAAGTTACACAAATTGAAGAAGAGGCTAAGTCTAGACCTCAAGACAAGGGAAAGAGGTGTGAAGAAATAATAAACCCAAGGGAGGTAAAAGCAATACAATGCACTACCATTAACACCAAGGACCCAATGTATGTGCGACACTTGTTTCCACCATCACATGGGAAAGAACAATGGGAACCTGCTAGTGATCCAAGAAATAACAAATGAAGAAACAAGTTCTAACACCTCAACTAGTGCAATTGAAATCAAAGCACTAAGCACTAAGAACCACCCCCCCCCCCCCCAAAGATGAGAACAAGAGCCTTAGCAAAAAACACTCTTAAGAGACCATGCTCAAATTGGTCGAAGTGTTGACTGGGCCACCAATTGACATTGAACCACATCATGTTAAACCCAAGAGGATACCACTTTCTTTTTCAAGATTATTTCCCAAAACTAGAAGAGAATTGCCACTTTCCTTTTCAAGATTCCTTTTCAAGAGAAAGAGGCACTACCTATCAAAATCGGTTCATTAAACCATGATGCCACATTCCTAGGAACCTCCAAGGTCTTCACAAGTTTCAGTGAACACACTAAGGGGTCCTTCAGTGCCATTGTTTATGTTGATCACCACATTGGGTACTATTAAGAATGATGAAAAACCAAAATGAGGAAAACTATGTCTTAGAACAACTCTTTGGAAA
Source organism: Cibotium barometz (assembly GCF_041138505.1). Taxonomy (NCBI): domain Eukaryota; kingdom Viridiplantae; phylum Streptophyta; class Polypodiopsida; order Cyatheales; family Cibotiaceae; genus Cibotium; species Cibotium barometz. Next base: position 7,514,443 of record NC_141065.1, on the reverse strand, counting down.
CTCTTTGGGAATACTAAAACCAAAACTGGAACTGAAAGTGAAACTCAGGCATCCATGATCCTAATTGAGAAGTCTATTAAATTTTGGCTACATTTCCCTGTGAGAAAGAATGTTGAACAAAAAAGAGTAGTAAGCTAGCCACAACCTCGTATAAGAAGAAACTTAGGTATCCTTGGAAAACCCCCCACTCACCCCTAGAAACATTAATGTGATAGATGCTAATAGGGAATACATGGAAATATAGGGCTATTTCACTCTTCCCACCATTGAAGGGGTTGAGGTAAAATGAGAGTGCCAGGTTACTCTTGAGGACCTTGAAGAAATCATCTTCGGTGACCTTTGGATAAATATTTCTCTATACTCTATTGACCAATCAATGCAAACTATCACCTTATGGCACCACCTAGTGAACACTCATAATGCTTTTATGAGAAGAGCCATTGCCATAAATGGAATCTTTGCAAGACCTAAATCCATGGAGGTTGAAACCCTAGCCTGAAATTGACCCTACTCTAAATATTCTAAGATTTGATATAGGATTTAAAGCTTTTTGAAATATTAACATAATTTAAGGCCAACTTTATCCCCATGGCGTGAACATAATCTCATGACCCTTGAACTATGGAAATTATTAGGTTGACCTGCACTACAAGATTAACTTGGGTGAATCCCTTTCATGCAGAGGACATGAATATGCCATGTTTGGGGTACTTTAAACATACAACCTACATGCAAACTAACCCCCTGAACAGAAAGTTCTTTGTGGTTGAGTTTGTGTTAGAAGCAGACTTCCTTTTGGGAAAGGAATGGATTATTGCTACTAGTAGAAAATGTTGAGAGATCTAGTGAGAGATGTGGTGCCATGGAGCACAAGACAAGTAGGGAGCGAGTCACATGAACAAGAGAAGAAGCATGCACATTAGAAAAAGGAATAGACTAAGAGTTTGACGTCAAAGGTTGATTTGTATGGTCACTTGTAAAAGGTAAAGTCAATTGTCAAAAAGATAACACATGGAGAGCACAAGGTGGCACATGTAGTGTGAGCATTTATGGACACATGGATGGCACAAGGGTGCACATATATTGTGGGATGGAACTCCATGAGAGCTATATAATGATGTATTTGGATCAACCTGATTGAAGGAGATTGAGTAGTTGTTCGTGAGCATTATCATTGTGTTATTAATATCTTGCTTATTTTCTTAATTATCTTATTAGTTACATTAATCATGCCTATAATCATTTTCTATGAGCCTCACTAGACCCACCCCCCAAGATGAGAACAAGAGCCTTAGCAAAAAACACTCTTAAGAGACCATGCTCAAACTGGTTGAAGTGACGTTGAACCACATCTTGTTAAACCCGAGGATACCACTTTCCTTTCAAGAGGATTCCCAAAAACTAGAAGAGAAGTACCACTTTCCTTTTTAAGATTCCTTGAGAAAGAGGCACTACCTACCAAAATCGATCCATCAAACCATGATGCCACACAGGAACCTCCAAGGTCTTCACAAGAAAAACCAAAAGGAGGAAAACTATTCTTTAGACCAAATCTTTGGAAACTTTTTGGGAATATTAAAACCAAAACTAGAACTGAAAGAAACTCAGGCATCCATGATCCTAATTGAGGAGTCTATTAAATATTGGCTACATTTCCCTATGAGAAAGAATGTGAACAAAAAAAGAGTAGTAAGCTAGCCACAACCTCATATTAGGAGAAACTTAAGTATCCTTAGGAAACCCCACACTCACCCCTAGAAATATTAATGTAATAGATGCTAATAGGGGGGAATACATGGAAATATGGGGCTATATTACTCTTCCCATTGAAGGGGTTGAGGTAAAATGAGAGTGCCAGGTTACTCTTGAGGACCTTGAAGAAATCATCTTCGGTGACCTTTGGATAGATATTTCTCTATACTCTATTGACCAATCAATGCAAACTATCACCTTATGAAACCACCTAGTGAACACTCATAATGCTTTTATGAGAAGAGCCATTGCCGAAATGGAATCTTTACAACACCTAAACCCATGGAGCTTGAAACCCTAGCCTGAAATTGACCCTACTCTAAATATTCCAAGATTTGATGTAGGATTTAAAGCTTTATAAATATTAACATAGTTTAAGCCCAACTTTATCCATGGCATGAACATAATCTCAGGACCCTTGAACTATCAAAATTATTAGGTTGAACTGCGCTACAAGGTTAACTTGAGTGAATTACATGCAGAGGACACGAATATGCCATGTCTGGAGTACTTTAAACATACAACCTACCTAGTGAACACTCATAATGCTTTTATGAGAAGAGCCATTGCCAGAAATCGAATCTTTAAACCCATGGAGCTTGAAACCCTAGCCTAAAATTGATCCTACTCTAAATATTCCAAGATTTGATGTAGGATTTAAAGCTTTTTGAAATATTATCATAATTTAAGCCCAACTTTATCCATGGCATGAACATAATCTCATGACCCTTGAACTATGGAAATTATTAGGTTAACCTGCACTACAAGGTTAACTTGAGTGAATTACTTTCATGCAAAGGACATGAATATGCCATGTTTGGAGTACTTTAAACATACAACTTTAAACATACAACCTACATGCAAACTAACCCCCTTAATAGCAAGTTATTTGTGGTTAAGTTTGTGTTAGAAGCAGACTTACTTTTAAGATGGAAATGGATTATTGCTAGTAGTGCAAAGTCATGTTTCATTAGAAATATAATTATTTTAAAGATCCACAACATGGAGATGGTGCTACCATTTTGTGATAGAGAGGATCTGACACTAAAGGATCTATATGATGCTAATTCTCAAAAGGTTATAAGGATCCTCCCAGAAAGCTCCTCAACTTATGAAATCGTCTTCTGCATCAGAAGCCCTTTCCGATAATGTCTCTATCCTTTCAACTCCATCCTCATCATCAAAAAAATATGACACTTCTTATACCCTGTCGACACCAACAAAACATATTTAACCTCTTGGCAAGGGTAACTCCATGTAACCTTTAACATTAATAGACCCTCAGCCCAAGTAAATAGCCTCTCCAATGATTGCCATTGATAGTAAAGACCTACCCTCCACATGGGCAGTAACTCATGATGATGACGCTTCTACTCCGAGAGCCCCTCTTTAAACCAACCTCGCCTAAGGAGTCAAAGGTTTCTATCACAAAAACCTCATCATCGACAGCCCCTCTTGAAAATAAGCCTAGATTATCAGCAACAACACCAAAGGGACATCATTGAGCTAAAAAAGTTAAATCCATCCAAATAACCTCACCATCGACAACTACTCTCATGAAGAACCAAGCCTCATCATCAATGGTGCCCAAACCAACAATTTTTAATGCCCCATTTCAAGGCAATGCCAAGAACTTCAGTCCCCACAAAAGAAGGTATATCCACCTCATAAGTCAAATGTCAAGATATCTTAATGGTATTAAAAGGTGGGTAGAGAAGATTAGTAGCTCAAGGCTACTATGAAGGTTTGGCTACCTCGCCAACCAAGAAAACACTCAAGGTAACACTCACAACATAAATTTCAAAAGCCTAGAATGCAGAATACTCATCAACCTATTCTAACTTTTCTTTTTTAAGGAAGGAAAAAAAAGAAGAAAAAAGGGCTGTGTTGTTGTTACTCTGTTACTACCAAGTAAACATAAATATTCACCCACCGGTGGGAAAATACAAGTCTATGCACCATAGCCTCATCATCAATATCCTTCTACATACATCTTTGGATGGGGGGCCATGGTGGGTGAAAGCATATTCAAACCTTGCCAACAACAAACCCCTTCAACAATAATCTCTTCACCATACAATCCCGCAATAATCTCAAGAAGGTGAAGAACTTTTCAATTAACTTTTCAAGTCAAAAGTATTATTTCATGCCTCTCCAATGATTTTGACTTCAACAACTTAGTAGCTACATCAAGAGTCTGCTTGACTCACTTTAATGCACTTCATTGTATATTTGCTTGTAAGAACACAATATATATATATTTGCTTGTAAGAACACAATATATATATATATATAATAATCACATGGGATGAAGATACTTTAATAAAGTTTTGTAAAATAGGGAAACAACATCCAAGAAACTACATTTGCACCGCTTCAATGTATCAAATGAGGAATTGGGAATCCATATCTCATTCTCTTGTTTGTGTCAATGTTCCTTCGGACCCTCATCTCTTCTCCTCCATTGCCCTAGAATCACTATTAACTTGAAGTAAACAATGTAAACTTTCTTAGGATTGCTTTACAAGCCTTAGAATCATTGTTAACTTAAAGTAAACAATGTAAATTCTCTTGGGATTCCAAAAAGAGAGAGAGAAAAAAGATTAAAAAACAAAAAGAAGAAGAAGTAATCTCTCACAAAAATCCACACCTCATTTACTAACTGCATAATTACTAACTCGCCTCCCCATTCCTTATGGAGGAATAATGACCATTGAACACATTCATGCAACATCATAAGCATTAATAAATAGCTTCTCAAATCTCCCCACAACATAGATATACCAAATGTCATATGACGTTAAAATGCCTGGGAAGTTTTTCATGTTGAAGGTCTTGTGAGTTCTAGGTAGAATGACATCTTGCTAGTGCAAATGCATATTTTCGTTGCTTATACTATATGCAATCTAGAAAGAAGGGAAAGGATGGAAAGAAATAGAGACAAGCAAAGATGGTGCTCCAATCCTCATGACCAATTTGTGTGCCATCATGGAGGGAAGTGGTACAAGTGGACCCTAAGTGAGATCCTATCCTTGACATACCCTTCCAAAAGGTACACTTTTTTACTTTGCATGCATTGGTGGAAATGGTAGAGAAATTGGTGTACGAGTATGTTTGTTTTACTTATAAAATGCAACATACTCCTGATGCTCAAGCAACATGTAAGAAAGTGGAACAAGTTTTGTCTAAGGTAAGAGTGCACTCAGGCTAAGTGTAAATCAAGAATGGTGAGAAGAAGTTAAGAGTGAGTGGAAATTTACCTTGTAAACCATGTTTTGGAGGGTAAAGGCAAGGAAATTTCTATGTGCACCATAATGCAAATAGTGACTTGCTAGTTTGACAACCAGTGAAGTATGATGCATGGAAGAAATTGCACATGGCTATTCCCAATCAGAGAAATGGAGGAAGGACATGGATTAGCAAAGAAAACTATGTGGATTGCACTTGACGAATTGACACAAATTTTACAGAAGATGATATCTACGTTAGATAATGCCAAAGAATGTAAGGAAGTGGTGAGAGAGGGTCTTAGAGAATGCATGAAATCGGGTTTGACATACAAAACCTCACCTTGGTAAGTGGGCTCAGATTTCCTATCTTGGTGTGCGGTCTCAAATTTTCTATTGACTAAAACAAGAAAATAGGCCTTACAATTTCGAGGAAACAAATAGAGTACACAATTGATGACACCCAATTTTGGTACCAATTTAGCATGGTTCTACATCGGCAAAGCATTACCTTTTGTGTGATTTCATTAGCATTGATGCTTTTTATTGTATTCATTGTACTACTTATTAGCAAGTTGTAAGAGTCAGCATATATATATATTAGCAGGTGTGCAAATTTCGAAATTGCCGATCACGTTATTGAAGTTTTTTGGTTTCTTTCAAAAGCATAATAAAGCCAAATATTGGGGGCAAATGGGTGGGTGAGCATATGTGCTATATCTTTTGTTTTGGGACTGCCTCAATGCATTATCTTTTGTTTTGGGACTACCTCAATGCATGATGAATGAAAAGCATGCGGAATTTTGTTTTGGGCCTACCTCAATGCAATGGTAAGGAAGGACTTTGAGAGTCCCTAGGTGATGGGTTCAAGTCTCTCTCTCTCTCTCTCTCTCTCTCTCTCTCTCCAAGTGATTGTGTGATTAGTGTACACTCAAGGCCCCAACAACCACAAAAAGGCATGCCGAATCTAACATCTAATTATACGAATCTGCTTTAATCAACGTTTAGAAGCATTGGAGCGCTGCTTCATCATAAGCACTGCAAGGGGCAAGTAAGAATAGTAGAAGAGGGTTTCCATGTTTGAGGCGCAAATATTAGAGTTCAAGGACAGAGCTAAGACTTGCCATCACAATCTGGAGGATGACAAGGTGGTGTTCTTGTAGAAGAAAGCCATCAGTAGTAGCTGGCCACCTCCTACATGGAAGGCAATGCTGTCTAGGTCTTCGATCTCGGTCGGAGTCGTCAGCCAAGTGCTTGAAAATTGCAGACTTCAGAGAGTTCAGAGTCGATAGTTTGCGGTCTCTTGGGTGGGATTGCCCCTACGACATTAAAGGGGTTCTCTCTCTCTTTCCGTCGATAGATCATTTGTGATCTCTTGGGATTGTTCCTATGACATTAAAAAGCGTGTTCCTATGACATTAAAAAGGCATTCTCTCTCTCTCTCCCTCTCTGTGTCAGAGCTGGTATGGCTGAGCTACTATGGCCTCCGATATGGCTGTCTTTTGTTTTACAGCTTCTTTCGAGCTGCAGCAGGATTGAACTCTGAACTTTTTCTTTGTTTAATCGTCGGTAGGTCAAGTCTACACTACGCAAGCTACATACAGCATCTGTTGAGTGTTGTTGTGTATATATTGCTCGATGCTTTTGTCTGCTTTAAATCTGTTGGTACAATAATCCATGTTTTTTGTTCACAACATTTGATCTCAATGATTGCTTTAAGTTTACAATTTAAAGATTAGGATATCAAGTGCACATCATTTCAATATATTGCTTTGCATGGCATTTTCTGAGTATTACAATTAGCATTGGCTTTATTTCGTTGCATGACAAAAAAAAATTGGTCATCCTCACTTTCATTCCTGGATCAATATTGCCACTGCCATCTCTATATTGAAAGCTGCTGAGCTTATCATGGCACAAGATAGGCCAACTTTCTGAAGACCATGAACCCTGATTACTTGGGTTGATCAAACATGGTGCAGCAAGAATCACATCTCAAGGGATCAATCTCCCATATACTCATTTAAAGGGTTCAAGAAGAATCCAACTGCCTCATGCTCGTCTCCCTTATGCCTGTGAATTGTCTCAAAGAGACGAGCATAATTTTCACCGTCCCATCCTCCCGGTAACTTCAACTTCAAAGGTTAATCCTTGGATCTCATTAAAAAAGCAGGAATGGCCTACTTATGAGGAGTGGAGCCGCCAGCGAGAGTCGGGGCAGGAACGGATTGGTCTTTATGGGTAGCAGGGAGGACGAGGCCTACCTACAACTCAGCTAGGAAAAAACGTCATAATGTCAGTGAGGATGATGTGCCCTAAAGTTTTAACTTTTTCTTTCTGGAGGACATGTTTTCCTCACATATTAACCTGTTTAAAAGGTATTGATAATAATACATCATTGCCGCTGGCCACAGTTGAGGTTTACTCGAGGCTGTACGAATGAAGTGCGTTGTGAATGAGAATGACAGCATGATTCTCCCACCTGGAATGATTCAGATGTATGTGACCTGTGAAAAAGCTGTATGTCAGGTTGCATGGACATTCTGTACTCCATGTGTCTCATATCAGAACCCTTCTTCAGATCACTAGAGTTCACAAAAGAGTAAGCAAAATGATAGCTTTGTACATACATGTAAGAATGAATGTACGTATGTACGAACGTCCATCCATCCCCTTCCCCCCCCCCTCCCAATCCTTACATTATAACTTAAGAACATACATAATTGAATACAATAAATATATTTCATTAGTAAAATAATCAACGTAGAATTTACATAAACATGCCAAGGAGCGAGGCATCTCTGCATGGGCCTACGCCTCTGATAGTGTTTCTGTTTGGAAACCTCCACTCAAGTGGTACAAATGCAATTTTTGGTAGACATGCATGGACATCAATGGTACTATGTTAGTCTTGTTTTTGCCCCCCCAACAATCATACATATATCACGAAGGACCTGTGGGCCTTCCATGGCACTGCCATCCGTCACATTGGAGGGCCTAAAAGCCTTCCACATCACTGCCATCCATCACATAGACAATCTTCACAAAGCAACCTGGTTGGCTGTCAGCTTGACAGACCCTATTCCATGCTCATGATACAATGTCTGCAAGATTTCGATGCAAGTTGCAGATGAACAACAATACGGCAATCTTTTGGCCATCTCTCACTCTCGTGGTCGGGATAACCAAAGAGAGCTGAGAGCACGGAGGCGAGAAAAGTAGTCTCCTATAGCAAGCAGGCTTCTGGCCGCCTGACGGATCGTAAGGCTGCGATACAGTTGCTGAAGTGTCTGTTGACGGAGGTTATCAGCCTGTGCAGCAAGACATTGAAGTGAGAAGTAAAAATAGAAATTGTCCACATTGTGTGAAAATATACGTGCACAATGCAATGTATAATAAAAGGTGCTGAGATGCACCTGGCGAACAAAGTTCTCAAGTGTTCCAAGTTTACCCATGGCCATAGCCATCTGACCCATGTAATTTGCCACATTGGATGTTGCAAGAGAACCATCAGACAGTGTATCAGCCAGATTTTCCTGCAAAGTTTCCATCCCTTGAGATAATGCATCCTCTGCCTGCTGCGAAGACTGCTGCAGGTTGCATATTGCTAGCAGTTGCTGCTCAGAAAGTGGCTCAAGATGGGGAATCAAGATCTGCTAAGGCAAGAAAACACAACTCACATTAGTAAGAATTTCCAACAAAACTGTGGATCCCACACACAAACAGAGTTATCACCCTCTAACAAAAAAGAGGGTCGATGTCACTTGGCACTACAGGCCTCCAGTCTGGCTTTTCTCACCTCCCATATGTACTACTAGGTAGCCCCCCCCAGAGAGCGGCCAGCCACGGGGGTGGAGCTCAGGAGTTCACTGTGTTTTTATCCCTCCTAGCGAGGTGAGCTTTGTAGCCCTATGGCGTTTTCTCATTAACTAATAGAAGGATCTTTTTCCCAAAAAAAAAAAAACAAAAAAAAAAAAAAAGAGGGTCTATGAGACCATAATAGTACATCACAAAGTGCAGTCAGCAGGCATAATGGCATGGAAAAGAGAGAGAGAGAGAGAGACCTTCAGCAGATCTGATGGGCGGAAACCACCCATCCACATAAAGCAACGCTCTGCTGGTGTCTTCCACATTCCAGACACAATGTGGAAAACATCTGCTTTTACAGCACTACTCTTGAGACGAAATAGCTCATCATAATGTGCTGTACCATTGTCCACAAGAACACGGAGATCACTATCTGTCACGTGAGCAGCCAATGCAGATCTAAGCTTGTAAAGATGCCGATTTAGCTCTTCCACCCAGCGAGCATAATCCATATCAAATGCAGCAACACCTAGCAGCCATAGATATGTTAGAACACCTAATGTACTACATTATGCTTGAAAAGATAGGAAAACGCTTCACACACGTGCGCGCACACGCCCCTCGGTGACTCTTAACAACAATATATTACCCCTCGTGTACTACATACTTTATGCTTGAAAATATAGGAAAACGCTTCACACACATGCGTGCACACACCCCTCAGTGACTCTTAACAACAATATATTCTCTTTAGGAAATGTAGTCTAGATTAGTTCAACACTTGAAACAAGATTTATCTAGTAAAACTTTGAAATCTGGAGTTCTTACTTGTTATGTCCCCAAAAGACAGCTAGACTGGTGATTCTGATGAGGTTAGGCTGATGCTAATTAGATGGGACATTTGCACTTAATGAGTATAAATGAGTTACTTATTAATGAGCTAATGTAAAGTGGCCTAAAAATTAAGGACACGCACACCATTGCATTAGCATTGATAGCATGACCAAGTGTGTGGAGACCATGGTTATCAAGCCCTAGATCAGGCCTAGGTCTAGCTCAAGCCCTGTGATTATATGCAACACATAGCAGAATGAGTCGTCAGGCATGGTGGTGGTCTAGTCTCAGGCTCAAGGAGCTAGGCAGTCAGATCCATTTAACTGATGTACATTTATGTCTTGCAAGTTTAAGTTGGTTGAGAGATCCTGCTTATGCACATACAGGTCAGAATCCCTAATCCTGTGTGTATGTTTCAGGTAGTACCAAAGCTGGTGAGCAACCTTAATATTTGTTCCTTTTCAAGTCTCACCTGTAATATCACACATGGGTTGCCTCTTTAATTAAATTATGGGTAGCCCTGTCTCTGACATGATAGGTTGCCCGTTTGCTTAAACAGGTCATGTTTTGCCATGGGAAGCTCGCAACCTGAGCACATCTTGAATTGCCATCTTGGCTCTGTACTTCTAATCTAACAAAAATCTGGCCTAAAATTAACCAACACTAAACCTTCCAAACTGAACTTTTGATCCTTGTCCAGAAAAATCCATTTTCAAAGTCTATGAAGCATAAAAATCTCTCGGATGAAAATCTTAAGACTACCTAGTGAGCATTTGCATCTGACTTGCAAGGAAAGGAAGTGTCTGCTTACTCAACCGATAAGTAACCAACAAAATACAGTTGTTATGACAGAACGGCTCTTCTTTAAATCTGAAATCTGAAATAACCAGCCTGCTTACTCAACCGATAAGTAACCAACAAAATACAATTGTTTTGACAGAACAGCTCAAACAATGCCAACGTGATGTATGATATAATACACTTGATCCTTACTGTTTGTTAGCAATTCAGTACACATCTTTTGCAAATGGAAGGAAAGGCATAATAGTGGAGGGTAACCACCTGCCAAGGGTGGGTACTTGAGAGTGCATGGGCATTAGTCATTAACGTACTTCTCTCACTGATTATTGTAGGCCTCAGCATTTTGTACAAATCAATGGGGTTCTCACTTAGGTGCCATCGTGTACGGGGACTGGTGTGTCAACTTAGTGATGTAGTTCACACTGGAAGTGGTGCCCCTCAAAATAACTAGGTGATTTTTGTTACCCGCTATGGAGATTGACCGTGTGGTTGGAAAGGAGGAAAATGTAAATTCTGTCCATACTGGTACCAAGGAGGTACTTGCCCTATGTGAAACAATCCTCGGTGTAATGATCCTTCACTTCTAGGCAATACGTTAGCAGTGTAGTAGCTGCTGAGACCATCCACGGCATGAAGCCACTCCAGTATTTCTCAGTAGTCTCCATTATTTGGAATAGCCCCTTCTTCCTTGAGGATAATCCTGTTGATCCTAAGGAAACCACATCTTGTCGCATACCCTGTCACAATGTACACAGACCCTCCTCAACTAAGGCCTTTCAATCAGCAAGGAGTCTGCCCTCATACCTCCGGTAGCCTGATCACCACAAAATCTAGGGAAGTGGTATCCTGGATTTCCACCTTTACACCTTCACAAGACCTCACGTTGGCCTACCATCCTTTCAAGCGAGTAGGATTTTGAGCATAGTCACATGGGATGCAAAACGGGGACGGGGAACGGGGACGGAAAAGATTGAGAATGGCCATTCCCTGTGACTATAGAGTGACATGGGACGGGAATGGGAACGGGAAGATGCTGCCATCCCCAACATTCCCGAGTCTAAAAATGCCCATTTCCTGTTACTATGATTTTGAGGCCTAACACTTCCAATGTGAACTCCAGCATTAAGTTCACACTACCTTCCCCGTACACAATGGCACCTGAGAGAAAACCCCATTGATTTGTACAATGCAGCGAGGGCTACAATAATCAGTGAGAGAAGTACCTTAGTGACTACTAATGCCCAAGCATCCTCAAGGACCCACCGTTGGCAGGTTGTTACCCAGCACCACGGTCCACCATTAGGCCTCTCATGCCCTTTCCACCCATTTGCATGAAAAGTGTACTGAATTGCTAACGAACAGTAAGGATCAAGTAGAACAAGGCCCAATGGAAGTAACACCAACATGGAAGAAAACCATGAGGTTGGTCAGGTTGTACAGCATAACCTGCAGGAATGGCAGACCTCACAGTCGGATGCAACTTGGGGCATAGCAGGAAAAGGTTTCACAGTAACGGTTCCAAGGGATGATGATCATCCACGGGGAGGGGTGCAAGGAAACCAAGAATAAGTCTTGAGAAAAAAGATCATGGAAGTGTTCAGGGACAGGGCATGAAGGACAAGGGGACAGAGCACAGATCTACACCAGACTGGGGAGCGGATTGCAAGGGTTTCAGTACAAAGGTTGCAAGGCATTGAAGGATGACAGTGTCAAAAGGGATGATGACAGTATCCATGGTCAAGGATTTTGGAAGCCCATCATCAAGTTTAGTAGTGGGGGATGTCATGTGCATGGCAACATGAACATGCTCTGTAGCCCAGTCGGCCAGCCCTAGGAAGGGGATGCACAGCCAGTCCCTAGGCAGCCAGGCGGCCAGTCGGCCAGCCCTAGAGGCTGCACAGCTAGGCAGCCAGCTTCATGGGAAAAGGCACCTAATTTATGAGCATAAAGAGACACGTCGTGGGCTGTTAATAAACAGGCCGACAACTATTAGAGCAAACCGACCAGCATCCTTGAAGACTATAAAAGCATGGATTAGCCGAAGGTCATAATCATCTCATATTCACAAAGTGTTGAAGGTATTCAAGGGCCAGGATAGCCAAGGGAATTCCCAAGCAAAGGTGAACTTGAGGTCAGAACCAGGTCATCTTCAGGCTGCAGGTTTACAGCCAAGGAAGGTCATCAAAGTCAAGTCTTCTTCTCATCATTCAATAAAGCAAATACACCGATCCTTGGTGGGGGCCCTGAACAGGGTATTTGGGACCCAATTGGTGTATCTTGTGCTTCTTCTCTCTCTCTCCCTCTCTCTTGCACTCTCATTTCCGCCTACATTGTGCAATCGTCAGGAACCAAGGTGCTGAATATTCGCTATCGAAAGTATAATCCTGTCTGTAAGCTTCCGCATGTTACATCCCTCTTGTAGGATCACTTGATACACAAGCTAAACAAACAAGATTAGTGCAGGATAGAAGGGTGCAAGCATGCTCACCTCCCAACCATAGATTCCATCCAAAATCTCCCCCAAGCCAAGGGCTAAGGTTCCACTCCCCACAAGCCAAGCCAGTCAGCCCTACCAAAGCCTGTCCTAAGGGACCCTTGGCAAGACCACCTCTGTCTAGATTAGGACCTAATCCCAAGGATTAGTGTTAGGTATATAACATACTTCCCCTCCTAAGATCTTTCCTCTCTCAGAAACAAAGTCAAGGAATCTCCGCTCTAAACTAGCAATTGTCTCCCAAGTTGAGTCCTCCACCACCTTGTCTTTCCACTTAATCTTATATTCAAGAATCAAAGATCCTTTTGTCACCTTTTGTTGGAAAAGGCATGCATTCTTGGCCAAACGCGAGGCGGAGTTGTACCAACTCTTCTTGATGAGGACAATTCAGATACATGGTACCTTATTTCTCAACTTCCTCTCCTTGAAGTCCGGTATAACCTCTCGCTCATGTGGAACAAAGGACAAGTCCTCAACCTCTACCAGTTCTTGAGGTGTAACAATATTATCCTCAGCTCCCAATTTCTCCATGAGTGTAGCTACTCACATGAAAAACTGGATTAACTTTCCCATTACGAGGCGATTCTAACTTATAAGCCACCTCACCAACCCTTTTCAAGATCCTACAAGGTCCACGGTACCTAGGGGACAACTTCCCAACCTTCCCTGTCCGCAATGTCTCAAAACTCTTGAGTATCTGTAGATATACAAGAATTTCCTCGGAGAACTCCATCAGTGAATGCTTCCTATCAACATAAAACCATTTTTTATCCTAAGCACTTCTGATAGATTCCCGTACACTGACTAGCATCTCATGCATACCCGCTAAGAATCTCTAGCCGCATCAATCTTTATACCCTTCAATCCCGATATAGTTATCGGAGATCTAGGTTGGTAGCCGTACATCAGCATAAACAGACTGTAACTAGTAGCCGAATGCTTAGCACTATTATAGGCAAACTCAACCATCTCCCAATCAAATGGTCAATTGGAGACATATGCACGAAGCATATCCTCCACAACCTGATTCACCCTCTCTATCTGCTCATCTGACTAAGGATGATCAGAGGAACTTATACTCAGCATAGTCTCCAATTTCTCGAAAACTACCTGCCATAAGTGTCCAAAAAACTTCGAGTCACTGTCACTCACTATGTCACAACAACTACTCAACAAACTGTTGAGCCAATAACGTTTGACCTTGTAGGTCAAAACCTCGCCATCTTTGTCAATCTGTCTACCACCACCCAAATAGCAACATACCCTCTGTTGGTCTGTGGCAATCCGACAATAAAATCCATGGAAATATATATATATATATATATATATATATACCTAGATGAATCCAAGAACATGCCCAAATTCACCTTTTAGGAAAGAGCATGTTATATACTCATGGTGGTCAACCCACAAGACTATATAACTATCAACTCCATTATGCATAGTACGGACTAGATACTACGACATCCCCACTAACTTTCCCACTTCCCAAGAGGGATCTCTAGACGTTCCACCAAGCCAATAAAACGTCCGTTTTACTAAGAGAGAATGAACACTTCACCACATAGTCCTGGACTTCCGCCAAGCCAATAAAACGTCCGTTTTACTAAGTCATAGGTCCATAAAGAATCTTAGTAGAATCCAGTACACAGAATCTATGTCACCAACCTGGACATTTTCCAGTATGAAAGGGGTCTGGTGGAGTCCAGGACCTCTGAAGTACAAGCTTTGGGAATGGGAGATTATCTAGGAATACAAAGGATCACACTCCTAAAATCTAGGAGGGTTACTATTTTTGGCCTGACTCCGATGGAAATTCTGTTCGCGTCATTACATCTGGAATTGAGCAGATACCGAGAGTTGGCAAAGTGCCTATGACAGAATGTCTACCAGTTGAGATATTTTTAGAGAGAAAGTTTCTGGAAGGACCCATCTCTTAGATTGGGACATGTGGCAAGAAAGCGGACCAAAGTGAGACGAGTGGCCTGACACTTGTTAGAAAGTGGATCAAAGTGAGACAAGCGGCCTCACACTTGTCACTTCAACTATTGTGTGGCTCTCCACTTATCATTGCAGCCTTCTCTTGCCATTTTAGCTCATGGGAGGCCCAAATCTACAAATTGGAGCCCTCTCTCTTCATTAAAGGAGGCTCTTTTGCTGCACACTAGCCTCTACCACCGTTACAGGCTGCCCTAATGATGGCTACTCTCTTCTCTCTCTCTTGAAGACTGCCCATGAATACCAGCTATTGGGGACTGTTTTGGAGACTTCCATTGTGAAGAAATACTGAAGGCAAGGGTATTTAATCGGTTTATTATGATTTCTAGCCATTGTACTTGTTGTACCAGCCCATGTACTTGTTGTACCAGCCCTTGTACTTGCTGTACTAGCCATTGTACCTACTGTACCAACCATTGTACTTGTTGTACCGGCTGAATGGAGAGTTGTACTTGTTGTACCAGCTCTATTGCATGAAGACCCGTGGTTTTTGGAGAAGAATCAGTACCCACACGGAGGTATATGGTTTATGTTGTTTGCT
Source organism: Cibotium barometz (assembly GCF_041138505.1). Classification (NCBI taxonomy): domain Eukaryota; kingdom Viridiplantae; phylum Streptophyta; class Polypodiopsida; order Cyatheales; family Cibotiaceae; genus Cibotium; species Cibotium barometz. Next base: position 7,498,989 of record NC_141065.1, on the reverse strand, counting down.
CAGCATTTCTACAGCTATGTGACAGCTCCAACAATAAAATCCATGGAAATACTTTCCCACTTCCCAAAACGGATCTCTAGAGTCTAGAGGATGGACACTTCACCACATAGTCCTAGACTTCAGCCAAGCCAATAAAACGTCCGTTTTACTAACTCATAGGTCCATTGTATTCCTGGATGACCTGTTATTGGCTATTCATAAAGAATCTTTTTCCTAATCTCAGTAAAATCTGGTACACAAAATCTGTCATACCATACTTGGACAACATGTTCAAGCCATACTGCCTCTGTAAAGTAAAATGCTATCAAGTGATCTCACCGCTTCAATAGACCCCAGGCACTTAATGAAAATGTTCTCCATTTTTAAATTAATGTGAACTTGCAAAGATTATGAACATTACAAAAGCATTTTAATGACTAATACAAGGGTTTTTGAGTGCACTTACCACCTGTTCACAAGCCACAAAACCATAGTTTCAGGTACGAAGGTACGAAATGAGATGAAGGTACGAAAAAACAATACCGGTACGGAAAAATAAGTTTGATAAAGGTACGGTCGGCGTTAAAAAACGCTTGAAAAATAGATATTTGTACACATTTAGAGATGCAAAGTTGAGAGAAGGTGGCAAGGTAGAAAGCCTCCATTGCCCAAACAACCATAAAAAACATAGAAACAAAACAGGAAGAAAAAAAAACATGCATAAAAAAAGTAACAAAAAAAAGGCCATTAAAAAAAAAAAGTTTCGCTTGCACAGTTTCGTACCGTACCGTTTTTTACGTACCTCATGAGCGGGACTAGTTTCGCAGACAACTATGCACAAAACACATCAGAATATAGGACAATCACACGGTTCACGAGTAGACGTCCCAGGCCCATTCACGAAAACAATTCACGCGAAAACAGTTTCAAGCATGCAAACATGTGTGCATGTGCACTTTGTTATGAGCAAATCTCCCGGATATGGAACAAGTATTGCATTGGCATTTCCAGGCACATCGGAAAGCGCGGAACTAGAATCCCGGCCACTCGGATCCACACACTGGTTATAAACACGCACGAGAAACTGGGATCTCGGACACTTGGATCCACAAACTGGCCACACACAGGCACAAGAAACTCGAGAGAACCATTTGGGTGATGAAAAGGTGACATCTCCCCAGCTTCTAAACAATTATCCTCAACTAAAAAGCATCGACGTACACCTGAAGAAGCTATGGATAGTCAGAGAAGTATTCCTCATCAACCCACTTCTCATCAATAAGAAGATAGTTTTTAAACTTTACTTGGAAAGCTTGCACCAGCTAGCTTTCTCTACTTGTGGAAAACTATCTGCTCTGGCTGAAGTATCTCTTCAAGCTCATCAACTTCTCGTGGGCCTTTTGTGACATACTCCTATGGATCTAGCCCCACATACTTCCACAACAAACTCACATGGAAGGCATTGTGAATTTTCCAATGATTAGGTAATGCTAACTTGAAAGCAACTTCATTGATATACTTGATCACCTTGAAGGACCCATAATACTTGGTAGAGAGCTTAGGACACGCTGGCCTCTTACGAAGTCTTGCCTTCTCAAATTTCAACAATACCCAATCACCTTCTTTGACCTTCTTTGATGTCCATCTGCCTTCTATGCTTGTCGGCAACCCTTTTATGCTTATCTTGAGACTTGGCAATGGTTGTCTGCACTTGTGCAAAGGCAACATATTTATCGACAAAAAAGATCTCATCCTTAGTGCGAAGGATGGGTGGCAAAATTACTTTGCCATAAACAATCTCAAACAGTGCCTTTCCTATGAACGCATGTACCATGTTGTTATAGGCACACTCTATAAGCGATAGGTACTTCTCCCATGTGGTCTTTTGGTCTACAACATAGCACTTTAAAAGATCTAACACAGCTAAATTTGCAACCTCACTTTGGCCATCCGTTTGTGGATGATAAGTCGATGAAAAATCTAATTTTTTGTCCATGTTATCAAAGAGAGCCCTCCAAAATAGCCTCGTGGTCATGAGATCTCTATCCCCCACAATAGGTTTGGGCATACCATGATGCTTGAACACTTGTGCAAGCTCAAGTTTAGCCCTCAATGCATTGGACTCCTCAAATGGTATCTTCTCTTTGCCACAGGACGGCTCTCCCACAAAAACCATACGAGGTTCATGAGTGCCTACAACATGTTAGAAGTCATCTCCTCTCTATATTTATACACCAGGGCCTCTGTTGTGGGTGTGCCCGCCCTGTATAAGGTGTTTTATCATTTTTCCTCACTCCCCGTATTTTTCTCTATTTTTTTCCATTTTTCTAGTGGTGGGGAGGGATGCCAGAGGTTGGCAGGAGCACTTCAGGGCTGGCCGACTGTCCCATCTGCAGTCCTGTGGCTGGCCGACTGCCCACACATCATTCGTGGGCTTTTGGACTGCTGGCCGACTGGATGTATGCAGTCGTGGAGCTTTTCATTGCTGGCCGACTGCTCATGCAGTCGTGGAGGCCCTTCAGTGCTGGCCGACTGCTCTCATAGGAGCATATAAATAGGCCCCATGCCCCCACCACTTCCTCATTCAGTTTTCTGCGGGATCTTGTGTATAGAGAAGAGTTTACACACCTATCTCTCTGTGTTTCTTGTGCTGTCTATTTTCTGCATTCTACTTGCTCTTGTCTACCCAAGTTTGGTTATCATTTCCGTTGCATATCCTGACATGGTATCAGAGCCCTAGGCTCGTGATAGATCTTGGGAGTTTTTCTGAGCAAGAGGGGGAGCGTTAGGTTGCTGATTGGTGGACTGTTTTGGACTGTACGGGAAGAGAAGGTGCAAGAGAAAGGCGGGCCAAAGGGGCTGGACAGCCACTTGCAGGTTTTACAGGGATTTTTTTTTCCCACCCACCCACCCTTTCAAGTTACTCCCCGTGATGGCAGATTTACTAGAGATGGCTGAGAAGCACGTGAAGATTCCGACTCTCCCCACGTTCCCAGTGGATCGACAGTTGGACGGGTCCAATTACGGCATCTGGAAGGTCATGATGGAGTCAGTGCTGGAGTCATATGACCTTGCTGATTTTATCATCATCGGGGTTCCACGGCCAGAAGCAGAGGAAGGGGAGTTACTGTCGATGAGGAAGGACCGAGAGGCACAGGCACACATGTGGGATCGTGTCAACGCCAGGGTCCGGTCATTTATTTTCCTCAACTGCACACCACAAGTGATCAATCATGTGAAGCACATGACGCTGGCGAGAGGCATATGGGAGCACTTGGCTTCTTTGTATAACAGGGTATCACCCATGAAACGGATCTCCTTGGAAGTGCAGATGCGGGTTATGAACCCTACAAAGTCTTCGACGATGCGGGAACACATTAACAAGCTACAGGCCCTTCAGCAGGAAGTCCTACAAGCTGGGAAAGAGATATCATCTGAAGACATGGCCATCACTTTGCTGTCCCACTTGGCTGCTCAGTATTCTGCTTTCTATTCCTCGTTGATTACGAGTGGCAGGCTCAGCACCATTACCTGGGAGGAGCTTGTGCCAATGGTCTTGGACCAGGAGGAACGTTTCACGAACCCTCCTCACAACGGAGGTTCGGAGGCCTTAACTGGCCAACGGTCGAAAGGCCGGAATAACAACAAGGGCAAAGGGAAGGCTTCACCGGAGAAGTCTTCTGATGAGAAGAAGCCTAATTCAGAACGAGAGAAGCTGAAGGCCGAAAGATCCTGTAATGATTGTGGCGAGAAAGGCCACTATTGGAGGAAGTGCCCTAAGCGGACAGGGAAGAGTGCTGATTCCTCAGCCTCAGTTGCAAAGACTCCGGCATTTGTGCACTTAGAGATGGTGGACTCCGATGCTTCATCATCTTCGAGCGAGGAGGCAGTTGGCTTCACCGCGAAGGATACCCGGGAATGGATTCTTGACAGTGATGCTTCCAGGCACATGACTCCATCCCGTGACTTCTTTCTGGATCTAAAACGGCAGTCAGGTCGAATCTTTATTGGCGATAATTCCACTATTCCGATACATAATGAGGGCCGGATGGAGATTATTCCCGACGGCAAGGGGGGCAAGCATGCTTCCCGTGTTCTTATGTCCCTGCTCTGGGTTTTCATCTTCTGTCAGTGCATGAAGTATGCAAGACTGGCTTTCGGGTGGAATTTGAGGAGCATTCAGTTGCTCTAAGGGACCGTGAGACTGGCCACGTTGTTTGGGAAGGCGGTGTGGAGAATGGTATCTACAAGCTCTCTGCACTCTCCTCGTTGACAGGTTCTCAGGTCGGAGATTTGTGGCACTTCCGTTTTGGCCACTTAAATGTGGATGCTTTGAGGCGAGCTTTCCGAGACCAGATGGTGGTTGGCTTGCCAGATGTTGGTAGTAGGCAAGGGCGTTGCAGCTCTTGCATACGTGGTAAGCAGCACAGGGAATCCTTTCCGAAGCAGGCTTCCAAATGGGCTTCGAAACCATTGGAGTTGATTCACACTGACTTGTGTGGACCTCAGCAGATACCATCTTTGGGAGGATCTCTCTATTTTATGCTGCTTGTTGATGATTGTACCAGATTCACGTGGGTCTACTTTCTTTCCCAGAAGAACCAAGCTTTTGCACGGTTCAAGGATTGGCACGTGATGGTGGAGAAACAGTCTGGATTTCAGGTCAAGACTCTCAGGGCTGATAAAGGAGGTGAATTCTCCTCGACTGTATTTCTCAGATTTTGTGCAGATCATGGCATCAAAAGGGAACTGGCCAATACTGGATTGCCTTCGAAGAATGGAGTTGTCGAACGCAAGCTTGTATTTGTGGGGTATAATTCTCTTTCCAAGGGATACAGGTTGTATGATCCAGACAGGAACAAGATTGTTGTCAGCCGGGATGTGGTCTTTGATGAGCATGTTCCAGTATCCACTGTCGAGGAGCCGCCACTTCTTGGAGATCCAGAGGAGTCTGATGATTCGTTCTTGCCCTTGCTTCTTCTCAGAGGTGGCCCGTGTATCAAATGGATGTAAAATCTGCGTTCCTTAATGGTGACCTGTAGGAGGAGGTGTACGTTGAGTAGCCTCCAGGCTTTATTGTTCCAGTATCTGAAGGGATGGTTTACAGGTTACGTAAGGCCTTGTATGGTCTTAAGCAGGCTCCCAGGGCTTGGAATCAGAAGATTGATTCCTTCTTTATTCGGACTGGATTTCAGAGATCGGTTGCAGATCCGAACCTGTATCTCTTTCGGGAACGCGGCATGGTCACGCTTATCATCCTTTATGTGGATCATCTCATTCTCATCGGCGGTCATGTGGAGCACATTAGAGTGACGAAGACTGCCTTGTCAAAGGAGTTTAAGATGACCGACTTAGGCTTACTCCACTTCTTTTTGGGATTGGAGATCTGGCAGACCCAGAGGGGGTTTTTCGTCTCTCAGCAGCGGTATGTTCATGAGTTGCTTGAGGCCTTTGGGATGGAGAACTGCAAGCCTATTACTTCGACGATGGACCCGAACACAAAGTTAACCGTTACTGATCCTTGTGAGCCAGTTGATGCCTCGCACTACCGGAAGTTGATTGGTTCATTGATCTGGTTGCTGAACACCGGTGTCAGCTACTGCATTACCTGTATCTTTCTTCTTCTCTTTTGTCATCAGCTTTCCACATTTATTTATGAAGCAGCCATGATTATGAAGTAGTAACATTTTCCCTTCTTTTTGGGCTTGCTAGCATTCCCTTTTTCAAACGAATCACCCCCAGAAGAGGGTTGGCGACCTCCATGCTTTAAGCTTGTTGCTTTTCCTTGTCCTTGGCTAAAAATGCTCTATCACCACCACAATTGCTTGATAAATTGAAATTGCATGCTATTTTTATGCTTGCTTGACCAATGTGTAGTTCCGGGTAAGGGGACGCCCGCCCGTGAACCGTGGGTGTGAAACTATCTGCTGACATGGTTGTGTGGCATGTGAACAGGTAGTTAGTATTATCCAATCTAGACTCAAATAGTCCTTAGGACTTAGCCAATATTTATAAGTGAGTGCGTTCCCACTTCTTTAAAGTTTGGGTGCCCAAAAGTCACTTATAAATTATGACCGCTTCCAAGTTCACACTCACTGAAATCCGGAGGCGGACAAGACTCAATGTCCAGGACCTGATCCTCCCCTTTTACTCATAAATGGGCACCTTCACCTGATTGGACCCCAATTCACTTACTTATTAAGAGAAAATTCGTGTTTTCTCTTCATGAAGATTTTTGGAGGCTGAAAACTCTGTTTTTCTACCATTTATCTCCATTTCCAAGCTCTCCATAGCCATACCTAACTTGCTAGGGTGTTTTTCAAGCTTCCAAGAGTGTTTCCAAGTGCTAATCACTCTCCTACTCACTCCCAATGAACTGAAATTCAACAAAACAGCTCTCATTTTTGCTGTAATTTCTGGTCTTTTTGCTGAAAACCCTAATTTCAGCCTTCCTTTCTCAAGTTGAACCATAGGGGAAGCTTTCCCAAGGTTCCCTTCACCCTCTTGAAGACTTTTGTCGCGAAAAAAGGCGACAAATCAAAGATCTCAACACTCCAAGGACTTCCATCGCGAAGACTTCCACTGTCATCGACTCTGCTTGCTATTGGTAAGCTTTTATGCTTAAATATGGGAGCAAGTAGCAAGAGGGAGGAACCGGATTACAAGATCACATACCCTGTGTAGTGTTCTCTTATCCTACGTGCTCTCTTGCAGATTGTTGCTACCATGTGTTGGTGGAACAATAGAGAGCAAATGGTAGGGAACATGGGCACTTGAGAGGGTAGTGTGGGTTGCAAGTCTACATCGACAACCACTTGTTTGCAATACTATATTCATATGCATTGGTATGGAAATCTGGTCAGAAATGCCCATGACACTATGTACTTGATTCTCCCAAGATTAATATACTTTATTTAAGAGAGGGGTCGACCGTTCCGACTCATTGTGTGTCTCTTGTCAATTCAGCAATTTACTTCTTGTATTTTGAGCAAGTGTCCATCAAATCTTAGTGTATTCAAGTGTATTGATTAGCATTGTATTCAACCAAGTTACATTGTGTATTCAAGTGTATTGATTAGCATTGTGTTCAACCAAGTTACATTGGTATCAGAGCATACGGTTCTCTTTCACTTCTATCGTGAGAGACGATCACCGTGAACACTAGCTATCTCTACACTAAGAACATTATGGACAGCCATATAATGAATGTTGGAGATGCTAATACAAGAGGCAGGGACAATGAAATGCATGCCTCCAATGCTTTACAGGATGAGCAAACTCATGTGGTGCACAATAGGAAACATGAATATGTGGGACAGCCGTCCCGTGGCAAAGAGAAGATGCATGAAGAAGAGTCCATAGTCTTGAGGGTTGAACTTACTCGTATGCAAGCTCTTCTCCATGCACAACAAGAAGAATTGAATCTCTATCGCCGCGAGGATCCATTGGTACATGACCGTTTGAAGGCTAAGAAAGCCGAATCTTATATGGATCATGCAATGGCAATGATTGTTCAAGAGTTGCACATGCAACTGAGGGATGCAGCACGTGCATACTTGGCTCGTACTGAGGATGCCTATGCAGAAAAGGCAACCATCCCACATGTCTTGGAATCCCCACAAGTGCCCGAACAAGAACTTATGTCTAAGAGGATGAATCTCCATGCTATGGGAGAGGAACAAATTAGTGACTTCACGCCATGCAGGAATACCTTATGTAGCCCGTGAAGAATACAATGTTTATGGCAGTGGTCAAAATGTATGTCAAATGCCATTGCCGGCTGAAAATGTGCATGCACAACACATGCAACATGGGCTGCAATTTTCTATTGGTGCAGGTATTCCACGTATCTCTCATACCACTCATGCCTTCGAGTGGGCCAGCCATGCCTCATGCTTACAGGGCACATGTATCTATGCCTTATGCATCACCTTTTGGTCCAAAAATGATGCCAGTCACAGGGACTTTCCCAATGGACAAACATGGGGAAAACATGTTGAGATGCACACACATGCATCAAAGTCTCCTAACTTCAAAGCCGGAGACAAATTTGTGAAGTTTGACACATATCATGGGGAATATGATGCATCAAAGACACTTGCTTTTATTGTCCAGTTTGATATTGCTTTCAGTGATGAGGATTTCACTCAGAAATCCATGATCCGGCATGTAAGCATGTTCATGAAAGGCATTGCTGCCCATGGTGGCTCACGGAGAAGCTCTCACCGAATCCTGTTAGATCATGGGAAGAGTTCAAGGAGAGGTTCTATGCTCAATTCTTGCCTCCCAATGCATTGAATGAGATAACAATGAAGTGGGATTGGGTAGAGCAAAATGAGGGGGAATCGGTAAATGCATATATACAAAAGTTTTGGAAAGTACTTTTGGAGGTGTCTCCATTTATGCATGTCACCGAGGCGGAAAGGAAGAGAAGGTTTCAATCGGGATTGCAACCCGTGTACAAAGCGGGACTACAAATGTATCCTGGTCATACTTTACACCAATTAATCGCAGCCGCCGCCGCCACCGCCACCGCCACCGAGCAATTGGAACTTAAATTGAGTCGATCCAATAAGGCTAAACCCTCATTTCAAGGCAAAGAGAGGGCTGTCCAAAACCTGCAAAATGATGGACAACCACCTAAAAAGGACCAAAACCAAGATAAAAATGGTTCAAAGGCTCAAAATAACACTACCAAGAAGCATCCCTTCAAACTAAGAAACTATGGTCTCACTCCGGAACAGAAAAAGCAATATATGAGTGAGGGGAAATGCTTTACTTGTGGTAGCACCGAGCATATTGCAAAGGCATGCCCAAACAAGAAGAAGCGTGATAATGCAAATGCATCAAAGCCTAATGTGTATATGGTTCCGGATGTGCAGGGCAACACTTCACATGATAGCAAAGATAGGGTTGTATGTAAAGCTTGAGGACAGCTCAAAGATCAGCCCGCTTTGTTCATGTTTGATGATTGTGAATCTGAAAATTTCATATCCACACAGATGGCAGCTGCTTTGGGTATTGAAGTGGAGGACATAGGTCCTCAAATTAAACCAGGGGCTGCCTTTGTTGGTAGAGAAGTGCAGGTCATGCCTATTTTTGGCAAGTTGTGCATACAAATTCAAGGCTATGTGGATCATGAGGATTTTCTTGTGGCGCCTTTGAATGGCTGTGATGTATTGCTTGGAAAGCCTTGGCATACACGTATTGATCCGTGCAAGGCTTACAAGACCAACAGGATCACCTTCATGCATAAAGGCCGAGAACATGTAATTGATGCTGGTGAAGAGGGTGATACCATTCCCCTTGTATCTCATGTACAAATTAAGAAAGTAATGAAAAAGAGTGTTTTTGCGTACTTGATTTTTGTACGAGATCATGTTGAGGAAAATAATATACATGTGAACACTCTTAGTAATGATAGGCTGAAATTTTTGCAAGAGCACAATGATTGTTTTGCTGATGAGTTACCAAATGAGTTACCACCTGTACGACCAGAAGATCGTTGCATCGATCTTGTGCCGGGTAGCTCACCACCTAATAGGCCAGCCTATCGTGTAAGTGCATCCCAAAAAGAGAAGATCATGAAGCAAGTGAATGAGCTTCTTGAGAAGGGTTTGGTTCAGCCAAGCTCTTCCCCATATTGTTCACCCGTCCTCTTGGTTCAAAAGAAGGATGGATCCTTTCATATGTGTGTGGATTATAGAGCTTTGAATAAGCTTACCAATCAAGAATCGGTTTCCAATTCCACGCATAGACGACATCCTTGATAAGTTGGATGGATCGGCATGCTTTAGCCGAATTGATCTCAAGAGTGAGTATCATCAAGTGCGTGTAGTGTTTGAGGATGTACACAAAACTGCTTTCAGGACAGCAATTGGGCTTTATGAGTATCTTGTTATGCCTTTTGGTCTTACAAATGCCCCGGCTACATTCAATAGAATGATGGATCGCATATTCCGTGGGTACATGAAATTTACAGGTGTCTTCTTTGATGACATCCTAGTCTTCTCGAAGACCAAAGAAGAGCATAAAGCTCATTTGGCTATTGTTTTTGAAGAGCTCCATAAGCATAAACTCTTCATAAATGCAAAGAAGAGTGAGTTCTTCTTGTCAGAGATACATTATCTTGGGCATATTGTGTCCAAAGATGGGGTGCGGATGGATCCTGCAAAGATTGATGCAATTCGGAATTGGCCCGAATTGAGTTCGGTACATGAGATCCGTAGTTTTCTTGGATTATGCTCTTCCTAACGCATGTTCATTCGGCACTCAGCATGGATTGCTTCTCCTTTACATGATTTGACAAAGAAGAAGGCCTTGTTCAAATGGACTAATGTAGAGAGAGATGCATTCCTCAAATTGAAAGATGCAACTACTCATGGTCCAATGTTGATCATTCCGGATTTGCAAAAGCCTTTTTGTGTGGAATGTGATGCATCTGGAAATTGCACAGGAGCTGCCCTTAATCAAGAGGGACATGCCGTGGCTCATGCACTTACTATATGGAAACATTACCTTCTTGGGGCTGATTTCACTGTGAAGACAGATCACCAGAGTTTGAGGTATTTTCTTACTCAAACTAAGTTGTCAGAGAAGCATATGAGGATGGCCAATTTTCTCTCTATGTTTCATTTTCAGATCTTGCACACCCCAGGAAAGAAGAATGTAGTGGCCGATGCATTGTCACGAAAGCCGTATGTAGCAGCTATCTCGGTTGCCTCTCATGGGGACTTGTCTACCATGCGTGATTTGTATCATACGGATGCTAATTTTGCCACTATTTGGGCTGATTTGATGACTGGTCATGCACATGCCTCATATGTGATCAAAGAGGGTTATCTCATGAAAGATAATTGCCTATGTGTGGTGTCTGACATGAGGCAAAAGGTTTTGGATGAGTGCCATGCTCCTCCATATGCTGGTCATAGAGACATAATGCCTACTACGCACATGATTGAGCGGTATTTCTTTTGGCCAGGTATGCGAAAGGACATAGAGGCACATGTACGTGCATGTATCACCTGTCAAAAAGTCAAATTTGATAAGCAAAAGGCACTAGGTTTGCTTCAGCCATTGCTTATTCCCACGCAGCCATGGGAAAGTATTACAATGGATTTCATTATGGACTTGCCACGTACCCAACAGGGTAATGATGCAATTTGGACAATTGTGGACACGTTTAGCAAGCAAGCTCATTTCTTGCCGGTCAAAAAGACCATCAAAGCTGAGCATATGGTTAAAATATATCTTGCACAAGTGTTCAAACATCATGGAATGCCGAAGTCCATTGTGGGGGATAGAGATCCCAAGACTACAAGTCTCTTTTGGCGGCCCTTATTTGATAATATGGGCACCAAATTGGACTTCTCATCAGCTTATCACCCTCACACGGATGGGCAAAGTGAGGCTGCAAATTCAGCCGTGTTGGATCTCTTGAAATGTTATGTGGCGGATCAGAAGTCTTCTTGGGAGAAGTACTTACCGCTTGTGGAATTTGTATACAACAACACGGTGCATGCATCTACGGGAAAGGCCCCATTTGAGATTGTTTATGGTAAGGTGGTTTTGCCACCCATCCTTCGCACAAAGAATGAGATATTTGCAGCAGCTGATGAGTATGTAAGAGACTTGGATATTGCTTTTGCTCATGTGCGGACAGCCATTGCAAGGTCACAAGACAAGCATAAAAAGGCTGCTGACAAGCATAGAAGGCAATTGGATGTTAGAGAGAATGATTGGGTATTGCTGAAATTTGAGAAAGCAAGACTTGCAAAGAGGCCTGGCATAGAGGATGCATATCCTAAGCTTGCAACCAAGTACTATGGGCCTTTTCGAGTGATCGAGAAGATCAATGAAGTGGCTTTCAAATTGGCATTACCTAGTCATTGGCACATACACAATGCTTTTCATGTGAGTCTCCTTCGCAAGTATGTAGGGCCAGAGCCCAGTGAAATGGTCATTGAGGATCCACCAGAAGTGGATGAGCTGGAGGAGATCTTGCAGCCAGAGTAGATTGTGTATCACAAGGAACACAAGCTTGCTGCAGGCAAAGTTGTGAGGCGTTACCTTGTGAAGTTTAGGAACTATCTTTCCATTGATGCTAAATAGATAGATGAAGAGTTCTTCAAAGATTGCCCACATGTGCTTCAGACATATTTGGATGCTTTTCAGTTGCGAACAACTGTTTAGAAGCCGGGGGGGGATGTCACCATTTGGCCACCCAATTGGTCCACCTGTGCTTTCTTATCATGTATGTACATTGGACTAGTGTCCATGGCAGTTGTTTATGCCGGGGATTGATGCCACTCATGTGATACTATAGACTTGGCTTTCCGTTGGGACTTGTGCCTCCGTGTACATGCCCGAAAATGCTTGATGGATTGGTGTTCCATTGGGTCTGGTACCTCGTGTACTTGCCTGGAGCACGTCTATTTTGGTATAGTCTCATGAACGGGGATTGTCCATACCAATGCTGCATTGCATAGCATCTTTATGTGCTTGCTTGCAATTAAAATTGCATGCTGTTTTCATGCTTGCTTGACCAATGTGTAGTTTCGAGTAAGGAGACGCCCGCCCGTGAACCGTGCGTGTGAAACTGTCTGCTGACATGGTTGTGTGGCATGTGAACAGGTAGTAAGTATTACCCAATCTAGGCTCAAATAGCCCTTAGGACTTAGCCAATATTTATAAGTGAGTGCGTTCCCACTTCATTAAAGTTTGGGCACCCAAAAGTCACTTATAAATTATGACCACTTCCAAGTTCACACTCACTGAAGTCCCGAGGCGGACAAGACTCAATGTCCAAGACCTGATCCTCCCCTTTTACTCATAAATGGGCACCTTCACCTGATTGGACCCCAATTCACTTACTTATTAAGAGAAAATTCGTGTTTTCTCTTCATGAAGATTTTTGGAGGCTGAAAACTCTGTTTTTCCACCATTTCTCTCCATTTCCAAGCTCTCCATAGCCATACCCAACTTGCTAGGGTGTTTTTCAAGCTTCCAAGAGTGTTTCCAAGTGCTAATCACTCTCCTACTCACTCCCAATGAGCTGAAATTCAGCAAAACAGCTCTCATTTTTGCCGTAATTTCTGGTCTTTTTGCTGGAAAGCCTAATTTCAGCCTTCCTTTCTCAAGTTGAACCATAGGGGAAGCTTTCCCAAGGTTCCCTTCTTCCTCTTGAAGACTTTTGTCACAAACAAAGGCGACAAATCAAAGATCTCAACACTCCAAGGACTTCCATCGTGAAGACTTCCGCTGTCATCGACTCTACTTGCTATTGGTAAGCTTTTATGCTTAAATATTGGAGCAAGTAGCAGGAGGAAGGAACCGGATTACAAGATCACATACCCTGTGTAGTGTTCTCTTGTCCTACGTGCTCTCTTGCAGATTGTTGCTACCATGTGTTGGTGGAACAATAGAGAGCAGATGGTAGGGAACATGGGCACTTGAGAGGGTAGTGTGGATTGCAAGTCTACATCGACAACCACTTGTTTGCAATACTGTATTCATATGCATTGGTATGGAAATTTCGTCAGAAATGCCCATGACACTATGTACTTGATTCTCCCAAGATTAATATACTTTATTTGAGGGAGGGGTCGGCCGTTCCGGCTCATTGTGTGTCTCTTGTCAATTCAGCAATTTACTTCTTGTATTTTGAGCAAGTGTCCATCGAATCTTAGTGTATTTAAGTGTATTGATTAGCATTGTGTTCAACCAAGTTACAGTTCACGGGTAGGCATCCCAAGCCCGTGAACTGAACATTCATAGCAGGCAAGGCAAGCCCTTCTTTCTTTATATGTAAGGCTGGTACAGGGCCTACAGAAGATGGCCGTGTGGGGTTACCTGCAAATTGGGAAGCCAGTCTGTAAGGTGAGGTACATTATTAAGCATGGCCCCATCAGTCGTAGTGTGGGATTTCATGACTATCTTCAAGGCAGTGCCACAGTAATCTTTCTGGGTATTGAAAGCCCTCTCAGGTTAAATTCTAACCATAGTTTCTTGAGGGTGATTTTCGGCTGCTTTCTTCCATTGTACCTCTTCAAGAGGGGAGAAAGCATGGCCTCTGTGAGAAGGCAACAGCTCTCACCATTACCCATGTGTGATGCTAGTGAAGTTGGGCAATGTAACTGCAAAGACGCAATGGAAACTGCAGCAGAGAAAAGTCAAGCCCAAGTTTGGATATGAACAGACAAAGCAAAATAGGTGATCTTAATGAGGATTATGGAACTCAATGATGTAGGCGCTGGGACAGGCACAACTAAGGAGGATTTTCTCCCGTGATGGGTATTTTAAGAGGATTTTATCTTCTATATTGGGTATCTTTTTTGGCACCTACTAACGCAGATTATTAATAAGCAGCTACAACAAGGGTTGTGAATGGAATTAAAGGGCCCATTGATGCCGTTTTTGTCGGGTCACACGAAAACAGTTTCAAGCATGCAAATTGCACTTTGTTATGAGCAAATCTCCCGGATATGGAACAAATACAAAACTGGCATTTCAGGGCACAAACTTGGCACATTGGAAAGCACGGAACTAGGATCCCGGGCACTCAGATCCACACACTGGCTATAAACAGGGATCCCAGACACGGATCCACAAACTGGCCATAAAACAGGCACGAGAAACTGGGATCCTGGACACTCAGATCCATAAATGGCCACACAAACACAAGAAACTGGAGAGATGTAAACATGATTAGTGAATGCTAAACAGGTTTGAAACATAATTACAATGCTTAGGAAAAAGAGGTAAAATACTCAGTCCTGTAACATATCAGTGTTTTAACACCTTCTTGATAAGTCTCCAATGGCATTGGTCTTCCCCTTTTTGTGAAAGAAAAGTATGGATGGTGACAGTTCCCTCAAGGATACATGCAAACAGTTGCAAAACATGGGTATTCCAGAAAGTTATGCTGTTCAGTCTCATGCACACCTGTGGAGCACACCTCGCACCTCTTTGAGATACTGCCATTCTATTGCCCTGTCTCACATGTCAAATGATAGGAACCTAGTCAGATGGAAGCAATTATGTGAACTGCATATTGTGGCACTGGCTTTGTCAAATAGTGGAGCGTCCTATAATTCCTCTCTGCAAAGGAGTTTGCGTGTGTGTAGGGCTTATGCCCAAAGACTAGCGGTGGTGCTTAGATCCATTTCACATTTCACATAAAGTCAAACACTGCCATTGGAGAAATTGTTTCAGACCATCATCACCATAATCGTTGCAAAACAGCCAACAATAACATACCACAAAGCATTTGGATGGCCAAATGGTGACACATGCCAGACAAAAAGTCTTGGCATAATTGCTGAGATTCTTGATAGGAATCTCTTAGCAAAAATCAGCTGTAGCTCATGGTAGAGTATCAAAGTGGAATAGCAGAATGTTAACAAACATCACTTGGAGGGTGCATACATCTAATTTTTGCATATTGGATGCAATTTCTTTGTCGAAACATTGGGATTAACCTGGATAGATATGGCTAAGGGAGTTTGGAAAAGCATACGATGATCTCAATTAGACTTAGGAGCAACTTTGCTTAACAATTAGCAAAAATTCCAGCCAGAAATGAAAGAAAAGAGCAGGGCCACAAGTTCTTAGAACAAATGTTGGCTTGCCAATTATGAGCAAAAAGTAGGTTTAGATTGAAATCAGCATTAACAAAGGCAGTAAAATACAGTTAAAAAAGGCAGAGATTGCCCATGTCAAGGTTTAAGCACACGAGGTCAGATAGATAGGCAGACAGATGATATTTAAAAATATATATAAAGAGAGAGAGATTTGGTTTTACTAATACAATGACAGAAGCCATACCTGCCTAAAAAACCATAGACCTAATCAAGTTTAGATCTTTGCTAGAGAGTATCAAATCAAAATTTCATTGAAGTTTGAAAAGATTAAGTGTAAAATGGATAAAGGACCAAGAACCTAATCAAGTTTAGATCTTTGCTAAATCAAAATTTCATTGAAGTTTGAAAAGATTAAGTGTAAAATGGATAAATGACCAAGTAGAACTGATTAGTAGCCAATAGGAACCTGTACCCTCACCATCATACCTGGATGACTCTGGTCTCCCCTGGAGGAGCCTCCAGCATGAAATCCCTGTGACCCACAGCGAAAATTTCATGACCACTTTGTAGACAGGTTGTACTTCAAATCTGCAAAGACAGCTCCTCCTACCTGTTGTCTCAGACGATCGAGTTCTTGTTCAAGCTGATTGAGTTTCACACGGCTTGTCTCCAATTGTTGGACATAAGCCTGAGCAAAAAAGTGGATTCACTTCAGAGCCACAAAACTACCATAAAACACAATAAGAAAGAGTTGAGAGTCTTAAAGAGGTACCTTTTTCCTTAACCGGCTTTTGCGGGCCGCCTCACGATTTTGAGCTAGTCGCCTAAGAACCTGTGTATGGATACAAAATAAGCTGGATAAGATGTGCATCCTCTAGATTTTCAAATGCATCATTAAGTTTGGCTATTTTTTCCTATATTATTAGCTATAAAATACAACATAAAATTTAAAATGTCAAAGCTTGGATAGGCTATGCACACCCAAAACAATGGAAAACCTAGACCTTGACTGGAATTCATCTACCTTAGAGTCTGTTAGCTTTGCATGTTCACGATCTGAAGGAGCCGATGCTATCAACATATCAACCTTATCATGCTTCTGCAGATGAAGCATATGCACACAAGCTTTAAGCCCAGTCTGGCTGTTCTTAGGAAAGAGAGGAATGGGTAGGCCTGACTAATCATAAACAAAAAGGAAATAATAGCTCACCCTACTCTCATCATTAGCCTCTCTTTCTGTACTTGTGGAAGCTTCTGCCACCCCAAAACTGTTGCCAACCCACGTTTGAAAGTAACGTCCTGGAGGTGACTGCAAGTCCATTTTTCCGGAGGCAAGCCTTAAATGCACTTTGTAAGCCTGTAATGGTTCTTCCCAAACTTGCCTTGTTATGAGATCAACCTTTCAGGAGCCTCCTACAAAACCAGAGGAAAGACTGCAGAGAGAAAACATGTTCAACTCATGCAATAACTTGTTAAGTTTTGACAAATTGGAGAGCAATGACAAGTTAGCTATCAAAAAATAAATTACATACAGAATTACAGACCAAATTGAGCTTTTCAAGCAGCTATGAGCAGTGGGAGAGAATGTAGTTGTGGGAAGCAATAGACCACGTTTGAGGGATACACGGTGTGACACACCTTCTTGAGTATGCAAGGTAGAGCTAGACATCAGATAGCAGCCAACAGGCACTCGAACTGTGCAGGTGACATGTGGCAATGATGACGTGGCAGTGATGAGGGGCACTGATGACGTGGCAGCTGGTGTAGCTGGCCCGGCAGCAGTACTATTGTCTGACTAGGAGCATTGGTGCGTATATATACGTGGGTAGCCAAATCATCATATTCATCTACTTTCCTCGATGTCAGAGCGTTTCTTTGTAGGTGAAATGCTAGCCAGGGGTGTACAGTAGGTCACACGGCTGTGATTTCATGTCTTCATTCTCAGCCACATCTTGAACTTGAATTTGAGTTGTATTACTTCTTTCTTGCACATGACACGGAGCAGTAGTTTAGGACTCTTGTGTGTGCTGTATGTGTGATTCCACCGCGCTCTCCTTTCTCTTGAAAATCCTAGTGCATAGACACAAGTGTTCTACAGTTGGTATCAGAGCCTAGGGAGCCTACAAATTTCTTTTCTTTTCTGGCACTCGTGTGCATTGATTGCTTGGATAGGGTAGAGAAGGTAGATTCCAAGCGTGCACAAGTTCAAGTTTGGGGAAAATGAATATTTGGGTTCTCTTCATTGCACCTAGGTTAATAACTTAATTGGGGTATATTGTGCTTCCTGCCCCACAGACCCCTTACCTCATTGCGCAGGGCTGAATTCCTCACATGGTCCTTGATCACTTGATATTTGTCATGGAGTCACAACTCATTGATTTGCTTCTCAACATGAAGGCATCCATGGACGTGCAGACGGCTCAAATGGAGGCTGTCATGGCCCTGTGAAAATGGAACAGCACAAGTGTGGGCATGGTGGTTGCAGAGTCAGAATATTTTATGATTCACATGGGGGGTGCCCGGACAGAGTTTAAGATGTGTGGACATCCCTAGGTGTGAAGGGGGGAACTAGAACATTAAACTTTTAATGTTTATAAAGTTTGCCCCTAGGCCTTAGTGGCCCCTAGGGACTTTTAAAGTTTGGGGCCCTAGGGATTATTTTGGGGAGGAGGGCCACTCCACTTTTGGAGTGAGTGTTTCTCTCTCCTCTCCCTCTCTCTAGCTTTTGGGGAAGAGAGTCGTGGAGCTTTCATGCGCATGTTCTCAAGCGTGGAAAAGAAGAAGAGAAGGGTCGTTGGAGAAGTCGTGCTGCTGCTGCTGTTTTTCTGAGTGCAAACCAGCCGTACAGCACTGTACGGCCAGATCTGCTGCAAGTACCCTCTCTCTCTTCTGTTGCTGGCTGCGCATAGGAGTTGCTGCAAGGATTTCTGCTGCACACAGGGTCTGGTCAGGCTGTACCAGCAGGTACAACAGCAGTACAACACTGTACGACTGCCGTACAGTGTACGGACAGTCAAGTACAGCAAGTACAGCTGCAGGCGGCGTTGGACAGGTTGCTGGACAGGCCTGATTACGCAGATCCAGACGAGTACAAGTGTGGACAGCAGGCTGCGTGTGCAAGTACAACTCCTGGCACGTATCCCGAGGTAGTAAAGACGGGTACGGGACTGTTTTTCAGATCTGTAAATTCAAAGACAGCATAGAGGTGAACACAAGGAGGAAGGTACAGACAAGTACAAGCACATGTGTGAAGCAGGGTTGTGGAAACAAGTGCCTGCAAGTACAGATTGGTACCATTGCTTCCTCCAGTGCTGTTTCACGAGCTGAATTTGGTAAGCTCCGTTTCTGTTCATCTATCTCTCTTTCTACTGCTTGATGTCTGTTGCAGATGAGTTATCTGGCCCCTTGTGAGAGGAGGGGTATGGCAGATTGACAAGGGTTGAAACAGAGTTTGGCCAGCATATGTATATATGAGCTGAGATGATGTATCATGCACTTGAGTTATGCCAGATGTATGCTCATGGCTGCCCTGCTTAGTGGTCTTGGCTGATCAGAGGGAGGCCCAGTGTGTTATTGTGGAACACAGATCTGTGTGCATAGATCCTCTGTGCTAAGAAGGTTTTGTGGGCCGTCAGATTGGACATACAGGTGTAAACTCTTGGCTGATTTTTTTTGTACTCAGCCATTCATATTATTATAATTGAATAAAGAAATACCGCAAGGGGCGCCAAGCTTTGGGGCCAACAGGTGTCGCTTTGTATTCAGATTTGGGCACTCTAGCTCCAATCTGTTTTGTTTTCACATCTAGACTACAAGTGGACGGGTGACTGCTAGTCTACCGCACTCTGGTTTTCTATCAGAGGCCGGTTTCAGATGCTATATGTACCCGTCTCGACAAGATAAGAGTCAACACCTCGAGCACCTAGTATTCCAAATCTGGAATCTACAAGGACCCGTGCTTCGGAGCAAGTGTTGGACGAAGTGGCAAAACTTTATGGAGGAGGATTTTTCACTACTTTGGATGCACGCAAGGATGTCCTGGATGCACTTCACTCCCAATCTGGCATCATCATTCTACGCATGTGCGTAGTCGGCCGGAGAGACGTCATTCTCATCACTGGCGGTCTCCCTCACGAAGTCCCTCTCCATCGGATTCTTCGAACATTTCCCACTCACCTTTACCGGTTCAACGTTGGGGGACTACTAGTTTGCCGGGTTCTTCCTCCATGCCTCATGAGGAACAAGCTCAATTATTGAAGCTTTTGAAGCCTCCCAAGTTCAACAAGAAGATGGACGAAGAAGTCGTCGCCAATTGGGCCCGCAAGATGATTGCCGGTGGTTCAGATAATTTTCAGCTCTATTTGGTGTGTATGGCTTTGATAGGTGCTACTCTCTTGTGGTGGGAAGACCACCTTAGGCACCAATCAGTGACTCGTTGAGATGACTACCGCAGAAGGCGGTCTTGAAGCAGTTTATTCCCATAGATTACGAGTATGAATCGAAGAAACGCTCGGAGCATTTTATGCAGCAACATGGCGAATCAATAACCGACTATCTCACTCGTCGTTGCTAGAAGCTTTTGCTTGTTGAAATATACAAGTGAATAGGACCTCTGTACCCCCAGCTGGTGGAGGGGCTTGATCTCCCTCTTGCCATAACATTAGCCCAAACCCTTCTAGCCACATCTAGCCATACTCCCCACGCACCAGCCTATCTACTCAAATCGTCAAACCGCCAGCTACAGCTGCAGATTTTCGCGATTTTTCAAGCGCCTTCTTTCTGAAGCTAAACTAAGATCTTCTCAACACCAAAAGCAATTGATCTAATTCCTCTTGGTCCCAGGGGTTTTCAAGGATGCTCTACATGCTGGTGATGTCAGATTTGTGAAATTCCTCAAGGAGAAGTGGAATCAAGCTCTGTATCAAATATGCAGGTGACTTTGGTAAAACAGAGATTAAGCATTCAATGTTTGGTCAAATCTTGTGTTTCTTGGCTTAATCCTCTACTAGACTAACTGCTATTGATGACTTTGAAAGGAGTTGAGCTCATTTGAACTCTAAGGTCCCAGATCTGGCCTCCCCGCAACCTCTGTTTTCTGCACACAAAACAGAGGATTATTTTGCTAATCAGTGATTAATCAACACTAATCACTATATTTTGGTGCAATTGAGGGTTCAAATTAACCATTGGGTATCTGATACAGATCCCTATAACTTCAGATTACAATTCGGAGATTGTTTGATACTCCAACCATTCAGTACAGATTTGTTACCCTTGGCTTTATGTAATTTCTGGTGAATTTATGCTGATAAATCTATTGTAATCATCACCTAAACACCAGATTGAGTTGTAAAAGAGTGGACACTGCCCTTGAATCTTGAAATTGGATCAAGAGGTAAGACCCCCTTCACATCATCATGAGCACGATACAAGAGATAGCCAAATTTAATGGGGAGCAGTTTTATACATGGCAAGCAAAAACCATGTATTTGCTCATGAGGAAAAATCCGTGGGAGCTAGTTAAGGGAAGAGATGAATGCCTAGAGGTGAGTGGGAAAAATGAGTGAAAGAGTAAGAATGAGAAAGCATTAGGACTTATCGCACTCAGTTTAAATGATGAAATCATTCATCACATCACAGGGATACAATGGGCAAAAGATGCATGGGATGAACTCGATAAATTATTCGGCACTCAAGCAAAAAATTCAAAGATAAATCTATTGATGCAATTCTGCAAACTTGATATGAAGGAAAGTGAACCTTTAATCACACACTTGAACAAATATAAAAGCATTAAGCAACAACTGGCAGCCATTGGCAAGAAGGTAGAAGATGATGAGGCACTAGTAGTGCTTCTGAAGAGTGTGGACAAAGGTGAATATGAAAACATTGTAGCAACCTTAAAGAATGTACCTAAATTGAAGCTGCACGAGATAGAAGGAGCTCTACACCCGAGGAGGATTCTCACGAGGACGAGGACGAGGAAGAGTAGGAGGAAGAACCTTCACTTGCTACAACTGTGGGAAGCCAGGACACATGGCAAGAGACTGCTACAGCAAACCTAGTGGAGAAGGAACGACATCGGCGAACTTCATGGAGACTCCTAACAAAGTGGAGTCAGATCATCTTTTCTGAGAGAGAGAGAGAGAGAGAGAGAGAGAGAGAGAGAGAACCACCTCTGAGCCACCGATGATGTAGGCCATGTGGTATATGTATGTGTGAGCACTTTAGTCAAGGTCACGGGCACTTGTAGTAGCCTTGGATACATAGAGAGAGAGAGTGTCAAGGACTACAAGTTTAGGGACTTAAGTCACTGGTCGCGGGCTACCAAGTAAGAGGGAAACTTGGTATAGGGTCCAGGTGTGCTAGAATTATTCACTTGAGGGGAGGTGTTGAAATATACAAGTGAATAGGGTGTGTATGAGAACAAGCCCTTAGCAAGAGGCTGTAAAAGAGAAACTGTAAATGAGTGAGAAGCTGTGAAAAGGTGAGAGATATCTACTGGGAGAGAATAAAGGGTAGCATGAGAAGATTTAGGATGTGTGGAGATATTCTGGGAAGAGGTGGAGAGAATCAAGCAAAAGAGATAGAGTGAATCAACGAGAGATCAGTGGGATTAGATGCTTGGATGTAAACTCTATAAATTGAGGCATTGGCCTAATGAGAATTTGCTGGTTTTTGATTATCCATGCCTACATTAAGCTATCAGTTAATTGCTCACTAATCACGTCTTAATCATCGTCTAATCTCTTTGTTAATCATGTTGATTCTTGCATTTGATCCACCATAGCTCATCACATTGTTGCAGATTTAACATTGCTGCTGCTCCCAAGGACCATCCAACGGTCGGAGCAAGTTGAGCGATTTGTGGATGGTTTGAAAGTTGAAACCATCTTTGCACGCAAGCGTTCATGCACATCATCCCCGTGATCTTTCAAATGCAGTTCGTCTTGCTGTAACTCTCGAGATGCGGGAGAGTTCCAAGTCTGGGACTCAACATGGGCAGCAGAAAGGCAAAGACAAGGGTAGCCAGTCAAGGGCCAATGATGGTAAGGAAAAGACAAGTGGGGAGCATTGGTGACTCGCCTCACTCTTGACACCAAGATAGCTGTCGGACAGTGCTTTTATTGTAAATCCATCTAGCACATCGCAAGAGATTGTCCGAGGACCTTAGAGGAGCAATCCGAGGAGGAGGCTTCTTTAGAACCAGAGGAGCAATCGGAGGAGGCGGCTTCTTCGAAACCGGAGGATGAGTGTGAAGAAGGAGATGCATATGTGCGCGTCTCAACTTTTTTCATTTCTCTGGTTGTGCATATGCCAAGGTGCTTCATTGCATCAAGCCATAGGTACGAACAGACGAAGTTTTTAGGGAGGTCTCTGAGGGAGAGTCTTCACAGTTGCCATTTGCACTCAGTGGAGAATCTGTGACCTCAAGGGTGGTCGCTTTTGGGGTCATTCAGTATCTTCAGTGTCTGATGTCATGAAGGCACCACAAGAGGACATTGCCATCAAATTTGTCTTCGTCTTGGGAGCATGGCCCAGTTGGTGTATCTTCACAACACACAAATTTCTTGGAGACTGTATCGACAACAATTGAGGTTTTGACTTCGGTGTATCAACGGATGTAAGTATGCTCCACAGGGCATGCATGATTTAGAAGTACAAGTGCCGAGTAATACCAATGGATACAGATTTGGTGCAGTGTGTCTAAGGAGTATTGTTCTTGGTTTTGCTTTTTGGAGCCGATGCAAGCAGTTCTTGTACTCCATCTAAACCGATGTATTAGTGTCACGATTGTGACTTAGTTCATTATACACAGTCTCCTTATGATTACAGATACTGAAGTGACATGATTACAGAGGACCCCTACACTTGGATGGTCACGACTATTCGCTCTAGAGACATGCCTCTTCATCAAGAGCCACACTCCTTCGACGACTGGTCACACCCCTTCGCTCTAGGGCTGCAACTCTTCACCCAATGGTTGCAGCTACTCGTCCAAAGGATGTGTCTCTTCGCCTAGAGTCATGACTATTGGTCATGGGATGTGTCTTTTCATTCTTGTCTCTTGAACTCCTATATAAGGAGCCTGTTGTATCACAATTTCAATCAATCAATCAAACATCTGTGTTCAAGTCTACTTTCAGTTTTAGTCTTAACAGATAGTGGATGAAATACTAAGTAATAACAGTAATCCTCACAGTGGTATCAGAGCAAAAATTTTTCCCGGGCCTACGGTTGTGAGCCTCTCACCCTCTCCGCTCTACTCCCCTACCCGGTGTTGTATAGAAGAAGCAGAGCGATGGTGGACTTGGCGTGAATCCTTGCTCAAAGTAATGTAGACAAGAACACAAGGTCTCACACCCATACACACGCATTGTGTGTATAGCAGAGAGGAACCCCTGCTGTATTTCCGGACTACCCTCCCTCCCTGCTGACTGGTGGTGATAAGCGTTCACAAATGGCGCCCTTCGCTGCTGAATATGGAGCCCCCCCCTCTTCGCCTCGTTCGCTGCCAGTTGTCGGCCTGGAGCCCTCACTGCCGACGAGCACCTTCTCCTCGTTTAGTCGCTGCCGGTGCTCTTCAACGCGGCGCAATCCAGTCGGCGAGACTCTTCGAAGCGGCGCATCGATTCACGGCGACGTGCCCGTCACCTTTACACAAAAAAAATAATAACAACGCCTTATAACTAAAGGCTTACAATTAAGCCTTATTACACGTGGCTCTACCAACCACGTAAAGCAGCCAACACCTAACGGCCAGCGCCGGCGCAAGGAAGCCCGCCAGCCGACCAGCACATTAAAAAAAAAAAAAAAGAGGAAGCGAACATAGCCGACCAGCGTCTTTTCAAAAAAAAAACCCATACACTTACGGGTTCCTACGAAATGGCGCCTACCTTGGTCTTCTGTGCGCCAACTTGCTGCCGCCTCCCTTCCTCAAAAGCAGCCTTCTTCATTGCTAGGCTCTTGCGGTCTATGATGGTGTTTTCCGCGGCTTGACGACTACGACCTTGGTGCTTCTTCTCCAGCAAAACTATTTATTATGACATTCACAGCAACAAGCTGCATTCCAGCGGTTTGAAGCCATGTTCCATCAACAACCAAAAGCTCGTATCGATGAGCTTCAACATGTTTCTCAACAAAAATTCTCTCACCCTAAGCATGGTTCTTCAGAGACAACCAGACACAAAGTATCTTCGTGCGAGCAACGCAAGCCTCAGCATGGATATTCTTGGAAATGTTACAGTTCTAAGCAACCAACTTCTCATTGGAATCATCAGCAACAGAAGCAGCAACATGAAGCTTCCAAAGGATCACATCTCGGAAAGAAATCAGCCATATCAAGATGGGCTTACTTAGTGGCACGTGTGTCCGACCCTAGTCGAGTACTCGGTCGTGAACGCCGCGACGTTGGACAAGTTTCCCCTCGCGAGCAATGCCCTACATTCAAGTCCTTGCAAGCTCTTGGTGGCAGTGTTGAAGACTTACTCATTCTCATGTTGTACAAGAGGATCCTTGAGAGGTCTAAGAGGCGCAAAAAACCTCAACCTCCCCCTTCTACATTGGAAGCCTTAATACCTGCTAAGAAAGCTGAAGATTCAGAAGATTCTGGTACATGTGTGACAAATACAATGTCCACAACCCCTTTTCTTGCCGTGACCCAGGCAGAAGCAATAGCCTCGTCACCGCCTGTGCAAAACGGAGTCTTTGCCTCTGACCAGATACCGGACGCCGTGGTGAATGATGATTCTTCAAAAATGAAGACTCCAGTCCTTACCTTCAGTGGTGCAAATGAATCTTTGGACATAACTTGTCCCGAGAATAACTTTCTGAGCATAGAAAAGCATATGGAAGATATTTCTTCTCAACCTACGACAACACTTGAAGACTTTTGTGTTCTAGAAAAATCAGTGGAATCCCTTTCAGACATCCACCAGGTGGTTGTCGCCTCTCAGCCGGAAAGCGTGGTGACACAATCAGATAATTTACCAATAGTTTCACTTGAAGCAGATAAAGATTCAATCTTTTCTTGGACAAAGCTCGAAGTTACCAATGATATTAACAAAAGTTCTATTCAAGTTACAGATATGATTCTCATGCTTTTGGTAAAGATGAGACAAGTTGCAGATGCAGTTAATATTCAGTTTGGTATATGCAAGATTGTTATGGTCAACAATAATGCCATGACATGGGATCTAGCAGCTAGAGCTTTGGATGCAGAAGCAATTCAATCATTTCCCTTCTTCCAGAGTCTCAACAACTACCCCTGGGTTTTATTTTAAATGGGAGGGAATGTCACGATTGTGACTTAGTTCATTATACACAGTCTCCTTATGATTACAGATACTGAAGTGACATGATTACAGAGGACCCCTACACTTGGATGGTCACGACTATTCGCTCTAGAGACATGCCTCTTCATCAAGAGCCACACTCCTTCGACGACTGGTCACACCCCTTCGCTCTAGGGTTGCAACTCTTCACCCAATGGTTGCAGCTACTCGTCCAAAGGATGTGTCTCTTCGCCTAGAGTCATGACTATTGGTCATGGGATGTGTCTTTTCATTCGTGTCTCTTGAACTCCTATATAAGGAGCCTGTTGTATCACAATTTCAATCAATCAATCAAACATCTGTGTTCAAGTCTACTTTCAGTTTCAGTCTTAAATACACAGATAGTGGATGAAATACTAAGTAATACCAGTAATCCTCACAATTAGTGTCTAGAGTTTGGATAGCAGAGTTTTGCTCAACCATTTTCTAGAATGTTCACAGGTTTGCAATGTTTTTTCATGGATGGTTGGACAAACGGAAAGTTCTTTATCGGGTGGAAGTTGGTCATTCACAAGTTTCTCTACAGGTCTTCATGCTGACGTGGCGAGGACGGAATGTGAGCCTTCGCAGTGGACATAAAGTGGTCTCGCAGCGTTCGGGATCTTGGGTATCTTGGATGAGCTTCGCTTGGATCTTTTCCTTTCATGAAAGGGCACTGTATATGGACACAATGCATCTCAAGACAACTGCGATGCAAGTAGGGGAGAATGTGGCACACTTAAGAGTGTGCAGGGCAGAGCCAAACATCAAGCAGCAACCAATAGATAGTCAAACATCGCAGGCGACACTGGCAGTGGTGATGACCTGGCGGTGGTGAGGAGGTATTGATGACGTGGCAATCAAGTACACCTGGCCGACAGCAGTAGTGCTACTAGCCGACTAGGAGCATTGGTGCATATATATACATGGGTAGCCAAATCATCATATTCATTTGCTTGCCTCGGTGACTTCACAAAGCGTTTCTCTGTACGCGAAGTGCTAGCCACGAGTGTACAATAGGTCACAGGGCTGTGATTTGACATCTTCATTCTCAGCCACATCTTGTACTTGAATTTGAGTTGTATTACTTCTTTCTTGTACATAATACAAGGCAGTAATTTAGGACTCTTGTGTGCCATATGTGTGATTTTGCCGCACTCTCCTTTCTATCTCTGGAAAAACCTAGCACATAGGCACAAGTGTTCTACACACGGACCCCCAAAAATGGTAACTAAATGACCCTGGGTAGTCCTATCTGCCAAACTCTGCAGCCATAACTGATCTGGGATAATTGCTTTTGTTCAGGCTGAATCTGCCACTCTTCAAGATAATGCGTAGGAAGGGGAGAGAGGGGATTCTACATATAGACCTCCAAAAAGCTAAACATATTTACGTGAGTTTTTTGTTATTTGCATAAATTTGCCCGGTTTGCATTCACTGCATTTACACTTGCATCAATTTGGTTGCCTGTTCTTGACGACTGCCTCTCACACTCATTTAGCCTCTTTTCTCCCTTTATAGGATGAGGCTCACAACACGGGCTGGTCCTTCTGCTAAACCTTGTTGCACAACCTAGCATCTCTTATTCAACCACACTAAAGATGCAGAGGCTTTGTCTATGTCTTAGCCCTACAACTCAGCACAGCCCCACCATCATCACTTGGGAATCTATTTCCTCAACCATGTCATGGCACATTACAGCGAGCTGACATTTCTTAATTGGTACAACCAAATACATCCCACAAACACCAAAATGTTTGCAAACAGACAGGAGGCTCCTCCAACCTGCTTGGATTCCCAGTGGATGCTCAGCAGGTGTGCTTGACTAGCAGAGGACACGGAGGAAGTCTGCACCCCACCAATGAAGCTGGCCAGTACAATTTGGACTGAGCTTGTTCCACGCCCACTGGTGGCATGAAACACCCCTGTACTGTGGCTTAGAGCAGCCCAGTATCCCTAAAAGGCTTCCTTGAGACCTACAACATGGTTCTATTCTTTCATGATTGCCAAAAGAACTTCACAATTCGCTACCAGTATACACTTTCTTACTCTCTTCAATACGTAGTTTCCGTCCAAAGCAGCCAGCCTTGTGTGACCTGTTCAGTGAAGAACTATTGTTGTAGTGCTTACAGCCTGATCTGTTTTTTCTTACTAATAGAAGGATCTCTTTCACACAAAGGAAGAAATGGTAAGGTGCCTTCTTAAGGGTTGTGCATAGAGAGATGTGATATAATATGGAATACAATTGGCATCTACAAGAGGGCAATTACAAAGCGTACCGCGAGAAATAGAATATAGGCAAAAGCCCACAAAGAAAGGGCAAATAATTCATTCTTGACAGCCGCATTTATGCACTGAGACTGATACAAAACTGGCTCCACAAGACATTGCAGAGTATGAAACATCAAATAACCATGACTACTGATATCCAAGCTGTGACTTGGTCTAGTGATTTGCCGGCCGTGTCCTCATGTGTCTCTCAAAAGCGTCATCTAGTAAAGTGTGTCAAGTTTACGATCACTCTAAGGCATGCCCTCTGTCTCATGCTCTTTAAAGTCAAGAGCTGGCTTCCCAAGCTTTCAGCCCTTACATAAGGTTTGAAATGCAAGAAATTACCCTGAATAAATTGAATGAAGAAAACAAACTGGTTCACTTCTACATGTCATAAATCTAGAGCCAGAACCTTGCGTCTCATGCTCTGAAAAGTCAAGAGCTGGCTTCCCAAGCTTTCAGCCCTTACATAAGGTTTGAAATGCAATAAATTACCCTAAATAGATTGAATGAAGAAAAAAAACTGGTTCACTTCTTATGCAGGCTTGTTTGAATGTTTGCTACAGAAAAGAAATGCTGAGTATGAAGAAACTTACACTATTGGAAGAGATTCCTGACAAAGAGCTGTGTATGCTGTGCAGCAGTCCTCTCTGTGTCAAGTAGCAAGTTAGCCCTGCCCACCACCACCAAACTGGCAGCCTCAGTCCGCCATAACACACACACACACAAATGGGCGACCATGCCCTGAATAGAGCTAGTCCCCCCTCTCTCTCTCTCTCTCTCTCTCTCTCTCTCTCTCCCCAAATGTGAGCTTGGAAGAGGGGAGAAGGGCAAACAGGAATGTGGGTTTTTGTGGGGAGGGCTAAAAGCATCGTGGGCTTTTGTTGTTTGGTAATAATAATCTCAGTTGAATTTGGACGATTGCCCACTCGCTCACGCAAGCTCTCCCTCGATTTCCTAAAGTGGACGACCATGCTCCCAAAAATTCAACGACCCCTTTGTTTTATATCCCACTTTAAATCGGTCCCCTGCATTATTTTATTGGCCTCCTCACGTGCGCATTTCTCAATCATTGACGTTTTCCATTCAGCGTCATTTGGTGGGGTTGCCTCTTTGAAGAAAGGGTGTGTCATTGTGCATGCGTGTGCATGTGTGTGTGTGTGTGTGCACGTGCATGCACGTGCACGTGTACGTGTACGTGTGCGTGCACGTGCGCGTGCGCTTGTGCTTGTAATGCTACCTTACCCAAGTGATTGTGTGCAAAGTTGAAAGTTCACGCTAGAAAAAAATTGAAACATTTGTGTGTCAATGCAAAACCAAGAGGCGAGTGCTAGCCAATTCAAGAAAAACTCTAAACTTAGTTCATTCCTTCGAAATAATTTAGAGATCCTAGCTAAAATTTGGCCTTGCCTTAAGCGTGAAGGAAAGGAAAAGTAAAATATTTAAGATATCTATAATTGCAAATTAGTTTATGAATTTGGGTAGTTTTCATTAATGAAATCCTAAGGACTGCATATATTTGTCTAACTAGAAAAAAACATCTTTTTTGAGCAATGTTGCTAACTATTGAATGACTTCAATTTGATCGAGTATTCAACATTAAACGAGTTCTATTTTTAGCCACTCTTGGCAGGCCCCTTTTGAAAATTTCATCGAATTAACCTCCTCACCAATTGGATGCATATTTGTTAGTCAAGTGCCCACATCGTGAGTTCTTGGAGCTCCATTTTTTTTCCCGAGAATTCTTGTAGCTCCATTACACGACCCCACATATGGTCTTTGGTAAAGTAGGGATAACACAAAAGTGGGAGTGCAATCAAATGCCAACCTCATTTTAGAAAAAAACAACCTCCTCTTTATGCATTCAATTAACCTTGACTATATGGAAAGGTGAAAACTATAGTCTGAAAATGAGTGATGTAATAGAATTGGTAAGCTTTCCTTTGAGAATATACAAGCTTTTTGAAGGCAGTGGTGGCAACACGAGTGGTGCTTCTAGAAAGTCAAATGCACCTCTAGCCACATGAAGCATCACAAATGGACCAATTTTTCCCTTGTTAGTGGTAGTATAGGTGTGTTGCATTACTCTTTCTTTCACTCTTTATTGTCCATAGTAAGTGGTTTCACGCTATGATGTCCAACACAAATCTATAAATCATCGCTTCAAACCAAGTAAGATGACTTGTGAATAAAATTGCTATAAAAAACATCAAAAGGAAGATTGTGAAGGGGTTGAAGCGACCCAACAAACACACAGGTAGAATGTCATCGTCAATGTGCATTCACGAGGATTACCAGATGGGTCACATGAAAACTAAGGTGGCAAGATTCAAGCAATCACCAAAGATAAAACCCTAAGGCGTGAGAGCCTAAGAGAGATGTGTAAGCATATTGGATAACATCAAGTATTGATCTATGGGGCAATCTTGCTAGCCTCCACCATGGTTAAATCTCTACAAGTTATGAAAGCTATGTAGACATAAATCTATCATAGGGCCCACAAGTTAACCCATAAGTTGAAGGGTTATTTCATGTAAATGAGGTTTCATATATATCACAAAAGTTTTTACCATTTACAAGATTGAATCGTCTTTCGTATGAGCGAGGTCAAATTTCCAAGGAGTGAATAGGTCCAGCATAGGTTTAATCTCCATAATGACAATTATTTTTGAGAGACATTGAAGGAGATGGCACGGCACTCCCATGAGAATAGTCCCTTAGAAGTTGCCTAGCTTACTATTATCGTAGGATGCGTGGTTAGGATTGAACACGTACGGGTTAGGTATAGACTTACATTCAACCAAGATATGCAAGATTTTCAAAGATGATGCAATCGAGTTTGTGGAGTGGATAGCTAACTTCAAAAGTGATATACTTTTAAATACATGATAGTGATGTCTTGCCAAATCAATGGATTGGCCTTTGAATATCCCTTGTAGACTGCTTCCAACCCAAAGTGCCAACATAAAGTGCTTCACAATTGATGTGCCTCCATTGGACCAAATTTCTCAAGGATACGAAATGTCATATTTTCATAAAATTTTGATCACACTGCACACTACAAACTAGTAATATTGGTATGCCCTCCTAGGAATGAACCTTCTACCAAAACAAGGGGCTGGTTGTCATTGTGGACTACTTCCAAAATACCAAATGCTTCACAACTAGTATGCTTTCCTCAAACCAAACCTCTCACAAGAATATGAAATGATGTATTGTCACAACATTTTCATCGTAGTTGCACTTGCCATGCCTCCTCAAAACCAAACTTTTTGCCTGAGTGAGGTAGTCCTAATGTCTTTTTTCTAAACAATCACAAAAACACAACCCAAGAGTCTACTTGTTTCCTTTTTGCCCTTGGCTTTCCCCTTTTCTTGGGATTAACTAACACCTGATGATATGATTTAGCTATTGTTTTCTTGCCATCAAATATTTTGGTATTACACATGTACATGGATGAAATCAACACATGCAATTATTAAATTTACACAAATTAACATTGAGCTTTGTGGTTAATAAATTTAAACCAACATGAAAACAATCTCTACCTTAGTGTAATATGTTATGCGATCATGTCCATGTCTAATGTAGGTCATACATCACGTGTGAGTCATGTATTGTGCTCTCTCTCTCTCTCTCTCTCTCTCTCTCTCTCTCTCTCTCTCTCTCTCTCTCTCTCTCACACACACACACACACACACACACACACACACACACACATGATTGCATATGCGCTCACACACACCTCAAAACAAAAAATATAGAAGCATGTGGAAGGTATTTAGTGTGCTTCCTCTCAAAGTTATATAATTCATAAAAATAGACCCTTCCCTTTTATGACATGTGGCATGCATCATGAGTTATATATCTCATTTAAAGTCTAATATGTGCACATTTATCATGAGTTATGTGATAATTTTTACAAAGAATGGGGGCTAGGGAGGATCAAAGCTATTGATAATCTTCATGATAAATAGATTAAGTCTCATGATAAATAGATTAATTCTATTAAAATAAGATTACAATAAGCTTAAGCAACAAACACTAATCAAGGCTAGACATTATACTTCTCATTCATTCAGGAGCCAAGGTACAACTACTTATAGCTCCAATAAGCTTCATGGTTCAAATATTCTAAACATGTGGCCCCAAATGTGCCCATAATAACCATAAATTTTTGACCAATGTTCATCTACACCTTTTCCCCTTTCAAACAAATTAATCTTTGAACCAATGAACCGTTTGTTAACCACTCTGGTTAACATGACCTTCGCGTGGCTACTATGCCCTTTTGTAACTCATCTTTTTGTAACCATGCAATGCGCTAATTGTAAGCTTATGGCATGTGTAACGTCGGTCATGAGGATTTGATGTACATAGAGCTAGTAAAACTAGGATGACTAGTTTTGGGCCCCCACTTGTAATTGGTGTAATTGGGCGGTCGGACATTGTAAATATGAGCTCATGTATATAAGACATTTTCACTACTACAGGATGACCCATTTTCGACGCTTGGTATCGACAGTTTATGCGCCGTCGATATATGTGTTGATATAAACATCGAAATATACGTGGAAATGAGTGTCAAAATCTGTGTCGAAATGAGAGTCGGAATAAGCGTCTAAATAGACATTGAAATTTATTTATTTAAAAAAATAAATTCTTAAAAAATTAATTGTGCAAAAAAGGAAAACATTGACAAAAACCAAGTACTTCTTTGGTAAATAAAATTGAGATAAAATGTTATAGCTCATCATCGACTCTCTCATCCTCAGCTAGATCCATGGCTCCAAATACATCTATTTCCAGAAAATAACTCTCCATCTGCATCTTCGTCAATAGGTGTAGCCTCCGGATCGTCCTCTTCTATTTCAAGCATTAGAGGTGGTTGTGTTAAAATATCTCACAGTAAGTGAATGAAAACCCCAACTTGTATTTTGAACATAACTACAAGTAGTTCCTAGTTGGTTCTAATATTAACTTGACTCCAAGGCATTACACTAGATTGGACAAGTTTGTTGGGGGCTTAAACAAGTCTGGAAATATAAGAAGCCAACCCTCATCTTTGGGAGAATGTTCAATGGTGTGGGTAGATTTTCCAATGGGGTTGCCTATAGATAAGGACACTCTGCTAGTCCCTCATTGGAACATTTAGAAGAAAGATCTTGTTGAGGTTGCATGTGTGCTTGCCAATAATTTCTTAAGAGAGGATGGAAGCTTTGTAACCACCTACATCAGTGATCATGAGGGAAATCCCAAGCCCAAACCAAACATGGTGTATAAGGTAGATGAAATGTATATAAGGTGTGTGTAGTAGATCCTTGATTATAAAAGTGACGTGTGGCCCGGTGTAAAGTCACAAGTGCAAAATGAAAGAAGAAACAGTATGGGCGATCGAGTAAACCGAGTGACGCAACGTTGTGGAAGAAAGCGAGGTGGTGATAGAGTTGAAGAAGGAGAATTGGGGAAGTTTTTAGTGTGGTTCATCAAGTGTGTGGCTAGAGAGATCATCAGAGAGAGTGAGTGCAGTGGAGTGGACTCCTGCAGGATAGTTTTGTTTGGTTGAAGCTTACAGGGCTGATGGACCTGCTAATTTTCAAGATTGCAATGAGAAGACCAGTGCAGTGTGAGAACATTGGATGAGTCAAAGAAGAGGGTGTGCTAAAGTCCAGAGAGTTGGCTAGGAGGTGTGTCCCTAGGTTCTCTGTGTAGCATCTCTGTTAGAGACTTGGCTCAACTTAATACATCCTCAATTGTAGCTGTTAAAGTCAATTGTCGGGGTCTATCTATGGGGGATCCTTGAGTTTTTTGGTGTTTTCTTCTTATGTTCGTGCCCATGTCTCAGGGATGTTGAAACATTGGAGTGTTTTTAATCTATTTCATACAGATAGAGAGAGTTTTTTGGTGTTTTCTTCTTATGTTCATGCCCATGTCTCAGGGATGTTGAGACATTGGAATGTTTTTAATCTATTTTATACAGACAGAGAGTTTGGTTTGTGTCAGCTCTGCTGCTGTGAATGATTGCAAAGTCTTTTGTTTTGTAGTTTCTATTGTGATGAAGATGTTGTTTTGATTGAGTTTATGGAAATGGAGCACTTGTGTGTGTTAGTCTGGTGTTTGGTGAGCTGATGCTGACTCGGTCAAAATCAGATGAGAAGGTTCAGAGTCGGATAAGGTCAGCTGAGCATCAGATACGATCATCTGAAGGTATAGAGGGCTTGGTTTGGCTTCTATGGGTTTGAGGGAAGTGTTTGTGAGTCTGATCTGATAGTTAGAGGATTGTTAGTAGTCAGTAGTAGCAGCCATACAGGTTAGTGGGTTAAAAAGTGATTCAAAGTTAGGTGTGTGATAGCTAGTGTCAGTTGAGAGTCTATAGGGTTTGATCCTTGTGTGATTTGAGTGTTTTGAGAATCTAAGAGTGCCAGAGGACACATAAGTGAAAGTATCTGATCCAACTATGAGTTAGTTGAATCAGTTCAGGTCTATCTCAGTTAGTTGTATCATATCTCAGTTAGTTGAATCAATCAAGTTTAGAGAGGCTCTAAGGGTAAGAACTTGAGGTTAGTTGATATTAGAGGAAGGTTGGAGAGCCTGAAGGACATTTATATAACTGGGGACAAGCGAAAGATTTGTGAGTTAGTTTTGAGTCAGCTGCATATCAGTTGGGTCAACTAGGTTAGACTTGAGTTAGTACTATAGAGTTAGTAAAGGAGTGTTGTTGGGTTCATTGAAGCTCTGAAGCAAGGTTTTAAAGTTTTCTGATATTGGAGAACATTCTAGGAGAGTCGGGCAGACATGTATCAGCATTAGCCACATTGGATTCATTTTACAATCAGTTATGTGTTAGCTGGGGAGGATTTGGTCAGCTGGTGGTCAGCTGGTGGTCAGAGGAGGTCAGCTGGGGAATTTTGGCTAAAGGTCAAAGGTGTTGGAGGTCAAAACTGACTTGGGAGGATAGCTAGAGGAGTCAGGTGAGTTGAATTGGAAGGTGTGGAGGCATCCAATTGTGTCAACTAAAGGATTGAGGATTGAGGATAAGTTCAAAGTTGATTGGTGTCCTTGGAGCTGGGATCTTAGTGTCCCCTAGTTCTAATCCTATTACATTTTGTTCTTGTGTGCTTGCTGGGGTGGTGTTATAGAGGCCATCACTCAACAACCTCACATGCTTTGTTTCCCCCACTGAGGATCAAAAAGTTTTTGTTTAGGGTGTTGATAATATGCTAGAATCCACTTGTTGATCAACTCAGGACCTATGGCTAGATTTGGGTATGATGTGTTCAAAGGCGAGAAGGGTGAAGATGTCACTCAGTTTTTGGTGGAGGAGGATTGAGTTGGCAGCTTTGAGCAATAATAGGGATGATGATGCCTACAAGTTGAGGATGGCAGATTTATTATTAGAAGGTGTAGCCAGAGAATGGTTTGAAGATATAGCTTTAGAGGATGAAAGAGGAAGCTGGGATAGGTTGAAGGTAGCTCTAAAGAGAAGATATGGGAAAGCTGACAG
Source organism: Cibotium barometz (assembly GCF_041138505.1). NCBI lineage: Eukaryota > Viridiplantae > Streptophyta > Polypodiopsida > Cyatheales > Cibotiaceae > Cibotium > Cibotium barometz. The sequence continues at coordinate 7,463,341 of NC_141065.1, read as the reverse complement.
CCCAAAAGACTTGTGGATAGAGCTTTGTAGGTTGAATTAGGGAGAGGATGAAGAAATGTCAATTTTTGTTGGCAGGTTTGAAGAGCTATTTGGAGAAAGATTCTGAAAGCTTTAGGAGAGAATCAGGTGCCACCTGATTTTCTAAAAAAAGAGAAATTCATTGAAGCTCTACATGGGAGGAGATTAAGGAGAAGGTGGCAGTGAAGGACCCACTCACTTTTGTAGAAGCAGTGAAGATTGTTGTGTACCAGGAAAGGAAGATGAGGTGGAAGGCTGCTTTGTGTATGCCACCCACTAGACCATGTAGAGTTGCTACATTTGATTTGCTTGATGTGTGTCATGCTAGAAGCAGTGTGCATGTTGTGGATCACTGTGTGAGTGATGTGTCAATGTACACAAAGGCAATGGATCAATGTGTTTGTGAGGCTACAGTGAGTGTAGGTTGTATAACTGCAGACCCAAAATTGGAGGTAGCAGATTTTGGCAAAGATATGTATGTTTGCTCAAAGGTTGGTGAATGTACTATGCAAGGGCAAGTGATCCCTAGTGTGTTGGAGATATTACGCGAACCTAAGTTAAGGATTACTTCATCACAGGATGCCCATGTGGAGTCTACAGGTTTGTTTTGTGATGTGGTAGAGTGTGAGGTAGAGGGTTTGTCTCAGAACTACCTTTGTATGATGGCACAAGTGATGATGATGCTAGCATGGATGAGTAGTCATATGTGCATGAATTGTAAGGTTCCCCCCTTCTAAAATAGGGGATTACTTCATCAGAGGATGCCCATGTGGAGTCTATAGGTTTATTTTGTGATGTGGTAGAGTGTGAGGTAGAGGGTTTGTCAGAACTACCTTTGTATGATGGCACAAGTGATGATGATGCTAGCATGGATGAGTAGTCATATGTGCATGAATTGTAAGGTTCCCGGGACCCTTCTAAAATAGGGGAAACACTTAAGATAGTCCACTAAGTCTTAACTTAGAGAAAATTTCCTATTCATCGACACCTTGACCATGTAGAGATTCAAGGATACGATTCATAGGTAAGACCTAGTCCTATCCCACAGGGGGAGCGTGATCTTCTAAAAATCAAATCACCCATAGGGTAATTGATCATAAATTGGGCAACTACTAGACTTGATTTCTAGAGGCAACGCTTTTTTCCTCATCCATGCAAGGCACAACCACTTTCCTAATCTCCTAGAATAGAGTTGCCCAAGAACCTATTTATCTAGCGTAGGGCTTTCACTTAATCTGTTGCACTTAATCTGTTGGAAAGCTACCCGACTAATCAGGTCCACCCATCCGTAGGATGGTACTGTCGGGGCATTCCATCCTCCCACTTTCCACCCTACTCACGCATCAATTTATTTTCTAATTAATCCTACCACACTATTTGACATAAATAAACATGTTCCTTAATTAAGGCCCACAAGGTTTGTTAAAACAATATTTTTCCACAATACAATAATGCCAAAGATAAAATTTATTTTTAAAAAAATTATACATGACTCAATTCCGTACAAGCCAAACCGGCTCTCTTATTCTTTTCCTTTATACTACCGATGATCTAGAATTCGGCCTTTCAGCCTCTACATGCTGGGCAAAACCCTACGGGACCATACACCTCATCGTTGGTCCGCTGGCGAGGACTTAAGCCGGCGGCCTATTGCCCTCTCAGGCTCCATCGCTCGATCCTCCCGCCCCTAAGAGGGATGTCTGCACACTAGGGTGGGCTTATTCACTGCACTAGCCTGGGCCCTCAGAACTAGGTAGTATCATAATCTCTTTGCCTCAATCGACGAACCTTATTCTCCCAATGGTATGAGGGATACCTTGGGCCATTCTCAAGCTTTGCTAACGATGCTGCTTGGCTACACAAGCACGAAATGGAGTTAGCGTCGAAGCCAGGAAAAACTTGCACTCTTAAAGATAACAATTTCAATGCAATTTATTGAATACAGCATCACACAATTTGTAACTTCATACAATTTTATGTCATTATTTTAAAAGGAAAAGATACACATTTATTAACACTAATATAAAAAAAACTCTTCTTTATAAGATAACCAAGCTAACCTGGCCACCATTTCCTTGAGGATCTTCTAAAGGGAAGGTTGAAGCCGCATCAGGAGCATCTTCTCTAATCTCTTTGTTGCGTGCTTCTCCCGAGGTAATATTTTGACATTTCCGGGGAAGGGGCCATCTTGGACGTCCTCTTATAGGGCTCACTGTCGCGGTCGAAACGCTCCAGTCAGATCTCAATTCTGAGATCGTTTGCTCACCATATGAGCAAAAGACCACAGCGCATGAACCCTCCCTTAAGGCTAAAACCTCTTACTAAAGTCCACGCAAATGGGGGGGCTTGTGAGATGTCCTTAACACAAAAACGTTTTGCTAAGGGGGAGAAGGGATGAGGGCTGCTGTAAGTCTCTTCACAGGGGGGGAGAAGAGTTAAGGACACTGCCTCCTAGCAAGAGGGGGATAGAGGAAAATTACCTTATTTGAAAAGGAGCAAATGAGGGGGTGTGAGAGGGGTGGCTGCAAGGGGCGGCTATACTACGACAAGTACACTGCACAGGGATGGACGGCGGTACGGACGGTGGCACAGTAGAGCATAGCAGAATTGCGTGTTGCCCATGGAGCACCCCGGGGGTTTATATAACTGTGGGGTACGGGTACGGGCACTACGCAAAGCAAGGACAAAAGGATGGTGTACCAGCAAAGGCTATAGATCAGTGGCCTGCATGGGTCTAGAGGAAAGGTACGATGTTGGTTAACAGGGAAAGGAGTGGTACGCATGTACCTTATTTGGTCAGGGGCAGCATGGGTGTCCACGTAGTGGTACGTGTGGACCACACAGTGGGCGGCCATCTTTGGTTCTTGTGCGGCCATCGTACGGGCACCCTGGTAAGTGTGTACGATCCAAATTTTGGGGCGGGGTCCCCAAATTTGGGGCGTCGGTCTCGATTTGCATGTTAGACCGCCCCGGGGGACGATTTTTTTTTTGTCCAGGAGGTTCTCTTGGTCGTTGGGGTGCAGACCGTTCGTCAATCGGATGCCCGGTCATGCATTTATTAAGGTTTAAAGGTCGTCGCTTTTTAACTAAAAATGACTGAAATTTACGTATAAGCTTGATCTGGTGTCCGTTTTGGATGCTGTAAAATCCTATATTAGGGTAAAATCGCACGCAAATTCCAAATTTGGGCTCAAAATTTAAAGATTCTAAGTAGAAATGACTCATTTAATAAAATCATTGATTTTTATATCGTAAAAACTCATAAATTTATCTATTACATGGATATTTCTTTATTAGTGAAGATGGGTATGTTACATCCTTCCCTCCAAGATATCGAGATGTCCTCATGTCGTCATGAATTCGGGATAATCCTTTAAGAGTGTAGCTTCATCTTCCCAAGTTGCATCCTCTTCAGGGTAATCTTTCCATTGTACTAGATGTTCTACAAGAGTTCTATTTCGGAGTTGCCTTTCCCTAGAATCTATGATGCTACTGGGCTGTAATTCAAGGACTCCTTGAGTAGGGATTACAACTTGTTCATCATCAAGAATATGATCGAGACTGGGTACATAAGGTTTTAACAAACTTACATGAAATACATTGTGGACTTTGATATGGGCTGGGAGTTGGAGTTTATAGGGTTTTTTACCTAGACACTTGATAACTGTATAGGGGCCACAATACCTAGGGCTAAGCTTCTTATATTTCCCAAGTGATAGAGAACTTCGTTTGGGTCGCACTCATAGAAGAACTTTGTCTCCTTCCTTGAAGATCCTTTCAGACCTCTTGGTGTCAGCATAATGTTCTTGTCAATCTTGGGCAGCTTTAATATCCTTTTGGATTGCTTTGGTTTGTTCCTCCATCTCTTCAAGCATTTTCCTGGATGCCTCAACTCTTATGGTCGGATCAGAGAAATTTAGAGGGGACAAGCATTCTTGTCCATAGAGTGCTTTGAATGGTGACATTCCTATGCTCTGATGATAAGATGCATTGTAGGCAAATTCTACCAGAGGAAGGTATTGAATCCACCTTCTTGGTTCTCGTCCACAATATGCTCTGAGAATGTCTTCAATTACTTGATTGACTCTCTCAGTCTAGCTATCGGTCTCTGGATGATAAGCTGTGCTAAAGCAAAGTTGAGTTCCCAGGGCTTGAAATAAGGACTGCCAGAACTTTGAAGTGAAGTCAGAATCTCGGTCACTTACTATCCTTTTTGGGAGACCATGAAGTTTGAGGACTTCCTTGATAAATATTTGAGCAACATCAGAAGCTTTGAAGGTCTTCTTTGTTTAGTATAAGGTGAGCTACTTTGGTAAGTAAGTCCCCACTACTACCAGAATGGAGTCATATCCTCCTTGAACAGTGGGGAGACTTGTGACAAAATCCATACTAATGCACTCCCACTTCATTTGGGGAATATCCAAGGGTTGAAGTTTCCCAGGCATCTTGACCCTTTCAGCTTTGATCCTTTGGCATGAGAGACATTGCTTCAAGTATCGAAGGACATCATTTTTCAAGCCTGCCCAATGAAATCTCCTTCTTACAGCATTTAATGTTTTTGCATAGCTTGGGTGTCCTGCAGAGCAGGACTATCATGAGCTTCATGGAGGATTAGTTTCTTTAAAGCAGGATCCTTAGGGATACATAGCTTGTGATTGAAGTAGAGGCTTCCTTCATGAGTGGAGTATCCCTTGATTAGATTCTTCTCTTTCTCTGAATTTTCCCCTTCTTCTACTAACTTCATCATCCTCTGATAATCTGGATCATGAGATGAGACTTCTTCCACCTTGACCAGTATGGGATTATTTGGGATTGAAATTGCACTCAAGAAAGATTTGCGGCTAAGTGCATCTGCTAACACATTATCTTTCCCAGGGCGAAATTTGATGTCGAAGTCATATTCTTGTAGAATTTCAATACATCTCCTTTGCCGCATGTTGAGGTTAGGCTAGGGGTGAAGATCCACTTTAGACTTTTGTGGTCAGTCACACAAGCTGGAATTTGCCCCCAAGAGATAATGTCTCCATAATTTGAGGCAATGAACAACTGCTAAGAGCTCCAAATCATGGGTGGCATAATTTGCTTCATATTGCTTCAGCTTGCGACGAGAAGTATAAGCGACTGGTCTTCCTTCTTGGCCTAAGACACCACCAAGTGCTAGACTACTAGCATCAGTTTACCACTTCAAATTCCTTGGTGAAATCAGGAAGTTTCAGGACTGGGACAGAAGTAATAATGACCTTGAGCTGATCAAAACTGTTTTGATGGATTGACAGCCACACTATTTTGCAATCCTTCTTAAGAAGATCCGTCAAAGGTGCAGCTACCAAGGCATAATCTTTGATAAAAATCCTATACCATCCGGTGATTCCCAAAAACCCATGAACTTCATGAACTGATTTAGGGGATGGCCAATCCAGAATATCTTTGACCTTGGCGGGGTCTACTGAAATGCCATCTTTGGAGACGATGAACCCAAGATACTCAATTTGATGAGTAAAGAAGGTACATTTGCTCTTCTTGGCATAGAGTTTGTGTCTGCGCAATAATTGCAGAACTCTACGCACATGCTCCTCATGCTCTTCCATTGATTTGGAGTAGATTAAGATGTCATCAAAGAAAACAAGCACAAATTCATCCAAGTAAGGCCGGAATATATCTTGCATTAGGCGGTTGAAGCTTGCAGGAGCATTGGTTAACCCGAATGACATTACAGTAAACTCATAATGGGTATTGAAGGCTATCTTGGGTATATCTGCTTCCTTGACTTTGATCTGATAGTAACCAGACCTCAAATCTATTTTTGAGAAGACTTTGGCCCCATGAAGCCTATCAAGAAGTTCGTCGATGCGAGGGATAGGATACTTATTCTTGACAGTGACTTGATTCAGCCCTCGATAATCTATGCAGAAGTGGAGAGTTCCGTCCTTTTTTTGTGGAAAAGGACAGGTGCCCCCCAAGGAGAGCTACTGGGACGTACGAATCCTTGCTCAATGAGTTGGGAAAGTTGCTCTTTAAGTTCAATGGCTTCAGGAAGGGACATTTTATAGAGCGTTTTTGAGATGGGTTGAGCCCCAGGGATCACCTCAATTTCATGATCGACTTCTCGAGGAGGCGGTAGCTCTGTAAGCTCGTTAGGGAAGATGTTAGAGAATTCTTGGAGCCAAGAGGGTTTTGTCTCCTTACTAGGTTCAATGGCTTTGTTGAGCTTGACTAAGAAAACTTGTTGACCCTTACGTGTTCCCTTGAGAAGATGTTTTTCCTTGACTACCCTAGATTTAGGTTTTCCTGTTATCCCCTGAACGGATATTACTTGGCCATGCTCATTTTCAAAATTGATACTCCCCTGGCTACAATGAATGCTAGCTTTGTTTGCAACAATTAACCAATCCATCCCAAGGATTCCATCATAAATTCCTAATGGCAAGACTCTAAAGTGGCCATGAGTTTACTCATTACCCCGCTCAAAAGCAAGGTTTCCTATAGAGTGGTGAGATACTACTTCTTTCCCACTGGCTAGCTCTACAGTCATTCTTCTAGCTGTTTTTGGACCCAAGTTTAATTTTTGCAAACACCTAGGAGAAAGAAATGAATGGGTACTACCAAAATCAATCAAAAGCTGGAATGGCTTACCATGATGAGTGGCTGGGGTTTGGATTGCACCAAATTGTTTATTCGGACCTTGGTGTTCTACTGCCGCATGGACGATGGCGCGCTCTTCTTCAGCCACTTCCAAGGTCAGTTCTTCACTTATAATATAGGTGGTCCTAGCAACTTCTCCTCCGGGGCCTCTACCACGCCCACCACCTCTTGCACCTTGGTGGATAGGGGTTCCACGGCCTTGATTTCCTCTGCCACCTTGGGGAAATGATGTTGCCATCTTGGGACAGTTGGCCCTAAAGTGTCCCGGCTCATTGCACTCAAAACACAGAGGGCCTTCTCTGGAAGAAGCAGCATACGAGCGGGGGACAAAAGAGTTGCTTTGTCACCCTCTGTTGTAGTAGGGGAAATTCTGTTGGGGTTTCTTGTAGGGTTGATCTTTAGGATTTGCCTCAGGGTAAGATCTCTTTTGAGGCTTAGGTTTGTCAGTCCTCATTTCTTTCATAGGGGGACTTTGCTCGTATGAGAGCATCCTGTAATGTGCTTGGCTTCATTGCTTCAAGGTGGGAATCTAACGGTTCATTTAACCCTTGGCAGAAATGAGCCACTTGCTGGGAAGTAGTCAAAGCTGGGGCATACTTCCGAAGAGTGACAAATTTGGAATAGTAGTCCTTAAGAGTTAAGCTGCACTGCCTAAGACTAAAAAACTCATTCATCTTTATGGATTCATGGGATGGGGGATGATGTCTTTCCTTCACGGCTTGCTTGATGTCTTCCCACGTTTGAGAATGCTCGGTGACTCCCTTGTCACGGCACCACTGTTTCCACTAGAGTTTAGCATCCCCGATGAGGCGAAACCGTGCAAGCATAGATTGATTTGCTACTCCAGTACCGGCGGCAGAGAAATAATCGTCCATCGCTTCAATCAAGACTTCAGCATCCTTCTCAATTTTTGAACCTTCTCCTTTAAAGGAGGGAGGTTGCATTTTCTTGAGCAAGAGCTTCTTCTCCTGGATATCAGTGTAAAGCGCATTGGGAAGTGGAGGGTGATCATCTTGGCCATCATTTGTAAAAACAATTTTAAGATTACAAGATTCATACTTGCACAACGCTTATTTTGGAGAGTAAAACACTGAAATCATTTTATTTCCAAATATTTACAAGGATGAGTTTTATTACAAAGATCTGAGACTAATATAATTAGTCTTACTTTCCATCAAGGGAAATTCCTAAGCTTGACTATGACATAAGGGTAGAGCGGTCCACATAGGTGAAATATGGGGGTTCCGCTGTAGTTTCTATAAGACTCTAAAAACTGATGGTAAGGGTGGTAGACTCTGGATTGGGGTAGGTCCCAACACAGCTACTCTATCAGCAGGTAAGATTTGCATCACTTGGTCATACACCCACCGATCCTGAGGTATGCGAATCCCATCTATAGTCACAGAGGTGTCAGCCCTGGGGGTACCGACGAACCAAAATAAACAGATCATCTTCAACTTTTCAATCCAATGAATCCGCTTTAGGTCGGTGTGGTAAGGTTCCCAATTTGATCTGCTCGGATGAAGAAATATCTCAGCCCACGACTCTAGAAATCTCTACCCCATCCTCTTTCAATACGAGAGAAATGAGGGAGGGACATCTTCTCTAGTATCTGCACCATGGTGTCACGGAACTCAAAATTTGAGGAGTGACTAGCAGTCTCGAAGATGCATTGGAAAACTAGAAACTTTGAGTAGGCATCTTCCTCTTCCTACAATCATTCAAACATCAATTCAACTTGTTGTTTTTTTTTTGTAGGATGAGGAGTGACGAGCAGTCTCGAAGATGCATTGGAAAACTAAAAACTTTGAGTAGGCATCTCAAACATCAATTCAACTTGTTGTTTTTAATTAGCATTATGTTAGGTTAAACATTCATTGCAAAACAGTCCTTAAATGGCAATTCCTAGGAGCTAAGATCGGCTTTGATACCAATTGTAAGATTCCCCCTTCTAAAATAGGGGAAACACTTAAGATAGTCCACTAAGTCTTAACTTGGAGAAAATTTCCTATTCATCGACACCTTGACCATGTAGAGATTAACTAATAAACCTTGTACTCAGTCAATTCTTCATCTTATGTGAGCATTTACTCATTTTTAGGTATTTTTTTTATTCTTTTGGATTTATCTCATCCCCACACTTGGATTAATCCAATTGGTCCATTGGAATCTTAATTGGACCATAATCCAAAAATTTCTCAAAATGTAGACCCTTAGGCTAAGGTCCCTTATACACATTTTCAATTAATTCCAAATGCACATTGGAAAGTTCATTTTGAATTTCTAATTCAGGGGAATTCATTTTAGACACTAGGAGGATTTTTATATCCAAGCATATCTTAATTTTTATATCCAAGCATATCTTAATTTTTATATCCAAGCATATCTTAATTTTGGATTATCTCTCTCTAGATATTTTCTCTCTCTAGGCCAAAACACGATAAAACAAGATCTTTCTTCTATTTCAGAGAGAGGAATAATTACAAGAACAGAAGGGGAGGTTCTTACACCTTTACACCTCAAAAGCTAGAGGGAGGAATCTTACATATTAAGTGGTCCTTAAGTACTTCTAAGTGGTCTAAAAGTACTATTAAGTGGTCCTTAAGTACTACTACTAAGTGGTCCTTAAGTACTTCTAAGTGGTCTAAAAGTACTATTAAGTGGTCCTTAAGTACTACTACTAAGTGTCTAGAAGTACTATTAAGTGGTCCTTAGGTACTTCTAAGTGGTCTAGAAGTACTATAAAGTGGTCCTACTAAGTACTACTAAGTGGTCCAAAAGTACTATTAAGTGGTCCTACTAAGTGGTCCAGAAGTACTATTAAGTGGTCCTTAAGTACTTCTAAGTGGTCCATAAGTACTATTAAGTGGTCCTTAAGTACTATTGAGTGGTCCATAAGTACTATTAAGTGGTCCTTAAGTACTTCTAAGTGGTCCATAAGTACTATTAAGTGATGCAAAAGTACCATTAAGTGGTACAAAAGTACTTTAAGACTTAAAAACAACCTGTGCATTATCAACAACGACCTTGTTTTATGGTAGGTGGAGTTCTTGAAAAGATTCAAGGCCCATTATCCGCAGCTCAAGATTTCTCAAAGATGCTTTGAAGGCCTCAAGCCCTTTTTTGTGTGCAAGTTGAAGGATAGATACACTTGCTGATGTATTTCACATGTGAAAATGATGTTTTTGAAGGAATCATTCAATTATATGCAGCATAAACAGTTCAGGCTTCATGGGGGGACAACATGCACATGTGCCTGCTCTATTTGTGTTCAGGACATGAGCAATTTTATGTGTGAAGCTACACAGTCTGGTTACAACAATGTCACAACTCTTTGGGAATCCTTTCTATGCCCAAAGCTAGTAGACTCATTGTTCCACAACTATAAATGCATGATGGGGCTGTGTGGTGAATGTGGCACAAGAAGAATGGTGCTATGTCCTTTTACGAGACAACAGACAGATAATAACTTGCTCCTCCTTGTGAAGGTCTTTCAAGATATAGATACAAAAAAACTTGATGAAGACGGTGGAAAGAAAAAGAGAAAGGATCTTGTGGTGCAACAAATGAAATGCATTGATTTTTTATCCTTGTTTACATAGCAGATCAAGAGTTTCATTCAGCATAACTTCATTTGCAGGTGTGGCAGGCTCAATAATACAGAGATTGTATTGAGAACTTTACAAATGATGTTGTGGTCTCAGTAATTGACTTTGCTGAGAATTATTCCTTTAAAGAGCACAATGAAATATAGTCCATGCATTGGTACTGTAATCAAGTTACGATCTTCGTGCACATAACATATGTGCGCACTAATTCAGGTGATGTTAGGAAAACTCTCCATTTCTATATTTCAAATGGCAAGACACATGACACCCTCTTTGTGCAACATTGCTTTCTCTGACGTGACCAATGGCTTAAACATCAGGGTCTTGCACACTAAAGCGTCATTGGGTGTGGTCCGACGGATGTGCAGCCCAGTTCAAAGCCAAGCGCCCTTTCTACTTTGTTGCTAGGCACTTTAGCCTAACTGGTATAGAAATGTTATGGAGATTTCCAACTTCAAGCCATGGGAAAGGAGAACACGATGGAGCTGGAGCTGTCATTAAGAGAGAGCTTACACATGAATAGTTGAAACCAAATGGATGGACTTTAATGCGAGACTGATGTGAATTTTCTAAGGGCCAAGTTTTGTGGCAGTGAGGTGAATAGATTCTTTTGGGAAATCAAAGAGGGTTGAGCTTAACTAGGAAAACTTGTTGTCCCCACTAATGTCCAAGAGGTGTCAAAGCTCTTAAAGATCCATGGGCTTGAGAAGAGTGCAAGGAGAGTGAGACGAGAGAGATAAAGAGAGAGAGAGAGAGAGAGAGAGAGAGAGAGAGAGAGAGAGAGAGAGAAGGGAGAGTGAGACAAGAGAGAAGAGAGACAAGGGAGAGAGAGAGAAAGAGATGGTAGGAGATAGAGAAGAGAGGGAGAGACATAGAGATGGACGTAGAGAGAGAAGAGGGTGGGAGAGGGAGAGAAAGAGATGGTAGAGGAGAGAGATAGAGAGGATAGATCACGTGTCCAAGAGCAAGTTCCTACCTCTCCCACACATTCACAAAGAAGCCTTGCTTTGAGGCTCCACGATTTTATCCTGGGAAACACACAGTTGGAAGAATCGCAACCTAGGGTGAGAGGTATGGACCATCCACAAGAAAGTGAGCCCATGACATCTTGAGATCCTAGAGCGGAAGTAGGGTAGAGCAAAAGTCATCAGACCCAGACTGAACCACCAGTCTAGAGGGCCATGCCTGTTTTAGGAGTGGCTATTCTTACAGCCCAAAGACCTGTATAAAACCTAGGGCCAGGTCCATCTTCTCAAGGACCAAAAAATGTCCTACCAAAGAGAAAGGTTCTACCTAGGTCCATCACATCAACCCAGTCTGTCTGTATACCAACAGTACCCCACAAGGAGCATACCCTAGGTACCATCATGGGACCAGAAGGGGCACAATCTAACCCACCTATGAGACAAGGGCCTCCAATGGTATAGTATCCTCCTAGCCCCACTCCTCCTCCAACCTTTCCTCAACCTACACCTTCTCCAGCCATGGCAGGGCTAACCCCAGAAATGTTAGCCATGGAAATAGGGAGGGGGTGGCTGCGGGCATCACGCCCCTAGCTCCAGTGCAACCTGCACCTCCACCAAGATTAGAGTGGAACAAACCTGCAGGCATCATGCCCCTGGCTCCAGTGCAACCTGCACCTCCACCAAGATTAGAGTGGAACAAACCTGCCAACATCTCAAACCTTATCTCACTAAGTTGATGGGATTGGAGATCCCATCCCACATTTGGAGATGTTTAATCAAGTTGTGAAGCCTTGGGCCATGTAGAAGATCAGGTTAAGGTGAGTAACTTCGGCCTCACCCTTGATGGTAAAGCTAGGCCAATGGTTTAGGTCCTTGGACAAGGTCACCTTTGAAGCCTTAAAAGAGGCTTTCAAGGTAGGATATTCTCGCCAATGCACTAGATGCAGTCCGGTGGAGCAGTTGCATAATGTTAGACAAAGGGATGGTGGTGAAACCATCCGAGATTATATTAATAGTTTCAGATATCTCCATTCTTGGTGTAAAGCCAAAGACAAGTTCTCTGATGAAAGAATCGAATGGAGATTCCTGGAAGGTCTGGATGATGTACCTTTGCACAATTCATTATATGCCATGGCCCATACCTCCTTCAAGCAATGTTGTAGGAGTGCTATGGACTTTGAAGACAATTTCAAGGGAACATGCTCTCACAAACTTCACGAGGGCACATATGAAGCCTCTTTCAAGACCACAGGTACAAAATTTGACAAAAAAAGCAAGGAGTCCACAAGTGGACATCAAGTTAAGTAGTTGGCTGCCACTGCATGACCCAACATTGGAGAACTCGGGTCGGCCATGAAAGATCCCTATCCCTACCGCGCAATGAATTCAAGGGTGCTAGCAACGAAAGTAGCACTTCTTGCGCGGGGCAGGGTCCCTCACTCGGGGCCTCGCCCACGGATATCCGGACAAGAGACTAATCCATCGGTTCTTCCAAAAACAAACCCGGAAAAACTTCCCTTGCCTGGAAAGCACGGGCAATTCCTCCAAGATAAATTTTCTCTAATGTAGTCAAAAGCCTTAAAACTAACTGAACTGATTTGACTAAACTCGTAAGTCCCATAGTCAGATTAGGGAAAAGATTGCACTTGGATCATAGAGACCAATGCTTTTTCCCTCATGGAGAGGCACAGCCGTTGATTCTTTTCCATAGAGCAATTTTTATCCGGGATTTACTTCATCTATCGTACCACAATGGCCTAGTCTTCTAGAATAGAGTTGCCCGAGAACCTGTTTATCTAGCGTAGGGCTTTCACTTAATCGGTTGGAAAGCTACCCGACTAATTAAGTCCACCCGTCCGTAGAATGGTGCCGTCGGGGCATTCCATCCTCTTTCCACCCTACTCACACATCAATTTCTTTTCTAATTAATCCTACCACACTGTTTGACATAAATAAACATGTTCCTTTATTAGGGCCCTTTCACAAGGTTCATTTTAAAACACCCTCTTTCCACAACATAATAATGCTCAAGACAAGATATATAAAACAAAAAATTTATACAAGAATCAATTCCATACAAGCCAAACCAGCTCTCTTATTCTTTTCCTTTATACTGCCGATGATCTAGAATTCGGCCTTCCAGCCTCTACAGACTGGGCAAACCCTATAGAACCATACACTTGGTCTCGTCGGTAGCTGGCAAGGACTCACTGGCAAGGACTCAAGATGACCTGTCGTGTAAGATTCCTCCCTCCAACTTTTGAGTTATGCAGGTGTAAGAACCTCCCCTTCTAATCTTATAATTATTTACCTCTGTGAAATAAAAGAAAGATCCTGTTTTACCCTGTTTTAGCCTAGAGAGAGAAAATGTCTAGAGGGAGGTAATTAAAAATTGAGATATTTTTGGATATAAAAATCCTCCTAGTGTCTAAAATGGTTTCCCTTGAAGCAAAAATTCAAAAAGAACTTTCCAATGTGCAATTGCAATTAATTGAAAATAGGTATAAAGGACCTTAGCCTAAGGGTCTAGATTTTCAGAAATTTTTAGATTATGGTCTAATTAAGGTTCCTATGGGCCAATAGGATCAATCCAAGTGTAGGGAGTAGATAAATTGAAGAATAAAAGAAAACCCCCCCAAAAATGAGTAAATGCTCACATAAGATGAAGAGTGGACTAAGGACCAAAGAAAAGAATTAAAAAACTGAATTTTGACACCTCAGTGTGGGGATCTCCCCTCATGAAGTAGGTACCTTTTTCTCATCATTACTCCCAATTTTTAATCAATAAAATGAGATATTTTCATCTCTCCTCTCTCCTATTTCAAAACTAGATCCAAAAAGTAAGCTGAACTGACCCAAAAATGGTCTAAAATTGACCAAATTGATCTGGAAAATTCTAGAATCAGTTTGCTTGGTTAGAGGCTCACTTTTTCCTATAAATAGAAGCCTCTCCCTTTGTAAAAGCTTAATGGTGTTTATGCACTGTTACTCTACTCCTCTCTCTTGGCCATCTACATTGAATTTTTTAATAATTCAATTGTTTTTGGCCTAATCCTCTCCAAAGTGAATTGGTGGCCACTATTGCTTCAAACAATAGTAGAACCCTCAATCCCTCAAGCCAAAGGAGAGCTTACAAGCTCCATGTAAGCTAATTTTCTTAATTTGTTTATGAATTGTAATGAAAAATGTATGGTTTTCTTGATTTTTTATGTTTTGCAAATGGTTGAATTAAATTCAAATGCTATGCCTTTGATGAAAAGGCCACCCCCTTCTCTTCTTTACATTCCAACCTTTCTTAATCCTAAAAAGATTAACTAAGTGATTAATTAAACTCTTCTTATTGTTTACTCTCTTGAATTTAGAAAATTGTGTAGATTAGAGTTCTATAATTCTAAATTGGGTTAATTAAGTTAAATAAAGAAAGATAAAAATGAGAAATGGTCAGCCATACAAAAGAGGTTATGGCAAAAATTTCCAGAATTTTGTGAAAAAGAAAGTTTGTTTTTATGTTATTCCAAAAGAGTAATTCCCACCGTTTTTGCATCTAAAAGAAATATTCTAATTACTCCATGTACATATTCACCTATGAATATGCATGGATATCACTGATATTAATTATTAAAATTGATTTCTATGCATAGAAAGATGCATAATTGATTTTTTTAATTACAAAAGTGTTATTCTTATTAAATTTGATTTTTATGCATAGAAAGATACATAAAGAATTTTTTATTATAAAAGTGTTATTCTTATTAAAATTGATTTTTATGCATAGAAAGATGCATAAAGGATTTTTTTTAATTATAAAAGTGTTATTCTTATTAAATTTGATTTCTATGCATAGAAAGATGCATAATGGAATATATTTTTTTATTTACAAAAGTATTATTCTTATTAAATTTAATTTTTATGCATAAATAGATGTATAAAGAAATTCTTTTTATTTTAAAAGTGTTATTCCTATTAAATTTGATTTTATGCATAAATAGATGCATAAAAGGATTTTTTAAAAGTGTTAAATTCTATGAGTATTTGATAAATGAATAATTAAATACTCTAAGAGAGAAATTTCTATCGTTTTATATTCACACGGATTGTAAAAAGAAAATTCAGGAAATCTATCAAGATCGAAATATTCAGATAAATGATTAATTTATTCCTCATTGGAATTCGTAACTAATTTAAAAATCAGTTAAGTGAATATTCAAAGAAAGAAATTCAGTAAAATAGTAACTGAATTATCAAACCTTTTCGAGAAAGATAGTTCAGGAAAAATCTTATCCGACTCGAACCTTGAATCAGACTATGACCAAGACCAAACTCTTTCGTCAATTTTGAGGAAAGAAGTTGTGACCAGTTTAGAAAAATACACTCAAAACTCCCGCCAAATCTGAAACTCGGTTTGGGAACCTTCGAATGGATCTGTGGATCAAGGTGATAGAATTCGAGGAATTCTAGTATAAAATTCAGAATTCCGATCAAGAAGTTTTGGGGATACTGATTCAAGAGATACACCTTGTATTCAAGAGATACACCTTGTATTCAAAAGAAAATCAAACTGAAACTTGCATAGAAACCATGTTTTCTTAAAGGACTGTCTTATGCTAGAATGCTGGAGGGAGCATTTGGTATATGTTTTTCTAAGGGAAGTTCGGTTGTAATTAGCTGGCAAGAGTGTTCAAAGGACGGCCCATGCGGCAAAGCCTACCCAGGTTCTGCTAGTCTATCAGCTGAACCACTAGATGAGGAATCTCCTAGTCCACTCAAAGACTGTGATTGCTGACTTGCATTCTGTGCAACCACATTTCCATTCACATCATCCCCAACAGCTTCTTTTTCAGCAGTATACCAGCTGCTCATCTCATCAAAAACAACATCCCTGCTTACCCTCAACTCACATGTAGTAGGGTTATAACACATGTATCCCTTTTGCTCAAGGGAATACCCAATAAACACACATTTTTCAGCTTTTGGATCTAGCTTATGTTACCATATTATAGTAGTGATGTGTGTGAACACACTTAGGACCGCCGGGGCACTTTTTCCCTCACTAGGAGGTTTTTTCCCCCGTGCATTGTATATACGTCCATTATCTTCTAGGGCTTGTTATCTTTCATTTTTGGCACTCATAATACACTACTGTGTTGTGCTCAAGCTTCCTCATCTTCTTGAAGTTGTGTGTGCATTCCTGCAACCCTAATTCCAACAATTGGTATCAGAGCAGGCTTCCTCCTCCCGGGCAGCATCACCGGCACCTGCCGCTTCATCTCCTCCGATTGCAACGAGGTTTCACGAGCGTCTGCAGGTCAGTATATGCCGTGGGAGAGCCCCTAGGGCTTGGTCATTTCAGAATTTTGATCTGAGGTCATTTCGCCCTCCGTTTTTGCATTCCAAGTACTGCGCAGGCAAAATCGTCCTACTGTGCAGATTTTCTGTCAAAATTAAAATCTGCAGGACAGGTGCCCATTCGTCTGTTTTGGGCTGTGCTACATATCACAGGTCGATTTTATACAGGTTTTCCTCTTACAGACAGCATTTACATCTAGTAGTACAGTCATTGGCCATGGCTGACAACAATGATGTATTCCGCATGTTGGCTGCTGAGGATAAGTTGGATGGCACCAACTATCCATTGTGGGCATATATGATGCGACATGTATTGGTAGCAAAGGGGTTATGGAACATTGTGCAGGGTATTGATGCACGTCCTATTGTGGCTGGGAATGCTGCAAACACATCAGAAACAGGTACTGTTGATGATGGTGCAGGCACAAGTGCTGTAGCAGCTGTTCGAGAACCACCACTTTCAGCAGAGCAGATTCGTTGGGATGGTAGAGATGCGCAGGCTCATGCCTTGATTGCGCTGTCTGTCAAACGTACCATTATCCCACATATTCGCTCCTGCAGGACTTCTAAGGATGCTTGGGATGTACTTGCCACATTGTATCAGGCAAGAAATGAGGCTCGTGTTGCTTATCTCCGAAAACAGTTGGAGAGTGAGCATATGAACGAAGGTGATTCTATGGATAGCTTTTTGACAAAGATCAAGGATTTCAAAGAGCAGCTCATTTCTGCAGATGAAATCCTGTCAGACAGTTCACTTGTGCAGACTGTTTTGAATGGTCTACCAGATTCTTATCAGGGTTTTGCTTCCACTCTTCGCTTGATGATGAAAGGCAATCCCAATGCCTTATCATTTGAGGAGTTAGTTTCTGTTTTGCTGCAAGAAGACCAGTCAAGGCAAAACAGGAATATTATGCGTGTCGCAGATCAAGCTTTCGTTGCTAGTCAGAGAAGCGGGAAAGGTAAAGCTGGCTTTTCTTCTAGTAAGCAGAAATCTGCAAATGCTGCGCAACCAAAGAAGGAAGACAAAGATGAGAAGAAGGGTGACAAACAGAAGACATTTTGCAAGTACTGTAAGGGAAATGATCATGTCATCAAAGCGTGTCCTAAGCTAGCTGCGAAAGAGGCTAAGAAGAAAGAGGCTGGTATGGCTGTTGCAGATGCCTCTCCTTCTAACAATGAATCTGCTAATGTTGTGCTAGATACAGAATGGGCATTCAATGCGCAGTGCAGTTATGACCCATCTTTGCATGACACATGTATGTCTGCAGTAGATTCAGATGTATGGTACTTTGACAGTGGTGCCACTAAGCATATCACCTCGCAGCGCAGTTTATTCACTTTCCTTGAGTCTGCTCCCACAGGGAATACTGTCACTTGTGCCAATAACTCCTCTTATCCCGTTGAAGGAGTTGGACAGATTGTGCTGAATGTTGCAAATGGCAACACCTTTACACTTTTTGATGCATTGTATGTGCCAGGGATCAAAAAGAATCTGCTGTCAGTCTCCGCATTTGCCAAAACAGGTTTGGTTGTAAAATTTGTGGATGACAGATGTACTGTTCATGATCTCTCTTGTGGTGACATCATTGTAGCATCTGGTTCACTATGTCGAGGGCTGTATAAGCTCAATATGGATGGCAAATGTGTAGAGGATTCAGCATGTGCTATTATGGATACGCAGGCTATTTCAAATGCAAAACTGTGGCATGCACGTTTTGGTCATCTGAATTTTGCAAGTTTGCTGCGCCTGCAGAAATCTGAAATGGTGTCTTCTTTGCCTAAGCTTGAGGCACCTGTCAAGCATGTTTGTGAGGGCTGCATATTGGGTAAAATGCAGCGTGCTTCCTTTCCCAAAGATGGATCAGTGAGAGCTGAACGCAGATTACAGCTTGTTCACAGTGATGTTTGTGGTCCCATGCAAACTCCATCATTTGGAAACTACCTTTACTTCGTGACTTTCATTGATGATTTTACCAGGCATGCATGGGTATATCCTTTGAAGGCAAAGTCCGAAGTGTTTTTGTGCTTCAAACAGTTTTTGGTTATGGCTGAAAATGTGTCAGAAAGTAAGATGGGCACCCTCCGTTCAGATCGAGGGGGGGAGTATATGTCTTCAGAATTTAATGCATTTCTGGCTGAGCGTGGGATAAAACACCAATGTACAGTGCCGTATACACCACAGCAAAATGGTGTGGCTGAGAGAAAAAACAGGTCTCTCATGGAAATGGCAAGATGTATGGTTAAGAGTCAAAGTCTACCACATGGTTTTTGGCTTGAGGCTGTCATGTGTGCCACTTATGTACTAAACAGGTGTCCCACCAAAGCATTACAGGTTGTCACTCCATATGAGGCTTGGCATGGCCGCAAGCCATCTGTTGGCCATTTACGTGTTTTTGGTTGCCTGGCATATGCATTAGTGCCTGTGCAACATCGCAGAAAATTGGATGACAAAGCTGTCAAATGTATTTTTGTTGGATATAGTGCTGAGAGCAAAGGCTATCGTTTGTATCATCCACAGACAAAGCGCATTTTGGTTAGCCGTGATGTTGTATTTGTGGAAGATGCAGTTCAGCCCTTGGTTTCATGTACTAAGGAGACAGATATCAGCTCACGTGATGTCTATGATACATTGTTGCCTCTTTTCAGTGGTGCACAGTCAAGTGCAATACCTCATGAGGCAGTTTTTCAGCCTATGCAGGTTTTAAATGATGGCACAGATCAGCCTATATCTGATGCAGATGTGCATGATGCACTTGAGGATGAGAGACAAGAGATTGAGGGCTCTAGGAATATGCCTAGATGGCTGGTGCAGACTTTGCGTGACAGCAAGTTGGATGCCCCTTTGTCTAGTCGCACTCGTTCTGGCTCTCATGGTGCCTCTTATGCGTCAGATTGTTATGCATTGGCTGTTTCTAGTATGTGCGATGAAAGTGAGCCTGTTTCATTTGATGAGGCACAAAGTTCAGAAAATTGGATGGCTGCTATGCAAGCAGAATACGATGCTATTATGAAGAATGGTACATGGTCTTTATGTGACTTGCCCCCTGGCAAGAAGGCCATTGGCACTAAGTGGGTTTACAAATTGAAGTGTAAGCCTGATGGCACAGTGGATCGCCATAAGGCTAGGCTTGTTGCAAAAGGTTATGCTCAAGAGAAGGGCATTGATTTTGATGAGACTTTTGCTCCCACATGTCGTATGACCACTGTTCGTAGCATCTGTGCATTAGCAGCTCATAATGGTTGGAATGTACATCAGCTGGACATAAAGACTGCGTTCTTAAATGGAGATTTGCATGAGGAGGTGTATGTATCGCAGCCTCGTGGTTTTGTTCAAAGAGGGCAGGAAAACAAAGTGTGCAGGTTAAAAAAGGCTTTATATGGTTTAAAGCAAGCTCCACGAGCTTGGTATGAAAAAATACATGCATATTTGACTGCACATGGGTTTCAGAATAGTCCAACAGAAAGCACTTTGTATGCTAAACGTGTGGATGGTGTACATCTAATCATTGCTCTCTATGTCGATGACATGCTGCTCACAGGACCAAATGAGAGTCATATTGCTGATTTTAAGGCTGATTTGAATGCCTCTTTTGAGATGTCAGATTTGGGGCATTTGCATTATTATTTGGGGATACAATTTAAGCAGTGTGATGGAGGTATTGCTTTGTGTCAGACAAAGTATATTGAAACATTGTTGCGGAGATTTGGCCTTGAAGACTGCAAGCCTATTGCTACTCCAATGGAGACAGGTTTGAAGTTGAGTCTTCATGATGCTGGAGATCACTTTGATGTCACACTCTATCAGACAGCTGTTGGTTGCCTCATTTATGTATGCATTACGAGGCCAGACATTCAGTTTGCAGTCTCACAGGTGAGCAGATTTATGCATAGCCCAGGCATTAAGCATTGGCAGGCAGTGAAGCGTATCTTTCGCTATTTGAGTGGTACTCGGCATCTTGGGTTGTTTTATCCCAAGGGGGGATCATTGCCGCCAGATTTACATGCTTTTTCAGATTCTGACTGGGCTGGTTGTTATGACACACGCGTGTCCACGAGTGGTTTTTGCTTCATGCTTGGAAGCTCATGCATATCATGGTTGAGCAAGAAGCAGCCTACTGTGGCCACTTCTAGTTGTGAAGCTGAGTACAGGGCAGCTTTCACAGCTACGGTTGAGTGTGTGTGGCTCAGACGCCTTATGGCTGATTTGGGTGTTGGGCAGCCATCTGCCACCACCATCTTCACTGACAGTCAGAGCGCATTGGCAGTTGCGCGGAACCCAGTGTTCCATGCTCGTACGAAGCACATTGAGGTGCACTACCATTATGTCAGGGAGAGACTCTCTGCAGGAGAGATCAGTTTGGCTTATGTGCCAACACAGGATAACCTTGCAGACCTTTTCACAAAGGCTCTGCCTCGTGAGAAGTTCGAAGCTTTTCGCAAAGCTTTGGGCTTACTCCCTTTTGTGGATTCGTCCACATAGCTAGACACTTCCCTATACATGAGTGCTAGCTCTTGTTCACCGCATCACTCCAGGGGGGATTTGTTACCATATTATAGTAGTGATGTGTGTGAACACACTTAGGACCGCCGGGGCACTTTTTCCCTCACTAGGAGGTTTTTTCCCCCGTGCATTGTATATACGTCCATTATCTTCTAGGGCTTGTTATCTTTCATTTTTGGCACTCATAATACACTACTGTGTTGTGCTCAAGCTTCCTCATCTTCTTGAAGTTGTGTGTGCATTCCTGCAACCCTAATTCCAACAGCTTAGTTCTCAGCTCATCTGGCACATGCACATATGCAATGCATCCAAAGACTTTCAGATGAGACAAAGGTTTTTTGCCAGTAAACCTCTCCTCTAGAGTTACATCATGTATGGCTACAGTAGTCCTGTTCATGATGTAAACTGCTGTAGAAACAGCCTCAGCCCAATAGCTATGCGGCATATTCTTCTCTTCCATCAATGCTCGCGCAATCTCAGCAATGTGCTTGTTTTTCCGCTCAGCAACTCCATTCTGCTGCAGAGTGTATCTGCATGTAAACTGTCTCCGAATACCATTCTTCTTCAAAAAATCAGAGAACTCATTGGAGAAGTACTCTCCCCCTCCATCTGACCTTAGGCACTTTACATATTTCCCTGTTTGCTTTTCAACCATAACTCTGAAGTTCTGAAAATGAGTGAACACCTCACTCTTCTCCTTCATGAAGTATACCCACACTTTCCTTGTGTGGTCATCAATAAATGTCACATAATACCTGTAGCCTCCCATAGACATGGTCTTCGTAGAACCCCATACATCTGAATGCACAACATCTAGTGCATTTCTGCTCACATTTCTATTACGTGGAAATACATGCTTTGTTTGTTTTCCAAATTGGCATGCTTCACATATTTTCTGCATACCTTCAACTTTAAACTTTGGTAGCCCTGTCACAATTCCTTTAGTCTGCATAGACTTCATTTTCTGCACATTCACATGTCCAATTCTTTTATGCCAAATGTCTGTGTCTGCAACAATTCTTGAACCATTTGCAAACATCACAGCACTCACTTCAGGCATGTTTACATTCAATGTAAACATTTTGCCCACTCTGTTGCCTTTTGCACAACCAACCTGCACTTGTCTTTAAAGTCTTTAGCATAACAGCCCCATCAGGGTTAAACCGAACCTGCAAACCCTGCTCAATCATGTGGCCAACTGAAACTAGATTCTTTGTTGTTATGTTCAGAACATGAAGTACATCTGGGTAGAAGCATGTTAACGTGCACAAAAAATGCTATCCCGGACAATGCTAGTTAGTAGTGCTTGTTAGCATACATTCGAGAGCCAAGAATATGTCCATTTTGAAATAAACTTTCCATAAATTTACTCGGCGCCAAATTCAAATGTAGCATCTTTTCAGTTACTGAAGTCATGGTGTAGTGGATGAGCGCTCTCTCTCTCTCTCTCTCTCTCTCTCTCTCTCTCTCTCTCTCTCTCTCTCTTTCTGTCTCTGTGTCTCTCTCTCTCTCTCTCTCTCTCTCGCTCTCTTGAGGTTCTCCATGATCTGTGTAAGCCAAGCTCTCTCTCTCTCTCTCTCTCTCTCTCTCTCTCTCTCTCTCTCTCTCTCTCTCTCTCTCTCTCTCTGTGATGCCTCTCAAACAGTCTCACCCTCTCCCTTCGCCTCGCATTCTCTCCGTGTAGCCCACTTCCTCCCCATCTCATAGAGTTATGGCGAACCATACCTTGCAATTTGATCTGGTAGGTTTACTTGCGTGTTCAAGGGCAGCAGATGAAGGTAGCAGAAGGGATCCTTTACAGACAATGAATCCAAACTTGGAGGACCCAACTTGTACTGCCATTAGGGATTATGAGAGACAAAGAAAGAGGAAACAATGAGAGAAGAAAAAACTTAAGGAGGTTCAGGTTCGAGAGCTTGCCTTTGAGGAGGAAAAGAAGAAGAAAATCTCGTCTGAGATTGTGGCACTGTTCAAGAGGAGGACTGAAGGAATTAGTACAGAAGACGAGCAAGAAATTTGGAATCTAGTATCTCATCATCCTATCGTGCAAGCAGTGTGTCCAAAGGAGTCTACTATTCAAAGTGCAATCATGTGCAATGTTCATAACACCTTGGCGCTTGTAAAGCAGCCAAGCTGTAATGAGGAGTTGTATTTGAAGCATACAGCATTGTCCATGATGTTGAATTCAAAGGAGAACATGCAAATGTCAAAAGTCTCGAGACTCCTTAAAGTTCCACGTCGATCCTTGTACAAGGCTAAATTGCGGGTGACATCGAATGTTGACGGTGGAATGTTTTCATTAGCTGCATGTCAAAAACATGCCCATCGTAGCACAATCATAGATGAAATGAAAGAGCTGGTTTACACATTTTGGAGGGATGAGACACGTGTATCCCCTAACAAAAAAGATGTTTGTCGAAAAAGGATGGGGAGAAAAAATTACATAAAGCACCCTGTGCACCTCCTTGATGAACCTCAGGTAATTGATCTAACCAAAGCACCATTATTCGAGTACACTAAAAAGCATGTGAAACTTTACAGTTAGCATACTGGTTGTTATTTACACTGTGGTTGTTTATGGTTTATTCTAGCTAGAACATGCTATACTGTATATGCTAGTTCAAATCTTCAATATGTTGATCACCTTACAGAGTGTGTTATTTATCATATTAGTAATGCTAATTAGTATACAAGCCATACCTGGAGGCACACTGTAAATGCTAGTTAGCAGACTGTTTATGCTAGTTAGCATACTCTATGTACTAATTAGCACACTCTACATGCTAGGACATGCTATAATGTATATGCTAGTTCAAATCTTCAATATGTTGATCACCTTACAGAGTGCGTTATTTAACATATTTGGGCGTTGTATGCCGGATTGTATTTCCAAAACAAGGCTAAATCTTTCATAAACATAGGTTTATTCAAGATCTGCCAGGGTTGCGGATTGCAGTGCTCTTGCGCAAAAAAACCGGCAATCCTTGGCACTTGTAATTTAAAAACAGCCTTGCAAATATTCATGACTTTACGATGCATGCTTGTGCTCCAAATATACACACTGAAGAACTGAAGACACCAGTCCAAAAACATGTGGCTGTCCTTGTGACAGAACACTTGCTTATCCTCTACATTGTATTTTAACATTTCATCTGCATATGCAGGGGGCTTTTCGCCGAAGCGAGTCTCTACCACCCTCAGCAAAAGACCATTGAGATCTAGTAAAAGAGCCCTTTTTTCATCACATAGTCGCTTAGGCACCCATATTGGGTCTGGAAGAGGATACCATTCAGCATATATAACCTCCCCTGATGGGTGAACATAATTTAGGCACTCAAAAATTCTACGGGCACGCTGTGAATATCGTTCGAGCCGCTTTTCAATCTCCAATTTTTGTCTCCTTATCTGCCTGACTTTGCGGACTCGCCATTTCCGTAATTTCTGCCATTGCATGGCAGCATTTACATCAGGCAAGGCAATTAATGCCAGTTTCTCTTTCTTTGCAAAGAAACAGCGATACGAAGTGAAGAAGTTCATAGATTGGCAGAAAATTATAATGGACTGCTGCTCAACATTATATTACACAAAGACATTTTCACTGGGAAAATAAAAAAAATTACATGACAGCCACAAGAGGCATTAGGTTTTCAAAATGGCATAGCCATAAGAGTGAAGGGCATAGGTATGGGAATACTAAGTAAAGGCTAAACAACTGAATAGTGACAATTGCCTGCTTATAGTACAGAATTTGGGCAAAAAAGGAAAGGTCTTAACATAGTTTTTTGCAAGCTCTTGAGTGGGTGGCTTTCTTTTCACCTTTGGTGCTTTCAGCTTTGTCCTCCATCTTCTTTGGGGAACCATAGCCGTTGCTTGCAGTTTCTTCAGGTACCTCTTCTGGGCCCACTTTTCTCTTTGCCTTAGCCTTTCGCAAAAAACCCTCGAGAGGGCTGTTTTATCACCAACTTCCTGCGGGTCCTCTATGCTGTTAGTCTTCAATGTTTCCCCTGATGCACTGGCACTAGCCATTGTCTGCTGAGAAGTTTTTACTGTGTCAGTTGTAGCAGGCATGGCACACGCATGAGGAACCATGACAAAAAAATCATCTTCTTCTGATTTACTGCTCACGTCACCGCCTTCCTCTGTTGTTTTCATGCTTGCACTTTGCATTTGCTGGGATCCCGCATCTACTCCTTCATTCATTGTATCTAGCTCACCACCCTTCTCAGTCGAAGGGTTCTCAGTTTGCAGCCTTTCCCTTACCTTTGGTGTCATGCACACTGCCCACATCATGTAGGGGCTTTGAGAGGCCTACAACAAAAAAATCTTTGATTACACCCTTTATAAGCATGTCATGTATGCTACATAGTATGTTTCATATGCTAGCATTCCCGTGTATGCTAGCTAGCATAATCATATATGCTAACTAGAATATCAAGTATGCTAACAAGCATACCAGGTATGCTAACTAGTAAACCTTATAATCTCTAAGCAATTCAAGTGTACCCAAAAGCTTCTATGTGCTTACTAGAGCACAGTATATGCTAATTAGCATATCCAACATGCTTAATAGCACATCAAGTATGCTAATTAGCATATCCAGTATGCTAGTTAGCATACAAGATATGCTAATTAGCATATCCAGTATACTAACCAGCATACTGGATATGCTAATTAGTATATCTTGTATGCTAACTATCATTCCAGCTAGCATATCCGGTATGCTAATAAGCATATCCAATATGCTAATTAGCATACCTAGTATGCTAACTAGTAGACCTTATAACCTCTAAGCTAATCCAATATGCTCCAAAATGCTTACTAGCATATAAAAATTGGTAATTAGCATATCCAACATGCTTAATAGCATATCAAGTATGCTAACTAGCATATTCAGTATGCTAATTAGCATAACCAGTATGCTAGTTAGCATACAGGATATACTAATTAGCATTTCAGATAGCAATCCAATATGCTAACTAGCATACTGGATATGCTAATTAGCATTCAATATGCTAACTCCGGTATGCTAATAAGCATACCCAATATGCTTACTAGCATATTGGATATGCTAATTAGCATCCACTCATCCAACTAGCATATCCAGTGTGCTAGTTAGCATACTGGTTACGCTAATTAGCGTATCTTGTATGTTAGTTAGCGTATCCAGTATCCTAACTAGCATATCCGTTGTGTTTATTAGCATTCTGGATACACTTTTTAGCATATCCGGTATGCTAGTTAGCATGCTAGTTAACATATCTCGTATGCTAGTTAGCGTACTGGATATGCTAGTAGGCCTACTTGATATGCTAATTAGCATATCCGGTATGCTTCTTAGCGTATTGGGTATGCTAACTAGCATATATGCTATGCTAGTTAGTATACAGGGTATGCTTACTAGGATGCTAGTTAGCATACAGAGTATGCTAACGAGGATGCTAGTTAGCATGCAGGGTATGCTAACTAGCATATACAGTATATGCTAGTTAGCATCCTACTAGCATATCTAGTATGCTAACTAATATACTGGATATGTTAATTAGCATATGCAATATGCTAACTATCATACTGTATATGCTAACTAGCATATCTAGTATGATAACTAGCATACCTGGCATGCTAATTAGCATATTCATTATGCTAACTAGCACACCTTTTATTCCCAATATGATCAAGCTTGCAGACTGTATGTCCTGTATGCTAGCTAGCAAGCATACATTCAAGTATGGTTTCTTACCAATCTCTGGTGTGGTTGGATGTCGTTGTGTTGCAAGGTTGCACAACCATGCGGTAGGTATGCTTTTTTTTGCAGAAGGGAGCCCTACATACAGTCCCAAGGGAGCATGTAGCAGCAAAGCACAGAAGGTGATAATCATGCTCACAAGGGAGCTTGACCATTGCAAGGAATGGTTGGACCTCAAGGGGCAGACCACAGCCAGTACACAGGTTTGTTCCGAATGCTGTCTTGCACCTCTCTATCCTTCATAAAACTAGCAAGGGCTAGATTAGTTAGGGCAGTTTGGAGAAACAAGCCCTGCAGCTTGGACTGCATGTGCATCAGAAGTTCAAGTTGGCTTTCAGAGTTCTGCACCTTGGATTTTGCAATTTCCACCTCAACCTACAAAACCAAGACAAAAAGAGCATGGTAAGTACATGAGTTACCTGAGCACATGTACCAAACATAAAGTGCAGAGATGAAACTTACGGACACTTACCAATTTACAGGTTATGTCTATGTCACTATCTATGGGGTCATCTTCACGAGGAAACCCCATAGCCTCTATGGTGTCTTTGGTTGTCTCTATTCTAACTTCAAGCTCCATCTTTCGCTGGGCATCCACATCATTACTTTGCAATAGAGCCTGCAACTCCATCTCAGCTGCTTGCAACTCCATCTCAGCTGCTTGCAACCTCTGTCTCATGGCCGTGACAATAGAGCCTAAAACTCCATGCAACCTCTATCTCATGGCCATGACAATAGAAGTGACCTTTGCATTTTTTGCATTCAAAGCCCTAGCAAGTTCCAGGCCCTCTTGCACTTTGTCTAGATTCCGTTTCTCATAATGTAGCTGTGTTTTCATTTGAAGGACATCTGTCTTCATGCACTGCCATTCCTCCAACCCACAAAATGAAGAAGCTTCCATCTAGTGTCGACTATCTTGATGAGGCTGAAGTGTGGCCTTGGTAGATTTGGCAGTACTCTTTCCTGCCAATGCCATGTTTTCCTCGTAGATGTCAGCAGACTCATCCTCAATTTTTGAAGCTAGAAGCTGAAGATTGCGTAGTCTCCACTTGTTAACATGGCCCTCATAATAGCCCTTCTCTCGAATATCCTGCAAGTACTGCACTGCAAACTTGGCCCAATTGAACCTAATGGCTGTCTCGCTTACAAACCAATCATAGCAGGACTGAATTCTTTCATGAAACCCTTTGCAAATGCAGAGGAAATTTCCATGTTGGTTGGGGCCTTCTGGTATACATTGTAGTGCAGTTTCATCATCGACTCATACATTTCGGTGTGGACAGTGCTGCATTTGATGCGGTACTGGCTGGGATCCTTTGTTTGTTTGAACACACTGAACCATTCAGCATCAGTGACCTGCTCCCACCTAACCATTTTTTTCCACAAAACCTGGTCTTTCAAGGTTTTTCATCTCCTTGAACCACTCCCCATGACTTGTCATGTGGTTCGAAGCACCTGAATCAACGTACCATACATCATCTTTATGTGCTGCTTCAACATTTTCAGACATGGCATTAACGACATGGCATTAACGACATGCTACATAACAAACAACCTTTCATTATGTGCTGCTTCAACATTTTCAGACATGGCATTAACGACATGCTACATAACAAACAACCTTTCATTATCCTCATTGTTTCTGCTCGAGGATGCATAGTTGTTTTGCTACAATTTCCCATTTTGCATGTCAACTTGCTTCTTATAACAATCTGCCTGCACATGTCCAGGCTTACCACAATAAAAGCATCTATGTGTATCATTATGCTGCCTTTGCCAATTTCCACAAACTCTTTGACTCCCCCTGCCTCTGAATTGGCCTCTTCCACTTGCGTGTTGTTGTTGTGAATTCTGGGACTGTTGTTGTTGCTACTGCCATAATTCTGATTATCTTTTCGGCCACCTCCTTGGCCATGTCCACGGCCTCCTCTACCTCGTCCTCTTCCTGAACTTGTGTAGAAGGCCTGTTGCTTTGAATTGTTTTTGTTTTGTGAAGACTGTTGGTCTTCACCCAAGCTCTTCTCTTCTATAATCAACATAGACACCAAATCTGTGAAATTGGGAATGTTTTCTCGAGTCTGAATAGACATCTTGAATGCCTTGTATATTGTAACCCGAGACCACGTAGACAGACTTCCACCTTATCATCATCATCTACTGAAACGCTAATAGATGCAAGGGGTTCCACAATACCCTTGATCTTCAATGCATAGTCATTCTCACAGACATACTCTTTTTCTCTACAGTATGAAGTTCATTCTTCAACTGTATCTTTCGTGCCTTGGTATTCGTTTCATAGAGTTTTACCAAGGTGTCCCACGCCTCCTTGGGGGACTTGGCATCCTATATGTGCCTAATCATGGTGTCCTGTATACTGATAGAGAGCCAATACATAACTTTTTTGGCCCCTTGGTTCCAATCCTTGAACTCTTTCACATTTGTAGCAGTCGGATTGATCTCCGGTATCTCTCCGATGCCTCTTCATGTTCACCTTCTATATAGTCCCAGTAACCCTTTCCCATCAGGAAATTTGTCAGCCTGAACCTCCAAGCATGGAAGTTGTTCTTATCAGGCTTCTCAAAAACAATCTGGTTTATGCCATCATTTGACATCTTGCCAGACACACAATTTTACCAGAAACAGCACTGGTTTGTCCTGCACAAACTGCTGTATTTTCTATAGCGGTACTGTACTACACTCAAATGTCACAACTAGTGACGTCAATGTGCATACATACACCCAATGGCAACTTGTTGCAGCACACACAATGTCTGCACAACCAATCGGTCTTCCTGCAGTTCTTAAAACAAGAAAATCGATGACTTACCCTCAGTGCTCGAAATCACTTGCTTATTGAAAAACGGAGGTCGTAACGCGCCCGAAACGCGGTTTCGGCCCAAAAAATTTCGTTCGATAGGATAGTATAGTTGCCCGATAGCTTTACTCCTGCGAAGAAAGCTCCTCAATCAGAGATCGATTGTCAGTGCCTCCCATAGAGCTCCCGACAAGGGTGTAGTCGCCAACACAAATAGGGAAGAGTAGATGAAGCTCTTACCCTCATACCGCTTCCTGTGCTTCTCTTGCTTGCAGCTCAGCCCTTAGCATGAACCAGACTCTGATACCATGAAAAGATGCAGGGAAGAAGAGAGCTTGACCTCTTGCAAGCACACACACACTCACAAAACCCTAAAAGAGAATACACAAGGTGAGAGGCTGAAAATCTTCTTCTTCTTCACACAACACTCAACACACCATCATATATACAAAGATAAGAGTACACACCATATGAAAAGGTACTCAACCAAATACATACCAGGGTTCTCTATAGTGTGAACCCAACTAAACGAGCTGGCGCTATAACTATGATATCTCTAGAATGGCTGTCACACAGCCTGTCATCCCACTGGCCGCATATCACCCATGATCTCACAAACCATGCCAGTGGTGTAAGTGTGGGGCCTATCCCCCAGGCGGGTTATCAGTGTCCACCGCCTCACTAGATGAGCTCGATATCTCAACAATGTGAATCAGATAGATGTGAATGAATGGATGGATGGGATGTGATGTGAATAGATGTGATGAGATGTGATGTGAATCAGATAGATATGAATGAATGGATGAGATGAGATGTGATGTGATGTGAATCGGGATGTGAATGAATGAGATATGATGTGAATTAGATAGATGTGAATGAATGGATGAGATGTAATGTGATGTGAATCGGGATGTGAATGAATGAGATGTGATGACATGTGAATTAGATAGATGTGAATGAATGGATGAGATGTAATGTGATGTGAATCATGATGTGAATGAATGAGATGTGATGACATGTGAATCAGATAGATGTGAATGAATGGATGAGATGTAATGTGATGTGAAACGGGACGTGAATGAATGAGATGTGATGTCATATGAATCGGGATGTAAATGAATGATATGGGATGTGAATGGATGATATGTGATGTGAAATAGGGTAGATGTGAATGAATGAGATGTGATGTGAATGGATGAGGTGTGATGAGATGTGAATATGGGTAGATGCGAGTGGATGAGATGTGATGAGGATAAATGAGAAAAGATGTGCTGAGATGGAAAATGATGTGATTGGATGAGAATGGATGATTGGATGTGATTGGATGAGAATGGAAATACATATGAATTGGATGTGGATTGATGTGGAACAATGTGGAAATACAAGAGTTTGTTATAGAAACTGTATTTATGACCCGTTTTTTTTAAATGACTGTTTTATGTCAATAATGTTGGGGAAGAATTTTGACTGTCTTGTGAATGAGGTCATGGTGGAGACCTATCTGTTAAATTTGCAACAGCTGATGGAGAGTCAACGGAGGACGTCTTGCGTAGCAAGGTTGGCCGAGGTCTTGACCAGCCTCAGTTTGATTTAAATGGTGAGCTTCCGGTACGGTGGATGAGAAACTAAGGAAGCAGCCTATGAGTGAAGCGCTAGGTGACTTGTGAAGGATCCTAGAGGGTGCTGACCATACGGTGCTTGAGCTCTGGGTCATCGAAGATATCCACATGTACGTCGTGGAAGATATTGGAGCAAGGAGTAAGAGTTGTTTTTTGAATTCGGGCATGGATGTGGTTGATTGACCTTGCTGGTCCTCACAACGAATGAGTCCATGGCTCTTTTATATGGATGTGTTGGTTGATCTTGCTGATCTTCAACGGAGATTCCATTTTTTATAAGTGAATATATTGCCAGGTACTATGAGCTAGGAACTATCGAAAAGGCCCCTAAGTGGATAGGTGGTGAGCGTTCTGGTTGCCAATGATGCCGTAGGTACACCGATGAAGGAAAAATTAGAAATTAGGATTCAATCGGATATTTTGGAGGATTATGATCAGTGATACTATAGTTTCATTAAAAGATTGTTTATAAGACAGCTGAATCTGTGATGAAAAGGCAATTTCATATTGGGTGTGTAAGTGGTGTGACTAGTTTTAAGTTTGCATGAATATCCGGCTAGGGGGCATGGGAACTCTTTTCCCTAGTACCCGGGACAAAACCTAACCAAATTCTTAAATGGATCCCATCACTATATTGGTTGGGCGGTTGGCTAACCCATGGGACTGGATGACTGATGGATCCCTAAAATGAGACTCAATTCTTTTATGGTACGATAGATGAAGTAAATCCTGGATAAAAATTGTTCTATGGAAAAGAATCAACGGCTGTGCCTCTCAATGAGGAAAAAAGCGTTGGTCTCTATGATCCAAGTGCAAGTTTTTTCCTTGATCTGACTATGGGACTTACGAGTTCGATCAGATCAGTTCAATTAGTTAAGGCTCTTGACTACATTAGAGTAAAAATATCCTCGAGGAATCGCCCATGCTTTCCAGGCGAGGGAAGTTTTTTCGGGTTTGGAAGAACCGAGGGATTAGTCTCTTGTCTGGATATACGTGGGCGAGGCCCCGAGTGAGGTGCCTTGCCCCGCACAAGAAGTGCTACTTCCGCTACTAGCACCCCTG
Source organism: Cibotium barometz (assembly GCF_041138505.1). Taxonomy (NCBI): domain Eukaryota; kingdom Viridiplantae; phylum Streptophyta; class Polypodiopsida; order Cyatheales; family Cibotiaceae; genus Cibotium; species Cibotium barometz. Next base: position 7,431,022 of record NC_141065.1, on the reverse strand, counting down.
AATTCGTTGCGCGGAGGGGACATGGATCTTTCATGTCGCCCCCTCAAGCTTCGTTGCTCGATCCTCCTGCCCCTCTCAGAGGGATGTCTACGCGCTAGGGTGGGCTTATTCACCGCACTAGCTTGGGCCCTTAGAAACAGGCAGCATTACAATTACTCACCTCAATCGGCTAACCTCATTCTCCCAATGGTATGAGGGATACCATGGGCCGACTCTGGGCCTAACGACGCCAACCGGTTACACAAGCATGGAAACGGAGTTAGCGTCAAAGAAAGGAGAAAATACCTGTACTCTTTTTCTTAAAAATTGTAATTTCAATACTAACTATCAATTACAAAATACAACATCATTTCAAATAATAGCTTTATAGAATTTCTAACATTTTTCAATGGAAAAATTTGCATCTTCTTTCTTGATTTATTGATATTAATATTAAAGAATAATTTAAAACTCCTTTTAAATGATGACCAAGCTAACCTAGCCATCGTTCCCTTGTGGAGCTTACAAACGGGAGGGTTGGAGCCACATTAGGAGCATTTTCTCTAGTCTCATCGTTTTGCGTGTGTCTCCCAAGGTGACATTTTGGCATTTTCGAGATGGGGCCATCTTGATCATTGCCTTGTAGTGCTCAACGTTGCAATCGTAGTGCTTCAGTCAGATCTCGATTCTGAGATCGTTTGCTCACTCTATGAGCAAAAAATCGCAGCGTGTGAACCTCCTCTAAGCTCAAAAACCTCTTATTAAAGTCTATGCAAATGGGGGGGGATTGTGAGATGTCCTAAAGGGAAAAAATGTTTTGCTTCAAGGGGGTGGGGGCTGTAAGTGCCTTCACACCAGCAGGGGGGAGAGTTAAGGACACCCTCTCCTCACAAGGGTGGGATGATTGAAAAAAGGGCTTGTCTGAGAGATGGCTGATTAGGAGGGGTGGTGTGAGGAAGGTGATGAGGACTCCAAGGCACAGCTAAGGTACAGTAAGTACACTCAAGAGATGGATGATTAGGGGGTGCTATGAGGAAGGCGATGAGGACTACAGGTACAGTAAGTACACTCAAGAGATGGATGATTAGGGGGTGCTATGAGGAAGGCGGTGAGGGTTGTAAGGCACAGCTACTACAGGTACAGTAAGTATAGTCGGGCAGCATGGCTGCAAGTACAGCAAGTACAGTTGGGTAACATGGTTGCAAGTACAGTCAGGCAGCATGGCTGCAAGTACAGCAAGTACAGTCGGGTAACATGGCTACAGGTACAGCAAGTACAGTCGGGCAATAGCTTCTACACAATATACAGGCTAATGCTAGGGTTGCAGCTACTACACAGTCTCGCACAGAGTGGCAATACGAACTGGCGGTATGGCCTCGTGGTGGCTGGGTGTCGGGTGCAGCCTAGGGGTGTACTCTACGTAATGTTCTGCTGGCATGGAGTACATGGGGGTTTTTATAAGTGCAGGGTACGGTTGCGGGGTACATAGAGCAAAGTACGGGTGAAGGGACAGTGTACCATCAAAGTTCACTGGGGTCACTAGTCTGCATGAGCCTGGGGAAAGGTACGGTGGTAGTGCACAGGTAAAGGTGTGGTATACATGTACCGTTTTGGCTAGAGACAGCATGGGTGTCCACATGGTGGTACGTGTGGACCATACAATGGGTGGTCGGCCTTTGGTCCTTACGCGGCCATTATATAGGCACCTTGGTGAGTGTGTACGGTCTTTTTAGGTGGGGTCCCCAAATTTGGGACGCCGGCCTCGATTTGCATGCCGGAGCGCCCAAGGGGGTTTTTTTCTGCGAAAATGTCCGGGATGTTTCCCTGGTTGTTGGGGTACAAACCATTCCTCAATCGGATGCCCGATCTTGTATTTATTAAGGTTTAAAGGTCGTCAATTTTTAAACTAAAATAACTAAAATTCGCGTATAAGCTTGATCCGGTGTGTCTGTTTTGGATGCTATAAAATCCTATAATAGGGTAAAATCTCATGCAAATTCCAAATTTGGACTCAAAATTTGAAGATTCTAATTGAAAATGGCTTGTTTAATAAAATCATTGATTTTTACACCATAAAAACTCATAAATTCATCTATTACATGGATATTTTTTAATTAATGAAGATGGGCATGTTACATCCTTCCCCCCTTAAAGAAATTGAGATGTCCTCATCTCGTCACATGAATTGGGGGAATCCTTTAAGAGTGTAGCTTCATCTTCCCAAGTTGCATCCTCGTCAGGGTAGTCTTTTCACTATACTAGATGTCCTGCAAGAGTTCTATTAGAGACATTGATTCTTTTCAGGGTAGTCTTTCAGCTTTGATCCTTTGGCATGAGAGACATTGCTTCCAGTACCGAAGGACATTATTTTTCAGGCTTGCCCAATGAAAGCTCCTCCTTATGGTATTTAATGTTTTCGCATAGCCTGGGTGCCCTACACAGCGGGACTATCATGAGCTTCATGGATTGGTTTCTTTAAAGCAGGATCCTTACGGATACATAGCCTGTGATTGAAGTAGAGGTTTCCTTCATGAGTGTAGAATCCCTTGATTAGATTCTTCTCCTTCTCTGAATTTTCCTCTTCTTCTACTAACTTCACCATCCTTTGATAATCTGGATCATGAGATGAGACTTCTTTCACCAGTATGGGATCATTTGGCATCAAAATTGCACTTAAGAAAGATTTGCGGCGGCGGCTAAGTGCATCTACTACCACATTATATTTCCCAAGGCGGAATTTGATGTCGAAGTTATGTTCTTGCACGATTTCAATCCATCTCCTTTGCTGCATTTTGAGGTTAGGTTGGATGAAGATCCACTTTAGACTTTTGTGGTCAGTTTACAAGCTAGAATATTCCCCCCAAGAGATAATGACTCCATAATTTGAGGCAATGAACAACTACTAAGAGCTCCAAATCATGGGTGGCATAATTTGCTTCAGCTTGCGTGGGAAGTATAAGTGATTGGTCTTCCTTTTTGGCCTAAGACACCACCAAGTACTAGACTACTGGCATCAGTAAACCACTTCAAATTCCTTGGTGAAATCAGAAAGTTTCACGACTAGGGCAGAAGTAATAATGACCTTGAGCTGATCAAAACTGTTTTAATGGATTGGCAGGCACACTATTTTGCAATCCTTCTTAAGAAGGACTGTCAAGGGTGCAGCTACTAGGGCATAATCTTTGATGAAAATCTTGTACCATCCTGTGATTCCCAAAAACCCACAAACTGATTTAGGGGGTGGCCACTCTAGTATATCTTTGACCTTGGTGGGATCTACTGAGATACCATATTCGAAGACGATGAATCCAAGATACTCAATTTGATGAGTAAAGAAGGTACATTTGCTCTTCTTAGCATAGTGTTTATGTCCACGCAGCAATTACAGAACCCTACGCACATGCTCCTCATGCTCTTCCACTGACTTGGAGTAGACTAAGATGTCATAAAAAAAGACAAGCATCCAAGTAAGGACAGAATATATCTTGCATTAGGCAGTTGAAGGTTGCAGGAGCATTGGTTAACCCAAATGACATTACAGTAAACTCATAGTGGCCATAATGGGTATTGAAGGCTGTCTTGAGTATATCTGCTTCCTTGACTCTGATCTGATAGTAACCAGACCTCAAATCTATTTTTGAGAAAACTTTGTCTCGATGAAGCTTGTCAAGAAGCTCATTGATATGCGAGGGATAGGATACTTATTCTTGGCAGTGACTTGATTTAGCCCTCAATAATCTATGCAGAGGCGAAGAGTGCAGTCCTTCTTCTTTTGGAAAAGAATAGGTGCTCCCCAAGGAAAGGTGCTGGGGCATATAAATCCTTGCTCAATAAGTTGGGAAAGTTGCTCCTTAAGTTCAATGGCTTCAGGGAGGGACATTTTATAAGGTGTTTTTGAGATGGGTTGAGCTCTAGGGATCATCTCGATTTCATGATCGACTTCTCAAGGAGGCAGTAGCCCTGCAAACTCATCAGGAAAGATGTCAGACAATTCTTGGAGCCAAGAGGGTTCTGTCTCCTTACTAGTAGGTTCAACAATTTTGTTGAGCTTGACTAGGAAAACTTGATGTCCCTTACGTGCTCCCTTGAGAAGATTTTTTGCCTTGACTACCCTAGATTTAGGTTTACTTGTTTTCCCCTGAACAGATACAACTTGGCCATGCTCATTTTCAAAAGTGATACTCCCCTGGTTACAGTGAATACTAGCTTTGTTTGCACTTAGCCCGTCCATCCCAAGGATTCCATCATAAATTACTAATGGCAGGACTCTAAAGTGGCCATGAGTTTGCTCATTACCCAACTCAAAATCAAGATTTCCTACAGAGTGGTGAGATACTATTTCTTTTCCACTAGCTAACTTTACAATCATTCTTCTAGCTGTTTTTTGACCCAAGTTTAATTTTTGCAAACACTTAGGAGAAAGAAATGAATGGGTACTACCACAATCAATCAAAATCTAGAAGGGCTTACCGCGATGAGTGGCTGGGGTTTGGATTACACCAAATTGTTGATTTGGACCTTGATGTTCTACCGCCGCATGGACAGTGGTGCGCTCTTCTTCAGTCATTCCCAAGGTCGGTTCTTCACTTATAGCATAGGCGGTTCTAGCAACTTCTCCTCCATGGCCATGTCCGCCTCTTGCACCTTGGTGGATAGGGGTTCCACAACTTTGATTTGCTCTGCCACCTTGGGGAAAAGATGTTGCTAACTTGGGACAGTTGGCTCTAAAGTGTCCCAGCTCATTGCATTCAAAACACGGAGGGCCTTCTGGAAGAATCAGCATACGAGCGGGGAGAGAACATCATGACCCGGGCCTCTCAACTCGCTGCCAATCCTCATTGGATAAATCTGGCCCATAGAATAGAGCTTATGTATGAGCATTATGCATCATGAGCCCCAAATTTGGGATGTCAGCCTCGATTTCCGTGTTGGAGCACCCGGGGGGCGATTTTGTTTTCTAGCAAAAATGTTTGGGATGTTCCCCTGGTCGTTGGGGTGCAAACCGTCTGTCAATCGGACGCCCGGTTGTGCATGTATTAAGGTTTGAAGGTCGTCATTTTTTAAACTAAAAATAAGTAAAATTCGCGTATAAGCTTGATCCGGTGTTCGTTTTGGATGTTGTAAAATCCTATATTAAGGTAAAATTGCACGTAGATTTTAAATTTGGCCTCAAAATTTGAAGATTCTAAGTGGAAATGGCTTGTTTGATAAAATCACTGATTTTTACACCATAAAAACTCATAAATTCATCTATTTACAAGGGACTTTTTTTTTATTAATGAAGATGGGCATGTTACAATCGATTTTATTGGACCCATCAGTCCACCAACTAGATACACTCAAGCTAGATATATAATTGCTACCATGGACTATTGCACACTAAGTGGGTTGAAGAACCTGTAAAGTTGATGTGTGATCGACTACCAAATTCCTTTATGAATCAGTCACATCACACTCTTCAATTGCCCCCTAGAGCTTGTGATCCACAATGGGACACATTTCATTAATGAGGTAATCCAATTCCTCTTGCACAAGTTCCTTGTCACTCACAGAAAGTCCTCCCAAGCTAAGAGCACGAACAAAGTTTTGTGTGCCATTCTAACTAAAACTATGGAGGTGAGCCGCAATGATTGGGAAAAAAAGTTATCGACAGCAGTTTGGGCTTCAAAAACTTCCTACAAGGCAGCTACCAATGCTACCCCCTTCAGTTTAACCTATGGTACTAAAGTGGTCATGCTAATAGAATTCTTGCTCCCCATCTTGCGCATTGTAGTACAAGAAAAGCTCATAGGAAATGTCTTAGGCTGTCGCCTTTTTGAGCTTGAAAAGCTCGATGAAACATGCCTTCTAGTTGTATACAACATGATTTTTGAAAAGCTAAGGCATAAACAATGGTTCGACGACCAGCTCTAAAAAAGACAAACAAATGAATGAGGGCAATATGGTCCTCTTATTTAACACAAAGATGCACAAAAAGAAACTCAAGCTCAGAGACTTAGGACCCTTCCTAGTCACTGAGATAACCCCACAAGGTGTTGTGCGCATCGAGACACTTGATGGTGTCGAAATGGATGGTTATTTTAATGGTACTTGATTTAGGGTGCCCAAAAAAATAGAGAAGCAAAATAAGAGAGAGGGAAGTACCACGACTGTACCATTTGCCTTCCCAATTTACCACGGTCACACCAAGTAGAACGTCAAATTTACCACGGCCCCATTCTGAATATGCCACAACTGTATCAACTTTCACTGAAACTGCCATGGCCGTTCCAACTTTTGACTTGCCACAGCCGTCCAAACCACAAAAAGAAGTGCCACGGCCATTCCATCATCACACCCACATCTGCCCCGCCCATTCCGAATTTGCCACCATGACCGTACCATTCCCCCCACTAAAGTGCCACGATTGTTCCCTTCTCAGCCAAAGCTTGGTACGATTGTTCCCCCCACTAAAGTGCCACAATTGTTCCCTTCTCAGCCAAAGCTTGGTACATCCATTCCAACAACTGTCGCACCCGTACCAAATCTAAACCAAGGATTCCATGCTCGTTCACTAGAAATGCCATGCCTGTTTGCTGGAGATGCCATGCTCGTTCACTAGAAATGCCATGCCTGTTTGCTGGAGATGCCATGCCCGTACCATCCCAAATGCCATGGTCATGTCCTTCTCTGGAAACGTATCCTGGGTGCACCAAGGAAATATGGTCAACTGGGCAGAATACTTGCACAAGGAGCTTCATGTAGTATGCTCTAACCTATAGCAGGGGAAGATTGCAGCCTCTTTATTGACAAACCTCCTTTATCATGTGGCTAGGTGGGAGGAGTTACCCTGCACTATCTAGCTGGGTGGTCCAAACGCAGTGCCGATTTCTATTCCCCTGCCCAAACAGTCCTCTCCAAAGTCACCACCCATAAAGTGCCACCACCCCAATCCTAAGGGCAAGGAGTAGATACCCCACCACCCAGTCTAGGCCCTACATAGAAGGAGCTGGCAGGCTGTGGAAGCAAGAAGAAAGGCCGAGGAGGAGGAGAAGTAAAAACGTGATTTATTTCAGCAGAACCTTTTTGAAACACCAGCCCTAGAGCACTTTACAGATTTCCTCCCTCATTTCACCAAGGCTGGACCCTCCTCCCCTCGTGGATCTCATCAAAACACACTAGACACCAACGTGGGCGCGGTTATGTAGTTTCAGATCCAGCTAGGCATACACAGAGAGTGTGCATGCAACCCATGGCGATGTGCCCAATTTTGCACTAGGCTTTTCACACATGGCTAGGGAGTTGATCACTCAAATGACGAATTGTATCTACCACCACCACCACCACCACCACCACCACCACCCTCACCCCCATCTGGTGCATCCACACTACCCCTCTCTTCCCTCCCCAAGCATCTTCTCCCCCAATTCATTTTCCTACCCCACATCCCTCACCCACCCCACCCTCAATTCATTTTCCTACCCCACATCCCTCACCCACCCCACCCCACCCTCTCTTCCCTCCCCAAGCATCTTCTCCCGCAATTCATTTTCCTACCCCACATCCCTCACCCACCCCACCCTCACCCCCATTTGGTGCATCCACACTACCCCTCTCTTCCCTCCCCAAACATCTTCTCTCCCAATTCATTTTCCTACCCCACCTCCCCCACCCCACCCTCACCACCCTCCTTGTCATTGTAGTTGGGAACGCATATTGCATTCCACGGCATCCTGTGAATCTCAACCAAGCCCCCACCCCTCTTTGACATCCACCTTGCCATGGGAGCCTCCACATCAACAACCCCTCCACCCTCGTGACACCGACACATAAACCTTCCCACCCAACCATCAAAGAAGGCGAGATTGGGGATAAGGAGCTTTGTGTGGCTATGGATGAGGGGGATGGTTAGATCTCTTGGGGATCCACAATTGAGAAGCGCCCTCATCATATCCTTGTCTTGTGAGAAGTTTCCTAGTCACCTAGTGTGGCAAGAGAACAGACCCTATGGAATTTAGTATGGTGCACTGTGAGACCCCTGCCCTCTCGGCGCATCGAACTCTGGACTGCTAGTAGCGGAAGTAGCAACCTCTTGCGTAGGGCAAAGCTTCCCACTTGGGGCCTCGCCCACGAATGTTCGGGCAAGGGACTAGTTTGGCGGTTCTCCTGAAACCAAGACCGGAAAAGCTTTCCTCATCTAGAAAGTATAGGCGATTCCTCCAAGAATATCTTCTAACGAAAATTTATCTAACAGGGTCAAGAGCCTTAACTATCCTTTGTAATCCAACCGAACCCGCGGGTCACACGGCTGAATCAAGGAGGGACTTGCACTTGGTTCATAGAGATCATCGCTTTTTCTCCCTGAAGTGAGGCGCATCCGTTGATTCTTTCCCATAGAATAAGAATTACCGTGTGACCTACTTCAACTATTGTAATTTAAACATAACTGGACTTTAAAAATTTGGTTGTGTTTTATCCCGGGTATTAGAGGGAAAAGAGTTCCCAAGCCCCCTAGCTGGCACTCATGCAAATATATTAAATAGATACACCACTTACACACCCAATATGAAATTGCCTTTTTTCAGATTCATCTATTTTCAAGACAGAACTGCAATAAAGCCACAGTGTTTCCATCATAATCCTTAGTATTCCATTTCCATTGTTTTACAATCAAGTGTTATCTAGACTCTCCGTTGAAGACCAGCTAGTCAACCAATGAGATCCAATTTCATAGTTTCTAGTTCACTTAAATAAATTTCTCGCCAATCTATGAAGATCTCCCTCAACATACGCATGGGTGTCCTAGCAATCCCGCGAGCCCGTGCATCGCCTAGTCAGAACCCTCTAGGATCCTCCTTAGGTGTCTTAGCACTTCACTAAGGGACCACTTCATCGGCCCTCATCCATAGTACTGGAAGCATACCATTTTTAATCTTACCGAGGCTGGTCAAGACCTTGCAGCAGCAGGCTCCGCGCGAGAGACGTCCTTCGATGACTCCCCGCGCGAGTTGTTGCAACGTAAACTCTCCTTTAAACAATAAACCAAATGCTTTCTCCAGCATTCTAGCATAAGACAGTCCTTTATAAAAATAGAGTTTCTATGTAAGTAAGATTTTCCCATTGAGTTTTATTTCCTCTCACACGAAAAGCCATTTCACGAGAAAACATCTCTAGTATTGGTTTCACAAGACCCTTTTTTCAAAACCCAAACTTCCTTAATATGAAAATCACGAATCTTGTATCTCGGTGATCCATCCATCAATTACAATTTAAAAATGAATTTCTAACTTATTTATAGATGATTTCAGGTCTTAGGGAAAATTCTCTAAATCAGACAGTTATCCCTTCTTCGTATACTGAAGAAATGGGAATGCTCACAAGTCTTGGCTTAATTTACGAATCAAGAGATGGGCAGGCATCTTACTCACCCACCTTTCTCTCATGGTCATGGTCTTGCACATAATTCCTTGAATTTATTCCTAGATCTATTCCCTAAGATATTTTTCCATTTATCTCATAAAATAACTATGATTTCTAATCGTAAGGGTAAACATCCAAAAATATGAAAATTCATTCTTCCTTGGACATAATAGAACTATAAATTATCTACTCGTGAGAATAATGGAATTTAACAAGGATATTTATTTTTCTAAATGATCCTTTAATAAATATGCATATATCATTTTATTAAAATATTGATATAGAAATATTCTTAATTGTTCTTTTCTCCATTTGAACCTAGGCATCAATATGCCATAATTATCTACATAGAAATATGATGAAACTTTCTCTTTTTGTGTTGCTAAAATTAATTATGCATATTCCTATTTAGAGATACGATGAAAATTCCTCTTTTGACAAATAAAAATATCCATGTATATGAAAATTCCTCTTCTTGCATTATGAAATTTATGCATAAACATAATTACATAAAAATATGGTGGGACTTCCTCTTTTAATATAAAAATTCTTTATGCATAAATCTAAGCATAATTGCATCTAATCATCTTGTTTATTTAAAAAAAATACCCAAATATAACTTCCTTTATGAAAATAATTATAAGAATGTTAGCATAAGCTCTCTTTCATCTTAAAATGAATAAATGTGAGTTTTCTTAACATAAAAACAAGCTTAAATGAATAGATTAAAAATCATAAAAAATGTTTAATCTCCATCTCTAGCTTGTTAGGCCTAGAGTTTTGGGTAAGAAAATGAGATTAGAATTAAAGCTTATCCTCCAAGAAGGATTTAACCATAAAAGTGAGTATTCTTTCAAAAAGAGAGATTACAAATAAAAAACAATAAATTTACACATAAGAGATTAACATTAATTCATCAAAACAACTTAAATCAATAAGGGCATGGTTTTAAGAAGAAACTATGAATTAGAATGCTTCCCAAGCATGTAGAGAGGTTGGGAAGAAGATTACCATCCAAGAAGAGGGTAAAACATCATTGTTTTAGGCTTACCATTGGTTTTTTGAATATCCTAGGTTAAAAGAATGGTTTTTGTCACATTCAATGGAAAACTAATTTTTAAGTTTATGTGTAATTAAATAATTAAGAAATGAGAAAATTATGGTAATTATATTTAATGATAAAAGAGAAATTCCTATGACAATTGGAATTCAATCATTTAGATGGGAAAAGAGAAATTCCTAGCATATTGGAATTATTGGATATTTTATTTAAATTCAAAGATGAATTTTAGATAAGAAAATTTTATTTATGAGAAGTAATTAAATGGTAAGAGAGGAATTCCTATGACAATTGGAATTCAATCATTTAGATGGGAAAAGAGAAATTCCTAGCATATTCGAATTATTGGATATTTTATTTAAATTTAAAGATGAATTTTAGTAGATAAATTTAATTTATCTATGAGAAATAATTAAATGGTAAAAGAGAAATTCCTATGACATTTGGAATTCAATCATTTAGATGGGAAAAGAGAAATTCCTTGCATATTGGATATTTTATTAAATTCAAAGATGAATTTTAGATAAATTTATTTTATCTATGAGAAATAATCAAATGGTAAAAGAGGAATTCCTATGACATTTGGAATTCAATCATTTAGATGGGAAAAGAGAAATTCCTAGCATATTGAAATTATTGGATATTTTATTTAAATTCAAAGATGAATTTTAGATAAATTTATTTTATCTATGAGAGAAATATTTAAATGGTAAAAGAGGAATTCCTATGACAATTGGAATTCAATCATTTAGATGGGAAAAGAGAAATTCCTAGCATATTGAATTAATGGGTATTTTATCTTAGATGAATTTATTTTATGAGAAATAATTGATGATAAAAGAAGAATTTCCATGACATTGGAATGAAAATAATCAAATGCAAAAAGAGAATTTTCCATAATAATTGAGGTCCAAGAAATTAAATGAAAAAAAGAGAAATTATTAGTATAATTCGATTTATGATTATTTATCAAAAGTGAAAATATGGGTAGAATAGATTTTTATAAATCCCATGAATTCTTTTATTCAAAAGCGAAATATTGAATATAATTCAATTGAGGAATTGAGAAGGAATATGAAAATAGTCGTCAAGAAAAAGAATCTTTATCTAAGCCAAGCAATTGGAAGAAATTTAGAAAAAGTCCCATTATCGGTATTAAAGTAGAAAAGGCTACTAAATGGGAATAGGGTGTGGAATGGATGTGATAAGATGTAAACAGGATGCGATAGGATGTGAATGGATGTGATAAGATGTAAATAAGATGTGATAAGATGTAAATAAGATGTAAATGAGATGTGATAAGATATAAATAAGATGTAAAATGAGATGTGATAAGATGTAAATAAGATGTAAATGAGATGTGATAAGATGTAAATGGGATGTGATAGGATGTGGTGTAATGAAAATGAATGTGGATGAGATGTTAAGTAAATAGATGTGGATGTGAATAAGATGTAAATAAGATGTGATAAGATGTAAATGAGATGTGATAAGATGTAAATGAGATGTAAATGAGATGTGATAAGATGTAAATGGGATGTGATAGGATGTGGTGTAATGAAAATGAATGTGGATGAGATGTTAAGTAAATAGATGTGGATGTGAATGATGAGATGAGAATGAGAAGAGAGGATATGTGAAAGGGTGAGATGGGAAGTAAATGGATGTGGATGTGTATGTGTATGTGATGAAAATGGATGTGAATGTGTATGTGATGAAAATGGATGTGAATGTGTATGTGAAAATGGATGTGAATGTGTATGTGAAGAATGGATGTTGATGTGTATGTGAAGAATGGATGTGGATGTATGTGAAAGAATGGATGTGGATGTGTATGTGAAGAATGGATGTGGATGTGTATGTGAAAGAATGGATGTGGATGTGTATGTGAAAGAATGGATGTGAATGTGTATGTGAACGAATGTGATGTGACATGAATATATGTGGATGTGAAGTGATAGATATGAATGTATGGATAGATGTGGGTAGTCGTACATGTGACATGAATATATGTGGATGTGAAGTGATAGATATGAATGTATGGATAGATGTGGGTAGTCGTACATGTGACATGAATATATGTGGATGTGAAGTGATAGATATGAATGTACGGATAGATGTGGGTAGTCGTACATGTGAACGATTGGATGGATGTGGATGAATGAGATAAGATGTGTATGAATGAGACATGATGTGGATGTGATGTAATGTGGATGGGATGAATGAGAGTACTATGAGCTAGGAACTATCGAAAAGGCCCCTGAGTGGACAGGTGGTGAGCGTTCTGGTTGCCAATGATGCCATAGGTACATCGATGAAGGAATGATTGTTGGAAATTAGGATTCAATCAGATATTTTTGAGGATTATGATCAGTGACACTATGGTTTCATTAAATGATTGTTTTAAAGACAGCTAAATCTGTAAAAGGCAATTTCATATTGGGTGTGTAGGTGGTGTGACTAGTTTTAAGTTTGCATGAATATCCAACTAAGGGGCCTAGGAACTCTTTTCCTTGGTACCCGGGACAAAATCTAACCAAATTCCTAATTGGATCCCATCACTACAGTGGTTGGGCGGTTGGCTAACCCATGGGACTAGATGGGGTTAGGCTAGACCGATGGATCCCTAAAATAAGACTCAATTGTGTTATGGTACGATAGATGAAGTAAATCCCGAATAGTAATTGTTCTATGGAAAAGAATCAACATCTGTGCCTCTCAATGGGGAAAAAAGCGTTGGTCTCTATGATCCAAGTATAAGTCTTTTCCTTGATCTGACCATGGGACTTACAGGTTCGGTTGGATCAGTTTGGTCAGTGATGACCTTGACTACGTTAGAGTAAAAATACCCTGGAGAATCGCCTGTGCTTTCTAGGCGAGGGAAGTTTTTCCGGGTTCCAGTTTTGGAAGAACCGAGGGATTAGTCTCTTATCCGGATATCCATGGGCGAGGTCCTGAGTGAGGGACCCTGCCCCGCACAAGAAGTGCTACTTCCACTGCTAGCACCCCAGAATTCGTTGCGTGAAGGGGACAGGGATCTTTTAGCTAGTATGAGAGCGAATTGGCTAAAGTGGATCAACCGAGAAGCCAAAAATGTCAAAAATTTATGAAGTAACAGTAGAAGGTTGGAATTGTGTGATGAAATTCATACAAATTGATATTCAGATTGAAATTCATAAATTGGTAATGGGGTCTTCAGATGGAAGTACCGTAATTGTATGGAATCCCTGACTTGCTTGAGGCCTAGAGATGATGGTATTTACCTTATAATTCCAAGGATCGTGACTACCCGTATATACCGAGGGTATAACTGTAGCTCTTTACTGGCAGTATATATGAGTAAATCTAAGACCTTGCAATTACAAGCAAAAATGCTATCCAGATGATGAATTCAAATGTGGTTGATATGATTTTAAAATTTTGGTTGAGAATTGATGAGTTGATTTGGATTCTGATTGAAAAATGACGATTCCTGAATTTTGGTTGAAAAGCGATAAGCTGAGCAAAACCACAATGAGGATGAATGGGATGAGTCTCTGTGATGATGTTCGTAACTGGAATGACGAAAATGACTTCAACAAATCACTATGAGATTAGTGGATTGTGCTGACAGATTGCTACTGTTAGCACTTGACCCAGTGGATCAAGTTAAGGGATGACAAATTACAAATATGTATAATTGAAATTCCCATGGAGGACTGTTTAGATGGAAATTTTGGTCTAATGGACCATTATTGTGTTAAAGATATGAATGATATGATCTGAATGAATTGTTATCTGATGATGAGTTCTATATATAAGGGATCTTTATCCCAGGATTCTGTTGGGTTGACCAGACTATAAGGAACCCCAAAATCAGTTGGATCTTAAGGGAAAGAGTTGTCCTCTAGTTTGCAAGATGAGGACATCTCGCGTTTGTAAGATTCCTCCCTCCAGCTTTTGAGGTGTACAGGTGTGTAAGAAACTCCCCTTCTGATCTTATAATTATTCCCCTCTCTAAAATAAAAGAAAGATCCTATTTTACCCTGGTTTTGGCCTAGAGAGAGAAAATGTCTAGAGGGAGGTAATCCAAAATTGAAATAATTTTGGATATAAAAATCCTCCTAGTGTCTAAAATGGTTTCCCTTGAAACAGAAATTCAAAACAAACTTTCCAATGTGCAATTGGAATTAATTGAAAATAGGTATAAAGGACCTTAGTCTAAGGGTCTAGATTTTCAGAAATTTTTGGATTATGGTCCAATTAAGGTTCCTATGGGCCAATAGGATCAATCCAAGTGTGGGAAGGAGATAAATCCAATTTATAAAAGAAAAATACCCAAAAATGCGTAAATTCCCACATAAGATGAAGAGTTGACTGAGTATAAGGTTTATTAGTAAAAAAACTATGAATATTACTTTAAAAAAATGAGATATTTTGGGTATAATGATACATTTTCGACACCTTGGTAAGGAGAAGGGGGCTCTTCAAGGAGGTGCCTATTTCACATGTGTGGAGGAGTTTTAAACTCAAAAATAATAAGATATTTTTATCTCTCCTCTCTCCTGGATCAACAAACCAAATAAAAAAGGGAGCCAAATTGAACCAAATCTTATCCAAATTCAGCCAAACTGAACCTGGAAAATTCTAGAAACTAGTTGGACTTGGTTAGAGGCCTCCCTCACCTATAAATAGATCCTTAGCCCTTTGTTAAAAAAATATGTGAACTATACCATGCCAGTATTATACTGAAATAATGTTATTTTCTATTATCCTCTAAAAATCCTTTACAATTTGGAGAGAATGGAGTTTCTCTCTCTCTTCAACCTTCTTTGGAGTCTTCATCAACATACTAAACCAATTGATTGGTTGGGGGCTTCTCCTTAGACTAAAGAATCAAGCAAAATAAGAGGTAAAGTGTGATTTATAGTCTTTTTCTTAATCTCTAAATGTTTCTCACTTCTCAACCCCTCTCAAGCTTGAGAAGTATTCAATTGAATGGCTCTTTAATGCAATTGAAGCTCTCTAATAAATTTTAGTGATAAATCTTATAAAGTTTCCATTTATGCTTAAATAAAAATATTTTTTAAGCATATCTCTCTCCCCCCCAAAGAATGGTCATTCCTATGACCTATTCTACATTCAATTAATGCTTCTCATGGAGAAATTGTCTATATTCAATTAATACTTCTCATGGATGTGGATGTGTATGTGAAAGAATGGATGTGGATGTATGTGAAATAATGGATGTGGATGTGTATGTGAAAGAATGGATGTGGATGTGGTGTGAAAGAATGTGATGTAAAGAGATGTGATGTGACATGAATATATGTGGATGTGAAGTGATAGATATGAATGTATGGATAGATGTGGGTAGTCGTACATGTGAAAGATTGGATGGATATGGATGAATGAGATGAGATGTGTATGAATGAGACATGATGTGGATGTGATGTAATGTGGATGGGATGAATGAAATATGATGTGGATAGATGTGATGTGATGTGATGTGGATAGAATGTATGTGATGGGATGGTGATGAGAATGAATGTGATGGATATGAATGAATGTGATGTGATGGATGTGAATGGATGGACGTGATGTGATGTGAAATGGATAGATGTGATTGAATGAGATGTGATGTCATGGGAATCCGGATGTGATGAGAATGAATGTGATGGATATGAATGAATGTGATGTGATGGATGTGAATGGATGGACGTGATGTGATGTGAAATGGATAGATGTGATTGAATGAGATGTGATGTGAATCGGGATGTGAATGAATGAGATGTGATGTCATGGAAATCCGGATGTGAATAAATGGTATGGGATGTGAATGAATGTGATGTGCTGTGAAACGGGATAGATGTGAATGAATGTGATGTGATGTGCTATGAAACGGGATAGATATGAATGAATGAGATGTGATGTGAATGGATGAGATGTGATGGGATGTGAATCAGGATAGATGTGAATGGATGAGATGTGAGGTGAGGTGAAATGGATGTGATGTGGATCGGGGTAGATATGAATGGATGAGATGTGAATGAATGTGATGTGATGAGATGTAGATATGGGTAGATACAAGTGGATGAGATCTGATGAGATGCAAGTGGATGAGATCTGATGTGAGGTGAGGTGAAATGGATGTGATGTGGATCAGGGTAGATATGAATGGATGAGATGTGAATGAATGTGATGTGATGAGATGTAGATATAGGTAGATGCAAGTGGATGAGATCTGATGAGGATAAATGAGGAAAGATGTGATGAGATGGAAAATGATATGACTGGATGAGAATGGAAAATGATATGATTGGATGAGATGGAAAATGATATGATTGGATGAGAATGGAAAATGATGTGATTGGATGAGAATGGAAATACATATGAAATGGATGTGGATTAAATAATGTGGATTGATGTGTAGCAATGTGGAAAGATGAGAGTTCGTTATAGAAACTGTATTTATGACCTATTTTTAAATGACTGTTTTATGTCAAGAATGCTAGGGAAGCATTTTGACCGTCTTGTGAATGAGGTCGTGGAAACCTAACTGATAAATTTTGACAGCAGCTGACGGAGAGTCAACAGAAGACGTCTCGCGTAGCAAGGTCGACCGAGGTCTTGACCTTCCTCGGTTCGATTTAAATGGTGAGCTTCCGGTACGGTGGATGAGGGACCAAGGAAGCGGCCTATGAATGAAGCGACCTGCGAAGGATCCTAGAGGGTGCTGAGCATACGGTGCTCACGCTCTCGGTCACCGAAGATACCCACACGTGCATCGTGGAAGATATTGGAACAAGGAGTAAGAGTTGTTTTCTGAAACCGGGCATGGATCTGGTTGATTGACCTTGCTGGTCCTCAACAACGGATGAGTCCATGGCTCTTTTATATGGATGTGTTGGTTGATCTTGCTGATCTTCAACGGAGATTCCATTTTGATTTTTATAAGTGAATATATTATCGGATACTATGAGCTAGGAACTATCAAAAAGGCCCCTTAGTGGACAGGTGGTGAGGGTTTTGGTTTTGCCAATGATGTCATAGGTACACCGATGAAGGAATGATTGGAAATTAGGATTCAATTCGGATATTTTGGAGGATTATGATCAGTGACTCTATGGTTTCATTAAATGATTGTTTTAAAGACAGCTGAATCTGTGAAAAGGCAATTTCATATTGGGTGTGTAAGTGGTATGACTAGTTTTAAGTTTGCATAAATATCCATCTAGGGGACCTGGGAACTCTTTTCCCTGGTACTCGGGACAAAACCTAACCAAATTCTTAATTGGATCCCATCACTACAGTGGTTGGGCGGTTGGCTAACCCATGGGACTGGGACTGGATGGAGTTAGGCTAGACTGATGGATCCCTAAAATAAGACTCAATTCTGTTATGGTACGATAAATGAAGTAAATCTCGAATAGTAATTGTTCTATGGAAAAGAATCAACGTCTGTGCCTCTCAATGAGGAAAAAAGTGTTGGTCTCTATGATCCAAGTGTAAGTCTTTTCCTTGTTCTGACCATGGGACTTACAGGTTTGGTTGGATAAGTTTGGTCAGTGAGAGGTGTGATGACCTTGACTACATTAGAGTAAAAATACCCTGGAGGAATCGCCCATGTTTTTCGGGCGAGGAAAGTTTTTCCGGGTTTGGTTTTGGAAGAACCGAGGGATTAGTCTCTTGTCTGCATATCCGTGGGGGCGAGGCCCCGAGTGAGGGACCCTGCCCCACATAAGAAGTACTACTTCCTCTGCTAGCACCCCAAAATTCATTGTGCGAAGGGGACAGGGATCTTTTAGCTGGTATCAGAGCCAATTGGCTAAAGTGGATCAACCGAGAAGCCAAAAATGTCAAAAATTTATGAAGTAACAGTAAAAGGTTGGAATTGTGTAATGAAATTCATACAAATTGACATTCAGATTGAAATTCATAAATTGGTAATTGGGTCTTCAGATGGAAGTACCGCAATTGTATGGAATCCCTGACTTGCTTGAGGCCTAGACATGATGGTATTTACCTTATAATTCCAAGGACCATGAATATCCATGTATACCAAGGGTATAACTGCAGCTCTTTACTAGTAGTATATATGAGTAAATCTAAGACCTTGAAATTATAAGCAAAAATGCTATCCAGATGATGAATTCGAATGTGGTTGATATGATTTTAAAATTCTGGTTGAGAATTGATGAGTTGATTTGGATTCTGATTGAAAAATGATGATTCCTGAATTTTGGTTGAAAAGCGATAAGCTGAGCAAAACCACAATGAGGATGAATGGGACGAGTCCTTGTGATGATGTTCGTATAATTGGAATGACAAAAATGACTTTAGCAAATCACTATGAGATTAGTGGATTGTGCAAACAGATTGCTATTGTCAACACTTGACCAGTGGATCAAGTTAAGGGATGATGAATTAAAAATCTGTATGATTGAAATTCCCATGGAGGACTGTTCAGATGGAAATTTCGGTCTAATGGATCATTATTGTGTTAAAGATATGAATGATATGATCTGAATGAATTGTTATCTGATGATGAGTTCTATATATAAGGGATCTTTATCCCAGGATTCTGTTGGGTTGACCAGACTATAAGGAACTCCAAAATCAGTTGGATCCTAAGCAAAAGAGTTGTCCTCTAGTTTGCAAGATGAGGACATCTCGCGTTTTTAAAGTGGGATAGGATGAAAGATTTCTCCCTCCAGCTTTTGAGGTGTATAGGTGTAAGAAACTCCCCTTCTGATCTTATAATTATTCCCCTCTCTGAAATAAAAGAAAGATCCTATTTTACCCTGTTTTGGCCTAGAGAGATGATAAAAAACAGAAGCAGGAGACAGCACACACAAGAGAAGTAAACCCTAATCCATATCCATCAATCATAAAGAAGGAGAGAAGCCATAGTCACCATCTCTCTCACACACACAAAGGAGAACACAACATAGTGTTATGTCCACACTACAAAGTAAACCTAATGTAATGTCCACACCACACATGACCAGCTGGACGCGGTCATAAACACACCACACGATATCTATCTACCATACTGTCACTCTGTCAGCACCCATGTGCTATCCTCCAGCTGTATACGAGCTTGACATTTCAACACTCCCCCTCAAGCTCGACATGTCCATCTCTAGGACTCCCAATCTAGTACGAAAATACTCGAACTTATCCTTACCAAGTGCTTTGGTAAAGATATCTGCAACCTGCTCATCTGTCTGCACATATGTCAAATCAACATGCCCATCTAGCACTTTCTCTCTGATGAAGTGATAGTGGACCTCAATATGTTTGGTCCTGGCATGATAAACTGGGTTGCTAGCAAGCTGAATACTACTCATGTTGTCACAATGAATGACAACTCTCATATCACTCTGTAACCTGACATCATCTAGCAACTTCTTCAACCACATAGCCTCACATGCAGCTATGGCTGCTCCACGATACTCTGCCTCTGTGGAGCAGCTATGGCTGCTCCACGATACTTTGCCTCTGTGGTAGATAAAGCAACTGTAGGTTGCTTTTTACTGCTCCAACTCACAGCTCCACTACCAAGGCTGAAAACATAGCCACTGGTAGACCGCCTGTCATATGCACTACCGGCCCAATCTGCATCTGTATATCCATAGACATGCATGTCTTTTCCTACCTCATAGAAAAGACCATAATGCACGGTAGTTTTGACGTATCTCAGAATACGTCTCACAGCATCCAAGTGAGGTTTACGAGGACTCTGCATAAACTGACTCACCAAACCAATTGCATAACTGAGATCTGGCCTCGTAATGGTCATGTAGATAAGGCTACCAACCATTTTCCTGTACATGGTGATATCATCAAGCTCATCACCCAAATCAGCCCTAAGCTTCATGTTTTGCTCTAATGGTGTCAACATTGGTTTGCATGCTGTCATACCATACTTTGCCAGCATGTCAAGTGCATATTGCCTTTGCACCAGCCATATACCATTGCTTGTTCTAATCACCTCAATGCCAAGAAAGAACCTTAAATCACCAAGGTCTTTCATATCAAACTCTTTGCATAAAGAGGCCTTAACCTCATCAATGCCTTTCCCACAATCACCTGTGATAATCAAATCATCAACATAAATGACTATCATCACGATACCATCATGTGTCTTCTTCACATAAAGTGAAGAGTCTGCATTTCCAACCACAAATCCAATACTGACAAGATATCTGCTGATCTTGTCACTCCAAGCACGAGGTGCTTGCTTCAAACCATAGAGTGCTTTCTTTAACCTGCAAACGAAAGTAGGATATTTTGGATGTACATATCCTTCTGGCTGTTCCATGTACACCTCTTCTTGTAGTTCACCATTCAAGAAAGCATTTTTTACATCCATTTGATGTAAAGCCCAACCTTTTTGTGCTACTAGTGCAATGATAGACCTCACTGTAGCCATCTTAGCCACTGGGCTGAAAGTTTCATCATAATCAAGACCATAAGTTTGTGCATATCCTTTAGCGACCAGCCTTGCCTTATGTCTCTCTAGGCTGCCATCTGCTGACTTGCACTTTACCTTATACACCCATTTGCAACCAATTGCATTCTTTCCTTGAGGTAACTCAGCCAATTCCCATGTATCATTTTTGTCCAAAGCATCCATCTCTTCATCCATGGCTTTCTCCCATACATGCTCTCCAATAGCCTCTGTATAGCATGTAGGTTCCACATGCTTTACCATAGATGTCATGTATGCATAGTGCATAGCAAAATCTCTATATGTCAATCTTTCAACTGGATATCTGACTCTCTGGGATCTCCGCAATGCATGCGGGTCACTCTGTATACCTGTAACTCTAGCATGTGGTGGTACATATCTGTCCTGCCTAGCACCAGGTGTGCGTAAAACAGGTATGCCGAGCTCCTCATCCAAACTCTCAGAACTAGATGACTCATAACCTGTGATTCCAATTCCTTCGACTTTCTTCTTGCCTTTATCCATAGCACTACTCCCAGTGCTCACACTCTCATGCCTCAAACGTCCTGACCATGGACGTACACTGCAACTCTCAGCTTCTGCTCTGCTGGCCCAGACATAGTAGTAGAACTAGAACTTGCTTGTGATGGCAAGTTCACAGGCACATTAGCCTCAAGTGAGTCAATGACTCCCTCATCTTTTGCTTTGTACCAACTAGCAAGCTCATCAAACACCACATCTCGTGAGATGACTACTTGTCTAGTTTGAGGGTTATAACATTTGTAGGCCTTTCGATCCTGTGCATATCCAACAAATACACATTTCTCTGCCTTAGGATCCAACTTCCGTCTTCTTTCATCAGGCACATGGACATAAGCTACGCATCCAAAGACTTTGAGATGTCCAATGTCTAGCCTGTAACCTGTAAGCCGCATCTCTGGCGTGCTTCCATGAATGGCTGCTGTAGGTGTTTTGTTCAGGATATACACTGCAGTAGCACATGCTTCTGCCCAATAGTAGTCTGGCATGCTCTTTTCATTAAGCATTGCCCTTGCCACTTCACATATGACTCGATTCTTTCTCTCAGCCACACCATTCTGCTGAGATGTATACCTGCATGTCAACTGTCTTCTTATCCCATGCTTCCGCAAGAAATGCTCAAAAGCTTTTGAGGTGTATTCACCACCTCCATTTGTTCTTAAACATTTAATCCAATAGCCATATTGCTTTTCTACAAGAGCTTTGAAATCCATGAACTTTTCCAGCACTTCACTCTTCTCTTTCAAAAAATATATCCATGTCATCTTGCTGAAGTCATCTATAAATGTCACATAGTATAGACTTCCTTTGATAGATGGATTTTGTGCAGGGCCCCATACATCACTGTGTACTATCTCAAGTGGCCTGTTACTCATATTTCCTTCTCTAGGAAACCTCAACCTTGCCTGCTTTCCAAATTGACAGGCTTCACAAACATGCATATGTCCATCATATTTGAATCGAGGCAATCCACTGACAATGCCTCTTGTTTGCATGTTCTTTAATCTCTGTATATTGACATGTCCAATCCTCTTGTGCCACATGTCAATGTCCTGCACAATCCCATTGCTCTTTGAAAACATGGCTGAGCTCAATTCTGGTATGCCTGCATCCAATTTGAACAACCTTCCTTCCTTCTTGCCCTTGGCAATCAATCTACAGCCATGCTTAAAGTCTTCCACAAAACAGCCATTCTCATTGAATCTTACTTGTAATCCCTGCTCAACCATTTGGCCTACTGATGCCAAATTCTTTGTGATGGATGGTACATATAACACTTCTGACATATTCTTCACATTTCCATCATGCATCCTCAAAGGCACACTGCCAACATGTGTTATAAGATGCTGAGTATCATCTCCTGTGACCACATAACCATTTGTATCCAATGGTTGCATCTTCTCAAACCACTCACCATGACATGTCATGTGGTTTGAGGCACCCGAATCCATATACCATGACTCATCTCCAGCATTCTGAGAATCCATTGTCCCCATAATGTGCTTCATTGCAAAAAGATGATTTGAACTCCCATCATTGTTACTGGTAGATGCATAATTTCCATGTTGTGGTCTTCCATTCCTCGCATCATTCTGCTTTTTGTAACAATCTTTTGCCATATGTCCAAGTTTGCCACAATAGTGACATTCAATCCCATTCAAATTTTGTTGAGGACCTTGCCATCATCCTCTACCACGAGCACCTGTTCCAACTCTCCCCCTATGGGATTGAAATCCACGACCTCCACGTGATCCAAATGATGACTGTGAATTCTGAAAATTCTGATTTGATTGTGGTTGAGTAAACCTGTCATTCCAACCACGTCCTCCACGGCCTCGAGGGGTAAATCTCCCCCTGCCTCGAAAGCCTCTAGATGAGTAAAAAGCCTGATTCCTTGCATGCTCATCATTACTGGATGAGGATGCACCACCTGTAATACTCATACCACCAAGTCCAAGTTTCAATTCTTCCACAATGAGCAATGACACAAGCTCATTAAAGTCTGGCATTCCTCCCAACCTTACTGAGATGGAAGTGTCAAAAGATTTGTATTCTTTGCCTAAACCACGCAATGTGAGAGCAACCAAATCATCATCATCCATTGGGGCATGGATTGATGACAAGGAATCTGCATAACCCTTGATTTCCTGAACATACTCATGTATACTCCTATTCCTTCGTGTTACACTGTGAATCTGTTGCTTTAGTTGAATCTTCCTTGCACCAGTGTCTGTCTCATACATTCGGCACAATATACCCCATGCTTCTTTCGGTGTATCTGCATCTTGGATGTGAATAAGCAAGGCATCTGTTACACATATTGAAAAGTAATGCAACACTTTCGAAGACCGCTCTACCCATTGCTTGTGAGCCAACATCTGGGCATTATTTGGTTGAGGAGGTAGGAATGGCTCTGGCAATACAAGGCTTCACAATCCTTTGCCTTTCAAAAAACTCTTCATTCGAAACTTCCACACTTGGAAGTTAGTTCTATCAAGCTTCTCTCCAACAATTTGTACTGGGCCATCTCCCATTTTGAATACCTATGATGTACCCTGATGTAACACTCTTCCCGATGCTTTCCAAAGCTCCAAATGATTATGAACCAAGCTCAATATGTGCTATACATATGCATTCACACCACAAATGACTTCATGTTGCATAAGAACTTCATTTGTATCATCAAAATTGAAAAGGGGTAAAGTTGAATTTTCCGGTTTTTTCTCGCCAGTAACCAGTCAAAGATTATGCTCTAAATCCTTCAAATCTTGTCCAAATGCAATGATTCAACTTGCATTGGCTTCCCAACACATTTCTCCAACATATCCTACAAGGGTTTGATCAAATTCTTCAAGGTGAATGAGAACCACCAATTTTTGTAGCTCCCTGGTTTGCCTTTTTCTGCATCTCTCAGGTACCACCTCTCACTAAAAGTACTCTATCTCCTTCAAATCTTATCCAAATTCAAAAATTTTTAAATCAAAAGTTTAGCAACTCATAGGACTCTAATTGTACCAAAGTAATTAGTCCAATTTGATATAGAAAAGGAATAATGCCTTGATTAATAATGCTCTGTTTCTGGACAGACTTTCTGCAAACCTGCAAACCTCTGCTAATTGAGTTCAATGAGCTCCAAATACATCAAATGAGCTGCCCCAAATGTTATCTTGCTCTCAATCACACTTTTGCTAAGTACTCCAAGCTTTAAAGCATCCAATTTGGTGTCCAAATGAGGGAATTAGACCATAATCATTGCAAACTGTCCAAGAAGCTGCTCCAGAATGCGCCGCCTGCTCCTGGGGGCTGTAGAAGAGGGGCAATTCACAATTGAGGTGATAAGATTCTTAGCAATGACCTAAACCAACTTGTGCTTGAAGGGTTTGGCTCAATTCTTCCTCTAGCTTTTGCAATCGATCCTCCACCGGGCATATGTTCTCTGTTTTTGTAGAGTCCAAAAAACCAGAATTTTTTTTCTTCACAAATTGCCTGTAATGCATCAATTTTCCATGCAATGACTTGCCCCAAAGTTGCTAATACATGTGTTCATTCACAATACATGAGAGCCTCAGTGTTTGCTTTGCATTTGATCCAATACATTTGCCAAGACACACTCCTTCATAAGCTTTCCATTAAAGCTTCAAAAACAGAAATTTTTTGCTTGCTTTTGCACCTTTAATCTTCTCTTACACTTGCTCTTGATACCTGCAATCCGCAGAGGGGGTCTTGCTACACTTACCAATGGTCCTTAGCTCTCAAATCTGATGCCGATGTGTGCTCCACAGCTTCTCCTTTGCTCCAAGTTCCAATGGCTTCCTTCACAGCTTTTTCTTCTTCTTCCCTCTTCTCTCACTCACTCTCACAACACAGCTAATGAGCTCTAGGCTTTGATACCATGATAAAAAACAGAAGCAGGAGACAGCACACACAAGAGAAGTAAACCCTAATCCATATCCATCAATCATAAAGAAGGAGAGAAGCCATAGTCACCATCTCTCTCACACACACAAAGGAGAACACAACATAGTGTTATGTCCACACTACAAAGTAAACCTAATGTAATGTCCACACCACACATGACCAGCTGGACGCGGTCATGTGACCAGTTGGACACGGTCATAAACACACCACACGATATCTATCTACCATACTGTCACTCTGTCAGCACCCATGTGCTATCCTCCAGCTGTATACGAGCTTGACATTTCAACAAGAGAGAAAATGTCTAGAGAGAGGTAATCCAAAATTGAGATATTTTTGGATATAAAAATCCTCCTAGTGTCTAGAATGATTTCCCGTGAAATAAAATTTTAAAACGAACTTTCCAATGTGCAATTGGAATTAATTGAAAATAGGTATAAAGGACCTTAGCCTAAGGGTCTAGATTTTCAGAAATATTTGGATTATGGTCCAATTAAGGTTCCTATGTGCAACTGGAATTAATTGAAAATAGGTATAAAGGACCTTAGCCTAAGGGTCTAGATTTTCAGAAATATTTGGATTATGGTCCAATTAAGGTTCCTATGGGCCAATAGGATCAATCCAAGTGTGGGGAGGAGATAAATCCAATTTATAAAAGAAAAATATCCAAAAATGAGTAAATGCCCACAAAAGATGAAGAGTTGACTAAGTACAAGGTTTATTAGTAAAACAACTATGAATATTATCAAAAAAATGAGATATTTTGGGTATAATGATACATTTTTGACACCTTGGTAAGGAGAAGGGGGCTCTTCAAGAAGGTGTCTATTTCACATGTGTGGAGGAGTTTTAAACTCAAAAATAATAAGATATTTTTATCTCTCCTCTCTCCTAGATCAAACCAAATAAAACAGAAAGCCAAGTTGGTCTAAATCTTGTCCAAATTCAGCCAAACTGAACCTGGAAAATTCCAAAAACTAGTTGGACTTGGTTAGAGGCCTCCCTCACCTATAAATAGATCCTTAGTCCTTTGTAAAAAAAATATGTGAACTATACCATGCCAGTATTATACTGAAATAATGATATTTTCTATTATCCTCTAAAAATCCTCTACAATTTGGAGAGAATGGAGTTTCTCTCTCTCTCTCTCTCTTCAACCTTCTTTGGAGTCTTCATCAACATCCTAAACCAATTGATTGGTTGGGGACCTCTCCTTAGACTAAAGAATCAAGCAAAATAAGAGGTAAAGTGTGATTTATTATAGTCTTTTTCTTAATTTCTAAATGTTTCTCACTTCTCAACCCCTCTCAAGCTTGAGAAGTATTCAATTGAATGGCTCTTTAATACAATTGAAGCTCTCTAATAAATTTTAGTGATAAATCTTATAAAGTTTCCATTTATGCTTAAATTAAAATGGTTTTTTTCTCTCCCCCAAAGAATGGTCATTCCTATGACCTATTCTATATTCAAATAATGCTTCTCATGGAGAAATTCTCTATTCACAAATCAAACTCTAGGCTTGTGAAGGTAGAGATTTAAGAAAATGATTTTTATACTTATATACTTGAAAAATATGGTAATATTATGGGATAAATCCATAAATTGGATTTAATGCTAAAAGATAGTTATACTATCATAATTATTTTACTATGTCTTATTCTTTTCATAAAAATTGAAAAAATGCCAGTAATAGCAACGGAGCTATGGAAAATTTTTAAGAAATTGATGCATAATTCAATCTTATGCATAACGTGAAAAGAGGACTTCCTATCATATTCTAGGATTGAATATCCTAGGTTAAAAGAATGGTTTTTGTCACATTCAATGGAAAACTAATTTTTAAGTTTATGTGTAATTAAATAATTAAGAAATGAGAAAATTATGGTAATTATATTTAATGATAAAAGAGGAATTCCTATGACAATTGAAATTCAATAATTTAGATGGGAAAAGAGAAATTCCTAGCATATTGGACCTATTGGATATTTTATTCAAATTCAAAGATGAATTTTAGATTTAAAAAAATTATCTATGAGAAATAATTAAATGGTAAAAGAGGAATTCCTATGACAATTGGAATTCAATCATTTACATGGGAAAAGATAAATTCCTAGCGTATTGGAATTATTGGATATTTTATGTAAATTCAAAGATGAATTTTAGATAAATTTATTTTATCTATGAGAAATAATTAAATCATAAAAGTAAAATTCCTATGACAATTAGAATTCAATCATTTAGATGGAAAAAGAGAAATTCCTAGCATATTGGAATTATTAGATATTTTATTTAAATTCAAAGATAAATTTTAGATAAATTTATTTTATCTATGAGAAATAATTAAATGGTAAAAAAGGAATTCCTATGACATTTGTAATTCAATCATTTAGATGAGAAAAGAGAAATTCCTAGCATATATTTTATTTAAATTCAAAGATGAATTTTAGATAAATTTATTTTATCTATGAGAAATATTTAAATGGTAAAAGAGGAATTCCTATGACAATTGGAATTCAATCATTTAGATGGGAAAAGAGAAATCCCTAGCATATTGAATTAATGGGTATTTTATTTTAGATGAATTTATTTTATGAGAAATAATTGATGATAAAAGAAGAATTCCCATGACATTGGAATTCAAATAATCAAATGCAAAAAGAGGAATTTCCATAATAATTGAGGTCCAAGAAATTAAATGGAAAAAAGAGAAATTCTTAGTATAATTCGATTTATGATTATTTATCAAAAGTGAAAATATGGGTAGAATAGATTTTGTAAATCCCATGAATTCTTTTATTCAAAAGAGGAATATTGAATATAATTCAATTGAGGAATTGAGAAGGAATATGAAAATAGTCGTCGAGAAAAAGAATCTTTATCTAAGCCAAGCAATTGGTAGAAATTTAGAAAAAGTCCCATTATCGGTATCAAAGTAGAAAAACCTACTAAATGGGAATATGATGTGGAATGGATGTGATAAGATGTAAACGAGATGCGATTAGATGTGAATGGATGTGATAAGATGTAAATGAGATGTGATAAGATGTAAATGGGATGTGATAGGATGTGGTGTAATGAAAATGAATGTGGATGAGATGTGAAGTAAATGGATGTGGATGTAAATGATGAGATGAGAATGAGAAGAGAGGATATGTGAAAGGGTGAGATGGGAAGTAAATGGATGTGGATGTGTATGTGATGTAAATGGATGTGAATGTGTATGTGATGTAAATGGATGTGAATGTGTATGTGATGAAAATGGATGTGAATGTGTATGTGAAGAATAGATGTGAATGTGTATGTGAAGAATGGATGTGGATATGTATGTGAAGAATGGATATGGATGTAAAGAATGGATGTGGATGTATGTGAAAGAATGGATGTGGATGTGAATGTGTATGTGATGTAAATGGATGTGAATGTGTATGTGATGAAAATGGATGTGAATGTGTATGTGAAGAATAGATGTGAATGTGTATGTGAAGAATGGATGTGGATATGTATGTGAAGAATGAATATGGATGTAAAGAATGGATGTGGATGTGTATGTGAAGAATGGATGTAGATGTGTATGTGAAAGAATGGATGTGGATGTATGTGAAAGAATGGATGTGGATGTGTATGTGAAAGAATGGATGTGGATGTATGTGAAAGAATGGATGTGGATGTGTATGTGAAAGAATGAATGTGGATGTATGTGAAAGAATGGATGTGGATGTGGATGTGTATGTGAAAGAATGGATGTGGATGTGTTTGTGAAAGAATGTGATGTGACATGAATATATGTGGATGTGAAGTGATAGTACGGATAGATGTGGGTAGTCGTACATGTGAACGATTGGATGGATGTGGATGAATGAGATGAGATGTGTATGAATGAGACATGATGTGGATGTGATGTAATGTTGATGGGATGAATGAGATATGATGTGGATAGATGTGATGTGATGTAATGTGGATAGAATGTATGGGTGATGAGAATGAATGTGATGGATATGAATGAATGTGATATGATGGATATGAATGGATGGAGGTGATGTGATGTGAAATGGATAGATGTGAGTGAATGAGATGTGATGTAATGTGATGTGAATCGAGATGTGAATGAATGAGATGTGATGTCATGTGAATCGGGATGTGAATGAATGGTATGAGATGTGAATGGATGATATGTGATGTGAATGAATGTGATGTGATGTGTTGTGAAACGGGATAGATGTGAATGAATGAGATGTGATGTGAATGGATGAGATGTGATAGGATGTGAATCGGGATAGATGTGAATGGATGAGATGTGAGGTGAGGTGAAATGGATGTGATGTGGATCGGGGTAGATATGAATGGATGAGATGTGAATGAATGTGATGTGATGAGATGTAGATATGGGTAGATGCAAGTGGATGAGATCTGATGAGGATAAATGAGGAAAGATGTGATGAGGATAAATGAGGATAAATGAGGAAAGATGTGATGAGATGGAAAATGATGTGATTGGATGAGAATGGGAATACATATGAAATGGATGTGGATTAAATAATGTGGATTGATGTGTAACAATGTGGAAAGACGAGAGTTCGTTATAGAAACTGTATTTACGACCTATTTTTAAATGACTGTTTTATGTCAAGAATGCTAGGGAAGCATTTTGACCATCTTGTGAATGAGGTCGTGTGGAGACCTAACTGATAAAGTTACAACAGCTAACGGAGAGTCAACGGTGGACATCTCGCATAGCAAGGTCGGCCGACCAGCCTGGGTTCGATTTAAATGGTGAGCTTCCGGTACGGTGGATGAGGGACCAAGGAAGCGGCCTATGAGTGAAGCGCGCTAGGTGACCTGCGAAGGATCCTAGAGGGTGCTGACTATACGGTGGATGAGGGACCAAGGAAGCGGCCTATGAGTGAAGCGCTAGGTGACCTGCGCGAAGGATCCTAGAGGGTGCTGACTATACGGTGCTCGGGCTCTGGGTCGTCGAAAGATACCCACACGTGGGTCGTGGAAGATATTGGAACAAGGAGTAAGAGTTGTTTTCTAAAACCGGGCATGGATCTGGTTGATTGACCTTACTGGTCCTCAACGGATAAGTCCATGGCTCTTTTATATGGATCTGTTGGTTGATCTTGCTGATCTTCAATGGAGATTCTATTTTGATTTTTATACGTGAATATATGCCGGGTCCTATGAGCTAGGAACTACTGAAAATGACCCCTAAGTGGACAGGTGGTGAGCGTTCTGGTTTCCAATGATGTCATAGGCACACCGATGAAGGAATGATTGAAAATTAGGATTCAATCGGATATTTTAGAGGATTATGATCAGTGACATTATGGTTTCATTAAATGATTATTTTAAAGACAGCTCAATCTGTGAAAAAGTCAATTTCATAGTGGGTGTGTAAGTGGTGTGACTAGTTTTAAGTTTGCATGAATATCCGACTAGGGGGCCTGGGAACTCTTTTCCCTGGTACCCGGGACAAAACCTAACCAAATTCCTAATTGGATCCCATCACTACAATGGTTGGGCGCGGTTGTCTAACCCACGGGACTGATGGGGTTAGGTTGGATTGATGGATCCCTAAAATAAGACTCAATTCTGTTATGGTACGATAGATGAAGTAAATCCCGAATAGTAATTGTTCTACGGAAAAGAATCAACGGCTGTGCCTCTCAATGAGGAAAAAAGTGTTGGTCTCTATGATCCAAGTGCAAGTCTTTTCCTTGATCTAACCATGGGACTTACAAGCTCGGTTGGATTACTTTGGTCAGTGATGACCTTGACTACGTTAGAGTAAAAATACCCTGGAGGAATCACCCGTGCTTTCCAGGCGCGCGAGGGAAGTTTTTCTGGGTTCGGTTTTGGAAGAACCGAGGGATTAGTCTCTTGTCTAGATATCCGTCGTGGGCGAGGCCCCGCGTGAGGGACCCTGCTCTGTGCAAGAAGTGCTACTTCTACTGCTAGCACTCCAAAATTCGTTGCGCGGAGGGGACAGGGATCTTTCAGGACATAATATAACTATAAATAATCTACTCGTGAATAATGGAATTTAACAAGGATATTCATTTTTCTAAATGATCCTTTAATAAATATGCATACATCATTTTATTAAAATATTGATATAGAAATATTCTTAATTATTTGAAC
The DNA here is from genome assembly GCF_041138505.1 of Cibotium barometz. NCBI lineage: Eukaryota > Viridiplantae > Streptophyta > Polypodiopsida > Cyatheales > Cibotiaceae > Cibotium > Cibotium barometz. Next base: position 7,399,550 of record NC_141065.1, on the reverse strand, counting down.
CTAGGCATCAACATGCCATAATTACCTACATAGAAATATGATGAAACTTTCTCTTTTTGATACCAAAATTAATTATGCATATTCCTATTTAGAGATACGATGAAAATTCTTCTTTTGACAAATAAAAATATCCAATTTTTTATACATACCATGAGTATACCAATTTAAAATATAACAAAAATTTCTCTTTTAATATTTAAAATATTTATGCATAGAATATCGTGAAAATTCCTCTTTTTGACATCTAGATATTTATGCATGTACTTACTATGAATGTATATTAAAAAATGTAACAAAAATCCTTCTTTTAGCATTAAAATGTTTATGCATAGAATATGATGAAAATTCCTCTTTTTGCATTATGAAATTTATACATAAACATAATTACATAAAAATATAGTGGGACTTCCTCTTACAATATAAAAATTCTTTATGCATAAAGCATCTTGTTTATTTAAAAAAAATACCCAAATATAACTTCCTTATGAAAATAATTATAAGAATGTTAGCATAAGCTCTCTTTCATCTTAAAATGAATAAATATGAATTTTCTTAACATAAAAACAAGCTTAAATGAATTAACCTCATTTTTAAGTAGATTAAAAATCATAAAAAATGTTTAATCACCATCTCTGGCTTGTTAGGCCTAGAGTTTTGGGTAATAAAATGAGATTAGAATTAAAGCTTATCCTTCCAAGAAGGATTTAACCATAAAATTGAGTATTCTTTCAAAAAGAGAGATTACAAATGAAAAACCATACATTTAAGCATAAGAGATTAACATTTAAGCAAAAAGAGAGATTACAAATAAAAAACCATACATTTAAGCATAAGAGATTAACATTAATTCATCAAAACAACATAAATCAATAAGGGCATGGTTTTAAGAAGAAACTATGAATTAGAATGCTTCCCAAGCATGTAGAGAGGTTGGGAAGAAGATTATCATCCAAGAAGAGAGTAAAACATCATTGTTTTAAGCTTACCCTTGGTTTTTGGCTTGATTCTTTAGGGAGATGTGTAGTCCTCAAAGCAGAAGCTTGGCCACCAAGAAGAAGAGGGTAATCTCCAAGAGAAGAAGAGGATTAGTGAAGCCCCAAAGCTTCACAATGGAGAGGCAAGGTAGAGGGATAATGGAATTACACTAAATTGAAAACTACACTAGCATCATGTAAATACACTAAGATGAAAATACAAAGGAATGGGGTTCTATTTATAGGAGAGGGAGGCTACCAACCAAGTCCAACTGGGATCTAGAGGCTTCTTGCCTCAGTTTGATCCAATTTGGACAAGTTTTGGACTAGTTAGGCCCACTTTTCTGATCTAGTTTAAAAGAGGAGAGAGGAGAGATGAAATATCTCTTTTTTTTGAATTAAAATTGGGGTAATGATGAGGATTCTCGGTGCCTCCTTCATGAGCTCCACTCATCCTCCTGAGGTGTCAAATTCTCCTTTTTTTACTATTAAGTGCCAGTACTAGTCAACTCTTCATCTTATGTGAGAATTTACTCATTTTTGGTGGATTTTCTTTTATTCTTGCATTTTTCTTATTCAAACACTTAGATTAACCCCATTGGCCCATTAGAATACTCTTTGGACCTTAATCCATATTTTTCTAAAAATGGGTACCCTTAGGCTAAGGTGTCCAATGCACATATTCAATTAATTTCTAATACATATTGGAAAACTCTTTTTAAACTTATGCTTCTGGGAAATTCATCTTAAATTTAAATGATAACTTTATATCCAAAAATATCTCAAAACTGTATTATCTCTCTCTAGGCAAAAAACAAAGGAAAACAATATTTTCTTACATTCTAAAATAGGGGATAATTACAAGGGACTGAGAGGAGAAGTTATACATCTTTAGGGGCTGAGGAGGAACCTTACAAGCATTGTTAGTGTGGTTAGTGTGACTTGGTGCGGCAATAGCTTGTGATTTGGCAATGTGAGAGTGAGTTGCTGCCATGCGTGGTGGTGATGTGGATGTGAGAGGTATTGATGTGGTTGACATGATGAGCGGCCTCTTTTTTGAGGGGACGGACTGATAGGAGTTAGGTGACGGGATGATTGTGGGTGGTGAAATGGGGAGTGCTTGGCATGGGGGAGCAGTGGAAATTGGCTCTTCGTCCGTCATTAGAACAATGACTTGGTTGTCGTCCGTGCATCCTAGTCGATGTTGCATCGATTATGTCCCATCCACCCCCTGCCCACCAGGAGGATCTCTTCACGCATTGTTCTTGTAGGCATCACATAAAACTTCCCTTCCAAGGGATTATTTCCAATGTGGAATAAGGGTGTCATTGTGCCTATGCAATGAACATGTTGTGAGGCAACTATTGTGACAGTGTGGCAGGGTTTCTTTTAGTGTGGGTTCCCCAAGGGAACGCCAAAATTTCATATGACATAAAATTGAAACTAGCACCGTATCAACAAGAGCTAATTTTTGGACAAGCTTGTCGGGTTGGCTTCACCTCCCAATCTTCTTCTTCTAAGTCAACCACTTGGGCCATGTTGACCATGATATGTCTTTGCCTAAGCTTACCTGGCCTTGCTTTGGCCTCTTCTTGCGTAGTTTTTTTCATATCCTCATGGTCCTTCTTTCATTGTTTTTTTAATCATGGATGGCTTTTAAGGTGGCCTTTGTGAGAGGTCCTTAGTAGCGTTTAAGTTTGCTACCATTGAAGTAACTAGCCATCTCAACACCATCAAGTGTTTCAATACGCACTGTGCCTTGTGGTGTTATCTCCAATACTAGGAAAGGTCCTAAGTCTCTTAGCTTGAGCTTTTTCTTACGTGTTTTGGTACTAAATAAGAGACCCATGTCTCCCTCATTCATCTATTTATCCTTGAGCTGGTCGTCAAACCATTATTTGCGCCTTAACTTCTCTACAATCATGTTGTAGACCGTAAAAAGGCGTGTTTCGTCAAGCTCTTTAAGCTCCAATAGGCGACGGCTAAGAGCATTTTTTAAGAGTTTTTCGTGCATTGCGTAGGTTAAACTAAAAGGGGTAGCGTTGGTTGCTACCTTGTATGAAGTTCGATAAGCCCAAAGTGCAATCGGCAACTTCTGTTCCCCAATTGTTGTTTGTAGTTGGCCTCCACGGTTTTGGTAAGAATGGCACACAGGGTTTTGTTTGTGCTTTCATCTTGGCCATTCTTTTTGTGGGTGACAAGGAACTCTTGTAAGAGGAATTTAATTACCTCGTTGATGAAATGTGTCCTGTTGTCTCGTTGACAAGCTCGAGAGGGCAATCAAAGCGTGTGATTACTGACTCATAGAGAAATTTAACCCGCCGCCGTTGATCGAGCATCGGCCTTGCGGATTGCACGAGCTTCTACCCACTTGGTGCAATAATCCATGTGGCAGCAGTTATATCGGGCTTGCGTGTATTTGGTTGTCAGACTGATAGGTCCAACAAAATCTATGCCCCATTTCTCGAATGGTTTTAGAGACACAATGGGGTTTAGGGGCATGTGATCCTTGAAACGAGGAATTGTTGCACGCTGACATTCATCACATCATTTGACATACTCAGCAGCGTCAGCCATTAGAGTGGGCCACCATACCAGCTCTGAGAACCTTGTGAGCAATGATATATGCTGCAAAGTGCCCCCCACCACCACAGGCATAGTGAGCTTGTTCAAGGAGGAAGACATACTCGTTCTCCCGACGATCACAACGTCATAGGATTTTTTCTTTGCCCTCCTTGTAAAGTTGGCCCGCCGATAAGCTGGTTGTAAGATTCCTCCCTCCAGCTTTTGAGGTGTGCAGGTATAAGAACCTCCCCTTCTGATCTTATAATTATTCCCCTCTCTGAAATAAAAGAAAGATCCTGTTTTACCCTGTTTTGGCCTGGAGAGCGAAAATGTCTAGAGGGAGGTAATTCAAAATTGAGATATTTTTGGATATAAAAACCCTCCTAGTGTCTAAAATGGTTTCCCTTGAAACAAAAATTCAAAAAGAACTTTCCAATGTGCAATTGGAATTAATTGAAAATAGGTAAAAAGGACCTTAGCCTAAGGGTCGAGATTTTTTTTAAAAAATGGATTATGGTCCAATTAAGGTTTCGATGGACCAATAAGATTAATCCAAATGTAGGGAGGAGATAAATTGAAGAATAAAAGAAAAACCCCCCAAAAATGAATAAATGCTTACATAAGATGAAGAGTTGACTTAGTTAAAAATTAAGAGATATTTAGAGGAAATGATGCATTTTTTACACCTCAGTGTGGGGAGGTGCCTATTCCACATGTGTGGACGAGTTTTAAACTAAAAAATAATTAGATATTTTCATCTCTCCTCTCTCCTATTTCAACTAGATCCAAAAAGTAAGCTAAATCGACCCAAAAATGGTCAAAATTTGACCAAACTGATCTGGAAAATTCTAGAATCATTTTGCTTGGTTAGAGGCTCACTTTTTCCTATAAATAGAAGCCTCCCCCTTTGTAAAAGCTTAATGGTGTTTATGCACTATCACTCTACTCCTATTTACATTGAATTTTCTTATAATTCAATTGTTTTTGGCTTAATCCTCTCCGAAGTAATTGGTGGCCACTCTTTCTTCAAACAAGAGTAGAACCCTCAATCCCTCAAGCCAAAGGAAAGCTTACAACTCCATGTAAGCTAAATTTTCTTACTTTTTAATTTTAAATCTATGGTTTTCTTGATTTTCTTGTTTTATAGTTGATTGAAGTAAATTCTAATGCTATGCCTTGATGAAAAGGCCACCCCCTTCTCTTCTTTACAAATCAGCCTTTCTTAATCTTAGAAAGATTAGTTAAATAATTAATTAAACTTTTCTTATTATTTACTCTCTTGATTTTTAAAAATTGAGTAGATTAGAGTCATATACATCTAGATTGGCTTAATTTAAGTTGAAATTAGAATGATAAAAAAATGAGAAATGGTCAGCCATACAAAGGAGGTTATGGCAAAATTTTCCAAAATTTTATGGAAAAGAAAGTTTGTTTTATGTTATTCCAAAAGAGTAATTCTAAAAGAAATATTCTAATTAATCCATACATGTACATATTCACCTATGAATATGCGTGGATATCACTGATATTCTCATTAAAATTGATTTTATGCATAGAAAGATACATAAAGGATTTATTTTTATTTCAAAAGTATTATTCTCATTAAAATTGATTTTATGCATAGAAATGTGCATAAAGGATTTATTTTTATTTCAAAAGTGTTATTCTCATTAAAATGATTCTTATCGTATCCTATTTACATCTTATCACATCCATTTCGCATGCTTTTTTCATTTAGTAGCTTTTTCTAGTTTGATTCCGATAATGGGACTTTTCTAAATTTCTACCAATTGCTTGGCCTAATTAAAGGTTCCTTTTCTCGAACAACTATTTCTATATTCCTTCTCAATTCCTCAATTGAATTATATTCAATATTCCTCTTTTGAATAAAAGAATTCAAGGGATTTATAGAAATCAGTTATACCCATATTTCCACTTTTGATAAATAATCATAAATTGAATTATACTAAAAAGTCCTCTTCTTTCCATTTAATTTCTTGGATCTCAAATACCATGGGAATTCCTCTTTTTTGCATTTAATTATTGTCATGAAAATTTCTCTTTTATCATCAAATATTTCTCATAAAATAAAATATCCATTATTTCAATATGCTAGGAATTTCTCTTTTCCCATCTAAATGATGGAATTCCAAATGTTATAGGAATTCCTCTTTTAACATTTAAATATTTTTCATAGATAAAATAAATTTATCTAAAATAAAATATCCATTATTTCAATATGCTAGGAATTTCTCTTTTCCCATCTAAATGATGGAATTCCAAATGTCATAGGAATTCCTCTTTTAACATTTAAATATTTCTCATAGATAAAATAAATTTATCTAAAATAAAATATCCATTATTTCAATATGCTAGGAATTTCTCTTTTCCCATCTAAATGATGGAATTCCAAATGTCATAGGAATTCCTCTTTTACCATTTAAATATTTCTCATAGATAAAGTAAATTTATCTAAAATTAATCTTTGAATTTAAATAAAATACTCATTAATTTCAATATGCTAGGAAATTTTTTTTTCCATCTAAATGATGGAATTTCAAATGTCATAGGAATTCCTCTTTTACCATTTAAATATTTCTCATAGATAAAGTAAATTTATGTAAAATTTATCTTTGAATTTAAATAAAATACCCATTAATTTTAATATGCTAAAAATTACACTTTCCTCATTTAAATATTTGAATTCCAATATGGTGGGAATTCCTCTTTCATCATTTAAATTTATCTATGCAAAAAGATAAATTTAACTAAAATTCTTCTTTAATTTTTAAATATATATTATTTGAGCATCCCAATTTTTCTCTTACTTCATTGGAATACATGGATTTCCATTGTCGCGGGGATTACTCGTTTAACATAAAAATGAATTACTAGAAATTTCTCTTTTTCCTAATTAACTATTTATGCATAAACATAAAATCAATTTTTCCATGATTATAATGAGAATCATTCAATTAATCTAGGATGATTAATCCTAGAATATGGTAGGAAGTCCTCTTTTCATATTATGAATGAAAATGATTTATGTGTTAATTTTTTAGAAATTTTACCATAGCTTCGTTGCTATTACTGATAATTCTCAATAATTTTGAAAACATAAAGTTTAGTAATATCATATGATAGAATAACCATTAATTGGATCACTATCCAATTATGGACGTGATTCCTAATTTTTCCATAAATTAAATTAAAAACATTAAAAAGCCACTTCTTTGGCCTCTAATTTGTCAAACAACATAGAAATTACTTTTGTGTAAGGTTCCCCCCTTCCACAAATAGGGGAAACGCTTAAGATAGTCCACTAAGTCTTAACTTGGAGAAAATTTCCTACTCATCGACACCTTGACCATGCAGAGATTCAAGGATACGATTCATAGGTAAGACCTAATTCTATCCCGCTGGGGAAGCGTGGTCTTCTAAAAATCAAATCACCCATAGGGTAATTGATCATAAATTGGGCAACTACAAGACTTGATTTCTAGAGGCAATGCTTTTTTCCTCATCCATGCAAGGCACAGCTGCTGGCCTAGTCTTCTAGAATAGAATTGCCCAAGAACCTATTTATCTAACGTAGGGCTTTCACTTAATATATTGGAAAGCTACCCGACTAATCGGGTCCACCCGTCCATAGAATGGTGCCATCGGGGCATTCCATCCTTCCACTTTCCACCCTACTCACACGTCAATTTGTTTTCTAATAACTCCTACCACACTGTTTAACATGAATAAACAGTGTGGCAGGAAGAAGTTGTACCTGTACCTTAATTTAACCAAGATAATAATCCATTTACTCAACTAATCCATAGGACTAGAATCCATGTTACCTTCTTATCAAGAAAACAATTCTTTTTACAAAGATTTTTGCATTCAACTTGAGATTGCGATAAGACATTCTTTATTAAGGCATATGCTGTTGTTTAAAAGAATATAAACTTTAAATAGTAAATCAATCAAATAGATCACTATTAACAATTAATAGAGAAGCCGGGACCATACCTCAACCCCTAAGAATGATATGTAATTGAAAAACAAAATATGTATATACCTTATAGAAATTTATCGTTTATCGTTGCCTTTGCTTGTTAACAAGAGCTTTAGAACTTGACATATGAGAATAGAGTCTTCTAATACCTTGTCTTACGATTGAAATCATCCAATTATCCCCAAGCTTTATCTCTTCTTACTCGTACTGTGACTCTTCTCTCTTTCTAAGGTCTATGGCAAAATAGCCTTCTCTTATAGGACTACGGCATACTATTCTTTCTCTAAAAGAAAAGCTATGGAGTTTTGGTCTCTTCCTTCGAAAGACCATAGCAATCTAAGCTTCTTTTCTAAGATATTAGATAAGAATGAAGGGATATACACATCTCAAACTCTAGGATTACCTTGAGGCTACTTGCTGTCTTCTCACAGTTTTCTCTGTGTAGAGACCCTGACAGAAACAGCAAATTGTTTCGGCCATAACTCTCTGATAAAAACTCAGAATATGGTCATGTAACCAGTCAAAAAAATCGGAAGGCAACTAGTCTACAAGCCATCGCAGGTAGAATAGGCAAAAACGTCTGTTTATAGCCACAAACCTGCCATCTTTAAAAACGCGTTATTTTTTACATTTTTAGTATGCATGGACTCTAAATGTATAAAAGTACTCTAAATATGACCTCTTATCACCTAAATTCGAAATTCTATTTTTGGGGATACTTATCTCTTAATGGAACTATTCTTATGTTCTTATTTCTTTTAGGATTTTTGGAGCTAATATTTTTATTCTAACACTTTCCTAATGTTTCTAGCCTTATTGTCTCACTCTTCTCTAAATACACTCTCTTTCCTTATTGAAATCTATATTAAAAGAGACACATACATACATGGCTTGGGAGGGACCTTACAATCTCCCCCACTTAAAAGATTCGAGATGTCCTCATCTCGCGAGCTGGGGTAGTATCGAAGTAAATCCTCCTGTCTCTTTCAAAGTGGTTTCTCCACTAGGTAAAAATCTTCTTTTATCTAAATATTATTCTTAAAGAGTCATGTATTTCATGCGCTTTTGTTGTGCCTCCAAAAGGTCTTTATTATTCTAAAGTTAATTGGCCTTATTATCCTAAGTTCATGCATCCATATACCTCTCATATGATATGAACCTTCGAACTCCTTATTCTATACCCCCATGTAATATGGTACTTAACAAATTATCATGGAAAAATGTAAGGGAATCAATTCTTTATGCAATCTAACCTATGATAGCAATTTCATAATCTTAGTATCATCTTGTAGAATACCTCTATTCATCATGCACATTACTTCACATGAATCTTGCACCAATCCTCTTCTATTTACTCATAGAAATACTTGTTGAATTCGGTTATCTTTAATCCTGCTATCCCTATTTCTTGACCTAATTTTTGCTCTAGCTCATGATTTCTCGTAGCCAGGGGTGGGCTTGACGTTCCTCTTGAATTAGGAGACCTCTTCTTGATTAACATGGAAAGACTCATGTCCTTCTCGACACTTTCTATATAAAAAAACTTTATCACAGTCTTTGGCTATAATTATGGCTTCTGAAATAGAGGATGGTTTTACATTCTTGATGAGGTTATTCAAAGGTAGATTAAGCTTCCAAATGAATCGATGGAGAAGAGTTACCTCATCCAGCTCTCTCGAGCAAATTGGAGAAGTTTAACAAAAGTTTGGTGGTATTCTTTTAGGGTCTTCCTTTCTTGGGTCAGCTCAAAAAAATCATTCATTTTATTCTCTTGAAATCTTGGAGGACAAAACCTTTCACGAAGGTGTAATTTCATGGCATCTCATAACTGATTCTAGCTCTAGTGGTTAGATTGACAACAATGCTTCTAACTTTCTAGCTCCAATGGTTAGATTGACAACAATGCTTCTAACTTTCTAGCTCCAATGGTTAGATTGACAACAATGCTTCCAACTAATTTGGCATTTCTTACGATTTTTAGACGCGAGCAAGGGTGAGCTTGCTTCTTTCATTGTATCCATTAAAAGTTTAAAACTATCAAATACTTATCATAGCACCACATTTGAAGGCAGTCAGGATTAATACATCTGGGATCTTCATTTTTTTGAGAATTACACATCTGGTGCCTTGGGATTGACACATCCAAAGATTATCAGGATTGACACATCTAAGAGCATGATCCTCTGAGAATCATACATCTGAAGTTAGAGCCATGTTTATGTGAGATGGGTTCAAGATCTTGGATGATCGTCCTAGTGTAAAGCATCCAATGGATGGCATTCACACATCAACTACTCAAATCTTAATGGAGTTATAATCTTAATAATTTATAATATGCAAGTTAATGAGATATATCCTGAAAATTTCTCTAAACAAGTTTCGGTCTATCCTTCTAGTCATTCAGTCTCTCAGTAGTTTCTTAATTTGATCACCCTATGCTTTTCCTCACAAAAGGTTTTCTCCCCAATCTTATTTCTCAAATTTATTGTACAAATATCTTGCGTGTGCACCCCCAAGATACAAGAACAATTTCATAGGATGATTGTCTCAACATGTGAGGATATTCAAACAACTTCTATGGCCAGTAGAGATGATTGATTCGTCCTCATATGATAAACAATCACTTGTTTTAATCCCTTGATAGTTAACCTTTGAAAAACAAATCCTAGGAACTAAGATCGGCTCTGATATCACTTGTAAGGTTCCCCCCTTCCACAAATAGGGAAAACGCTTAAGATAGTCTACTAAGTCTTAACTTGGAGAAAATTTCCTACTCATCGACACCTTGACCATGCAGAGATTCAAGGATACGATTCCATAGGTAAGACCTAATTCTATCCCGCAGGGAGAGCGTGGTCTTCTAAAAATCAAATCACCCATAGGGTAATTGATCATAAATTGGGCAATTACAAGACTTGATTTCTAGAGGCAACGCTTTTTTCTCATCCATGCAAGGCACAGCCGCGCTGGCCTAGTCTTCTAGAATAGAATTGCCCAAGAACCTATTTATCTAACGTAGGGCTTTCACTTAATATGTTGGAAAGCTACCTGACTAATCGGGTCCACCCGTCCATAGAATGGTGCCATCGGGGCATTCCATCCTCCCACTTTCCACCCTACTCATGTGTCAATTTGTTTTCTAATAACTCCTACCACACTGTTTGACATAAATAAACATGTTCCTTAATTAAGGCCCTTTTCACAAGGTTTGTTAAAACAGCCTTTTTTTTTCAATACAATAATGCCAAAGACAAGATTTATAAAAACAAAGTTTAAACATGAATCAATTTCATACAAGTCAAACCGGCTCTCTTATTCTTTTCCTTTATACCGCCAATGATCTAGAATTCGGCCTTCCAGCCTCTACATGCTAGGCAAAACCCTATGGGACCATACACCTCATCGGCGAGGACTCAAGCCGGCCTGTCGCCCTCTCAGGCTCCATCGCTCGATCCTCCCGTCTCTCAGAGGGATGTCTGCGCACTAGGGTGGGCTAATTCACCGCACTAGCCTGGGCCCTCAGAACTAGGTAGCATCACAATCACTCACCTCAATCGGCAAACCTCATTCTCCCAATGGTATGAGGGATACCATGGGCCAACTCCGGGCCTTACTAACGTCTTCGCCGTCCGGCTATACAAGCACAAGAACGGGGCAGCGTCAAGGCAGGGAGAAGTTATACCTGTACCTTAATTTAACCAAGATAATAATCCATTTACTCAACTAATCTATAGGACTAGAATCCATGTTACCTTCTTATCAAGAAAACAATCCTTTTCACAAAGATTTTTGCATTCAACTTGAGATTGCGATAAGACATTCTTTATTAAGGTATATGCTGTTGTTTAAAAGAATATAAACTTTAAATAGTAAATCAATCAAATAGATCACTATTAATCAATTAATAGAGAAGCCGGGACCATACCTCAACCCCTAAGAATGATATGTAATTGAAAAATAAAATATGTATATACCTTATAGAAATTTGTCGTTTATGGTTGCCTTTGCTTGTTAACAAGAGCTTTAGAACTTGATATATGAGAATAGAGTCTTCTAATACCTTGTCTTACGATTGAAATCATCCAATCATCCCCAAGCTTTATCTCTTCTTACTCGTACTGTGACTCTTCTCTCTTTCTAAGGTCTATGGCAAAATAGCCTTCTCTTACAGGACTATGGCATACTATGGCAAAATAGCCTTCTCTTACAGAACTACGGCATACTATTCTTTCTCTAAAAGAAAAGCTATGGAGTTTTGGTCTCTTTCTTTGAAAGACCATAGCAATCTAAGCTTCTTTTCTAAGATATTAGATAAGAATGAAGGGATATACATATCTCAAACTCTAGGATTACCTTGAGGCTACTTGCTATCTTCTCACAGTTTTCTCTGTGTAGAGACCCTGACAGAAACAACAAATTGTTTCGACCATAACTCTCTGATAAAAACTCAGAATATGGTTATGTAACCAGTCAAAAGAACCGGAAGGTAACTGGTCTACAAGCCATCGTAGGTAGAATAGGCAAAAACGTCTGTTTATAACCAGTCAAAAGAACCAGAAGGTAACTGGTCTACAAGCCATCGTAGGTAGAATAGGCAAAAACGTCTGTTTATAGCCACAAACGCGCCATCTTTAGAAACGCATTATTTTTCCACATTTTTAGTATGCATGGACTCTAAATGTGTAAAAGTACTCTAAATATGGCCTCTTGTCACCTAAATTCGAAATTCTATTTTTGGGGATACTTATCTCTTAATGGAACTATTCTTATGTTCTTATTTCTTTTAGGATTTTTGGAGCTAATATTTTTATTCTAACACTTTCCTAATGTTTCTAGCCTTACTGTCTCACTCTTCTCTAAATACACTCTCTTTCCTTATTGAAATCTATATTAAAAGAGACACATACATACATGGCTTGGGAGGGACCTTACAATTTGAATATAGAATAGGTCATAGGAAGGACCTTTCTTTGGGGGAGAGAGAGAGAGAGAGAGAGAGAGAGAGAGAGAGAGAGAGAGAGAGAGAGAGAGAGAGATGCTTAAAAAAACATTTAATTTAAGCATAAATAGAAATTTATGTGTTTTATCACTACAATTCATTAAAGAACTTTAATTGTATTAAAAAGCCATTCAATTGAATGCTTCTCAAGCTTGAGAGGGGTTGAGAAGAGAGAAACATTTGGATATTTTTAAAAAAAACATAAACCATACTTTACCTCCTAGATTGCTTGATTCTTTAATCAAAGTAGAGGCCCCCATTTATTGTCTCATACATAGAAAAGTAAGGGCGCAAATCAAAATGGTGGTGCTGTGAGCCCCAATGCATCTAGGTGTGTGGGAAAGAAACCCCCAAACACTTGTCTTCTCTTCTCCTTTCTCCTTTTCAAAAATTCTCCCTCTCTTCTCCTTTCTCCTTTTCAAAAATTCTCCCTCTTCTTTCTCCACGTAAAGGGGTGGGGACTCTTCCTTTATCTTGTAATAGATAGTGGATGATTATCTAGTTCTACATTCAGATGCACTTGCTATATATCATAGTCTTGGTCTACATTTTGGTTCTTTTGTGCGAGGACTATTTGACATTCTAGCTAGGAGTTTCGAGCTCATTTGGTGGATCTCTTTAGCACTAGATTTACACTCTGATTATTGTTGTGAGGATGGGCTTCACATAGGGGAGATAACTCTCATTATGCGTATCACGAGATCGGCCAGCTCAGGGTATCCTTCCATATGCATTAAGCTTAATGCTTTAAGCTTAATATAAAATCTTAAAGCTTTAAGTTTATACATAAGCTTAATGCATTAAGTCTATGCATAAGCTTTATGCTTTAAGCTTAATACCTTAATGCATTAAGCTTAATACCTTAATGCATTAAGCTTATACATAGGCTTGTATAAGCTTAATGCATTAAGACTATGCATTAAGCTTAAGCTTAATGCATAGGCTTAATACGTAAGCATTATTAATGTATAAGTTTAATGTTCACCTAACATAATTTTGGTATGTTGATGAAGACTCCAAGGAAGATTGAAGAGAGAGAGAAGCTCCAATCTCTTCAATTTGTAGAGGATTTTTGGAGGATAATAGAAGATATCATTATTTCAATATAATACTAGCATGGTATAGTTCTCATATTTTTTTACAAAGGGCTAAGGATCTTTTTATAGGTGAGGGAGGCCTCTAACCAAGTCCAACTAGTTTCTATAATTTTCCAGGTTCAATTTGGCTGAATTTGGACAAGATTTGGACCTAGTTTGGCTCCCTTTTGATTTAATCCAAGAGAGAGGAGAGATAAAAATATCACAATATTTTTTAGTTTAAAACTCCACCACACATGTGAAATAGGTGCCTCCTTCTTGAAGAGCCCCCTTCTCCTTTTACCAAGGTGTCAAAATTGAATCATTATACCCAAAGTATCTCATTTTTTAGTAATATTCAGAGTTTTTTTCTAATAAACCTTGTACTTAGTCAACTCTTCATCTTAAGTGGGCATTTACTCATTTTTGGGTATTTTTCTTTTATAAATTGGATTTATCTCCTCTCCACACTTGGATTGATCCTATTGGCCCCCCCATAGGAACCTTAATTGGACCATAATCCAAAAATTTCTGAAAATCTAGACCCTTAGGCTAAGGTCCTTTATACTTATTTTCAATTAATTCCAAATGCACATTGGAAAGTTCTTTTTGAATTTTTGTTTTAGGGGAAACCATTTTAGACACTAGGAGGATTTTTATATCCAAAAATATCTCAATTTTGGATTATCTCTCTCTAGATCAAAATAGGACAAAATAGAATCTTTCTTTTATTTCAAAGAGGGGAATAATTACAAGATCAGAAGCGAAGGTTCTTACACCTGTACACCTCAAAAGCTAGAGGGTGGAATCTTACATACAGCCTCGCCCAAGTTCTCCCCTTCACCTTTGAGTGAAGGGTCCTGGCTGAGTTTTGTGAAGAGCCTTGCGAACGTCGGGGTCAAGCTCTTCTTCATCAGTGAGAGGGTCTGGCTAACAGCCACGGTTCCCTCGACTCATGATTCTACTAAAATGATACATTATTAAATTCTTATTTTGATTTCGTCAACGAGATCCTAAGTCTTAAGAGGTTCAGAAAATAATTTCTTAACCAAGATAAAAGATCTTATTGGAGATCTATGACATATGTCGAGTAGCAGATTTTGTTTCATCAATTCGTCATATAATAAACAATCACTTATATAATAGGGAATTTTTCCACAAAATATTTCTTTATTTAAATAAAGGTTGTAATATGTACATAGAGTATCTCGGCTCCAGGAAGTTAAAATCTCCTCAGGAGATGCATAAGACGGTGATACTGGGCTACAGACATGCCCTAATACAAATGTTCCCTTACTGCCAAGGGAGATACTATCTTCTCCTTAGGAATAAAGCGACTAAGAAGTCTATAGATATGGTAGGAAAGTCTAAAATCTCGAGGCGTAGGGTGATATAAAATAACACCATGTATCACTTGTAGCCTCATCAGAGTCATGGTGGCCAATGAGATATTTTGCCTCAGCATCGCGCGCTGGGTGCAAGAGGCGTGGACATACTGCCCTGCAAACCACTTGTGCTATCGTCTCTCCGCTAGTTCAGGGAAACATAAATCCTCGAAATGGCCTGTGAGTTGAGAGCTCGGCTCGTTCGAGTTGTAGTGGAAGAGATGAGATGCTCGAAGGCGAAAGCAGTCATATCTTGTGACTAGGTGAGGTCAAGAATAATGGATAAGTGTGGAACTTCCATCTATAAAACCAATTTTCTTGATTAAAAATCTTCATTAATGAAGCTTAAGGAATGAAAATACAATACCTAAATGCTCTTTTTGAGTTTTTACTATAAATTTCTGATAAGAATTCATTTTTCCTTATTAGCTTTCAACAAAGCTCTGATACCAACTGTGAGACCCCTGCAGCCCTTCGAGGGCACTGGCAGTGGAAGCAGCGTCAGCCTCTCACAAGGGGCAGGGATCCACACTCGGGGCCTCGCCCACGGATGTCACCCCCACGGATGTCTGGACAAGAGACTAGCCCAGCGGTTTCTCCGAAACCGAGCCCGGAAAAACTTCCCTCGCCCAGAAGGCACGGGCGATTCCTCCAGGAAAATCTTCTAACAGGAGAATTAATCTAACGAGTCAAAGTCTTAATTATTCAAACTGATCCGATCGAAGCTGAAGTCACATGGTTAGATCAAAGAAGAGACTTGCACTTGGTCCATAGAATCACCGCTTTTTCCTCCTTTAACAAGGCACATCTGCTGATTCCCCCCCACAAAACAAGAGTCTTCCTAGGACTTAATCTAACTAACATAACTAATCGTAACTTATTTGTACCACAGGAATCCCCAGATCCAACCCATGGGCTAGCCAACCGCCCGACCACTGTATTGGTGGGATTCCTTTATAAAAATTTGGTTATGTTTTGCCCAGGTACGGAGGAAAAGAGTTCCCAGCTCCCTAGCCGGCGTTTCATGCCGGCCAATCTACGACGGCTTGGATCTTTGTGGGGTCAAGAGAAATCCCATCTTTTGACACTATGAATCCCAAGTATTCCACCTGGTCAATAGAAAAAGAACACTTGCTCTTTTTTGCAAAGAGTTGGTGTTTCCTTAGGATTTACAGGACCTTGCGCGGATCTTCAGCATTCTTTGAGTATACCAAGATATCATCAAAGAAGACAAGAACAAAATCATCCAAGTATTCTGTGAGAATATCTTGCATAAGATGATTAAACGTCGTTGGGACATTAGTCAATCCAAACGGAATGACTATGAACTCATAATGCTCATTAGCGAGTATTGAATGCTGTCTTCAGGATATTTTGTTCCTTGATTCTGATCTGGTAGTACTCAGATTTGAGATCTATCTTTGTGAACATTTGGGTCCCACTTAACCAATTCAGAAGTTCATCAATCCTAGGGATAGGATACTTATTTTTAATTGTTAATTGATTCAATCCTCTGTAGTCAATACAGAGTCTTAACGTTCCATCTTTATTCTTTTGAAATAGAATGGACGCTCCCCAAGGTGAGACACTAGGTCTGACGAATCCCTACTCTAACAGTTGTCTTAACTGTTCCTTAAGTTCTATGGCTTCAGGGACTAGAATTTTGTATGCACACTGGTGGCTGAGCTCCGGGGGTTAACTCAATCTCATGATCTACTTCACGAGATGGAGGCATCTCAGTCAACTCTTTAGGGAACACATCTGCATACTCACTTAACCACTCTCGTTCTTTAGCCTTGCATTTTATGTCTACTGGATTCATCTTAATGACATAAACAACTTGCCTCTTTTTGAGCCCTTTTAACAATTTAACAGCCTTGACTAATTGCAGCACTAGGGATCCGAAAATTCTAGTTCCTTGAACTTTATTCTCGTGAAGGTCAAGGAAAGAGGGTTCCTTTGTGACAATGAATGTCAGCCTGATTCTTATGGAGCCAATCCATTCCAACGATTCCATCATAGACTCCCAAGGGTAGGACTCTGAACTCGCACTCTGTTAAGTGCCCATCTAGACTAAACTGAATAAGGTCTGTCTCAAGGTGTGAATGAAAATTGATGGTTATTCCCCTGATGCTCTATTGCGGCATAGATCGGTCCTTTTTCTTCCTCCACTTCCTCAGCTATAGTGACGGCTCTAGCTGCTGCAGTCTGAGGCGGAACTCTCTCTCTTTGGTTACCCCAATTCTGGGAGGGAGTTCGGAGATTGCTTTGCATGGAGGCTACAAGCTGAGCTGGCACTCTTTGGGGGTTTCCCTGATTTTGGCGCAGGGTACCCTGATTAGACTCCTATGAAGGAGTCTGCCTCTGAACTCTGGGACCCTAGCTTCCTTGGCCCACAAAAGGAGATGGGCACTCCTTGAGCTGGTGCCCAAACCCCTGACATCCAAAGCACCTGTTCTCACTTCGAAACACTTCCCTCTGCATTCTTGAAAGAGTCGGAGTTCTTGAGAAAGAACTTTGAGGGAAAGGTCTTCCTTCATTCCTAAAACTTCCTCACTCCAGATTTTGGTTGGGACCTTGGTGTCTCTTTGGAGGCGGAAGGTTGGAAGAACTTCCCGGTGTCTGGAATCTCTTGAAGGATGAGGGAGCTGGCTTTGGGGCGAGACATTAACGATGAAGGCTTTGGCGAAGTCCTTCACCATTCTTATAGCTTCTGCCATGGAAACTGGCTTGGCATTCTTGACCAGGGTGTCTAAAGGTTCGTTTAATCCCCGAATGAACCTGGCCATAAGTTTCTCTTCATCTAGCGATGGTGTGAGTACTTGAGGAGAAGAGCAAATGCCTGATGATATTCTTCATCAATGGTTTTGTTCCCATGGTTTAGCTCTATAAATTCGTTCATCTTGGTTTCTAAAAATTTGAGGGGACAAAATCTCTTCCTTAGATATGCTTTAAGATCATTCCATGACTGGGTATTCCTATCCAGATGATTGGTATCGCAATGGTTTCTCCATGCCACCCTGGCTGTTTCCACAATTTTCAGCCTATCGAGAGCCATTTTGCTCCTCTTGTTGTATCCGATGATATCAAAATATTCCTCCATGGCTTCAACCCACTTCTCCACAGACTCATCCAAGTTCTCCCCTTCACCTTTGAAGGGTCATGGTGGCTAAGTTCTGTGAAGAGCCTTGCGAACGTTGGGGTCAACCTCTTCTTCATTAGTGAGAGGGTCTGGCTGACAGCCACGGTTCCCTCGCCTCATGATTATGCCAAATTGATACATTATTAAATTTTTATTTTGATTTTGTCAATGAGATCCTAAGTCTTAAGAGATTCAAAAAATAATTTCTTAAACAAGATAAAAGATCTTATTGGAGATCTATGACATATGTCCGAGTAGCAGATTTTATTTCATCAATTCGTCATATAATAAACAATCATTTATATAACAGGGAATTTTTCCACAAAACATTTCTTTATTTAAATAAAGGCTGTAATATGTACATAGAGCATCTTGGCTCCAGAAAGTCAAAATCTCCTCAAGAGACTCATAAGACGGCGATACTGATGCCCTGATACAAATGTTCCCTTATTGCCAAGGGGGCTACTATCTTCTCCTTAGGAATAGAGCGACTAAGAAGTCTGTAGATATGGCAGGAAAGTCTGAAATCTCGAGGCGTAGGGTGATATAAAATAACACCATGTATCACTTTTAGCCTCATCAGAATCAATTCTGCCTCAGCATCGCGCCGCGCTGGGGTGCAAGAGGTGTGGACATACTGCCCTGCAAACCACTTGTGCTATCGTCTCTCTCCACTCGGTCAGGGAAATATAAATCCTCGAAATGGCCTGTGAGTCAGGCTCGGCTCATTCGAGTTGTAGAGCGAAAGAGATGAGATGCTCAAAGGCGAAAGCAGTCATATCTTGTGACTAGGTGAGGTTGGGAATACCGAATAAGTGTGGAACTTCCATCTATAAAACCGATTTTCTTGAATAAAAATCTTCTCATTAATGAAGCTTAAGGAATGAAAATACAATACGTAAATGCTCTTTCTGAGTTTTTATTATAAATTTCTGATAAGAATTCATTTTTCCTTTATTAGCTTTCAACAAAGCTCTGATACCAGATGTGAGAACCCCCCCTGCGAGGGCGTTGGCAGCGGAAGCAACTTCAGCCTCTCATGTGGGGTAGGAATCCACACTCGGGGCCTTTCCCACCACGGATGTCCGGACAAGAGACTAGCCCTGCGGTTCCTCCGAAACCGAGCCCGAAAAAACTTCCCTCGCCCAGAAGGCACGGGCGATTCCTCCAGGAAAATCTTCTAACACGAGAATTAATCTAACGAGTCAAAGTCTTAATTATTCAAACTAATCCGACCCAACCTAAAGTCACATGGTTAGATCAAAGAAGTGACTTGCACTTGGTCCATAGAATCACCGCTTTTTCCTCCTTTAACAAGGCACATCCGTTGATTCCCTCCCATAGAACAAGGGTCTTCCTAGGACTTAATCTAACACTAATCGTCACTTATTTGTATCACAGGAATCCCCCGATCCAGCCTAACCCCAACCAGCCCATGGGTTAGCCAACCGCCCCCTCGACCACTGTATTGGTGGGAATCCTTTTTAAAAATTTGGTTATGTTATGCCCAGGTACCGCCCAGGTACCGAGGAAAAGAGTTCCCAGGCCCCCTAGTCGGCGTTTCATGCAAAAATTAATGTGAGCATACCACATACACACCCAATATGAAATTGCCATTATAACAGATTCAACTGTCTTTAAAACAATCCTTCAATGAAAATCATAGTATTACTGATCATAATCCTCCAAAATATTGAGTCCATTGTATTACAAAATATGTCATCTGGACTCTCCATTGAAGACCAACTAGCCAACCAACGAGATCCAATATCAAAATTTGATTCACAAAAGTCATTCTTTTTAGTCCATCCGAATCTTCCTCGACGCACGCATGGGTGTCCTAGCAACCGCGAGCCCATGCATCACCTGGTCAGAACCCTCTATGATACTACTTAGGTGTCCTAGCACTTCACTCAAGGACCGCTTCGTCGGTCCTCGCCCATCGTACCGAAAGCGCACCATTTTAACTGTACTGAGGCTGGTCAAGACCTCGACAGGCGTTGCCACGAGCAACGTCCCTTGACGACTCCCCGCCACTGTTGCAAACAACGAACCTCTTCTTAGTTAAACACATACCAAATGCTTCCTCCAACATTATGGCATAAAACAGTCCTTTAAAAGAAAACAGAGGTTCTATGCAAGTAAAATTCTCGGTTTGAGATTGGTTCCAAACCCTTTTTCCTTAATCCATAATTTCATTAATAAGAATCATTGATCTCTCATCATGGTAATCTACTCATCATTTGACTGAATGTCCAACTAGATTCTTGGTGATTTTGGTCAAGGGAAAACTAGATTAATTCAACTGTAGTCTAGTCTTTGTATTAAGAACTGGAATCGGTCACACGAAGTTTTGCTTGATTCAGATCGAGAGATGGACAAGTAGTTTATTGACGGCCCCTCTCATAGTCGTGGTTTAACCAAAATCATTCAGTTTAGTTCTAACAAGGATTTTCAGATAAACATCTACTGAACTTCTAACCGTAAGAAAATTCCAACTTTATGAATTTCATTCCTTCTTAACCATAATAGATTAAGAAATGGTTTTATATGAGAATATCGGATTTTTATGAAAATACTCTTCTTCCATTGAATCTAATTTTGGAAAAATATCAATTTGGTGAATTATTCACATAAATATCTAAAGATATTCTTTCTACCACTTTAATTTATCAACTCTAATTCTCTAGGTGAAATTTTGGTGAAAATTCCTCTTTTGTCTCACCAAAAATTAATTCAAATCTTTCTCTACTTAAATACCATAAAAATTCTTCTTTTAACTAAATACCAATATCCATTTTTTTGAATAAGCTTAAAATTATCTTTTTCTCATTTAATGATTGGATTCCAGTTGTCATGGGAATTCCTCTTTTATCATTAAAAAAAATTATCTAAAATTTCTTTCTTAATTAAATAAAAATATCCATTAATTCAAATATGCCAAGAATTCCACTTTCACCATTTAAATGATTGAATTCCAAATGTCATGGGAATTCCTCTTTTATTATTTAAATTTTCTCATGCATAAAAAATAAATTCATCTAAATTTCTTCTTTAAATTTAAATAAAAATATCCATTAATTCAATTATGCCAAGAATTCCACTGTTACCATTTAAATGATTGAATTTCAAATGTCACGGGAATTCCTCTTTTATAATTTAAATTTTCTCATGT
The DNA here is from genome assembly GCF_041138505.1 of Cibotium barometz. NCBI lineage: Eukaryota > Viridiplantae > Streptophyta > Polypodiopsida > Cyatheales > Cibotiaceae > Cibotium > Cibotium barometz. The sequence continues at coordinate 7,378,231 of NC_141065.1, read as the reverse complement.
ATAAATTTTTTTTATCTAAAATTCCTCTTTAAATTTAAATAAACATATTTATTATTTTAATATATCAAATTTTCTCTTTTTTCATTAATTTACATGAATCTCCATTATCATGGGAATTCCTCTTTTTGCATAAAAATAGAAATACCAAAAATTTCTCTTTTCTTTAATTAATTGTTTATGCATAAATACCAAAAATTAGTTTTCTATGAATATGATGAAAATCATTCTTTTAGCATAGGATGACTAACCCCAGAATATGGTAGGGAGTCCTCTTTTCACATTATGCATAAAAATGAGTTATGTATTAATTTCTAAAAGTTTTGCCATAGCTTCGCTGGCTATTACTGATAATTTTTAATATTTCTAGAAAGAATAAGACTTTGTAATACAATTATGATAGAAGAACTATCCTTAGACTTAAATCCAAATTATGGAATTAAATCATAAGTTTACCATAATTTTATTAGCATAAAAGCATAAAAAATCCATTTTCTTAACCTCTAGCTTAACTAGCATAGAGTTTGATTTTTGAATTGAGAATTTATCAAGCATCCATTTGAATAAATAATTAGTCATAGGAATGACTATTCTTTTGGGAGAGAGAGATATACATAAAAAGCATCCTAATTAAGCATAAAGACTAACTTTTTTGTGATTAATGATTAGAATTCTTATAGAAAGTTTGATTTGCATTGAAAACGATTAATTTGAAACTTCTCAAGCTTGAGAGGGGTTGAGAAGTGAAATCTTTTGAGAATATTAATGAAAACCATGAAATTACTTCTTACCTCTAGATTTTGCTTGCTTCTTTATCTTAGAAGGAAGCCGCTAACCAATCAATTGGTTTAGTGTTTTGAGAGGAAAGCTCCAATAATTGTTGAAGAGAGAGAGAAGCTCTAATCTCTCCAAAAGTATAGGATTTTTAAGGGATAATAGAAAATATGAGTATTTTAATGTAATGGTATAGTTCACAGATGAGAATACAAAAGAATGAGGGTCTATTATAGGTGAGGGAGGCCACTAACTAAGTCCAACTAAGTTTTAGAATTTTTCAGCTTCAGTTTGGCTGAATTTGGACAAGATTTGGACCACTTTAGCTCCCATTTTGATCTAGGAGAGAGGAGAGAGAAAAATATCTCAAATTTTTTAAATTAAAAACCCTTCCACAAATGTGAAGGAGGTGCCTATCTCAAAGGTCCCCGATCGTCAAGGATTTCTTCAAGTTGGAGTACCATCTAGCCTTGAGTCGAAGAAATCAATTGTTCATCATCATCAAGCATGTGACTCGGGCTGGGTACATATTTCTTAAGCAAACTGACATGGAATACATTATGTACCTTGAGATGGGGAGGCAGAAGAATATAACAGCATACTTTTTTTATAATAGCATAAGGTCCACAATATCTGGGAGAGAGCTTCTTGTACTTCCCTAAAGATAAGGAACTTCTTTTTGGTCGTACTCGAATGAAGACCATATCTCATTCTTCAAACTCTCTCTCTGATCTCTTTTTATCTGCATACTACTATTGCCTATCTTGGGCTACTTTAATATCTTTTACGGATTGATTGCATTTGCTGGTCCATGTCATCAAGCATTTGTCTTGACATCTCGACTTTGTCAATGGGTCATACCAAGTCAACGGTGTAAGGCAATCTTGTCCATACAAAGCTTTGAAAGGACTCATCCCAATGCTTTGATGATAAGAAGCATTGTAAGCAAATTCAACCAGATGCAAATGGCTTAACCACTTCTTGGGTTCCCTGCCTGCAGCATGGCATAAACAAGTTGTGTTGGTAGCTGGTCGGCTTTACAAGTCGCGAGGGGTCTTCTCGAAGGATATCTTCTATTACCTGATTCACTCTTTCAGTCTGGCCATCTGTTTCGGGGTGATAGGCTGTACTGAGATCCAAGAAAGTTCCTACTGCTTCAAAGAATGCAGTCCAGAATTTCAATGTGAATTTGGGATCTCTGTCACTTACTATCCTCCTGGGTAAGCCATGCAATCTGAAGATCTCTTTAAGGAAAACTCTGGCAACATCCACTGCAGTGTATGTTTCTTTCACTAGAATTAGATGGGCAACTTTGGTTAGCCTGTGAACTACCACAAAAATGGAGTTGTAACCTGATTGCACTATAGGTAATCCAGTGACAAAGTCCATACTGATACACTCCCACTTCATCTGTGGAATGTCTAAAGGCTGCAGTTTTCCTGGCATCTTGACTCTCTCTGCCTTGACTCTCTGACACATTAAGCATTGTCGCACATGATCAAGTACATCCTTTTTGAGTCTAGGCCAAAAGAAGCTCTTCTTCACAGACATATAGGTTTTTATAAACCCTGGATGTCCATCTATCAGGCTATCATGGGCTTCTGTCAGAATCCTTCCCTTTATTCCCTCATCATTTGGGAATGCATAGTCGATTATTATAATACATGCATCCTTCATCCAATTTGTACCCAAGAACTCGACTCATTTCCTAAGGAGTCTTGCTTTCCTGCATCAGAAGGGTAGCAATAGGGGCAAAGAATTTGTCCTACATGATTTTCTCCCTTGCTTCACAGATTAATGGATTTGACACCACTGTAATTGCAAGCAAGGAGGCTTTTCTGCTGAGCGCATCTACCACCACATTTTCTTTCCTTGGCCGATACTTGATTTCAAAATCAAATTCTTGCAAGGTCTGCATCTATCTCCTTTAATGCATGTTGAGATCCCTTTGGGTGAAGATCCACTTCAGACTTTGATGATTTGTCATCAAGGTGAACCTCTGTCCCAAAAGATAATGTCTCCACAACTTCAGAGCATAAACTACTAAGAGTAACTCCAAGTCATGGACGGCATAATTTCTCTCATGTTTTCTGAGTTTTCTAGATTCATAGGCCACTGCATGACCTTCCTGCATAAGAGCACCGCCTAAGGCAAACCCACCACTGGCATCAATAACTACCTCAAAAGGTTTGGTAAAATCTGGCAATTTAAGGATAGGGTTGGTTACCAAGGCTGTCTTTAGTTTATCAAAGGCACTCTGACACATTGCAGTCCATTGAAAAAGGGTACTCTTCTTGAGAAGGTTAGTTAAAGGGGAAGCTATCTAAGCATACCTAGGTATAAAGATCCTATACCATCTGGTTAATCCTAGGAATCCTCTGACTTCCTTTACCGTCTTGGGTTCCGACCAATCTACGACAGCTTGGATCTGGAGAAATCCCATCTTTTGACACTATGAATCCCAAGTATTCCACCTGGTCAACAGAAAAAGAACACTTGCTCTTTTTTGCAAAGAGTTAGTGTTTCCTTAGGATTTCCAGGACCTTGCGTACATGATCTTCAGTATTCTTTGAGTATACCAAGATATCATCAAAGAAGACAAGAACAAAATCATCCAAGTATTCTCTGAGAATATCTTGCATAAGATGATTAAACGTCGCTGGGGCATTAGTCAATCCAAACGGAATGACTGTGAACTCATAATGCTCATAGTGAGTATTGAATGCTGTCTTTGGTGACGGCTCCAGCTGCTGCTGCTGTAGGCACTCTTCTGGGGTTGCCCTGATTTTGGTGGGGGGACCCTTATTGGACTAATACGAAGGAGTCTGTCTCTGAACTCTGGGACCCTAGCTTCCTTGGCCCATAAAAGGAGATGGTCAACCCTTGAGCTCATGCCCAAACCCGTGACATCCGAAGCACCTGTTCTGAAAGAGCCAGAGTTCCTGAGAAAGAACTTCGAGGGAAAGGTCTTCCTTCATTCCTGAAACTTCCTGACTCCAGATTCTGGTTGGGACTTTGGTGTCTCTTTGGAGGTGGAAGGTTGGAAGAACTTCCCGGTGTCTAGAATCTCTTGAAGGATGAGGGAGTTGGCTTTGGCAGGACTTTAATGTGATGATGGCTTTGGCAAAGTCTTTCGCTATTCTTACAGCTTCTGCCATGGAAAGTGGCTTGGCATTCTTGAGACAAGGGTGTCTAAAGGTTCGTTCCTTTCTCAAATGAACCTGGCCATAAGTTGCTCTTCATCTAGCGGTGGTGAGTACTTGAGGAGAAGAGCAAATGCCTGATGATATTCTTCAATGGTTTTGTTTCCCTGGTTTAGCTCTAAAAATTCATTCATCTTGGTTTCTAAAAATCGAGGGGGACAAAATCTCTTCCTTAGATATGCTTTAAGATCATTCCAGGACTAGGTATTCCTATCCAGATGATTGGTGTCACAATGGTTTCTCCATGCCACCCTGGTTGTTTCCACAATTTTCAGCCTAGCAAGAGCCATTTTGCTCCTCTCGTTATATCCGGTGACATCAAAATATTCCTCCATGGCTTCAACCCACTTCTCCATAGCCTTGCCGCCCAAGTTCTCCCCTTCACCTTTGAAGGGTCTTGGCTGAGTTCTATGAAGAGCCTTGCAAACGTCGGGGTCAAGCTCTTCTTCATCAATGAGAGGGTCTGGCTGACGGCCCACGGTTCCCTCACCTCATGGATCTGCCAAAATGATACATTATTAAATTTTTATTTTGATTTCGTCGCTCGTCAATGAGATCCTAAGTCTTAAGAGGTTTAGAAAATAATTTCTTAAACAAGATAAAAGATCTTATTGGAGATCTATGACATATGTCCGAGTAGCAAATTTTGTTTCATCAATTCGTCACATAATAAACAATCACTTATATAACAGAGAAGTTTTCCACAAAACATTTCTTTATTTAAATAAAGGTTGTAATATGTACATAGAGCATCTCGGCTCCAAAAAGTCAAAATCTCCTCAGGAGACGCATAAGACCGTGATACTGGGCTACAGAGATGCCCTGATACAAATGTTCCCTTACTGCCAAGGGAGCTACTATCTTCTCCTTTTAGGAATAAAGCGACTAAGAAGTCTGTAGATATGGCAGGAAAGTCTGAAATCCCGAGGCGTAAGGTGATATAAAATAACACCATGTATCACTTTTAGCCTCATCAGAATCATGGCCAATGAGATATTCTGCCTCAGCATCGCGCGCTGGTCACACAAGAGGCGTGGACATACTGCCCTCTGCAAAACAATTATGTTGTCGTCTCTCTACTGGGTCAAGGAAATATAAATCCTCGAAATGGCCTGTGAGTCAAGGCTCAGCTCGTTCGAGTTGTAGCGGAAGAGATGAGATGCTCGAAGGCGAAAGCAGTCATATCTTGACTGGGTGATCCATGAATACCAGATAAGTGTGGAACTTCCATCTATAAAACCAATTTTCTTGATTAAAAATCTTCATTAATGAAGCTTAAGGAATGAAAATACAATATGTAAATGCTCTTTCTGAGTTTTTATTATTAATTTTTGATAAGAACTCATTTTTGCTTATTAGCTTTCAACAACACTCTGATACTAGCTGTGAGACCCCCGCCCCCTCCGAGGGTGCTGCGGCGGTTGAAGCAACGTCAGCCTCTCGCATGGGAATCTAACTAACGTAACTAATCATAACTTATTTGTATAGTAACCGCGAGCCCGTGCATCACCTGGTCAGAACCCTCTAGGATCCTACTTAGGTGTCCTAGCACTTCACTCAGGGATCGCTTCATCGGTCCTCGCCCATCGTACCAGAAGCGCACCATTTTAACCGTACCGAGGCTGGTCAAGACCTCGGCAGGCTTTGCCACGAGCAACGTCCCTCGACGACTCCCTGCCGCAACGAACCTCTTCTTAATTAAACACATACCAAATGCTTCCTCCACCATTCTGGCATAAAACAATCCTTTAAAAGAAAACAGAGGTTCTATGCAAGTAAAATTCTCTGTTTGAGATTGGTTCCACAAAACCCTTTTTCCTTAATCCATAATTTCATAATAAGAATCATTGATCTCTCATCAGAGGGTAATCTACCCATCATTTAACTGAATGATTTGATAGAATGTCAACTAGATTCTTGGTGATTTCGGCCAAGGGAAAACTAGGTTAATTCAAAGGTAGTCTAGTCTTTGTATTAAGAATTGGAATTGGTCACACGAAGTTTTGCTTGATTCGGATCGAGAGATGGACAAGTAGTTTACTAACCATCCCTCTCATATGAGAATATCGGATTTTTATGAAAATACTTTTCTTCCATTTTATCTAATTTTGGGAAAATATCAATTTGGTGAATTATTCACATAAATATCTAAAGATATTCTTTCTACCACTTTAATTTATCAACTCTAATTCTCTAGGTGGAATTTTAGTGAAAATTCCTCTTTTTTCACCAAAAATTAATTCAAATCTTTCTCTACTTAAATACCATAAAAATTCTTCTTTTAACTAAATACCAATATTCATTTTTTTGAATAAGCTTAAAATTATCTTTTTCTCATTTAATGATTGGATTCCAATTGTCATGGGATTTTATCATCAAAGTAAATTATCTAAAATTTTCTTCTTAATTAAAAATAAAAATATCCATTATTTCAAATATGCCAAGAATTCCACTTTCACCATTTAAATGATTGAATTCCAAATGTTATGGGAATTTCTCTTTTATCATTTAAATTTTCTCATGCATAAAAATAAATTCATCTAAATTTCTTCTTTAAATTTAAATAAAAATATCCATTAATTCAATTATGCCAAGAATTCCACTTTTACCATTTAAATGATTGAATTCCAAATGTCACGGGAATTCCTCTTTTATCATTTAAATTTTCTCATGCATAAAAATAAATTTATCTAAAATTTCTCTTTAAATTTAAATAAAAATATTCATTATTTTAATATATCAAATTTTTTCTTTTTCCATTTAATTACATGGATCTCCATTATCATGGGAATTCCTCTTTTTGCATAAAAATAGAAATACCAAAAATTTCTCTTTTTTAAATTAATTATTTATGCATAAATACCAAAAATTAGTTTTCTATTAATGTGATGAAAATCATTCTTTTAGCATAGGATGACTAACCCTAGAATATGGTAGGAAGTCCTCTTTTCACATTATGCATAAAAATGAGTTATGTATTAATTTCTAAAAGTTTTGCCATAGCTTCGTTGCTATTACTAATAATTTTTAATATTTCTAGAAAGAATAAGACTTTGTAATACAATTATGATAGAAGAACTATCCTTAGACTTAAATCCAAATTATGGAATTAAATCATAAGTTTACCATAATTTTATTAGCATAAAAGCATAAAAAACCATTTTGTTAACCTCTAGATTAACTAGCATAGAGTTTGATTTTTGAATTAAGAATTTATCAATGAGAAGCATCCATTTGAATAAAGAATTAGTCATAGGAATGACTATTCTTTTGGGAGAGAGAGATATACATAAAAAGCATCCTAATTAAGCATAAAGACTAACTTTTTATGATTAATCATTAGAATTCTTATAGAAAGTTCGATTTGCATTGAAAATAATTAATTTGAAACTTCTCAAGCTTGAGAGGGGTTGAGAAGTGAAATCTTTTGAGAATATTAAATGAAAACCATGAGATTACTTCTTACCTCTAGATTTTGCTTGCTTCTTCATCTTAGAAGGAAGCCCCCAACCAATTAATTGGTTTAGTGTGTTGAGAGGAAAGCTCCAGGAATTATTGAAGAGAGAGAGAAGCTCCAATCTCTCCAAAAGTAGAGGATTTTTAAGGGATAATAGAAAATATGAGTATTTTAATGTAATACTGGCATGGTATAGTTCACAGATGAGAATACAAAAGAATGAGGGTCTATTTATAGGTGAGGGAGGCCACTAACTGAGCCCAACTAAGTTTTAGAATTTTTCAGCTTCACTTTGGCTGAATTTGGTTTGCAAAGTCTGATTGTGTGGTGCGGGCAAGAGCAATCCTCCGTAGCCTATGCGCCTATAGTGCCTTTTCATGACACTTATTAATGTCCTCAATTGGAGGAGCATACTTTCATCCAAAATGGGATTAACATCCCCCCTACCTAATGTAGGTTCTATCCTCAGAACTTGTTAATCGAGGTCAAAAGACCTGGTCACTGAACTCATGAGTGACGGTAGAAGTTTCAGCATGACTGAAGCTTTTTGAGGGTTCTTCTGAATGCTAAGTGTGAATGCTAGAACCCTGTGTCCACCATGTCTTCGAACGTGACATGCATATATGTAGAAAGACACCATAGACAATGATAATATAACATTATATCCCTGTAAGATGGGCCTTGATTCATGTTGAATTTGAGTTGTTCAGCTTCATATCCATCATAGGGCTCTCTGGGTTGATCAATCAAAACCACAAGCAATTTTTAAAAATTGAACACTGGCCATGATTGCTAGGTCCAGGATACGACGCCATGCCTGTATCCAATATGACGCCATGCCTGTATCCAATATAACGCCATGCCTGTATCCAAGTTAGGATTTGTTTTCTTTGCTCCCATATGTCTGTAAAGGTTGCTTCTGGTATGAAGACTGGGAAATTGTAACAGACATGGGAGTCGTGTTGCTTGGCCTCCTAAAACTCCAGTGGAGTCCATCTTCTCTTTAGTGGCATGTATAATGGGTCAACTCGCTGAGTTGGTGGCGCGTACATATAGACTTGGTTGTATTATGGAATTGTTAAGAATTCTTTTCTCCAATCCGACTGTATTCCAAAATCTTCTAATTTGGGATATGCATCATTTGTGATAGTGGCATAGCCCCCTCGTGTGTGTGGTACTGGGTGAGATTTTCTCCACTTGCGAAAGCAATAACTGATCATGAAGGTAACAATTCTAATCTCCAGCAGGTTGGCCAATTGTGGATTGGCTAATTTTGTGTGTCGCACCACATTAGACCACAATGTACCCTCCCTAGCCAAAGGGAGTAGTTCTTCTAAATCTAGGGGCGAGGTGCTCGTTATGGTACATAAGGCTATTTTGTTGTTATGACCTCGGAGTAGGCCTCTGGTAGAATTCTTTGAGTTGGCTCAAATGGTGTTACTTGCATTAACACCTTGAACATCAACTTCGGCTTTAACAGTGGATTGCCAGCTCAAATGAAGCCTTCATATTCTGCACCAAACAATGACTCCAAAATTGTAATTGCAACTTCACGTCGTGAACCGCTCCCGACATCAGCGTCGCGATTAACACAATCTCCCTTTGTGCTATTGAGAGCTCTTCTTTGTGTCTTGAGAGAGATTGAGAGAGATTGAGAGAGATAATTCTAGCATTTGTGCCTCTTCTAATTGAGTGAGAGAGAGTGATTGCCTTATGCGATAATGTGAGCGACTCTACTGTGATAGCGTGGAGGTGGAGCTTGGAGGTTTGGAGCTTAACAAGTGAGCTTGGAGGCCTCAAGGGACTCAGTTTGAAGCATTGGTAAGTACCCTATGATAGTTGTATTCTATTGCTCTTCCTTTAGGTGAATGCATTGAGTTCCCTCTTGGAGGTGAGGTAGCCCATAACATTTTTGGCGCCGCTGCTAGGGAAACACCTTTGTGTCTTCCTTCCTCTTGGAGTTTTAGCTCCCATTGCATAAGATTCATGATTGCCTTTGCATTCTGGTAGCGTATTGTGTAGGAAATGAATGGATAAGATTTGTGTGGAAGTAAAAAATCATGAGAAATTGTTGTGTTTGTTGTGTGGTGGGTGGTCTTAGAGTAGAGCTTCACTATTTTTCTAGTTAATTTTGATATTTGCATGATTGTAATCATCAACGTGAGAAACGAGCAGGTTGGTGTTCTATTTTCATTCTTTTCAAAAATTCACAAAAATAAAAAAAAATAAGGAGCCATTTGATTGTGCCTTGAACTTGTATTACACTCCTTAGACATGGCACAATCATTTTGGAAACTGTTGGATAAGTATTTTTCACCCAGACTCACATTAGTCGACACACGAGAAGTTCTCACGTGAACCGTTTTCTACAACTTCACATCGTGAACTACTCCTGCCATCTCACGGAAATCCCTTTCAGGGGATTCCGTCTCACGAAAATCCCCTTCATGGGATTCCATCTCATGGAAATCCCTTTCATGCTTTAAAATCTCACGGGATTTCGTCTCACGAAAATCCCTTTATCACGAACTCTCATGGGATTCCATCTCACGGAAATCCCTTTCATGCCTTAAAATCTCATGGGATTCCATCTCATGGAAATCCCTTTCACGGGATTCCCTCCTCATGACCTGCAGTTTCATGGAACTACCAAAATCCAGCACCTTCATGCTACATCATTAACCTGTTCAATTAACACACCTTGTTTTGCTGCATCTTTTCTACTCTCACTTCTCAACATATAGATTTTTCCACTAACCCTCTGAGAAGATACTGGCACCTTACCCGTCTCCCCAACGGCAACCTCACGAGGTATGCTATACTGTTCCCCAAGACAATCTTGAAGCTTTTGGTTCACGATGTGAACATTTTCCTATAGTTTCACGTGGGAACTTCCACGTCGACTAATGTGATTCTGGGTGCAAAATACTTATCCAACACTTTCCAAAATGATTATGCCATGTCTAAGGAGTGGAATACAAGTTCAAGGCACAGTTAATGGCTCCTTATTTTTTTTATTTTTGTGAATTGTGGAAAAGAAGAAAAACAGAACACCAACCTGCTCATTTATGTTGATGATTCCAGTGATGCAAATATCATAATTAACTAGAAAAAATAATGAAGCTCTATTCTAAGACTACCCCACCACACACATACACAACAAACACAACCAATTTCTCATGATTTTTTATTTCCACACAAATCTTTTCCATTCATTTCCTACGCAATGCACTACCAGAATGCAAAGGAAATCATGAATCTTATGCAATGGGAGCTAAAACTCCAAGAGGAAGGAAGAAACAAAGGTGTTTCCCAGGCAACGGTGCCAAAAATGTTATGGGCTACCTCACCTCCAATAGGAAGGAAGAAACAAAGGTGTTTCCCCAACAGAGGTGTCAAAAATGTTATGGGGGCTACCTCACCTCCAGAGGGAACTTAATGCATTCACCTAAAGGAAGAGAAATAGAACACAATTGTCGTAAGGGTACTTACCAATGCTTCGAACTTGAGTCCCTTGAGGCCTCCAAGCTCACTTGTTAAGCTCCAAACCTCCAAGCTCCACCTCCATGAGTGGGTATGGGTGGATAATAGACTATCGGAGGTCTTTTCCCTCTGAAAGGACTGGGTTGTGGCCCACGTGGTCCTGTTTGGTATACTAGGTATGCCCCTTGAGGTGGGTACTGCTGATAGACAGGCGGGCCTGGTCGTTGTTGTTTGCAATATGGGCCTAGGTAGACCCACCCTCTTTGGTATGATGTCTCAGGCCTTTGGAAAGATGGACCTGGTTCTTGGTCCGGTAAGGTTTCTAGAGCTCTGATTGAATCAACCACCCCTAAGACAGGTATGGCTCTCCAGACTGGTAACTAGGTCTGGGTCTAATGGCTCTCGCTTTGGCTGACTTCCGCACTAGGATCTAAAGGCGGAACAAGCCCACTTTCTTGGGGTTGATCCATATCTCTCACCCTGGGTTGCGGATCTTCGGACTGTGTGTTTCCCATGATAAAATTGTGAAGCCTCGATGCAAGGCTTTGCTGAGAATGTGTTGGAGAGATAGGAATTGGTTCTCCTAGACAGATGGTCTATCCATACACTACTGTGGTTCAGGAACGGGCATACGCTTTCAGAGTGATATGGGAATGGGTGTTTGCTTCTCAATGAGAGAAGTAACGGACGTTCACTCTGCCAGATTGGCAGTGTGTGCTTTAGAGATGACAAGATGGAACGGGCGTTTGCTTTAGATCAAAAGAGAACGGGCATTCGAAGTTTAGTGCTGTGTGGAACGGGTGTTCACTTCTCAGGGGAAGAGGAATATGCATTCGCTTATGGATTGGCATGGACGTACACTTCAGAGTTGAAGGATGGAACGGGCGTTCGCCTTCAGATCAGAAGAGAACAGGCATTCAAAATTTGGTCCGAAATGGAACGAGCATGGCAAGTAAACCATGGACGTTCACTTCCAAAAGAGCAGGAATGGACATTCACTTTCGATGAGAAAGAATGGGCATTCAAGGTTGGGTGCAGATTGGAACGGGCAACAGGCGTTCGCTTATAAGATCCAGGATCACATATAAGATGCGGGCATGGCACTTGCAATTGTGCACTACGAGCGTTCTCTCCTCAGGGGGGGGAGGGAATGGACGTGGCACTTGTAGAACAGTGATGGCATAGTCAGAATGGGAATTTTCAGAATTGATTGGGACTTAATGGCTACAGGTCTGACAGCCTCCCTGGATATTCTCAGTCAGTACAATATCCCTCTAGATTGAATGCACTTTATGCCCAATTAAATGTATTTAATCTATTTTTAATGCCTTTGCTAGTCTTAGGCAGCAGATCTTACCAAATTTGGGTTGCAAAGGGAAGGAACGGACGTGGCAGATTTGCCACGGCCGTGGCCTAATAAGCGAATAGACGTGTGCTTCTTAGAGCTGCTTGGTAGAATGCTGTTTTCCTTAGGATTTTCTTCCTTCTCCTACTGATTCAGGTATCTTCCCAAGATTTTTTGTGTTTTTGTTTTAACAAGGAGCTAGAGCTAGTCCCTAGCTACTTATTGATGCCTATAATACATTATATAAGCTAACAAATTTAAATTAATTAGATGATTAAACTAAAATGCAAACATGAGGACATAGAAAATTGAAAGTTACTTGAATGTTAAGGGCAAGGTAAGGGCATTCACTTGCTTCTCCTGCTCTCGGTGATGAAGACTCGAATGTGCCAATGCTCGATTAACAACCAAAGCTCAAGGTAATCATCATCAAAACACAAAATAAAACATGGTTAATCAACCTATTGGTGGATTTGCACTCCAACCGGGCTAAATCAAAGACTCTAGCTAATGATTAAAGTGAAGGATCCTAAGAAGCCAAATGCCTTCCCCGACAGCGGCGCCAACAAAGATGTTAAGGAATAGCATACTACCTTGCATAAACTAGAGAAAGAGAAGAGAAATATGCATGCAAGGGTCGAATCCGGTGTATGGCACTTGGCCAACCCTATGAGGATTAACTCTTTGATGTGAAGCTGCTGGGCTCACTCCACACTCTTCTTGTGTCACCCACGGAGAGATCCAATGCTAGGTAGTAGTGAGCAAGAAGGAAGGAGCTATGGAGAGCTCAACCTCTACCTCATGCCAATCGTATACCAATGGGACAAGGGAGAGCACTACCATTCCTACTCACATACACCAACAATCAAAGCAAGCAAGCAACAACACAAGCAAACAAGCTACCATAAACTCAAATGAGAGAAAAGAGAGAGAGAAGGCAAACTCAAGTGAGACAAATGGGGATTGTCCCTTTTCATATTTCATAAACACTATTACAGGTGGATTGATTTTCGATGCTTTTTTCAATGGTTTTGAACATAGAGAAAATCCTCAAAAGTGTCGATATGCACGTCAAAAAAAGTGTTGATATCATACCATCGATATAAATAAACGTCGAAAATATCTGATTTGTCTGACACCTATATCAACACTTATTACGACACAGGTTTCGACGAAAAAGCAACGACGCATTTTCAGATGCTTATTTCAATGCGCTTATAGCGACACTATTTTCGACACATATTTCAATGCGTGTTTCAACGCTTATATCGATGGATGTAAGTTTTATTTTTTTTTAAATAATGGTACACCCATGTGTAATCCTACAGCTGGGTGTACCTCTATACCACTGTTACAAATTACAACGCTATTCTGTACTGAAAAGTCATGAAACGATAATTTCTATTAAGTAACAAAAGTTACAATGCTCATAATAGAACCGACAGGCATAGAGTTGATAAAAAGAAGTACGCCACTGAGGCCGACTCCTATACATAGCTCCTAATCATCATTGTTATCCTTAAAGTTTGGCACTAGTCCCTGCAAAAGAGTATTCAAGAGTATGCAAATAACAAGTGAGGAAAAATTAATTGATGAGTGAAAAATGTAGAGATTTACCATGTTCACCACATCCGTCCAATTCACATTTTGGCCCTCTTGTTCAAGTTGCTCGAGGAGAGCATACGTCCCATGCACTAGGGTGTACCTTTCCTCCACATCACTTATAAGATCTAGGATCACATATAAGATGCGGGCATGGCACTTGCAATTGTGCACTACGAGCGTTCTCTCCTCAGGGGGGGGGAGGGAACGGACGTGGCACTCCTAGAACGGTTATGGCTTAGTCAAAATGGGAATTTTCAGAATTGATTGGGACTTAATGGCTATAGGTCTGACAGCCTCCCTGGATATTCTCTGTCAGTACAATATCCCTCTAGATTGAATGCACTTTATGCCCAATTAAATGTATTTAATCTATTTTTAATGCCTTTGCTAGTTTTAGGTAGCATATCTTGCCAAATTTGGGTTGCAGAGGGAAGGAACGGACGTGGCAGATTTGCCACGGCCGTGGCCTAATAAGCGAATAGACATGTGCTTCTTAGAGCTGCTTGGCAAAATGCTGTTTTCCTTAGGATTTTCTTCCTTCTCCTGCTGATTCAGGTATCTTCCCAAGATTTTTTGTGTTTTTGTTTTAACAAGGAGCTAGAGCTAGTCCCTAGCTACTTATTGATGCCTATAATACATTATATAAGCTAACAAATTTAAATTAATTAGATGATTAAACTGAAATGCAAACATGAGGACAAAACATAGAAAATTGAAAGTTACTTGAATGTTAAGGGCAAGGTAAGGGCATTCACTTGCTTCTCCTGCTCTCAGTGAGATGAAGACTCGAATTCCAATGCTCAATTAACAACCAAAGCTCAGGGTAATCATCATCAAAACACAAAATAAAACATGGTTAATCTAGTTTATGCAGAAGCCTATATGCATAAAGGCTATGCATAAGGGCTATGTATAACCCTATGCATAAGGACTACGCATAAGGACTATTGCATAAGCCTATATGCATAAGGGCTATGCATAACCCTTATGTGTAAGCCTATTGCATAACCCTACGCATAAGGCCTATTGCATAACCCTACGCATAAGGGCTATGCATAACCCTATGCATATATGCATAAAGGGTTATGCATAATCCCTATGCATAAGGGCTATGCACAACCTCTATGCATAAGGGCTATGCATAACCTAACCCTAATCCCTAGCACCCAAGGGTGCAAAAACACAAAAAGAAGAAGCATATATAAAAAATGAAAAAAGAGGCCTTACCTCTTCTTTAAGAAGCCGTATGAGTCCGGTAGCCTAAATGCTCGGTAGTTTGAGGCATTTAGAAGCATAAGCCTAAATACTAAACCCTAAGCCTTTACATAAACCCTAAACCCTATTACATAAGAGCTATGCATAACCCTATGCATAAGCCTTATGTGTAATCCTATGCATAAGGGCTATGCATAACCCTATGCATAACCCTATGCATAAGGGCTATGCATAAGAGCTATGCATAACCCTATGCGTAAAGAGAAGAAGCATAAGCCTAAATACTAAACCCTAAACCCTATTGCATAAGGGCTATGCATAACCCTATATGCATAAGACTTATGCGTAATCCTATGCATAAAGGCTATGCATAACCCTATGCATAAGGGCTACGCATAAGGGCTATTGCATAAGCCTATATACATAAAGGGTTATGCATAAGGGCTATGCATAACCCTTATGCTGCGTAACCCTCTTGCATAACCCTACACATAAGGACTATGCATAAGGGTTATGTATAACCCTTATGCTACGTAACCCACTTGCATAACCCTGCACATAAGGGCTATGCATAACCTTTATGCATAAGGGCTATGCATAACCTAACCCTAATCCTCGACACCGAAGGGTGAAAAAACACAAAAAGAAGAAGCATATATAAAAAATGAAAAAAGAGGGCTTACCTCTTCTTTGAAAGGCCGTATGAGTCCGGTAGCCTAAACGCTTGATAGTTTGAGGAGTTTATAAACCTACACAAAAAGAGAAGAATCATAAGCCTAAATAGTAAACCCTAAGCCTTTACATAAACCCTAAACCCTATTGCATAAGGGCTATGCATAACCCTATGTATAAGCCTTATGCGTAATCCTATATATAAGGGCTATGCATAAAGGCTATGCATAAGAGCTATGCATAACCCTATGCATAAGGACAACACATAAGCCTATACGCATAAGGGCTATTGCATAAGCCTATATGAATAAAGGGTTATGCATAAGGGCTATGCATAACCCTTATGCGTAACCCTACACATAAGGGCTATGCATAACCCTATACATAAGGGCTATGCGTAACCCTATACATAAGGACTATGCATAACCCCTACGCATAAGGGCTATGCATAAGCCTATTGACATAAGGTTATGCATAAGCCTATACATATAAAAGGCTATGCATAAGGGTTATTGCATAAGCCTATATGCATAAAGGGCTATGCATAAGGGATATTGCATAAGACTATACGGATAAGCCTATATGCATAAGGACTATGCATGAGGGTTATTGCATAAGCCTATATGCATAAAGGGATATGCATAAGGACTACGCATAAGCCTATTGCATAACCCTTATTAGTAAGCCTATATGCATAAAGGCTATGTATAAGGGCTATTTGTAAGCCTATTGCATAACCCTTATTCGTAAGCCTATATGCATAAAGGCTATGTATAAGGGCTATTCATAACCCTATGCATAAGGGCTATGCATAAGCCTATACGTATAAGGGCTATGCATAAGGCTATGCGTAAGCCTATTGACCTAAGCCTAATCCCTAGCACCCAAGGGTGCAAAAACACAAAGAGAAGAAGCATAAGCAAAAATTAAAAAAAGAGGGCTTACCTCTTCTTTGAGAAGCCATATGAGTCCCATAGCCTAAACGCTTGATAATTCCGGGCTTGAATAAACCTACAAAAAGAGAAGAAGCATAAGCTTAAATACTAAACCCTAAGCCTATACATAAACCCTAAACCCTAAACCTATACATAAGAAAGAAACTTGAAGCTCTATGCATAAGCTTCAATCTCTTTGTCTAAGCTTAAGCCTTTTGCATAGAGCTTAAGCATAATGCTTAAGCTTATGCACAAGCCTTAAGCATAGCCTTAAGCTAGATGCATACATGCTAAAATCTAGCTAATTCTAACCCCAATACCCACCAAGGGTGCAATTATCAAAAGCAAAGAAAATGAACAAACAAAAACAAGAGAAAGGTGAAGAGCTACCTGGAATCCCAACAAATTAGAAGCTGTAAAGAAACATACAATTAGAAGTTGCATATTAGAGATAAAAATAAATAAAAAAATAAAAAATTGAAACAAGAGATGGATGGGGGAAGGGAGAGGAAACAATTAGAAGCTGCATATTAAAGAAACAAGAAAGGGATAGGGGAAGGGAGAGAAGTGGGTATCTTCAATTTTTTGAGGAAGGGTTCCCTATATTTTTCGAAAACGCTAATAGTGAGGCATTGCTCACGATTCTATTAAAAATCCCCAACGTCGATATATACATCGATACAAGTATCGATACACGTGTTGATACAAGTGACGTAAAGTTTTATTTCAATGTGGGTTTCCACTTCTATATTGACACTTATATCGATGCCAATTTCAATGCGGGTTTCGATGTCTATTTCGACGCTTATATTGATGCAGATATCGATGCCTGCTTAAGTTCATTTTTTGGATCTTTTTAAAATTCAAATTTTAAATTCTTTGCAACTTGCCACCTTTCCATTAAAAAAAAGAATATACCGACCCATCCATGCATGAAGTATAAAACAATCTTCACCTCCCCCTCATTTTTACCCAAATTCACATGCGTATTCAGCATACATGGAGCCCGTGAGTGCTATGAACCTTTCAAATTTTGTTGATTTAGAAGAGAAAATGTTGTGCCCATGCAATCGTTGCAAGTAAGAAGTCGCCCGACGTCAAAGAATTTGCTACGAGTATTCCAAAAAATGGGACGTATTTCTAGTAGAGCACTTGCAACATCTACTTACTGGCCTCAATGTTCACTCAGACAACAATGAACCGGTGGATATCTAACCTGAGCGGAGAAAAAGAGCAAGGACAGAGGCAACCTCGATGGGATTGGAACACGAGCAAGTTTTTACGGACTCGAATCAAGCTATAGAACATGACATGGCCGACATGATAGATGCCCTGCACGACACAAGCCACGGAGTAGACGATCATGAAGTAGAAGACAGCAGACGATGTGTGGAGCATGCTTCTCGACAGAGGAAAGAGCTACGTAGGCTTTCCCATCTACCACTTTACCATGGAGCACGTGTTTTAGTTCTCTGCACTTATATTGAACTTGCAATCAATATATGGGTCGTCTAATAATATGAGCGTTTCAAAACTTATGGGGTATGTGTCTCTTACCCTCTCTATTTTTTACATACTTCCATGAATGAATGTCTTGTCTTTCTCCTTTACTATTCATTCAGTTATATCATACATGTTATTGAAGGATCAAATTCTACCAGAAGACAATGAGATGCCTTCGGACTGTGCACAAGCAAAATCAATGTTGCACTCCATAGGGATGGACTATAACACACACCATGCTTGTCCGAATGATTGTATTATCACTCTTCACGAGTGTCCACAATGTGGTTCATCGAGATATAGGCAAGATGTCCAAGGACAAAGGGTCCCTGCTAAAGTCTTATGACAATTTCCTATCATTCCACGTATTTAAAGAATGTTCATATGCAAATCCATTGCATCTTTAATCACTTGGCATCAAAACACTAGATCCACAAATGACGTTATGCTGATTCTCCAGCATGGGAGGCATATCGAAGAGAAGTGGGTGGACTTTGGGGAAGAGCCTTGTCATATTCGTCTTGGACTAGCAATGGATGGAGTCAATCCATTTGGCTTACGAAGTTCATCATGGAGTACATGGCCCGTTTTCCTAGTGAACTATAACTTGCCACCATGGTTAGCAATAAAGAAGCGGCACCTTTTACTTTCCTTGATAGTTCCAGAGGGAAGTACAAGGTTAAGAACATGGACGTCTACTTGGCTCCATTAGTTGATGAGCTACGTATGTTCTGTGGGATGGTATTAAAGTTGATGATGTGGCACCTTTTACTTTCCTTGATAGTTCCAGGGAAGTACAAGGTTAAGAACATGGACGTCTACTTGGCTCCATTAGTTGATGAGCTACGTACGTTCTATGGGATGGTATTAGGGATGCAACAGTGCGAGGAATACTTATGTGGACCATGTATGATTGGCCAGGCTATAGAGAGTGCTCTAGTAAGTTAATTATTCTAATATTCCTTGATCTAATTTAATTTCACGATTTTGATCATTTTGTATTATTTGCATATCTCATCATAATAATTAGCGTGTTTGGCAGGGCGTTCAATATCTGGTTATAATGCATGCCCTATATGTGGGCTTGGATTAGAGGCTCGGTACTCAACAACTTTGAAGAAGGTTGTCACTATACGAGGGTCGCAAAAAGTATCTCCCTGACAACCATGAGTTGCGAGAGAGATTTCTAGGGAGGCCTCCTCGTGTGCTAAAGCCAAGTGATTGGAGGAGGGCACGTGAAGTGGATCCAAGTTATTCACCCCCCGGAATGAAGCAGCTATCCATCTTGCATCTACTCCCATACTGGAGTGATCTTTTAGTCAATCATTTTCTTGACCCTATGCACAGTTTCAAGAACATAGCCGATATGCTTTGGAAAACCATCACAGGTGCTAAAGAGAGCAAGGCACAAAGGGATGATCTACAAGAGGTGGATTGCATGCAACACTTATAGGAACAGAGCTGACCTAATGGGAAGGTGATTCTCCCTAGAGCACCTTGGGTCTTAACCAAAGAAGAGCAACGGTGTGTAAATAAGTGCATAAGTGAGTTTCATACTCCCACTGCTTATATGCATTGCTTGAAGGGAGCATTCACAAAGGATGAAGAGCTTAGTGGCTTACAGTTTGTGTTGCTAATAGCCATTAAGGATTGCCTTGGGGAAGACATAAGAGTGACAATATACAAGATTAGTATAGTGGTACGGTGGATATCAAAGAAGGAGATTAGAAGAAATACGTTGGAAGCAGCTCGTCTAAACTCCCTTGAAGCAGTTACAATGGCGGAGAAATTCTATCCAACAAGTTTCTTGACCATTCAATTACACCTACTTGTTCATGTGGTTGATGAGGTTGCTATAGCAGGTGTTGTTCATAGTCGATGGATGTTTTTCCTCGAGAGATTTATGAAGACACTGAAAGGTTTGTTCGTCAAAAAGCTTGACCTGAGGGCAGTATGGCAATGGGATGGCTTGTTCAAGAATCTCTTGTATACATAACATAATTTCTTAGTACGACAAACCTTGATATGCCATGATTGTGGACACAAGAAGAGGATGATCGGCTCATTGGGGAATAGCCTCAAGGATAAGGTCTTCGGAGAACAATGGATATGGCATTGCGAGAGAAGATTAATAAATTTTGCATCCTCAACTCAAGTACTATGGAGAAATGGATCGAGAGATATAGCCTAGCAAAGAGGGAAAGAGACCGAGATCATTTTAATTTTAGAAAGAGTTGAATAACTAGAGCATTGCCAGATTCACGTGCTCAACTTCCAAGAATTCCTTCGAGTAGATGGCTTCAACAAATCATACAACAAGCAAAAGAGAGTGGCAAGGTTATATGCAACGAGGAGGAGGAGCTTGCATATGGTTGTGATTACCATGTAAGTGAGTTTTTATATGTACACAAGAAACCGTAAGACATAGTCTTGTATAAGTTTTTGTTCTTGATACAATTTCATGATCTTATTTTACTTGTAGTATCGCAAATTTGGTGCACTTTGGTCACGCGGTCGTCACTTTTGAGTGGAGCGAATAGATAAGAAGAGAACAACATTTGATTGCGGTGTCAAAGCAAATTTCATGCAAGAAAGTCGTTCTAGTGCAAGTGGTCTAAGTAGTGAAGTTGGCATGCTTGATTACTTTGAACGATATAAGACATTATCAAGGTTAGGTTTAGAAAGTCGTTCTAGTGCAAGTGATCTAAGTAGTGAAGTTGGCATGCTTGATTACTATCGAACGATATAAGACATTATCAAGGTTAGGTTTAGAAAGTTTTCTATGTTCATTTTTTATGTGAAGTGGTTCAAGTTAGTGACTCAAGGACCACAAGCAACCATGCGCGCAGAGATAAGAGAGCGGATTTGTTCAAGTAGACTCCATAAAGATATGGACAAACCAAAGGGACACATTTGTGCTACCAGAGCATTATGAGCAGGTCATCTTCAAGTGTACCCGAGAGATCATATGGAAATTTCAAATGAAGTAGAGGTCGAGGAAGCCACTCAAGAAGCACAAGAAACAGACATTGATCGAGTTGAACAACTAGAAGAAGGATCAAATGAAGGTATAGTAATTCGACAATCACTAGCACTTGAACTAGAAGTAAACACAATAACTAATCCGGAATTCGAAACACTTCTATACAAAAATAAAACATGGTTATACAAAAAGAAAAACATGGTTACACAATTACAACCTTTCTTTTTTTTGGTGACTTTCTTCCTTTTTTGGGGACTAGTTCTCTCCATAGTTGACTTGCCACCTTTCTTTTTTGTGCCAAAAGTTGTTGCACCTTTGTCTTTCCCACTTGCTTCTTTTTGCGATATTTGTAGGCAATGCTTCCCCACCACTGCCTGCCTTTGTTATACCTTTCTTACTAAGGCCTATAGGTTGCTTTAATCCCTCAGCTCCAGACTGCGTAGGTTGATGCAAATCTGCTTCACAAAATTACATCAAACAAATGGATAACATGGAGCAAGGCGCATGCAATATATCACATAGAGCAAGGCATGGGACTATATACCTTTCCACAAGACCTCCTCGTCAAAGGGGTATGTCCCATTGGCATAATCTAACCACCATGGGCACAAACTCTATACCTCTTTTCTGGTAAGTTCTTCTATCCAGATTTATGGATATATGCCATTATCCTCGACCTCACTTAACACCCACTCATCTACCCTATGGGATGACGAAGCTTGGGGAAAGAAACTATGTCCTTCATCAACACCCACTCATCTACCCTATGGGATGACGAAGCTTAGGGAAAGAAACTATGTCCTTCATCAAAACCCACCACTTGGGTAATAAATAGGACAATTTAGAAGTAGTCTTATTAGCATACCTATACCTGGTGCACAAGCTCGTGGAATGAAATATTCTGTTCTTTGCATACCTATATATGGTGCGTCTTGTTGTACATGTAAGGTGTGGATGAGCCGATGCTGTTGACCAAAGACCACATTGCTTTTTTCAAAGATACAAATGTAGTATCAAAGTGTTTTGCTTTGTAATCACTCAAATAATCTTTCAAGGACGTTATTGCCTTTGATTCTCCATCCACATGAATCTCCCACAAGATTAGCTTCTCTTCTTCCATTTTGCACTTCATATCAAGTGATGTGGTTATTAAGTGATGCCAATACATGTGCTTGTTGAACGCAAAAAATATAAGTTCTCTGCATTGTAAACATGTAGTCTTCATGGTATTCTCTCCTTTAGGACCAACTTGCTCTTTCTACACAAATAGAGCAACCATACATTACACTCTCATACATTATTTAAACCAACTTTCTCTTTCTACACAAATAGAGCAGCCATACATTACACTCTCAAACATTATTTGAACTAACTTACACTTTCTACACTCTTAGACATTATTTGACTTACTCATTTGGAGGCAAGCTAGAGCAGGCTATGAGTTGCAGCTTCTTAATTGTGAATTGTTGCTGCTTCTCATGCCAATCTTGGTCCTTAAATGCAACATCAAAGAAATCCCTTCCATTTGTAGGATTTTTGATCTGCGTATGCGTACCCCTTCTTTGTAGGATTTTTGTTCTGCGTATGGGTACCCCTTCTTTGTGAAAATCAGCTCTGTTTCCTTTAAGTAATTCTAATACACTTCCTCCTCATCTTCTGTGCATTCCCCTTCCTTAGGAAATCCTCTTATTTTCATTTGAATCATCTTATTGAAGTCATCCTGTAATTATAAATTAAGATTAAAAATTTTAATCCAATTGGAGCTGAAGAAGTAACGTCTTTGACAAAATTATTAGAGGTACACATTTAGTATTACAATCCCACTTGGCCCTGCACTTTCAGTGCTCTTGGACAATGTCGATTGAGAAATTTTAATGACATCCAGTTGTTGTTGAGACGAGCTTTTCGAGATCGGGCTGATGAAGCCATTCTACAACATACAACATTGCAAATGAGTTTAAGAGAGGGAGAGAGAGGTGGCTTGTGTATTAAGAGTGTGTGTGTGTGTGTGTGTGTGTGTGTGTGTGTGTGTGTGTGTGTGTGTTTGTTTTAATATATGTGTGTATACCTGAGTGTATGGGGGGAGGGAGAGAGAGAGAGAGAGAGAGAGAGAGAGAGAGAGAGTTTGCAGTTGTGGGGGGGAGGGATGCATGCAAGACGTGAGTGTATGTGTATGTGTACGTGAGTATGTTTTAGTATGTGTGTATACCTGAGTGTTTGGAGAGAGAGAGAGAGAGAGAGAGAGAGAGAGAGAGAGAGAGAGAGAGAATCTCTTTACAATGTGTCTTAATAGATAGAGAGAGAGTGATTATATGCATTTGTGTTTTTCTTTGTGTGTGTAGGCATGCAAGAATTTGTGGGGGGGTGAGATGCATGCAAGACTTTAGATTCAAAAATAAAAAAGATAGAGAGAGAACATCACCTCCTTGCTCCTGATGGTGGTCAATATAATGAAAAAGACATGAAGATAGCCTTTTATACACACAGAGATACTAACCATGGTTAAATTTAACCCTAGCCCGAACCATCATATGATTATGAGCTTGTATGTGAGATTACAAGCTTATATGATTTAATGAGTTCTTGAGAGCCAATCATAATCTATGTGCTTATATAACGTCTTCTACTATCATAGCCTGTATTAGAAAAACCTATACAACATAATTCATGTAAAATTTGTGGGAAGGCCTATGCATATCCCTATTGTGTAGGGTCTTTGCATTGTGTATTAGCGTGCATTGACCATGCATAGGCCTATGCATAAGGCCCTATGTGTAGGGTCTTTGCAAATAGCATTAGCTTGAATTAGCCCAAATCTTTTACCTCCACTTCAATATTAATAGGGACCAATCGAATCCCTATGATCAAAAGATTTTACCAAACCCAAAATTATTTTACATATGTTCAAATCTTTGGTGCAGACCTCTAGCTCTAGAGCGGGTGTAATCAAAACACTAAACAATTACTAATATCAATCTTTGGTGCAGACCTCTAGAGAGGGTGTAATCAAAACACTAAATAATTACTAATATCAAATAACCAAGACTACACTTTTGAACCTGGATTCGAAGGATAGCCATTATTTATGTGTTTGTGTGTAAGATCTCTAGCCTACATGCCTTACCAAGCAAATCCAGATAAGCTTTCACCTTATGACTTCCTTCTTGCAAACGAAGCTAAGTATGGGAATCTTGGAAAAAATTTGCCAGGGTTTTCCCTATACAAGCTTATGTGCGATTGCAAAGTGTGTGCTAATCACTTGCGAGAGCGTGGGAGATAAGCAAGAACGCTCAACATGAAGAAGGAGATTGCAATTTTTGCCAAATCTTCCAAAAAATATCAATAAACAATAGGAAGTTTATATTCTAATACATTGCCTTGATATACATGAGGATACTTGCAACCATTGAAGAACGACGCTATTGCAAATTTCAGTAGAATAAGGACGATGCAAATTTTGCAGCAAAGTTTGCCATTGTAGATGCGACGAGGTTTGCCGTTGTAGATGTGACAAAGTTTTGCAGCGAATTTAGCTGCCTGGTGTGCTTTAACTGCCACATCAACTACCACGTCATATTGCCGAGCTTTGTGCTTTAACTGCCATGTCATATTGCCGAAGCTCAGCAATATGATGTGGAAGATGACTACCATGTCAACATGCAAAGTAGAGAGACAATGCTGACCTTGTTGCTTGGATTTCCACAACGCGAAGATCGCTTGTATTGCCACAATTCGAAGATCGCTCGGATCGCCACACGGTGCAAAGATCGCTCAAATCTCTTCCTCTTGACCCTAGCCCCAACACGGGCCTTTGTTTGGTTATCACGATCAAGAACCAAGACAGCTTGTATGTCGTGGTTACCACATCATATTGTCAAGCATTGGCAATATGACATCCACATCATCGAGGGCCTCTACCACGTGAGCCACTACACCCATTATGACCCATTATGACATGAACTTGCCATTAACCTTGTTGTCGATATTGATAACATTTTCTTCGTGGGAAATATCCATCGTGACCAATTCATCATCTATTATGTAATTCAATCAAGTCCACTTCCCTAATTTTTGTGTCATAGATGCATTGTCTTCCCAATCCATGTGCCCTAGACTTAAAAAACCATGTAGAACCATGTAGAGGACTTGAGAAAAATGAGCCTTACACATGACATCTTTGTATTCCAAATTCATGTGACCTAGCCTTAAAACCATGTAGAGGGCTTAAGAAAAATGAGCTTTGACATTGTTCTCTTCATTAGCAAAACAAGTGGAAGTGATGTCCACAGGGTAGGTGTACTGGTATTGTTGCAACAAATAACACAAATGTCATCATTGCCTTGGGATGCACTTACTTATAATGGCTATTCTTGAGATTCTTGGACAAATGTAGAGAAAAAAGTAGGATGGGGACTTGTTGCATATGCACCCCATTATAAGGTGGAACAAACTTCAAAAGGGAAATGTAAGGAATGGCTGGGTGAGCTTAGGAATCTTATTAGCATCCTTGTTTCTTGGATCGCCTTGTTGCTCAACTATGAATGGTATTGTAATGGTAGGAAAGGCTATTGTAAAACCAATGTTGAAGATTATGTGTTTAGAGTTCCATAATCAAAATAGTCAAAAACAATGTTTGCTCGTCTGTTCATGTAGGCCTTCACTAACAGTTAATAGACTCTAGTGCACAATCCCGTTGGTTAGGAGTTAATAAGTTATTTCAATGGATACCAAGCATGAGGAGGTGAGATGTGTGTGTGTATGTTTGTGTATGTGTGTGTGTGTGTGTGTGTGTGTGTGTGTGAGTTTGATAGATAGGAGGGACAACATGATAATTAAATGATTAATCAAAAGACCATTCCAAATAAAAATTAAAAGAATAATAAAAAATAAGGGAAAATATTTTTTTCTGGTAATAAAAAATAAAATTTCAAACACTAAAGTTAAAATGGTTAACACTAACCCTAACCCTAATGCAAACAGTAAAGTAAAAGATATTTGGTAATCATATATTTAGTACCTCCTAACAAGTGATTCTCTCTCTCACACATGCACACATCTCTCTCTCTCACACACACACATCTCTCTCTATCTCTCTCTCACACATGCACACATCTCTCTCTCTGTATCTCTCTCTCACACACACATCTCTATTATGGAGTCCAATATTATTTTTCCCAACAATGAAATAGGTGAGATGAGGGTGCCTTTGAGCAATGGCAAAGGCTTTGTGAACAAGGAATTTCTTATTCAAAAATTTTCCCCATCACAGTTCTCTTCTTTAGAGGCAATCACAATCACATCAGATAAAGAGACATGTGTTGCCCTTGTTCCACTACAAGATATAGAAGGTAAGGACCTCTAGCTCCTTGATGACTCGATATCTCTTACATATGAGGTATGTGTAAGCTCAAAATCCAATACATCAATTGGTACCTCTAATTATGTGAATATTTAAAGTTCAACCAATTCGGATGATAGTCTGCTCTACAAAAGACATCTGTATTAGATGCAATGACTCTATACACCCAATTACCCAACCATGAAGTTCTTTCACCCTTAAAATCAAAAAGCACTATAGAGTTCTTGTTGAAGATGAGGAAGGAGAACACTTTGACAAAGCTGGTGAGACGTATACCACGGGTGTTTCAGGTGAATGAGCTTCCTAGATTCTATGATGGGGATGTAATATTTGAGATTCCTAGCACCATGGGTTCTAGAGCAGGAATGGATGGCATGGATCATAAGTATGATGGTCATATGTGGACAAAGGCAGCTACATTAAATATCAACTTTCTAGGGGTGTGAAGGATAAGCCATTGCATTGGTCTTGTTTACACACCACATGCCCTTGGTATTTGAACAATGGGTTTCCTAATGACATTAGTTTCAAAGGGTGCATAAAGAAAATTTGTGCAGTTGGTGTCCTAGCCATTAATGATGGAAAGCTCAATTGTCACTGTTGCAAAAATCGTGCTACTTGTAAGGCATCTTGTGCGTGTTATGTGTATTATGTCATGCCTAGTGATGACACACTAACACAGCTTCTAATACACACCGAAATTCATTTGCATGGTGTCTAGGCCGGAACAAGGCATTGCTTGATAAGACTACAACAATGGTTCAAAGAGTAATTAAAGTTGATGCAGATGCTGGTCCAAAGAAGGTGCAGATGTGTGTTGCCAAGGAGTTGGTGCTAACTTCAATAGTCAAAGAAGGAGATCGTCATGAGCTTAAAGATAAAGAATTCAATAATGAGCTAGAAGAGCTTGACTGCTAGTTGATAAAAAGTGGGGAGTTAAATTAGAGAAGAATTTGTTAAGGCCATATATACATAGTGATTAAAATTTCCTTTTTCTTGTAGGTTTCGAAGGTCAGTAGCTCATGCATGCTAAGGACCACCTGTCCAATCATTTGACTATGATGACTTGCTACGTTTGAAGAGGGATTGCAATTATGAAGCCGATTTCTAGGTCAAGGAATTAAAAATGAACGTTGTTTTATTTTCAAGACATCTACTAAAGGACTAGCCTTAGGTGTCGAACTCGTCAATAGAATGAGGCTTTCAAAAGGAATGGTGATGTAAGAAGAGCTTGGACCCAATTTGACCACACTAGATGCATCATGTATTGGGAATGGCTTATCACGTTTATGATCCAAGGTAGTAACAATGGCTTATCGCCTAATAATAATGAAAAGGTAGTTCTTTGTTATTACCTCTTTTAGCATATTGACTTTTAGTTGCAACCTGCAGGAGCTTCTAACTATTGCAACTTGCGAGATGAAAGAAGAGGATAAGAATTCCCAAGTACTATTTTGGGAGTGCATAAATAATGTCATAGTGACACATGGATTTGAAAAGGCAGACTTCTTTGGTTTCATGGAAGATGAAGCCCAAGAAAATTGAAATGCCATTAGAGAAGTCAGTCTACAATGAAGGATAAGAAATGAAAGGTTGGTAACCCTCACATTTATTTCATTGGGCACAAATCCTAAATATACATACCACAAAGTATGTTATAAAGGCCTAAATATACATACTGCAAAGTATATTATAAAGGCCTTCCAAGGTGTGCATAAGAGCATGTGTAAGAAGTGGCAGACCGAGTTAACAAAAAAGGCTGCACTAGCTCAAGGTCGACTTATCTAAGTGGTGGCATAGTGGAAATGTAAAAGATTCAGATATACTTGCCACCACCATGGATGTTGGTTGAGCTAGTGGGAAGTGCGCATTGCACATTGGGGAAATGTAATGATTTTAGTATGTATAAGAACCATTGTCTTTTAAAAAAGTGTCTTTAATTTTGTTTCTAATATGTCTCGAACTATTGCATAGGTGGAGAAGAGTTGTGATCAATCATGCACACCACGAACAAACTTGTCAGATTCTAAACATGGAAGTTGGTAAACCAGGGAGGGTTTCAAACAAAAAATAACACTCTACAATGCATGTGTATTAGACATGGCTAATGCTTTATTAAACAGTGCAAAGATAAATTCAAACATGATGGGCAAGCATATCGGAGTAGGTCCAAGTTATGAACAACTCATTGAGAGGGAAAATGCGCATACTCTAAGCCCAGCACAAGTTATAAGGACAGTAAAGAACACCACCACAGGTACGCCCGTGTACAAGGCCCCAACTCCTTTTTGGTGGCAGGTGATCGAGAATTAGCCTGACACAAGAGACAACAATATAATGTAATTGATATGGATGATGCTAGTCATAGATCTGAGTGTACAACGTGCACATGAGAGATAGGAAGTCTCTTGAACGTCTCAAGAAAATACAATTCATGGATGAAGATGTGGACATAAGAAATGAATCGCGTGATAAAATCATAATGGAAGCACCCATATACAAAACATTTTGGGAAATTAGGAGAGCTCCAATGGGCAGCAGAGTAAAGTGTTTGGGTTATATAGGTAGTAAAAAGTGTGGTCGCATGATTGTAGGATGTGCAAAAATGTTCCTAATTTAACTTCAGAGATGTATGGGATGTGCAAAAATGTTTTGGGGTATCATTTTATTTCAATAATTTAATCGGGATGTATCATTTTATAGGAGTAGTTTGATTAGGGTTTATCATTTTATTGGAGTAATTTATAGAGCTAACATTTTATTGGAGCTAGATCATTTTATTGGGATGTATCATTTTATTGGAGTAATTTGATTAAGATATATCATTTTATTGGATTAATTTTATTTTGCTATTGAGAGAGATAGATAAAGCGAGATAGAAATAGCAGGAGAGAGAGACAGTTAAAGAGAGACAGAAAAAGAGAGAGAGAGAGAGAGAGAGAGAGAGAGAGAGAGAGAGAGAGAGAGAGAGAGAGAGAAAGAGAGAGAGAGCCCCATTATTAAAAAACTTCTCGCCATATTTGGGAAAATGCTTGTCTAAATTTTCTCGCCAAAAAAAATCCCCCATAGCATATAACATGGATAACCCATCTCTCTCACTAATTATGTAGCTGCATTTAGCATCATTGAGTTGATGGGACAGCTAGCAAAGGCCATAGGGAAGTCCATGTTGTGCTTCCCTAGATGTCAATGCACAACCAATAGAAAATGCTAAAGCATTAAAATGCATATAGTAAATTAGATCCCATTAAGGGGATCTTAAGATGCATGTGCTTACTAATGTCATCTTCAGTGTTTTGTATGCCCACTAGAATTTGTATGTCCGTTCAAAGACAATCAATAGCTTATACAAGGGTCCACATATATGGCATACAAGAATGAATCTTCTATAATACCCTACATGCCCCAATGAATCTTTGCATCCTCTTGTAGTAGTTGATGGTGGGTGGTGGTAACTCTAAGATCACATGGATATTGTCCTCATCTATAGAGATATCCTTGGAGATAGTGTGTCTAAGGATGACACCATGTTTAACCCCGAATTAACATTTGAGTCGACATTACCAAGCACACCCATTTGTAGGATCTTAAGATGGGTGTGCTTGCTAATGCCACCTTTAAAGTTTTGTATACCCACCACCACCACCAAAATTTGTATGTCTATTTAAAGATAATCAATAGCTTATACAAAGTTCTACATATATGGCACATACAAGAATGAATCTTCTATAATACCATACATGCCCCATGAATCTTTGCACCCCTAGTGGGTGGTGGTAAAACCAAGATCACACAGATATTATCCTCATCTATAGAGATATTGTCCTTGGAGATGGTGTCCAAGGATAACATGTTTGACCCAGGATTGACATTTGAGTGGGTTTAATGAGATGTGATAAAGTGTACATCTCTCAAAGACTAGCCAAAAGATGATCAAGATGATCCTTCCACTTTGAGTGCATGCATATCAATGAATATCTCTACGATCTTCTAGAGGAGATCTTTGAAGGCCATACACATCAAGCATTGAAAGGTGGCAGGGGTGTTGGTCAAACCAAAGGGCATGACGCAATACGTGTAGGTCTCCCATTTTGTAGAAAAATAATGTCTTATGGGTCTTGAGAAGCCACATCCAAGAAGCTATAAGCTTCTTCTCTAGCAACTCTTTCCAACATGCGGCCAGAGGGGTAATTATCATAGATTGTGGGGCTAGCATTAACTTTTTTGAGGTTAATATACACTCTAATCTTTCTAATCACTATCAATGGCAACACCCACACCCAATAGATACACTCAATTTTGTACACAAAGCCTACATTGATGAGCTTTTCTAGCTCTTCTTTGACCATTTTTCCATACTTAGGATTCATGTGATACCCATACCCAATTGGTGCACTCAATTCCATACACAAAGCCTACGTTGATAAGCTTGTCTAGCTCTTATTTGAGAATTTGTCCATACTTGGGATTCATGTGATAAGGTCTCTATTTAGAGTTCATAGAGAGGGATAATATGTTTCACCACTTCTAGAGGAATTCCCTTCATTTCAGTTTATTTATAGGCAAAAAACATCCTGAAAATCTTTGAGTAAGGCTATCAATTCTCCTTCTTACTCAAGGGTGAGATCTTTAACAAGAAATATTGGCTTAGATTCTTTCCGTGAGCTAGCAAGATTTACTTCTTTGACCTCGCGAGATAGTTGACCTCAATAAGGCTATCATATGAAGTATGTGAACTTTCACCCAAGCTTCTTTGACCTTTCTGATGTCCTTGATTGTATGGGACTTAAAGTACTCAAACACTTGCCTTAGATCTTCCTTTTCTCAATGAGATCTTTGAGTTTGGCTTCTTTCTTTACCTCAGCCTTGAATTTATTGAGCTTGCATCTCACAAATCAATAGAGCTTAGCTTGCTTAGAGATTATGGGCTCATTGTCACCTTTATTATCACTGCCTTGGCTTGAATGGTGACCTTGTTTAGATCATGATCCGACTCATGTGAATCCATAGCCTTAACATATAGCATATCATTCATGAAGATCTGTCTCCATGATGGGAGAAGATACTTCTTAGGCCTTTTATTTGGTTTTCTCCTTCTTAGCTGTGTCAGTGTGGGTATTACAAAAGTTGATTGGAATCACCAGCTACTCTTCAATGTTGGATCTCAAAAGGGATGCTACACTAAGCATGAACATGGAGGTTATTTTCCTCCCATCTAGTCTTGGAAATCTTGTTTTTAAAGAGTGCCCATGGTTTCCAAGACATGGACTAAGAGTTGTCAAGGCTTGGGAGAGGCCCGTAGTCTTGGTTCTCATCTTCACTATCCAGTAACTTGTAACATTTACATAGGCTGACCAAAGTGGTACATAACACTAACATATCACCACCATCCTAGATTGGAGAGACCATCTTGTTTTTAAAGAGTGCCCATGGTTTCCAAGACATGGACTAAGAGTTGTCAAGGCTTGGGAGAGGCCCGTAGTCTTGGTTCTCATCTTCACTATCCAGCAACTTGTAACATTTACATAGGTTGACCAAAGTGGTACATAATACTAACATATCACCACCATCCTAGATTGGAGAGACCATCTTTGTATATGATAGGTAACACAACGTTCATTCAAAATAAAATGGGCGCTTTTGTTCCTCTGGTTTTGGTAAGGGAGGAAGGGTGCTCAATGGAGCGTGTGTCTAGTCCTTCCTCTCTTTAGGTTCAAGTTAATATTGTGTAGGCTCTTAGGTTCCCATTTATCCAATTGGATAATTCTCTCCATAGTTGGGAATTTCCTTGCAAAAGAGAACTTATTAGAACTTGTACTTCCGAGGAAAAGAAGATTGTGAGGCCTGTGAAGACCAAATTTGAGTAAATGTTCCAGGGCCAAATAAGTGGCTAGAAAATAGCCAAACTTTGCTTGAGACATGTGTCAGTGAAGAAACTAGAGGCCTTTAGTGAGAGAATAAATCAAATAGATGTGGAGCTAAGGTTCTAAAAAAGCAATATAAAAGCACAAAGAAGCACAAGAAACACACCAAGAAGCACAAATTGAAGGGATCCGAGAGCCATCAAAAGTAAGTTAACTAATCCAAGAGAAATCCAAGAACACTGGAGATTAGGTCTAATAAGAATGTGCCATGTGGCATTGAGAACCTATAAATACTAGTCGTTACTCATTAGTTGATGCTATTGTTGCATACTTGTTACTCTATTCTACTTTATCCTTGTAATCTAGAACATATTATGAGAAAGCAAGCATTAGCAAAAGCCTTATCAATATAATCCATCTTTACAATAATATAATACAAAGCTTGTGCAATGTCTTCTTCATTTGGTGTTTTTTATTGATGTATTTTGAGCGATAGTGAGTGAGAGTCCAAATGAGAGTACTAGTCTAGGTTTGGTAGCCTAGAAGGTGACCAAAAGTCACCTAGAAATCCTAAACCCATCCCTATCTCTTACGGAGAATCTCGGCTAATATTAGAAATGTGGACTCATCAACTTTACCATGCTTTGCATGATATTTAACAATGATCACTCCTTGCAAAGAAAAGTTGAGATAGAGCTAAGAATACCCCGATTGCATTCTTAAAACTTGTCAGAGGTGAGAATCTAACATAGAGCCAAGAATACCCCGGTTGCATCTCAGAACCTGTCATGTGAGAATCTAAGCATCCACATTTGGTAAGTAAGTAGTTGATTCAAGAATACTTAAAGCAATTTGCCAAGGGTGTGAAAAAAATTCAGTGATGTAGGGGATCACAAGTTTATGAAGTCCGCACATGATGATGGCATGCATGATAGTTTAAAGATATGGGAAATCCAAACAAATCAATTGATCGCTTTAACAAATAAATCAACTGGTTACTTAAAAAACAAACTTATGTAATTAGAAATAAGGGTGTGCATAGTTAATCCTAGGATGGTGTAAAAATAACCCCCCTGAGAGTTCAAAAGCATCAAGCAAGATACATAACAGCTCATGAAAGCCCGAATCGGACCAAATGATCCACAACCAAATGGACGGAAATAGCCAAACTTTTCTTGAGAAGAATTATGTCACTTCCAAGAAACCTAAAAGCCTTACTGAGAGGCTCAACCAAGCTTTGCTTGAGAATTGTGTTGCTTCCAACCAAGAATCTCAACTAAGAGTAGGAAGTGAACTTTTCATGCTTTGAGTGATAGTTGACAGTCACTCCTTGTAAAGCAAAGTTGAGAAAAAGCTAAGAATACCATAAGTGGATTCTCAAAAAACCTATTAGAGCAAGAATCTGAGCGTCCACATCTTGCTATGTCCCATGGGGTGATATTTATACTCATTGGGTTCATACTCACTCTGAGGTTGGCTAGGACCTACCAATGTGGAAGGGATGTGCACTAATCCCTAAGAGGTGGTGCCTCTAGAGGGGACAAAAAAATTTCATCGTCGATTCACCATTGTTGCCACATCGGACTGCTCCATACCCATGGGGTGAAGGGAGAGCTCTCTTTGCCGCCTAGATGGAGGAAAATAGAGATAGTCCTTTTCAATGCTTCTCTCTCACAAAAGGTGGGGGAAGAAAAGATGTAAGTAGAAAACCTACAAATAATAATATCTAGCATGCATCCACCATCAAGCATGAAAGATTCAATAGAGCACAAGCAAGAGTAGAGAAGAAGGGGAGCTTACAAGTATTCTATTACAAGGGAATGATTGTGTGTCGCTTAATCATGTCATGCTCCCATGAAGATCCAAAATGTAATCTACCCATGCAAATCATTCCATAGTGGTCCTTTCATGGTAGCCTTGGCACTCACTCCGAGGGTGCATGCCTCTTCTACCACCAACTACCCTATTTTTCAGGGTGTACCAAAAAATAAAAAGAGGTAAGGAGGCCTCACATAAAGAGGTAAGGAGGCCTCACATAAAGAGCTTCTAGATTACCTATACCTTTGTTGATGCCACCTCGATAAGTTGCCTAGTAGGGCTACCCAAATCATATCTCACCCATATGCCTTGCATTCGACTACGGATCACTCTCAAACCTTTCCACCCCAAAAACAACTCATCTCACTGACTTGGTTGATGTGAGGATATGTTCACTATTAGGAAGAGGGGCATGTTAACCCCCCACTACATAGGTTAACATGTTTCACCTACTCGACTTACCGTAAAAGGTGCTTTTCCATCTTACCTACTTGAATGCAAGCACTTATTTTTGTAAGAAAATGTTGGAATATATAAAGAGGCCTTAATGTTAAATAGGAAAAGTCTAAGTACCTCATGTGCATACTTTCTTAACATTGGTACTAGATGCCAGACCATTGTTAAGCTTGGCCAACCTATGCGAAAACTAGTCACTCTTATATATAAATCGATGATGCCTAGAGAGATAAGGATTCTTTATGGTAAGTACAATAGCCATGGTGAGGTTGGGTTGGTGTTGAATTAGAGTCTAAGTAGGTAGAAGTAGGAGTTTCATACATTTGTAGAGGGGTAGACTATCCATGGATAAGTGGAAGTGGAGTAAAGTGTTGTGAGTTATCCCACATGCAAAGGGATTGTAAACAAGGGCCTTGGAGCCATGAAAATGTATAAAATGGGGTTTTTCCATTGATTGAGGCAATGAATTCAATCTCTCTCTCTCTCTTCTTTATGTTCTTCATTGGCATTTGGTTTAGCTATAGTTAAGCTAAATTCTAGTGATCTTGTCGGGGAAGGGGGGATTCCATCTCCCCCCTTTCCCATCTCTATTTTTGTCTTCCTTATAGGGTTTTTTCTCGTGCCCTTCTTTAGCTTTTAGGGTTTTTCATTAGTGGTGTTGCTATGGGTGCTTTCAAGGTTGGGCTTTGTAGGTGATTTCATAAGTGGGTTGCCATCTTAGGGTTGTTCATGACTTGGTCTTCTTGTGATTTGTTGTGGGCTTTGTGATTTGCATAGGTACCTGCATTAGTTTTCCTCTTGTGAACTTTGTGATTTGCATAGGTACCTACACTAGTTATAGACAAGCGACAACGAGGTGGGTAAAGTGGGCATGCCTAGTTAACCGACAAACAACAAAACGTACTGAAGACTACAAAGCATCGATGAGGTGGAGGACTTGGGGGGGTAGAACAAGTGATGGGGCCAAGCCTCTTTTCAGCATGCTAGCTGTGGAGGAATAGCTCATGGTATCCATGGTAATAAACAAAGTTAGTTGTCTGGCCACTTGCACAATAGAGAGATATTTGTTGTTGTAAGACCCCTACCTTGTAGTTTAACTAAAAGACAGGCAGCAGAATAACGACCATGCAGGGTAGAGCGACTTACTTAGGGCCTCGCCCAATGAATGCCCGACCAAGGGACTAATCCGGCGGCTCTTCCAAAACCGAACCCAGAAAAAACTTTCCTTGCCCATAAAGCATAGGCTATTCCTCCAGGAAAATCTTCCAACAAAAATTTATCTAACAGGGTCAAGAGCCGTAACTATCCTTTCTATTCCGACCAAACCCGTGGGTCACATGGCCGAATCAAAAGGAGGAACTTGTACTTGGTTCATAAAGATCAACGCTTTTTTTCCCTCAAGTGAGGCACAGCCGTTGATTCTTTCCCATAGAACAAGAATTATCACGTGATTTACTTCAACTATCATAACTTGAGTAGAATTGAGCTTTATTGTAGGAATCCACCGATCCAGCCTACCCCAACCGGCCCATGGGTTAGACCACTGTATCGGTGGGATCCCTCTTTATAAAAATTTGGTTGTGTTTTGTCCCAGGTACCAGGGAAAAGAGTTCCCAAGCCCCCCTAACTGGCACTCATGTGAAAATATTAAATAGACACACCACTTACACACCCAATATGAAATTGCCTTTTCTTATTCAACTATTTTCAAGACAAAATTGCAATAAAACCATAGTGTTTCCATCATAATTCTCAGTATTCCAATTCCAGGGTCCAAGTTCCAAGTTCTAACTTTTCCAATTTCCAACCATAAAATCCAAATTCCATTCATACCTTCCCCAACGTACCTATGGCATCATCGGCAACCAGAGCATCCACCACCTGGTCAATCCCTCTAGGTTCACCTAGTACTTCACTCAGGGGGCCATTTCATGGTTTTTAACTCATAGTACCCAGGAGTATGATCTCTTTTATATCCATAAAATCCATATGGACTCTCCGTTTTAAAGATCAACTAGATCAACCCAACGAGATCCAGTTTACCAAAAAGGAGCCATGGACTCATCCGTTACTAGCAAGGTCAACCAACAAGATCTAGGCCCGTGTTCAGAAAACAACTCCAATTCAATGTTCCATTGGGTATCTTAGGCGACCCAGAGCCCGAGCACCGTATGGTTAGCACACTCTAGGATCCTTTGCAGGTGACCTAGCGCTTTACTCATAGGCCGCTTCCTTGGCCCCTCATCCACCATATCGGCGGAAGCTCACCATTTTAACCAAACCGATGCTAGCCAAGACCTCGGCCGACCTTGCCACACAAGACATCCTTCTTTGACTCTCCATCTGGCCACCAACATTCTCAACCTAGGTCCACGACCTCTTTCTAGAAGATAGTCAAAATGCCTCCAGGATTCTTGGCATAAAATAATCTTTAAAAACAGATTTCACATGCAAATACATTTTTCAAGTAAGATTCCCATCTTTACACATCATTCCACATCATTTCTCATCACTCCATATCATTTCACATTATTCCACATCATTCCACCTCATTTCTCATCATTCCACATTATCTCACATCATTCCACATTGTTTCACATCATTCCACATTATTTCAGATTTCCACAAACAAGATGGTCTCTTTTCCCTTTGAGCAAATCAGGTTTGATTATCAACTTTCCTTGATCTAGTTATCAGAATTTTTGTCCCACAATCAACGA
Organism: Cibotium barometz; assembly: GCF_041138505.1. NCBI lineage: Eukaryota > Viridiplantae > Streptophyta > Polypodiopsida > Cyatheales > Cibotiaceae > Cibotium > Cibotium barometz. Next base: position 7,340,842 of record NC_141065.1, on the reverse strand, counting down.
GGTTAAGAGTATAGTTACTCTACTTTTCATACTAACAGAGCTTTCTAAGTCTCGGCCATTACTTGGCTTAGTTAAAGACAACTTTATTCTCGACTTAATTCAATTAATTTTGAATTTCTGTTCACCTTTGGATCCTCGATCCTTTCAAGAATTCTAGAATCTTGGAATAAGTTAATCTCAAGTATTTACATTCATTCAACTAAGCATGTTTCTAGTCTTTTTCTGGGAAATCCTTTTCTCGTCAAAAACCTAACCAAGAGACGGAATACGGGTTGGATTAGATTCTTTATCAGATTATTTCAGTCAATCTCAACTAATTCTTTAATCATCATAGAAAGCCTTTAAGTAATTCCCTTGTCCATAAATCATTAAATCTGATTATGGTGAAATTCCTGATTTAACCAAAAATTCTGGTAAGAGTTTCCTCTCACCTTTTTCCCATTCAGAACGTACTTAAGATTCTATTTTTAAAAAATCTAGACGTATACTTTATAATTCCAAAAGTTAAATATGTTCGTGATTCCTCTTTCTGATTAAAAATTTATCCATGTTTTCTCGATGCATTTCTATGAATATTTTCACACTCTTTTTTGAATTTTCCCAAAATAAAATATGCTCAATATTCCTCTTTTGAAATAAAAGATTTATGTGTAAGATTCCTCCCTCCAACTTTTGATGATGTAAAGATGTAAGAACCTCCCCTTCAGTCTCTTGTAATCATCCCCCCTTTCAGAATGGAAAAAGATCTTGTTTGACCCTGTTTTGGTCTAGAGAGAGAGAGAATAAAAATTTAAAATTATTCTGGATACTTATTTTCTTCCAGCCAATAGAGCAAGTGATCCCCTGAAACAGAATTTTAATTAGAAATTTCTAAGTTGCATTAGATTTGGACAGTGGGTGAACCAAGGAGTCCCCTAGTTTAAAGTTCTAAGCCTTATTAAATTATTTTGAATTTAAAAATGTGATATCCTTATCCAATAAGGTTGGAAAATAGAATTAAAAGAAAAATGGAAAAATTTGAAATTATCCACAAGAAAATAGTAAAGAAAGGCTCACATGAGGTGGAGATTTCATAATCTTGAGTTTCTGATATGTGAAGGAGACTTTTTGGAGGCATTTTGACACCTTAGGGGAGAGAGAATCCCCCTTCAAGGAGGCACCTAGAAATCACATCAAAGGGGTCATTTGTTTATTCAAAAAGTACATGAGGTGGCTAAATATTTCATCTCTCATCTCTCCTCTTCCAAACTAGATCAAAAAGTGGGTTTAACTAGTCCAAAACTTGTCCAAATTGGATCAAACTAAAGCTGGAAGCCTCTAGATCCCAATTGGGCTTGGTTGGAGGCCTCCCTCACCTATAAATAGAACCCCATTCCTTTGTATTTTCATCTTAGATTATTTCCATGCTAGTGTAATTTTCATTTTAGTGTAATTCCTTCATCCCTCTTCCTTGCATCTCCATTGTGAAGCTTTGGTGCTTGATTAAACCTCTTCTTCTCTTGAAGATTGCCCTCTTCTCTTGGTGGCCAAGCCTCTTCCTTGAGGGCTATACATCTCCTTGCAAGATAAAGAATCAAGCACACTAAGGGTAAGCCTAAACAATGATGCTTATATTATCTTCTTCTCTTCTACATGCTTGGGAAGCATTCTATTTCATGGGTTCTTCTTAAAACCATGCCCTTATTGATTTATGCTGTTGTTTAGATGAAGTAATGTTAATCTCATATGCTTAAGTGTATTGATTATGATTTATATTCACTCTTTATGAAGGAATACTCACTTCTTATGGTTATATCCTTCTTGGAAGATTAAACCTTAATTCTAATCTCATTTTCTTACCCTAAACTGTAAGCTTATCAAGCTAGAGATGAAGGTTAAACATTTTTTGTGTTTATTAACCTACTTAGAATGAGGTTAATTCATTTAAGGTTGTTTTTATGATAAGAAAACTTATATTTATTCATTTTATGATGAAAGAGAGCTTGTGATAACATTTATATATCTATTTTCATATGGAAGTTATATTTGAATATTTTTATTAAATAAACAAGATGTTTAGATGCATTTATGTTTATGTTTTTGCTTAGGTTTATGCATAAATTAATTTTTATGCTAAAAGTGGAATTTTGAGCATTCTCCTTTCATAGAAAATTTGGGAAAGCTATGGCAAAAATTTTATCATTAGAAAATGAATTGAAATTTATGCATAGTAAATTTTATGCTAAAAGTGGAGTTTTGAGTATTATTCATTTGCCATAAAAATAAAGAAGGTTATGCATAAATTTTTCTAGATTCATTTAATTTATGGAAATGATGTGAAATGATGTGAAATAATGTGGAATGATGTGGAATGATGTGAAAAATAATGTGAAATGACATGGAAGGATGTGAAATAATGTGGAGTGTGTGGAATGATGTGAAATGATGTTGAATGATGTGAAATAATGTGGAATGATGTGAAACGATGTGGAATGAAGAGAAATGTGAAATAATGTCAATTGATGAGGAATGATATGAAAAGATGGGAATTTTGCTTGGAAACTATATTTGCATGTGAAACCTGTTTTTTAAAAATTGTTTTACGTTAAGAATGCTGGGGGAAGCATTTTCACTATCTTATGGAAAGAGGTCATGGACCTAGGTTAAGAATGTTGCAACAGCCAAACCGAGAGTCAAATAAGGACATCTCGTGTGGTAAGGTCGGCTGAGCCTCGATTCGGTTAAAATGGTGAGCTTCGGGTACGGTGGATGAGGGGCCAAGGAAGCGGTCTATGAGTGAAGCGCTAGGTCACCTGCGAACAAAGGAACTTAGAGGGTGCTAACCATACGATGCCCGGTCACCCAGGATACCCACGCGTGCGTGGAGGAAGAAATGGAACATTGAGTTGGTTGACCTTGCTGGTCTTCAACGGATGAGTCCATGGCACCTTTTTGGTAAACTGGATCTCGTTGGTTGATCTAGTTGATCTTCAACAGAGAGTCCTTATGGATTTTATGGATAAAAGAGATCATACTCCTGGGTACTATGAGTTAGGAACCATGAAATGGCCCTTGAGTGAAGTACTAGGTGAGCCTAGAGGGACTGACCAGGTGGTGGACGCTCTAGTTGTTGCTGATGATGCCATAGGTACGTTGAGGAAGGTATGAATGGAATTTAGATTTTATGGTTGAAAATTGGAAAAGTTGGAACTTGGACCCTGGAACTGGAATACTGAGGATTATGATGGAAACACTGTGGTTTTATTGCAATTCAATCTTGAAAATAGTTGAAAATGAGAAAAGGCAATTTCATATTGGGTGTGTAAGTGGTGTGTCTATTTAATAGTTTTGCATAAGTGCTAGCTAGGGGACTTGGGAACTCTTTTCCCTGGTGCTCGGGACAAAACATAACCAAATTTTTAAAAGAGAGATCCCACAATATAGTGGTTGGCTAACCCGTGGGATTGGATAGGGTTAGGCTAGATTGGTGGATTCCTACAATAAAGTTCAATTCTGTTCAAGTTACGATAGTTGAAGTAAATCACGAGATAATTCTTGTTCTATGGGAAAGAATCAACGGATGTGCCTCACTTGAGGGGAAAGAAGCGTTGATCTCTATGAAACCAAGTAGTGCAAGTCCCTCCTTGATTCGGCCATGTGACCCGCGGGGCGGGTACGGTCGAAATACAAAGGATAGTTAACGCTCTTGACCCCATTAGATAAATTTTTGTTAGAAGATTTTCCTAGAGGAATCGCCTATGCTTTCTGGGCGAGGAAAGTTTTTTCCGGGTTCGGTTTTGGAAGTCGCCGAACTAGTCCCTTGCCCGGACATTCGTGGGCAAGGCCCCGACGAGTGGGAAGCTCTGCCCTATGTGTGAGGTTGCTACTTCCGCTGCTATCACTCTAGAGTTTTCGATGTCATAGGTTGCAACGATAAAGTAAGGTAGCTCTTACCAGGCTAAAGATTGTAGAGATAGCTAGAGTAGCATGGGAGGAACCACTGCAAGACAAACTGCTTGGATCAGAACACCCAGATGTGGGATGATCTCAAGACCTACCTCAAAAAGAGATTTTATCCTCCAGGCTTCTCAAAAACAAAGATGAATGAGTTTCTTGAGCTAACCCAGGGGAGCCGAACTATGGAGGAATATCACTAAGCATTTGCTCTCCTCCTCAAATACTCGCCCACTGTTAGATGAAGATCAATTGATGGCCAGGTTCATTCGAGGAATGAACAAACCCTTGGATACCCTAGTGAAGAATGCTAAGCTAGTTTCTATGGCCAAAGCAGTGCAGATGGTGAAAGATTTTGCCAAAGCCTTCGTAGTCCAAACTCTGCAAAAGTTTGTACCGTCTGCTTCCAAAAGAAACCAAAATTCTGAAGGAAATTTTGACTTCCCTCCACCAAAGAGAAACCATGGATTTAACTCCAACCAATCCCATGGCGTGGGAGTGTTCAGAGAGGGAGAAAGAGCAATCCCCTGGAACTCAACTTCAGAAGTTCCACCTTTGAATAGAGAAAATAGATGCTTTAACTACCAAGGATACGGTCACTGTAGCATGGAGTGCCCAACTCCTTTTGGATCAATGTTTTCAGGACAAGGAAGTCAAGGACCAAGATTCCAGATTCTAGCTCCTTCCTTCCAGAGTAATCAAGGTCCCTTCCGTCAAAATCAAGGAAACCCCAGAGATAGATTCCCTAACGAACCCTCAGTCTTCGATGCAAAGTAATGCAAGACCTAAGTCTCAGAATTGGGGAAGTCAAAGAGAAAGGTTTCCAAACCAGCCCTTTACTTCCAAAGCAGTAACGCTGGAAGTAATAGAAGAAGAGAAGATGTAAGAAATTATCCTCCAGATGAGGACATCTTGTGTTTTTTAAGTGGGGTAGGATTTAAGATTCCTCCCTCCAACTTTTGATGATGTAAAGATTTAAGGACCTCCCCTTCAGTCTCTTGTAATCATCCCCACTTTCAGAATGGAAAAAGATCTTCTTTCACCCTGTTTTGGTCTAGAGAGAGATAATAAAAATTTGAAATATTTTTGGATAAGTATTTTCTTCCAGCCAATAGGAAGTGATCCCCTGAAATAGAATTTTAATCAAAAATTTCTAAGTTGCATTAGATTTGGACAGTGGTGGGTGAACCAAGGAGTCCCCTAGTTCAAAGTTATAAGCCTTATTAAATTATTTTGAATTTAAAAATGTGATATCCTTATCCAATAAAGTTGGAAAATAGAATTAAAAGAAAAATGAAAAAATTTGGAATTATCCACAAGAAAACAGTAAAGAAAGGCTCACATGAGGTGGAGATTTCATAATCATGAGTTTTTGATATGTGAAGGAGACTTTTTGGAGGCATTTTGACAACTCAGGGGGGAGAGAGAATTCCCCTTCAAGGGGGCGCCTAGAAATCACATCAAAGGGGTCATTTTTTTATTCAAAAAGTACATGAGGTGGCTAAATATTTCATCTCTCATCTCTCCTCTTCCAAACTAGATCAAAAAGTGGGTTTAACTAGTCCAAAACATGTCCAAATTGGATCAAATTGAAGCTGGAAGCCTCTAGATCCTAGTTGGGCTTGGTTGGTGGCCTCCCTCACCTATAAATAGAACCCCATTCCTTTGTATTTTCATCTTAGAGTATTTCCATGCTAGTGTAATTTTCATTTTAGTGTAATTCCTTCATCGCTCTTGTAACATACCCATCTTCACTAATAAAGAAATGTCCATGTAATAGATAAATTTATGAGTTTTTATGGTATAAAAATCAATGATTTTATTAAATGAGTCATTTTTACTTAGAATCTTCAAATTCTAAGCCCAAATTTGGAATCTGCGTGCGATTTTACCTTGATATAGGATTTTACAGCATCCAAAACAAACACCGAATCAAGCTTATACGCAAATTTCAGTCATTTTTCGTTAAAAAGCGACGACCTTTAAACCTTAATAAATGCACGACCGGGCGTCCGATTGACGAACGGTCTGCACCCCAACGACCAAGAGAACATCCTGGATTTTAAAAAAAATTTCACCCCGCGGGGCAGTCCGGCACGCAAATCGAGGCCGACGCCCCAAATTTGGGGACCTCGCCCCAAAATTTGGATCGTGCACACTTACCAGGGTGCCTGTACGATGGCCGCATAAGAACCAAAGGACGGCCGCCCACTGTGTGGTCCACACATACCGCTACGTGGACACCCATGCTACCCCTGACCAGAGAAGGTACATGCGTACCACTCCTTTCCCTGTTAACCGACACCGTACCTTTCCCCCCTGAGCCATACAAGCCACTGATCCACAGCCTTTGCTGGTACACTGTCCTTTTGTCCTTGCTTTGTGCAACGCTCATACCTGTACCCCACAGTTATATAAACCCCCGGGGTGCTCCATGGGCAACATGCATTTTTACGTAGCTTATGCGCCGTCCGTCCCTGTGCAGTGTACTTGCTGTAGTACAGCCACCCCTCTCCACACCCCCTCATTTGCCACTTTTCAGACAAGGCAATTTTCCTCCATCCCCCTCTTACTAGGAGGCAGTGTCCTTAACTCTTCCCTCCCTCCCCCCCGTGTCAAGAGACTTACAGTAGCCCTTCTTCCCTTCACCAAAATGTTTTTGTGTTAAGGACATCTCACAATCCCCCCCCCATTTGCGTGGACTTTAGTAAAAGGTTTTTGCCTTAGAGAGGGTTCATGCGCTGTGGTCTTTTGCTCATACAGTGAGCAAACGATCTCAGAATTGAGATCTGACTAGAGCATTTCGACCGGACAGCGAGCCTACAAGACGACGTCCAAGATGGCCCTTTCTCGAAAACGTCAAAATATTACCTCGGGAGGAGCGCGCAACAATGAGATTAGAGAAGATGCCCCCGGCTCCAACCCTCCCTTTACAAGCTCCTCAAGGAAATGGTGGCCAAGTTAGCTTGGTTATCTTTAAAAGAAGATTTTTTCAAAAAAATATTAGTGTTAATAAATGTGTATCTTTTCCTTTTAAAATAATGACATAAAATTGTATGAAGTTACGAATTGAGTGATGCTGTATTCAATGAATTGCATTGAAATTGTTATCTTTAAAGAGTGCAAGTTTTTCCTGGCTTCGACACTAACTCCGTTCCGTGCTTGTGTAGCCGCGCGGCATCGTTAGCAAAGCCCGGGAATGGCCCAAGGTATCCCTCATACCATTGGGAGAATAAGATTCGCTGATTGAGGCGAGAGATTATGATGCTGTCTAGTTCTGAGGGCCCAGGCTAGTGCGGTGAATAAGCCCACCCTAGTGTGCAGACATCCCTCTGAGGGGCGGGAGGATCGAGCGATGGAGCTTGAGAGGGCGACAGGCCGGCTTGAGTCCTCGCCCAGCGGCCGATGATGAGGTGTATGGTCCCGTAGGGTTTTGCCCAGCATGTAGAGGCTGGAAGGCCGAATTCTAGATCATCGGCAGTATAAAGGAAAAGAATAAGAGAGCCAGTTTGGCTTGTATGGAATTGATTCATGTATAAACTTTTTTTTAAAATCTTATCTTTGGCATTATTGTAGTGTGGAAAAAGGCTATTTTAATAAACCTTGTGAAAAGGGCCTTAATTAAGGAACATGTTTATTTATGTCAAACAGTGTGGTAGGATTAATTAGAAAACAAATTGATGCATGAGTAGGGTGGAAAGTGGGAGGATGGAATGCCCCGACGGCACCATCCTACGGACGGGTGGACCTGATTAGCCGAGTAGCTTTCCAACATATTAAGTGAAAGCCCTATGTTAGATAAATATGTTCTTGGGCAACTCTATTCTAGAAGACTAGGCTAGCGGCTGTGCCTTGCATGGATGAGGAAAAAAGCGTTGCCTCTAGAAATCAAGTCTAGTAGTTGCCCAATTTATGATCAATTACCCTATGGGTGATTTGATTTTTAGAAGATCACGCTCCCCCTGCGGGATAGGACTAGGTCTTACCCATGAATCGTATCCTTGAATCTCTACATGGTCAAGGTGTCGATAAATAGGAAATTTTTTCCAAGTTAAGACTTAGTGGACTATCTTAAGTGTTTCCCCTATTTTAGAAGGGGGGAACCTTAGAATTGGTATCAGAGCCGATCTTAGCTCCTAGGATTTGCCATTTAAGGACTGTTTTGCAATGAATGTTTTACCTAACATAATGCTAATTAATAAAAACACCCTACTAAAAAAACAAGTTGAATTGATATTTGAATGATTGTAGGAAGAGGAAGATGCCTACTCGAAGTTTCTAGTTTTCCAATGCATCTTCGAGACTGCTAGTCACTCCTCAAATTTCGAGTTCCGTGACACCATGGTGTAGATACTAGAGACGATGTCCCTCCCTCATTTCTCTCATATTGAAAGAGGATGGGGTAGAGATTTTTGGAGTCGTGGGCCGAGATATTTCTTCATCCGAGCAGATCGAATTGGGAACCTTACCACCGACCTAAAGCGGATTCGTTGGATTGAAAAGTTGAAGATGATCCGTTTATTTTGGTTCGTTGGTACCCCCAGGGCCGACACCTCTGTGACTATACATGGGATTCGCATACCTCAGGATCGCTGGGTGTATGACCAAGTGATGCAGGTCTTACCTGCTAATAGAGTAGCTGTGTTGGGACCTACCCTAATCTAGAGTCTACCACCCTTACCACCATCAGTTTTTAGAGTCTTAGAAACTAGAGCGGAACCCCCATATTTCACCTATGTGGACCGCTCTACCCTTATGTCATAGTCAAGCTTAGGAATTTCCCTTGGTGGGCAAATAAGACTAATTATATTAGTCTCAGATCTTTATAATAAAACTCATCCTTGTAAATATTTGGAAATAAAATGATTTCAATGTTTTACTCTCCAAAATAAGCGTTGTGCAAGTATGAATCTTGTAATCTTAAAATTGTTTTTACAATGATGGCCAAGACGATCAGCCTCCACTTCCCAATACGCTTTACACTGATATCCAGGAGAAGAAGCTCCTGCTCAAGCAAATGCAACCTCCCTCCTTTAAAGGAGAAGGTTCAAAGATTGAGAAGGATGCTGAAGTTTGGATTGAAGCGATGGACGATTATTTCTCTGCCACCGATACTGGAGTAGCAAATCAGTCTATGCTTCCATAGTTTCGCCTCATCGGAGATGCTAAACTCTGGTGGAAACAGTGGTGCTGTGAGTGACAAGGGAGTCACCGAGCATTCTCAAACGTGGGAAGACATCAAGCAGGCCGTGAAGGAAAGATATTTTTCCCCTTCCCATGAATCCATAAAGATGAATGAGTTTTTTTGTCTTAGGCAGTGCAGCTTAACTCTTGAGGACTACTATTCCAAATTTATCACTCTTCAGAAGTATGCCCAAGCTATGACTACTTCCCAGCAAGTGGCTCGTTTCTGCCAAGGGTTAAATGAATCCTTAGATTCCCACCTTGAAGCAATGAGGCCAAGCTCATTACAAGATGCAAAAAAGATCTTACCCTGAGGCAAATCCTAAAGATCAACCCTACAAGAAACCCCAACAGAATTTCCCCTACTACAACAGAGGGCAACAAAGCAACTCTTTTGTCCCCCGCTCATATGCTGCATCTTCTAGAGAAGGCCCTTTGTGTTTTGAGTGCAATGAGCCGAGACACTTCAGGGCCAACTGTCCCAAGATGGCAACATCATTTCCCCTAGGTGGCAGAGGATATCAAGGCCGTGGAACCCCTATCCACCAAGGTGCAAGAGGTGGTGGGCGCGACAAAGGCCGCGGAGGAGCAGTTGCTAGGACCACCTGTATTATAAGTGAAGAACCGACCTTGGAAATGGCGCGCCACCGTCCATGCGGCAGTAGAACACCAAGGTCCGAATAAACAATTTGGTATAATCCAAACCCCAGCCACTCATCACGGCGGTAAGCCATTCCAGCTTTTGATTGATTGTGGCAATACCCATTCATTTCTTTCTCCTAGGTGTTTGCAAAAATTAAACGGATCGAGCGATGGAGCTTGAGAGGGCGATAGGCCGGCTTGAGTCCTCGCCAGCGGGGCCGACGAGGAGGTGTATGGTCCCGTAGGGTTTTGCCCAGCATGTAGAGGCTGGAAGGCCGAATTCTAGATCATCGGTAGTATAAAGGAAAAGAATAAGAGAGCCGGTTTGGCTTGTATGGAATTGATTCATGTATAAACTTTTTTTAAAAATCTTATCTTTGGCATTATTGTAGTGTGAAAAAAGGCTGTTTTAATAAACCTTGTGAAAAGGGCCTTAATTAAAGAACATGTTTATTTATGTCAAACAATGTGGTAGGATTAATTAGAAAACAAATTGATGCATGAGTAGGGTGGAAAGTGGGAGGATGGAATGCCCCGCGATGACTGCACCATCCTACGGACGGGTGGACCCGATTAGTCGGGTAGCTTTCCAACATATTAAGTGAAAGCCCTACGTTAGATAAATAGGTTCTTGGGCAACTCTATTCTAGAAGACTAGGCCAGCGGCGGCTCTGCCTTGCATGGATGAGGAAAAAAGCGTTGCCTCTAGAAATCAAGTCTAGTAGTTGCCCAATTTATGATCAATTACCCTATGGGTGATTTGATTTTTAGAAGATCACGCTCCCCCGGCGGGATAGGACTAGGTCTTACCTATGAATCGTATCCTTGAATCTCTACATGGTCAAGGTGTCGATAAATAGGAAATTTTCTCCAAGTTAAGACTTAGTGGACTATCTTAAGTGTTTCCCCTGTTTTAGAAGGGGGGAACCTTACACCTCTTCCTTGCCTCTCCATTGTGAAGCTTTGGTGCTTGACAAAACCTCTTCTTCTCTTAAAGATTGCCCTCTTCTCTTGGTGGCCAAGCATCTTCCTTGAGGGCTACACATCTCCTTGCAAGATAAAGAATCAAGCACACCAAGGGTAAGCCTAAACAATAATGCTTATATTATCTTCTTCTCTTCTACATGCTTGGGAAGCATTCTATTTCATGGGTTCTTCTTAAAACCATGCCCTTATTGATTTATGTTGTTGTTTAGATGAAGTAATATTAATCTCATATGCTTAAGTGTATTGTTTATGATTTATATTCACTCTTTATGAAGGAATACTCACTTCTTATGGTTAAATACTTCTTGGAAGGTTGAACCTTAATTCTAATCTCATTTTCTTACCCTAAACTCTAAGCTTATCAAGCTAGAGATGAAAGTTAAACATTTTTGTGTTTATTAACCTACTTAGAATGAGGTTAATTCATTTAAGGTTGTTTTTATGATAAGAAATCTTATATTTATTCAATTTATGATAAAAGAGAGCTTATGATAACATTTATATATCTATTTTTATATGGAAGTTATATTTGAATATTTTTATTAAATAAAAAAGATGTTTAGATACATTTATGTTTATGTTTATGCGCTTAGGTTTATGCATAAATTAATTTTTATGCTAAAAGTGGAATTTTGAGCATTCTCATTTCATAGAAAATGTGGGGAAGCTATGGCAAAAATTTTATCATTAGTAGAAAATAAATTTAAATTTATGCATAATAAATTTTATGCTAAAAGTGGAGTTTTGAGCATTATTCATTTGCCAAAAAAATAATAAAGAAGGTTATGCATAAATTTTTTTGGATTCATTTAATTTATGGAAATGGTGTGGAATGATGTGAAATGATGTGAAATAATGTGAAATGACATGGAATGATGTGGAAGGATGTGAAATAATGTGGAATGATGTGGAACGATGTGAAATAATATGGAATGATGTTGAATGATATGAAATAATGTGAAATAATGTGGAATGATGTGGAATGATGTGAAATGATGTGGAATGATGAGGAATGATGTGAAATGATGAGGAATGATGTGGAATGATGTGAAATAATGTTAATTGGTGGGAATGATATGGAAAGATGAAAATTTTGCTTGGAAACTTTATTTGCATATGAAACCTATTTTTTAAAGATTGTTTTACGTTAAGAATGCTTGGAGAAGCATTTTGCCTATCTAATGGAAAGAGGTCGTGGACCTAGGTTGAGAATGTTGTAACAACAGCCAGACGGAGAGTCAAAGAAGGACGTCTCATGTGGCAAGTCCGAGGTCTTGACCAACCTCGGTTTGGTTAAAATGGTGAGCTTCCGGTAGTATAGTGGATGAGGGGCCAAGGAAGCGGCCTATGAGTGAAGCGCTGCTAGAAGGTGTTGACCATACGGTTCTCGGGCTTTGGGTTGCCCAAGATACCCATGCGTGCGTCGAGGAAGAAATGGAACATTGAGTTGGAGTTGTTTTCTGAACACAGGCCTGGATCTGGTTGGTTGACCTTGCTGGTCTTCAACGGATGAGTCCATGGCACCTTTTTGGTAAACTGGATCTCGTTGGTTGATCTAGCTGATCTTCAATGGAGAGTCCTTATGGATTTTATGGATAAAAGAGATCATACTCCTGGGTACTATGAGTTAGGAACCATGAAACGGGCCCTAAGTGAAGTACTAGGTGAGCCTAGATGGACTGACTAGGTGGATGCTCTAGTTGCTGATGATGCCATAGGTACGCTGAGGAAGGTATGAATGGAATTTGGATTTTATAGTTGGAAATTGGAAAAGTTGGAACTTGGACCCTGGAACTTGGAACTGGAATACTGAGGATTATGATGGAAACACTGTGGTTTTATTACAATTCTGTCTTGAAAATAGTTGAAAATAAGAAAAGGCAATTTCATATTGGGTGTGTAAGTGGTGTGTCTATTTAATAGTTTCGCATGAGTGCCGGCTAGGGGACCTGGGAACTCTTTTCTCTAGTACCCGAGATAAAACATAACCAAAATTTTAAAAGAGGGATCCCACCAATACAGTGGTTGGGTGGTTGGCTAACCCATGGATTTAGGCTGGATTGGTGGATTCCTACAATAAAGTTCAATTCTGTTGAAGTTACGATAGTTGAAGTAAATCACGAGATAATTCTTGTTCTATGGGAAAAGAAACAACGGCTGTGCCTCACTTGAGGGGAAAAAAGCCTTGATCTCTATGAACCAAGTGCAAGTCCCTCCTTGATTCGGCCATGTGACCCGCGGGTTTGGTTGGAATACAAAGGATAGTTAAGGCTCTTGACCCCATTAGATAAATTTTCGTTAGAAGATTTTCCTGGAGGAATTGCCTATGCTTTCTGAGCGAGGAAAGTTTTTTCCGGGTTCAGTTTTGGAAGAGTAGCCGGACTAGTCCCTTGCCCGGACATTCATGGGCGAGGCCCCAAGTGGGAAGCATTACCCTGCGTGTGAGGTTGCTACTTCCGTTGCTAGCACTCCAAAGTTTGATGCGCAGAGAGGGCAAGGGTCTCACATTATGCATACATCCTTATGGGATTTACAAAATCAATTATACCCATAATTCCTCTTTCAGCATAAAATATTTATGCACACATACTAATTCATTTTTATCTAAATGAATTATATTCATAATCCCATTTGGAAATTAGAGAAGAGTTGTACATAACCTTCTCGTAATTTCTAAAATATAATATACTCAGAAGTCCACTTTTGTTGCATAACCTTCTTTATTTTTCTGGCAAATGAATAATGCTCAAAATTTCACTTTTAATATAAAAAATAATTTATGCATAAACATAAACATAAATGCATCTAAACATCTTGTTTATTTAATAAAAATATTCAAATATAACTTCCATATAAAAATAGATATATAAATGTTATCATAAGATCTCTTTCATCATAAAATGAATAAATATAAGATTTCTTATCATAAAAAACAAGCTTAAATGAATTAACCTCATTCTAAGTAGGTTAATAAACATAAAAATGTTTAACCTTCATCTCTAGCTTGATAAGCTTAGAGTTTAAGGTAAGAAAATGAGATTAGAATTAAGGTTTAACCTTCCAAGAAGGATTTACCCATAAGAAGTGAGTATTCCTTCATAAAGAGTGAATATAAATCATAAACAATACACTTAAGCATAGGAGATTAACATTACTTCATCTAAACAACAACATAAATCAAGAAGGGCATGGTTTTAAGAAGAAACCATGAGATAGAATGCTTCCCAAGCATGTAGAGGAGAAGAAGATAGTATAAACATCATTGTTTAGGCTTACCCTTGATTTGGGCTTGATTCTTTATCTTACAAGGAGATGTGTAGCCCTCAAGGAAGAGGGTTAGCCACCAAGAGAAGAGGGTAGTCTTCAAGAGAAGAAGAGGTTTAGTGAAGCACCAAAGCTTCACAATGGAGAGGCAACGAAGAGGGATGAGGGAAATACACTAAAATGAAAATTACACTAGCATAGAAATACAATAAGATGAAAATACAAAGGAATGGGGTGTTCTATTTATAGGTGAGGGAGGCCACCAACCAAGCCCAACTACTGGGATCTAGAGGCTTCCCGCTTCAATTTGGGCTAATTTGGACAAGATTTAGACTAGTTATGCAAACTTTTTGATCTAAAAAATTCCTAATGGCAAGACTCTAAAGTGGCCATGAGTTTGCTCATTACCCAGCTCAAAATCAAGGTTTCCTATAGAGTGGTGAGATACTATTTCTTTCCCACTGGCTAACTCTACAGTCATTCTTCTAGCTGTTTTTTGACCCAAGTTTAATTTTTACAAACATCTAGGAGAAAGAAATGAATGGGTACTGCCACAATCAATCAAAAGCTGGAATGGCTTACCGGTGATGAGTGGCTGGGGTTTGGATTACACCAAATTGTTTATTCAGACCTTGGTGTTCTACTGCCGCATGGACGGGTGGCGCGCTCTTCTTCAGCCACTTCCAAGGTCGGTTCTTCACTTATAATATAGGCGGTCCTAGCAACTGCTCCTCCACAGCCTCTGCCACGCCCACTGCCTCTTGCACCTTGGTGGATAGGGGTTCCATGGCCTTGATTTCCTCTGCCACCTTGGGGAAATGATGTTGCCATCTTGGGATAGTTGGCCCTAAAGTGTCCCAGCTCATTGCACTCAAAACACAAAGGGCCTTCTCTGGAAGAAGCAGCATACGAGTGGGGGACAAAAGAGTTGCTTTGTCGCCCTCTGTTGTAGTAGGGGAAATTCTGTTGGGGTTTCTTGTAGGGTTGATCTTTAGGATTTGCCTCAGGGTAAGATCTCTTTTGAGGCTTAGGTTTGTCAAGTTCTCATTTCTTTCACAAGGGGCTTTGCTCGTATGAGAGCATCATGTAATGTGCCTGGCCTCATTGGTTCAAGGCGGGAATCTCATTTAACCCTTGGCAGAAATGAGCCACTTGCCTGGCCTCATTGGTTCAAGGCGGGAATCTCATTTAACCCTTGGCAGAAATGAGCCACTTGCTGGGAAGTAGTCATAGCTGGGGCATACTTCCGAAGAGTGATAAATTTGGAATAGTAGTCCTCAAGAGTTAAGCTGCACTGCCTAAGACTAAAAAACTCATTCATCTTTATGGATTCATGGGATGGGGGAAGATATCTTTCCTTCACGGCCTGCTTGATGTCTTTCCACGTTTGAGAATGCTCGGTGACTCCCTTGTCATGGCACCACTATTTCCACTAGAGTTTAGCATCTCCGATGAGGCGAAACCGTGCAAGCATAGACTGATTTGCTACTCCAGTACCGGCGGGCAGAGAAATAATCGTCCATCGCTTCAATCAAGACTTCAGCATCCTTCTCAATTTTTGAACCTTCTCCTTTAAAGGAGGGAGGTTGCATTTTCTTGAGCAAGAGCTTCTTCTCCTGGATATCAGTGTAAAGCACATTGGGAAGTGGAGGGTGATCATCCTGGCCATCATTTTTGAACCTTCTCCTTTAAAGGAGGGAGGTTGCATTTGCTTGAGCAAGAGCTTTTTCTCCTGGATATCAGTGTAAAGCACATTGGGAAGTGGAGGGTGATCATCCTGGCCATCATTGTAAAAACAATTTTAAGATTATAAGATTCATACTTGCACAACGCTTATTTTGGAGAGTAAAATACTGAAATCATTTTTATTTCCAAATATTTACAAGGATGAGTTTTATTACAAAGGTCTGAGACTAATATAATTAGTCTTATTTGCCCACCAAGGGAAATTCCTAAGCTTGACTATGACATAAGAGTAGAGCGGTCCACATAGGTGAAATATGGGGGTTCCGCTGTAGTTTCTAAGACTCTAAAAACTGATGGTAAGGGTGGTAGACTCTGGATTGGGGTAGGTCCCAACACAGCTACTCTATCAGCACAAAAACGTTTTGCTAAAGGGGAGAAGGGTTGAGGGCTACTGTAAGTCTCTTCACATGGGGGCGGGGGGGGGGGATTGTGAGATATCCTTAACACAAAAACGTTTTGCTAAAGGGGAGAAGGGCTGAGGGCTTGCTGTAAGTCTCTTCACACAGGGGTGGGGGAGGGGGAGAAGAGTTCAGGACACTGCCTCCTAGCAAGAGGGAGTAAAGGAAAATTGCCTTATCTGAAAAGGGGCAAATGAGGGGGTGTGAGAGGGGTGGCTAAAAGGGGCGGCTGTACTACAGCAAGTACACTGCACAGGGACGGACGGTAGTATGGACGGCGGCACAATATAGCATAGGCTATGCAGAATTGCGTGTTGCCCATGGAGCACCCCGGGGGTTTATATAACTGTAGGGTACAGGTATGGGCGCTGCGCGCAAAGAAAGGATGAAAGGACGGTGTACCAGCAAAGGTTGTAGATCAGTGGCCTGCATGGGTCTAGGGAAAAGGTACGGTGTCGGTTAACAGGGCAAGGAGTGGTACGCATGTACCTTATCTGGTCAGGGGCAGCATGAGTGTCCACGTAACGGTACGTGTGGATCACACAGTGGACGGTCGTCGTTTGGTTCTTGTGCGGCCATCGTACGAGCACCCTGATAAGTGTGTATGGTCCAAATTTTGGGGCGGGGTCTCCAAATTTGGGGTGCCAACCTCGATTTTTATGCCGGACCGCCCTGGGGGCGATTTTTTTTTTAAATCCGGGAGGTTCTCTTGGTCATTGGGGTGCAGACCGTTCGTCAATCGAACGCCCGGTCGTGCATTTATTAAGGTTTAAAGGTCGTCGCTTTTTAACTAAAAATGACTGAAATTTGCGTATAAGCTTGATCTGGTGTCCGTTTTGGATGCTGTAAAATCCTATATTAGGGTAAAATCGCGCGCAGACTCTAAATTTGGGCTCAAAATTTAAAGATTCTAAGTAGAAATGACTCATTTAATAAAATCATTGATTTTTATACCATAAAAACTCATAAATTTATCTATTACATGGACATTTCTTTATTAGTGAAGATGGGTATGTTACATGAATATATGAATAGTGGTATGGATAATGATGTAGATGCTTTGTTGGATGATGCCTTGGAGGGTGTCTTTATTTTGTTTGAAGGATTTGTGAAGCTAGGTGATGGGGTGAGCAGGTTGATGCCTATGTGGGTACTGGAGTGTGTGTCAATGATGATGAGGTTTTGGATGCTATAATAAGTAGATTGTTTAATGAATAGGCTGAGGATGTTGACCAGGGCATGCAGCAAATTGTTGATTTGGGAAGTTTAGATGTCAACGTTCAGGTTGTTTCTTGAATTTGGTTTGATGATGTGAAGGATAAAAATGTGTGTGAAGGTATGATGGAGGAACAGAGAGTTGCAAAATGTTATGAGTTGTTTGAAGAACTTAGAATTGACAAGAATGGAGAGGCAGGAAGGGGGCTGGATAGTAAGTATACATGGATGATGCAGCGATTTGATAGAGGCAAGACTCGGGGGGTTGTCTTTGCAAACTGTTTACAAGTTTTTGATCTAGGTGGGTGGATCAATTCAGTTGGATGGCTTTGTAAGGTGGTGTTGTACCCTTTTGATCTAGGTGGATGTTGAAGTGTTGGATGGTGATGTTGATGTTGTTAATAAAGTTGTACATAGTAGTTTGTGGAAGAGAGCAGTTTGAAGCACAAAGGAGACAATGAAACACTTGAAAGTGTTTCACCTAGGGGGTGGGAAATATTGAGGGAAATCCCAAGCCCAAACCAAACATGGTGTATAGGTAGATGAAATGTATATAAGTTGGTGTGTAGATCCTTGATAAAACTGAGTGTGACAGCCAAGCGTAAAGGTGAAGGTGCAAAATGAAAGAAGAAACAGTATGGGCGATCGAGTAAACCAAGCGGTGCAACTTAGAAGAAAGGCGACAAAGTTGAAGGAGGAGAATTGGGAAAGTTTTCAGTGTGGTTCATCGAGTGTGTGGCTAGAGGGACCACCAGAGAGAGTGAGTGCAGTGGAGTGGGCTCCTAGAGGATAGTTTTGTTTGGTTGAATCTTGCACGCTAGTGGACCTGCTAATTTTCAAGATTGCAGTGAGAAGACGAGTGCAGTGTGAGAAGATTGGATGAGTCAGAGTAGAGGGTGTGCTGAAGTCCAGAGAGTTGGCTAGGAGGTGTGTCCCCTAGGTTCTCTATGTGCAGCATCTCTATAGAGGCTTGGCTCAACTCAATACATCCTCAAGTATAGCTGCTGAAGTGGAAGCTTTGAAGTGTTGTCATCGGGGTGTACCTGTGGGGGATGCTCAAGTTTTTTTGGTGTTTTCTTCTTATGTTTGTGCCCATGTCTCAGGGATGTTGAGACATTGGAGTGTTTTTAATCTATTTGATGTGGACAAAGAGTTTGGTTTATGTCAGTTTGTGAATTATTGCAAAGTCTTTTATTTTAAAGTTTTTGTTGTGATGAAGATGTTGTTTTGATTGAGTTTATGGAAATGGAGCACTTGTGTGTGTCAGCCTGGTGTTTAGTGAGCCAATGCTGAGTCACTGGCTGCTGACTCAGTTAGAATGAGATGAGAAGTTTCATAGTCGGATAAGGTCATCTTAGCATCAGATATACGATCAGTTAAAGGTGTAGAGGGCTTGGTTTGGCTTGTCTAGGTTTGAGGAAAGTGTTTGTGAGTCTGATCTGATAGTTAGAGGATTGTCTCAACAGAGCAGTCAAACAAGTTAGTGGGTTGAAAGGTGATTCACAGTCAGATGTGTGTCAGATGGGTGTCAGTTGAGAGTCCATAGGGTTTGATCCTTATGTGGTTTGAGTATTTTGAGAATCTAAGAGTGTCAGAGGACACATAAGTGAAAGTATCTAATTCAATTGTGAGTCAGTTGAATCAGTCAGGTCTATCTTAGTCAGCTATATCATATCTCAATCTTAGTAGGGTGTCAGCAAAGAGCAACGGACTAGTTCCAGAGAGGCTCTGAGGGTAAGAACTTAAGGTTAGTTGATATTGAAGGTTGGAGATCTTGGAGAACATTTATCTGATTGGGGACAAGTAAAAGATTTCTAAGTCAATTAAAAATAGCTAGGCTAGGTCAGACTCGAGTCAGTAAACAATAGAAGTCAAGAAAGGAGTGTTGTTGGCTTTAGTGAAGCTCTGAAGTAAGGTTTTGAATTTTTTTTGATGTTGGAGGACATTCTGGAAGTCAAGCAGACATGTATCGGATTCAATTTATAGTCAGCTATGTGTCAGTTTTGGGGAGGATTTTGGTTAGCTGGTGGTCAGAGGAGGTCTGGGGCATTTTGGCTAAAGGTCAGAGGTATTGGAGGTCATAACCGACTTGGGAGGATAATTGGAGGAGTCAGCTAAGTCAGATTGGAAGGTGGGGAGGTGTCCAATTGTGTCAGCTAAAGGATTGAGGATAAGTTCAGAGTTGATTGGTGTCCTTAGAGTTGGGAACATTTTCTTCTTGTGTTCTTGTTGGCGGTGTTATAGAGGCCATCACCCAGTAACCTAACAATGTAGTGGAGGCATCAAGAGCACATGATCTATCTCTACAATGAACTTTATATCTTTAGTTTACAAGAGAGTTAGCATCGCTTTGATGAGATAGATTTTGAAGAGGTATGAATCACCACTTTCTTTTCTTCTAGTATTGGGAAATTAAATGAAAACTCTAAATCACTTTTCAACCAAATGAGGTGTATGTCATGATGAGTGTGCATGTAATAATTTTGATTGTTGGGGTGTTTGTTTGGCACCCACCAAGCGTCCGACCTCCAACATATATGAGATTAAACGATAATGATGCATCAGCTACTATAAATTGTGGGTTTACACACTACACTGACCTTTTGAGTGAGTCACTCCACTTAAAAGGAAATCGTGCCACTCATATTAGGGGGGTAGATAATCATCAACTACGAGGTGCAACTAAGAAACCCATTTAGAATACAAGGTACATAATAAATATTATGCACTTTTTGTTGGTAATGATTCAATACAATCATGGACATTGATCTTAAGTTTTTCTTCATTTTGGCAGGTGGCTCCTAGGTACTTTCACAATGGAGGGAGAACTAGTCCTTGATTACTTTGCAAGGACTGGTGTCATTAGCTAAGGCATGCAAGGAGCTTCCATCGACATTATATAAGCATAGAAAATGATTGGCTATGCTATAATCATGAGTTGGCTCATTTGCAAGATGTGCCCATAGACCTAGGTTCCATGTGGTTTCAAGGAAAAGAATTCAAGAAAATTATTGAAGCAACCTCAAATGTCATTGGAGAAACCTTGGCATGGACAACCCCAATGGTTGCCAGGGCATGATGCATATGTACCACGTGGTGCTTCTTCAAAGCTCGGCAACTTTCTTACTATCCCACCACCACCTAGAGCTACCAATACATCCCGACAACTTGCTTATTATCCACCACCACCTAGAGTAGAAATGACATCGACAATGATGCCATACCCTTATGGTATACCATAGCCTAACATGACCAACCCATATCAGTATCCGAATTGGGGGGACCTCCACAACCCAACACAAACCAATGTGATCATATAACTTCAAGTAGTGTTGGTGCCCCACATGGAATATGAGTAATGAAGATTTCCATGGATTTTGTATTGATGTTTTCCAAGGACTTTTTATTCAATGTCTCATGTATGGAAGTGACTTTTATCAATATCTCTCAAAAGTGTGCAATGTGTTGGTGTGTAAATGTGTCAATAACCTGAGAGAGAGAAATGTTAGAGATACCTATGTATTACAATTTCAACCAAGAACACTTATTGATGTTTTCCATGGACTTTGTATTCAATGTCTCATGAGAGAGAGAGAGTGAATAAGAGAGAGAAACGTTAGAGGTACCTATGTGTTACGATTTCAACCAAGAGAGTGAAAGAGTGAAAGTGAGTGTGAAAGAGAGAAATGTTAGAGGTACCTACTATGTGTTACAATTTCAACTGCTCACTCACCAGTTTCACAAATATGCTCGCCCGTAATTGCCAAAAGGCACCCTATGCTATAAAAAAGTATAGGCATTATCTCTTGGCTACCAAATTTATTTTCTTTGTTGACCATCAAGCACTACAAAGCACTTCTTATTTTGTGATAAGGCTTGCACCACCACTGGCCAATATCACCAAATGGTTTCTCATTTTTTGAGTTCGGTTTCACTATCACTGTGTAAAAGGGATCCAAAATGGGGTTTAGACTTCATGGGTCGCCTTAACCCAGTCCACTAAGGGAACCCATGCTTGTTTTATTATAGTTGCCAACTATTTCATGCAATGGGTTGAGGCCAAAGCTATATGAAATGCTAACGCAAGATCCACCACTAAGTACCTTTATAAGAATATGATTACTCGTTTTGCCACCACTAGAAATAGTGAGTGATCATGGTATACATTTTATAAACAAAGTGGTGGAGTTGTTGCTCAAAGAGTTCATTGTGGTTCAAATGGCCACAAGCTGAAAGCATCAACAAGATGTTGTGTACTCTATTCTCACACCAAGATAGTAGAGGTATTCAAGCACATGTTATACTCTGCTCTATGGGCCTATCGATCCGTATATAAGGTGGCTATCAACAACACACCTTTTTCGCTTGCTTTTAAGATTGATGTAGTCATGCCAATAGTGAACACTTTATTCCAAGTCCTCAAATTATAGTAAGGCTTAACCTCAAGGGAAGCTCTCTCATGGAGAGGTTAGTTGCCTTAGTCACACACCAATTCATCAGATAATCTTGACGGAACTCTTTCAGGATGGGAATGAGGGAGAAATCCTAGAAACTTCCACTTATGAAACCCAAGAGCCAACAAGCCCATCCTCACAAATCCTGAGTCACTATGTCATGGAGGGTGATCAAATGTACCCCGTGTACTTAGCAGCCCCAATACTGCAAGCTAGGGACATGAATCAGACAAATAAAAGACCACCCATACGGTGCAATGATTGTGGTGGACCTCCCCGAGTGGCTAAGTGCCCCAACAGGAAGGGTATGGCGAGTGCCTTGCAGGTGCTCCCGCCCGCTCCATTGTGTGTAGGGTGTGGTATCAATCACCTTTATAGAGACTGTCCGCTGAGAGACTAGGATTAACTTGAAAGGCTCATGAAGCTAATCCTAGCACCAAACTTAACCTGCTGAGCGTTAGAGATGGTTTCATTCGAGCAGTCCCCCTCAACGTTTTGACTAGGCTACAAAATAGGCAAAGGGCCACCGCACATGCTGCAAAGGCATCAACCTCACAAAATCGGGGTCAAGCAAGAGCCCCTGAACAAGCACAAGTAGCTTGGTGCTCACAAAAGAAAGCCACCAAGATTGGAAAGGGAGAAAGCTGAGTGGTTATCAAAAGCGGTTCGGAAGACAACACAACAACTCATCCACGTCAACTTCTTTCGCTGAAGAAGAAGAATTGTTACGTGATCCCACCCAAGCCAGAGAACCCATTGACACCAGCCAGTTACCAAAAAAGCTCACTGAGTACCCTAATCATATTGAGGAAAAGAAGAGACTCCTGGTAGCCCAAGAGTTAGTCTGTAAGTGGCCAAGCAGAAATGGAAGATGAGCCTCCTACCACCTTCCTTGAGCCATGCCCATCCGTCTCAAACTTGAGACCATCCGAAGAAGCTCAAGCTTACTCTGGAGAGCTTCTAGACTAGCCACCTTCACAAAGACTAACTGAAGCCATAATTTCTACAGTAGAAGCTGCCTCCTAGCACATGGAAGTGAAGTAGTCGAATATCTCAGGAATCTAGGGGGTGATCATCTTAGGAAAACCAATGCAGAAAGACCTATTCACATCCCCTACACTTCAAAAATCTTAAGACAAAGTAGACTCAACCTTCCTCAAGGGACAGCCTCCGTTCCATGAGACATTATTGCAAGTGTCTCTTCTTTCTTCTCTTCTCAGGTCCAAATCCCTATTGGCACCTTGCTCCAAGGTATCCCAAGCCTATGGAACGACCTGAAAGACTGGATGGAGGGACGTCTCAGAGCAAGCATGTATGATTCCATGGAGCCCGATAGCTCTAATGAATTTGAGGAAGCGGAATTTCATATACCTCATAAGGTAAGAGTACTTTGAAGGCAATGAACTCAACACAGCCTTACCAATAACCTTCGATGGCCTTGAAGTCACTGCAATCTTGGATGGGGATCCGGAGTCATTGTTGTTACCAAAACAATGCTGGGAAAAATGGGGAGCACTCGCCTTAGATAACACCTAATTGCCAGTTAAACTCGTTGATGGAGCCACCACTAGACCCATTGGTCTACTAAGGGATCTAAAGATTAAGATCCTTAGAACTACTTACTGCCACACCTTCGTGGTGATGAATTTTGGACGTTATCCAGTTTCTTATGGCTGCATCCTTGGTAGACCCTTTATGAGAGAATTGAAGATGATCCATGATTGCAACACTGACCACATTTACATTCGAAGAAAAGATCTTACATCTTCAAGATCAATCTACGCACGTGGAAGATACACCCCATGAGTGGCAAACCATTCACAGAGGACTCCGTCACAACAACTCGATCCACGATAGTCCATCTGCCAGACATGCCATAAAACGCTTGAAGATGAAAAGGAGAGTGAGGATAGCGCACTGCTTCCATAGTCGGAAGACTTTGAGAACTGGATGCATATCCTTGCTACCCTAGATATCTTACCTCGACGCACTGGCACAAGGTTTGCCACGATAGATGGGTAAGAGATTACATCATTATACATGCTCAATTCAGCATAATTGCCTCATGTTACCACCCAAGATCTTGAATAAGCTGTTAGAGCAAAGCCATCCAGGGAGGAGTACACGCTCCCATAGAACTCACAGGCCTTAGGGATTCCCTGGGCTAGAAAGGTAT
Organism: Cibotium barometz; assembly: GCF_041138505.1. Classification (NCBI taxonomy): domain Eukaryota; kingdom Viridiplantae; phylum Streptophyta; class Polypodiopsida; order Cyatheales; family Cibotiaceae; genus Cibotium; species Cibotium barometz. Next base: position 7,316,843 of record NC_141065.1, on the reverse strand, counting down.
GTCTTCCCAAATGACTCGAATACCCATTGGTTGAAATATGTGGAAGCTGTGGAAGCACATGATCATTTAAGGAAATATGGCAAAAGGAGTTTGCCAATAGCTCTCTTTTGGTCCACTCCACCATCCTACAGCCAATAGCTCTCTTTTGGTCCACTCCACCATCCTACAGCCAGTTGAACCCATTGAACCTAAACCAACCCTTGAAAAGCTTTTTCGCTTTGCGCACAAGGCACACAACAAAAAGCTAGCACTCGCTCTGAAAAAGAAGCCAAAAGGCTAATTGATGAGAGGAGAGTGCTAAAGCCGAAGAAACTAGATAGGTGTCTAAGCATTTCAAGACTTTCCAAATGGCTGACCAATTTGTCCACTACGATTCGGCTCAGAGGTCTTATAGTGGGCAACCTAGGACCTCATATAATGGTCCAGCTAAGGTCAAGGAAGTAAACTTAGTAGGCCCGGGTGAAGATCCAAGGCCCGTATGTTCATTGGTGAAGACCTATCTAAGGAAGAAGAGACCAAGCTCATTGCTTTCCTGACTGAATTCTAGGACTGCTTTGCTTGGAAGTACATGGATATGAAGGGTGTACCTCTAGAAATGGTCCAGCACACCATTCCAATGGTTGATGGAGCCAGGTCGGTCAAACAACAACCTTATCCTATGGACCCTAAGTACTCCAAGATGGTCCACGAAGAGATTGAAAGACTTATCAATGCCGAATTCATCTATGAAATTGAGCATACGGAGTGGGTATTACCAATCATGATAGTGCCCAAAAGAACACAAAATTTAGACTATGTGTTGACCTCAAAAAGGTCAATGCTGCCACCATTAAGGACCACTATCCCCTACCATTCACCAAACATGTGCTAGAAAGAGTAGTGGGAAAGGAAGATTCCTCGACGGATTCTCTGGTGCTGATTGATCCAAAGGACCAGCACAAAACGGCCTTTGCCACCACTGAGTGGGGTACATATGCATACCGAGTCATGCCCTTTGGGTTGACCAATGCCCCCGAAACCTTCCAACGTCTTATGTGCATGGCTTACAAGGAATATCTTCGAAATTTCCTTGAAGACTTCATGGATGACCTCTATGTCAATTCTTCCTAGAAGGAGCACCTTGCATGCTTGCGCAAAGTGTTAGAAAGGTGCAGGCTATAGCGCATCTCATTGAACCCACTAAAATGCCAATTTTGGGTTTGACATGGAGTGATTTTAGGACACATCGTCTCTAGGAAAGGAATCTCGACCGATGACAACAAAGTGCAGCTAATCTTGGAGCTGCCACCACCCACAAATTTCAAGGGAGTCCAGTGCTTTATGAGACACGTCAGCTACTATCGGCGATTCATTTTAATGTACGCTGATATCGCTTGGCCTCTTTATGGACTCCTCATCATCTTTGAGTGGACTGAAGAATGCCAACGGGCTTACACTATGCTCAAAAAAGCCTTAGCAAGTGCTCCAATTCTTAGATACCGAAACTGGGATATCATCTTTCACATCCACATTGATGCCTCCGCCTTTGCTACGTGTTGGCCCAACCAGGAGAACACAAGATGGATTTCCCCATCAAATTTTCCAGCTGCCAACTCAATGAAGCTGAGAGGAACTACACCACGACTGAGAGAGAGGGAGACTAGCCATGGTCTACACTATCAACAAGAAGTTTCACCATTATCTTTTGGCAACCAAGATTATATTCTTTGTAGGAAATCAAGCCCTCCTGTACTTGGTAAATAAGCCATGTATACAGGAAGAATCACCATGCAGCTGCTTATTTTGCTTGAGTTCAACTTCACCGCTATGGTAAGAAAAGGCTCTCAGCATGTTCTTGCAGACCACATGTCAAGGATCCCCAACGATGAACAGCCCAGTGAGAGTAGACGACGATTTACCAAATGCTGCCCTATTCCAGCTTTGCTTGATTCCTGAATGGGGCGAAGAAGTGGCTCACTTTTTAGCCAATGGCTTATCGGTTGATCCTCTCCTCAACAAGGATTGCGCCCGTCGCTTAATCAAAAAAGTAGCCCCTTACTAGTGAAAGATCCCTGTCCCCACCGCGCAACAAATTTAGGGGTGCTAACAGCAGAAGTAGCACTTCTTGCGCGGGGCAGGATCCCTCACTCGGGGCCTCGCCCACGGATATCCGGACAAGAGACTAATCCATCGGTTCTTCCAAAACCAAACCCGAAAAAACTTCCCTCGCCCGAAAAGCACGAGCGATTCCTCCAGGATAATTTTTACTCTAACGTAGTCAAAAGCCTTAACTAACTGAACTGATCTGACCGAAGCCGTGAGTCCCATAGTCAGATCAAGGAAAAGATTGCACTTGGATCATAGAGGCCAACACTTTTTTCCCTCATTGAGAGGCATAGTCGTTGATTCTTTTCCATAGAACAATTTTTATCCGGGATTTACTTCATCTATCGTACCATAATAGAATTGAGTCTCATTTTAGGGATCCATCAGTCCAGCCTCAGTCCCATGGGTTAGCCAACCGCCCAACCACTGTAGTGATGGGATCCAAGTAAGAATTTGATTAGGTTTTGTCCTGGGTACTAGGGAAAAGAGTTCCCACACCCCCTAGCCGGATATTCATGCAAACTTAAAACTAGTCACACCACTTACACACCCAATATGAAATTGCCTTTTACAGATTCAGCTGTCTTTAAAACAATCTTTTAATGAAACTATAGTATCACTGATCATAAACCTCCAAAATATCTGGTTGAATCTTAATTTCCAATTTTCCATTCATCGGTGTACCTATGGCATCATTGGCAACCAGAACGCTCACCACCTGTCCACTCATCAGGGGCCTTTTCGATAGTTCCTAGCTCATAGTAACCGGCAATATTTTCACTTATAAAGATCAAAATGGAATCTCCGTTGAAGATCAGCAAGATCAACCAATAGATCCATATAAAAGAGCCATGGACTCATCCGTTGAGGACCAGCAAGGTCAATCAACTAGATCCATGTCCGAATTCAGAAAACAACTCTTACTCCTTGTTCCAATATCTTCCCCGATGCACGTGTGGGTATCTTCGGTGACCCAGAGCCCGAGCACCGTATGGTCAGCACCCTCTAGGATCCTTCGCAGGTCACCTAGCGCTTCACTCATAGGCCGCTTCCTTGGTCCCTCATCCACCGTACCGGAAGCTCACCATCTAAATCAAATCGAGGCTCGTCAAGACCTCGGCCGACCTTGCTACATGAGACGTCCTCCATTGACTCTCCGTCATCTGTTGCAACTTTATCAGATTAGGTCTCCATGACCTCATTCACAAGACGGTCAAAATGCTTCCCCAGCATTCTTGACATAAAACAGTCATTTTAAAAACAGTTTATAAATACAGTTTCTATAACGAACTCTCGTCTTTCCACATTGTTCCACATCAATCCACATTATTTAAATCACATCCATTTCATATGTATTCCCATTTATGTATTCCCATTCTCATCCAATCACATCATTTTCATCTCATCACATCTTTCCTCATTTATCCTCATCAGATCTTATCCTCATTTATCCTCATCACATCTTTCCTCATTTATCCTCATCAGATCTTATCCACTCGCATCTAGCTCACTTTTGACTTGTGCGTGAACTCACCCCCTGAAGGTTAAAAGTGATCTTTTGAGGTGTTTTATGTGTGTAAAAATGACCCTAATGAGTCAGGGAGGTAGACCAAAAGCACCTCTAAAGATTTGGAAATTTTGAAAAAAAAAATGAGAATGGTACGTCGGTACACTTAGGTTGGTACAGTACAGTCGGGCTTAGGTAAGAACAGCCATGGCACTTGGAATGGAATGGCCACGACACTTGGAATGGTACAGCCACGGCACCCAGGGGGATAACTAAGATGCCCTCATTAATGTAAGTAGGTGGGACATGGCTAAAGTTAGAGGCTACCTCTAAATTAGTGGATTTCTACTAATTTAGAAACACTCTAACTTAACTAAAGATTAATCTCCTTAATTCCATTGTTAATTACTCCTTTTGCCCTCTAATTACTCCATCCTAATTGGTGAGGAGTTTAAGCATGGACATTTGATAGGTGGGTTAGTAATGTTTCTTTTTCACTCAAACAAATAGTAATCCTACTCTAAACACAAAGCTATACATGAATCTCAACAAAAACATAAGAAAAACCAAGCAAAACATCAAAAAATCAAAAAACCACATGCCAAAGAGCTTACCTGATACCGAGCTATGGAGGCTCCATCGGATTCGAATCAAAAGATGGCATAGACAAGTAGCAGATTGTTGGCGATCCCCGATAGTGGCGCTAAAGATGTTCAGGAAACCTTACCCTAACGTGTCGTGGGAAGTTGCCTATCCACCAAGCTTGAGCAAGGCTCAAGAGCTCCACCGTAGTCACTCATCACCGTCGTCCTCCCACACTTGTTGTCACACCGAGATGGTTGCTCTAATCCTACGGGTGATGCAAGATCTCTTGCGAAGATCTCTTGCAAAGATCGTGCGGGATCTCTGCGAAGAGGATCACGTTGGTTAGCCTAATCACGAGAGAGAGAGAGAGAGAGAGAGAGAGAGAGAGAGAGAGAGAGAGAGGAAGCAAGAGGGAACAAGCTAGATTAGAGTTGCAAGAGAGAGGGAGAGAGAGAACACTACACTTCTATTGCACAAATGGGAGAATGAGTTACAAACAAGAGAAATTGGCTTTTATAGTTCCAAGCCTTTTTCCACTAGGCCGCCCGGGAGTAAGTGACCCGGGGCGCCCAAAACATAGTTACAAAGCTTTTCTCTATGGTTTGGCCAACTGACCAAGATTCTCTTGTCTGTCCTTTGAAGCTCAATACTTGGGAGCGTCTTTAGGATGTTTCCCTCATTAAATGACGGGATTTACAATATATCGTGCTCGTACCCATTACATAAGTGTGCAGAAAATAGTTGTCATAGGAATGTATTAACCAATATGTGGTTAACAAAAGACTATGGTCTTCCATATCACCCATAGACAGCAAAACCTAATTATGTTGAAGATAAAATCGTCATAGGAATGTGTTAATATGTGGTTAACAAAAGACTATGGTCTTCCATATCACCCATAGACAGTAAAACCTAATTATGTTGAAGATAAAATCAACAGCACCATCACTGGTTGCCCATCTCCCTAAGATCCAGTCCCCCCACTCGCCTTGTATTCGTGTACTATAATAGACCCATTTTCCAAATTTTCCCCATGCCCCTCTAATGGCTGGGTAGTCCCAAAAGGCATGTTTCCCCATGCCCCTCTAATGGCTGGGTAGTCCCAAAAGGCATGTTTCCCATCTTCCAAAGCAATCTTGCACTTAGGATAGCATCCACTAGTAAAGTTTCTTTGAAGTAGCTTAATCCTAATGGGTAGGGCCCACATGCATATCCTCCATAAAAAAACTTTTATAGAGATACCTGTCTCCCATATTTCTTTCCATCTCCTTCTCAAGCTATTTGGACTCCAGTTGCAGTAGTCTACATTCACCTCACTTTTCCTTAACTTCTTATACAAGTCCTTGGTTGCCCCTTTATCTAATTTACACCATTATACTAGGCCCAATCCTTAATCCAGTAGGATTCATCAAAAGCTATAGACGTTCAGCCCTTTTGTACCTCATCCCCAGTACCTACCTAACCAATTTCCCTTCCCTAGGAAATAGTCTAAACTTGTCTTCTAACTGTCCAAGCTCCTTCCACCCCACTGCTGACCAATCCCAACAATATGCCAGCCTCCTTAGCCCTTTATTATTCAAATTTGTAGTTGATTTGGGGTCCTGGAGGGCTAAGGGAGGGTTTAACTTGTGAGTCCACCATATCCCCAGGCTTAACAAAGAATTCTCTGATGCTCTGCCACATCCATCCCAAATCATCAACCTCAAAGCCTCCTTCCATTTGCTGCATAGCATCCTGCAGAGAGGTGAGCCTGTGACCTTCAGGGGGGCATAAGAGAGTAGCTTATCCTTGCATCTTAGTCCCTGCCACCTACCTTTTGAGTGGATATGAGAGTCTTCCACTAGCTCCCTTTACCATCTTAGTCCATATCTCCTCTTACTGAAGACACTTAGGGAGGAGCAGAGAAATCCTTGTTGTGGTTTGAGAGGGTTGATGCAGAGTACAAACACCTCCTTGAATCTTCAGTAAACATAACTTGTCCCAGTGTGTTATGGGCTACCTCACCTCCAAGAGGGAACTCTACACATTCACCTAAAGGATGAGCAATAGATCACAACTGTCGTAGGGTACTTACCAATGCTTTGAACTTGAGTCCTTTGAGGCCTCCAAGCTCACTTGTTAAGATCCAACCTCCAAGATCCACCTCCACGCTGTCACCGTAGAGTCGGTCGCACCGTCGCATAAGGCAATCACTCTCTCTCACACAAGCATGAAAGAGGCACAATGCTAGAATGCTCTCACTCCTTCAATCTCTCTCAAGACACAAGGGAGAGCTCTTTATAGCACAAAGGGGAATGTGTCTTTTCATTATGAGAAAATGCCTTATATACATTTGGTCCTTATTCACACTTGGGTGTCCAAAACTCACTTACTAGGCCTGGGTGGCCAATATCTCATAATGTACAACTTTTATAGTGCCGTTCCATGACACTTATTAATGTCCTCAATTGAGGATCATGTTTGTTAATCCGAAATAGAATTAACATCCCCCCCTTCCTGATGTAGGTTCTACGGAAAACCTGGTCACCGAACTCATGTCAGTAGAAGTTTCTCCTAGATTGGAGCTTCTTGAGTGTACGTCAGAAAGCTGAATGGGATCTCCAGAATCCGGTATCCACCATGTCTTCAAAAGTGATGTGCATGTATCCTCGAAGACATCGAAGGCGGTGGTAATAAAGCATGATTCCCCGATCTGATGGCCCTTTGTTCATGTCGAACCTCAGGTGTTCTGCCTCATAGCCATCATAAGGCTCCTTTGGTTGGTCTGTGAGCACCACCACTAATTTTAAAAATCTGACACTGGCTACAATAGAGGGGTCGGGAATGCTGCGCCATGCCCTGATCCATGTCAATATCTGGTGTCTTTTGTTGAGATATCGAGCTCGTTTAGTGAGGCGGTGGACACTGATGACCCGCCTGAGGGATAGGCCCCACACTTACACCACTGGCATGGTTGGTGAGATCTTGGGTGATATGCGGCCAGTGGGATGACAGGCTGTGTGACAGCCATTCTAGACACTGGCATAGTTATAGCGCCAGCTCATTTAGTCGAGTTCACACTATAGAGAACCCGTGTATGTATTTGGTTGAGTACCTTTCATATAGTTGTACTCTTATCTTGTATATGGTGTGTTGAGTGTTGAGAAGAGAAGAAGAAGATTTTCAGCCTCTCACCTTGTGTGTTCTCTATTAGGGTTTTGTGAGTGTGTGTGTGTGCTTGCAAGAGCTCAAGCTCTCTTCCCCCCTGCATCTTTTCATGGTATCAGAGCCTGGTTCGTGTTAAGGACTGAGCTGCAAGCAAGAGAACCACAGGAAGCGGTACGAGGGTAAGAGCTTCAACTACTCTTCCCTAGTTGTGTTGGTGACTACACCCTTGTCGGGAGCTCTACGGGAGGCACCGGCAACGATCTCTGATTGAGGAGCTTTCTTCGCGGGAGTAAAGCTATAGGGCAACTATACTGTCCTATCGGACAAAAAAATTTATAGGCCGAAAAAGCGTTTCGGGCACGTCTGGACCTCCGTTTTTCAGAAAGCAGGCGATTTCGATCATTGCGGGTAAGTCATCGATTCTCTGCAGAACTCTGTTTTAAGAACTGCAGGAAGACAGATTGACTGTGCAGACACTGTGGGTGCTGCAAAGAGGTCTACAGTTGCCATTGGGTGTATATATGCACATTGAAGTCACTGGTTGTGACATTTGAGAGTACTATAGTACCGCTGTGCAGAAAATACAGCAGTTTGTGCAGAAAAACCAGAGTGCAGTTTCTGGTAAAATTGCGTGTTTGGCAAGATGTCAAATGATGGGATAACTCAGATTGTGGCTGAGAAGCTTGATAAGAATAACTTCCATGCTTGGAGGTTCAGGTTGACAAATTTCCTGATGGGAAAAGGCTATTGGGACTACATAGAAGGTGAGCATGAAGAGGCACCAGAGATACCGGATATAAATCCGACTGCTGCAGATGTGAAAGAGTTTAAAGACTGGAACCAAGGAGCCAGGAAGGTTATATATTGGCTATCCATTAGTATACAGGACACCATGATTGGGCACATTCAAGATGCCAAGTCCCCCAAGGAAGCGTGGGACACCTTGGTAAAGCTCTATGAAACAAATACTAAGGCACGTAAGATACAGTTGAAGAATGAACTTCATACTGTGGAGAAAAAGAGCATGTCTGTGAATGACTATGCGCTGAAGATAAAGAGTATTGTGGAATCCCTTGCATCTATTGGTGTGTCAGTAGATGATGACAAGGTGGAAGTCTATCTACGTGGTCTCGGGCCACAATACAAGGCGTTCAAGACGTCCATTCAGACTCGGGAAAACATTCCCAACTTTACAGATTTGGTGTCTATGCTGATTATCGAAGAGAAGAGCTTGGGTGAAGACCAACAGTCTTCACAAAGCAAAAACAGTTCAGAGCAACAGGCTTTCTACACGAGTTCAGGAAGAGGACGAGGTAGAGGAGGCCGTGAACACGGTCAAGGAGGTGGCCGAATAGGTAATCAGAATTATGGTGGCCACAGCAGCAACAGCAACAACAACAGTCCCAGAATCAACAACAACAACAACACGTAGGTGGAAGAGGCAAATTCAGAGGCAGGGGGAGTCAAAGAGGCCGTGGAAATTGGCAAAGGCAATATAATGATGCACGTGAATGCTATTATTGTGGTAAGCCTGGACATGTGCAGGCAGAATGTTATAAGAAGCAGGCTGACATGCAAAATGGGAAAGTGCAGCAAAACAACTATGCATCCTCAAGCAGAAATAATGAGGATAATGAAAGGTTGTTTGTTATGCAGCATGTCGTGAATGCCATGTCTGAAAATGTTAATGCAGCACAAAAAGATAATGTATGGTATGTGGATTCAGGCGCTTCGAACCACATGACGAGTCATGGGGAGTGGTTCAAGGAGATGAAAAACCCGGAAAGACCAAGTTTTGTGGAAAACAGGGGATGACACTGCTCATCCAATTGCCCACGTTGGAGATGTGCCATTGTCTATGCAGGATGGCAAAGTGAAGTACCTTGCAGATGTACTTCATGTACCGAACATAACAAAGAATCTGGTTTCAGTTGGCCAGATGATTGAGCAGGGTTTGCAGATTCGGTTTAACCCTGATGGGTGTTATGTTGAAGATTTCAAAGACAAGTGTAGGTTGGTTGCAAAAGGCAACAGAGTGGGCAGAATGTTTACGTTGAATGTAGACATGCCTGAAATGAGTGCTGCGATGTTTGCAAATGGTTCAGGAATTGTTGCAGACACAGACATTTGGCATAAAAGGATTGGACATGTAAATGTGCAAAGATTGAAGTCTATGCAAACAAAAGGAATTGTGACAGGGCTGCCAAAATTTAAAGTGGAAGGTATGCAGAAAATATGTGAAGCATGCCAATTTGGGAAGCAAACAAAGCATGTGTTTCCACGTAACAGATATGTGAGCAGAAATGCACTAGATGTTGTGCATTCAGATGTATGGGGTCCTACGAAGACCATATTTATGGGAGGCTGCAGGTATTATGTGACTTTCATCGATGACCACACAAGGAAAGTGTGGGTATATTTCATGAAGGAGAAGAGTGAGGTGTTCACTCACTTTCAGAATTTCAGAGTTTTGGAAGCAAACAGGGAAATATGTAAAGTGCCTAAGGTCAGATGGAGGGGGAGAGTACTTCTCCAATGAGTTCTCTGAATTTTTTAAGAAGAATGGTATTCCGAGACAGTTCACATGCAGATACACTCCGCAGCAAAATGGAGTTGTTGAGCGGAAAAACATGCACATTGCTGAGATTGCGTGAGCATTGATGGAAGAGAAAAATATGCCGCATAGCTATTGGGCTGAGGCTGTTTCTACAGCAGTATACATCATGAACAAGACTCCAACTGCAGCCATACATGATGTAACTCCAGAGGAGAGGTTTACTGGCAGAAAACCAGATTTGTCTCATCTGAAAGTCTTTGGATGCATTGCATATGTGCATGTGCCAGATGAGCTGAGAACTAAGCTGGATCCGAAAGCTGAAAAAGTGTGTTTATTGGATATTTCCTTGAGCAAAAGGGATACAGGTGTTATAACCCTGCTACACGTGAGTTGAGGGTAAGCAGGGATGTTGTTTTTGATGAGATGAGCAGCTGGTATGTTGTTGAAAAAGAAGCTGTTGGGGCTGATGTGAGTGGAAGTGTGGTTGCACAAAATGCAGGTCAGCAATCATAGTCTTTGAGTGGACCAGGAGAGTCCTCATCTAGTGGGTCTGTTGATAGACCATGGAGTGGCAGGCTGCGTCATAATACCAGTCCTGCAAATGTGATTAGTACATCACGTAAAGGAAAAGAGAAAGTGGTTGAGCCCCTTGGTATGCCTGACATTTCTGCAGGGCATTCTCATGTTGATGGAGAGTCTAGTGGCTCAGATATGAGCCTTGATGAGGAGCTTGGGATCCCAGCTATGAGAACACCTGGTGTAAAGAAGGCTATGGAAGCCATGAATGAAAAGCTGCAAAGATCAGGGAGAGTGAAGAACCCTGTGCAGAGATTTACATATGATGGTTATGTGGCACATCACTATGCGTATATGGCAAAGGTTGTGCAGGTTGTAGAGCCCACATGCATTGATGAGGCTGTTGGAAATGTGTGTTGGGAGAAAGCTATGGATGAGGAGATGGATGCACTATATGGAAATGAAACCTGGGATTTAGTGCAATTGCCTGAAGGCAAGAAAGCCATTGGATGCAAGTGGGTGTACAAAGTTAAACATAATAGTGATGGAAGCATAAACAGGTACAAGGCTAGATTGGTAGCCAAAGGATATGCGCAGACATATGGGATTGATTATGAGGAAACTTTCAGCCCAGTTGCCAAGATGGCAACGGTGAGAGTTGTGATAGCAGTGGCTGCGTCAAAGCAATGGTCTTTACATCCAGATGGATGTAAAGAATGCATTCTTGCATGGGGATTTGCAAGAAGAGGTGTATATGTTGCAGCCACCTAGTGTTATGAGGATGTGGGTCACCCCGAGCATGTTTGCTCGGGGTGTATATGTTGCAGCCACCTGGTGTTATGAGGATGTGGGTCACCCCGAGCATGTTTGCAGGTTGAAGAAAGCCTTGTATGGCTTAAAGCAAGCACCAAGAGCATGGTCTGACAAGATTTCTGAATATCTTGTCACTATTGGCTTTCATGTAACCAATGCAGATTTCTCGCTGTATGTGAGACATGGTGATAGAGGGGTTGTGCTTGTTGTCATCTATGTAGATGACTTGATCATTACGGGGGACCATGATGCAGAGATCTTTGCTGTAAAGATCTTGCTAAGAAAGAAGTTTGAGATGAAAGATCTGGGGGAGCTCAGATATTTCTTGGGCATTGAGGTGATTAGGTCACCACATGGTATTGGATTACTGCAGAGACAGTATGGCTTGGACATGTTGTCCAAGTATGGTATGACAGGCTATAAGCCTATTTCTGTGCCATTGGATCAGAATGGCAAGTTGAGTGCAGATTCAGGAGAGATCTTGGAGGATCCTACTATGTATAGGCGCATAGTAGGAAGTTTGATCTACATGACGATCACCAGACCAGATTTGAGCTATGCTGTTGGGTTAGTGAGTCAGTTTATGCAGGTTCCACGGAAACCGCATTTGGATGCAGTGAGACGCATACTGAGGTATGTGAGGTCTACTTTGCATTGTGGACTATTCTATGAGACTGGGACAGAGATATGTGTACATGGGTACACAGATGCTGATTGGGCTGGTAGTATCTCAGATAGAAGATCTACCAGTGGATTCATGTTTTCTTTGGGGAGTGCTGCTGTGACTTGGAGCAGCAAGAAGCAGCCTACGGTTGCTCTATCCAGTACAGAGGCCGAGTACAGAGGAGCTGCTATGGCAGCATGTGAGGTAGCTTGGTTGAGAAAGCTACTTGCAGATTTGGGTCTATCAGTGGATAAACAAGTTATCATTTTCTGTGACAACATTAGCAGTATACAGTTGGCCAGGAACCCAGTCTTTCATGCTCGTACGAAGCACATAGAGGTCCACTACCACTTCGTTAGAGAGAAGGTCTTGGCAGGAGATCTTGACCTTGTTTATGTCAGCACAGAGGATCAGGTAGCTGACATCTTCACCAAAGCATTGGGTACAGAGAAGCTCCGCAGATTCAGGGCTTCGCTTGGTGTACATGAGATGCAGTTGAGCTCGAGGGGGAGTGTTGAGATATCGAGCTCGTTTAGTGAGGCGGTGGACACCCGCCTGGGGGATAGGCCCCACACTTACACCACTGGCATGGTTGGTGAGATCTTGGGTGATATGCGGCCAGTGGGATGACAGGCTGTGTGACAGCCATTCTAGAGACTGGCATAGTTATAGCGCCAGCTCATTTAGTCGGGTTCACACTATAGAGAACCCGTGTATGTATTTGGTTGAGTACCTTTCATATAGTGTATACTCTTATCTTGTATATGGTGTGTTGAGTGTTGAGAAGAGAAGAAGAAGATTTTCAGCCTCTCACCTTGTGTGTTCTCTATTAGGGTTTTGTGAGTGTGGACAAATGTTGCTGATATAAAGATGGGGAAGTTGTAGCACACATGCGAGTCACGCCTTTTGGCTTCTTCTTGAAACTCCAATAGTGTCCATCTTCTTTTAACTGGCATGTATAATGGATCGACCCGCAATGTTATTGGCACGCTCATGTACACTTAGCTGTATTCTTGGATTGCCAGGTACTCTTTTCTCCAGTCGAGTTGAGTTGAATTCTGAAATCTTCTAGGGGGTGCTCTTTAGTAGTGATGACTATTGTGGCGTAGCCACCTCTTGTGTGCATGGGGTTTGCTTTCCGCCACCTGAAACATAACTAATCATAAATGTTACTATCCTTATCTCCAGCAAATCAGCTAACTGAGGATTGGCTAGGTTTGTGTGCTTGGCCACATTTGCCCATAAGGTGCCCTCTCCTGCCAATGGAAGAAGTTCTTCTAAGTCAGATCGTGGGGCGCAGAGAGGGTATGGTACATTATGCTGTTTTGTTGGATTGACTTCTGAGTATGCTTCTGGCATGATCCGACGTGTGGGCTCAAAGGGAATAATCTGCACGAGTACCTTGAACATTAATTTGGGCTTCAAAAGAGGATTGCCTGCTCGTATGAGCCCCCCGTACTCTCTAGCTGACAAAGAATCCAAGATTATATCATTAGTAAATGTTTCAAGATTATCTTGTGGGATGGTGTGTCTTACCTCTTGAGAGTGCCTTGTTTGAGATGGAGTAGGTACCATTACCTCCTCGGGGGGCGAGAGTGTTAGTGGGAAAATCTATCTCGGGAGGATAAAAAGATGAGAAAATGCATTTAGCCTAAGAGGTGTTAGTAGGTTGCGAGTTAGGATATGGGTTAAGTAGCTTACTAGCAACATTAGAGTAGACAGGGTAAGTGGATTTTGAAAATGAAGAAAGATGCTTCTTCTTGACCCTGTCCTATGCTAGGAGGTGGGTGACTAGGCTTATGAGACTTAATAAATTCCCGTAAGTCTAGAATTTCTTCTTCGTTTATAGTGGGATACTCTAAATGGGTAGCATCAAAATTGTATTGTATACAGTTGTCAACATGGCTTCTAAATGTTTGTAGATATTAGTGTAGAGTTTTAGAATGCCAAAAGGATGATACAGACTGGAATCACAGAGGTTTAGATGTTGGTGAGTGTTATATACCTCTACCCAGCCGTGACTTATGACCCATTGGTAACTATGTGCTACGACTTCGTAGTTGGTGGGCGTCTCTGGAATGTCATCTGGGACAAACAGATCTAATTTTTTAACACTGTTGTCCAAAATTTATGAGTTTTGGAGAACACGACACCAACTACGAAGGTTTAGCACGATAGGATATAGGGGATAGAAAAATATGTCTTGTGGATTAGTCAATACTAAGTCACCCCACAAAATCCCCATGATTACAGTAGGATCAGCGTCTCTTTCTGTATTTTGTTTGATTAATGTTAGTTCTTCTAGACCTATATCCTCAGATAGATTTATGTCATATTGAAGTAGAGAGAGGGTTAGTGTAGACAAAAACAAAGACAGAGTTTGAGGAGGGGCCCGAGGAGTTACTAGCAACTGTCCTCCCAACTCAAAGGTGCACTCAAGGAGTAGACGAAGATCATCATTGGGTTTTGGCCATTGAGTTCTTTCTTGGATTGCAAGCTGACGCTCCAATTCTTGTAGGCGGGACTCTGTGTTGTTAATGAGGTTTGAAATTGATGTTTCTCTGACCATCCTCACAGCATCTAGTTCTTCAAATCTTCGTGTTGCATGTTCTTGGGCTCGCAAAGCAGTTGCTTCCCTTACCTGAGCGTCGGTAATCTATTGTAGTCTTTCTGCCGCCAACCTCTCACTGTCTTGAAGTTGGTTCATAAGTTGTGTCACTGTTTCCTTGTGTGCCAACTCATTTCTGTGTGCTTCTGCCTGGCTTGCACTTATTGTTTCATTAAGAGCTCTGATCTTCTTGGCATGAGCCTTGTTGGTCTGTTCCCTTTCTTGTTGTAGATGGATTATCCTCTCCTTCTCTACTTTGAGTTGTGCTGTTAGTTGTGTGATTTGGTCTTGCAATGCTGCTTCCTTGGCCCTGGCATTGTCTTCGAAGTCCTCTACTTGTTGTGCATGGAGTGTCGAGAGTTCCTTTGTGTAGTTGACTTCTTTCTGGAGTTGGTCTTTTGCTTGTTCCAGTTGGGCATTGAGATCAGCATTTTCTTTGATCTTTTATACTATTGTTTGGCTTAATACAAGGTTATTATTCTCCATGCATTGTACCTATTCTCCTGCTCTTCTGTTGCTTTCAAACTCTCCATAAATGACCTCTTTGTGGGTTGTCTCAGTTGCTTCCAAATTTGCCTTTAACTTTTGAACTTGTGCTGATGTATCTTTGCTTCCAGACTACAGTGTTTCGATCGTGGAGCATATGTGTTGTTAGGAGGTGGCAACGCCAATCTTTTTGTTCCTGCTCCCACATTGCATTGGTGCTTGATTCTGTCTCCAGCCCAGTCGGTGGTTGGTTAAGCAACTCGTCAAGTCCTTCTACGGTCTCTTGGAAGAATTGTTGATAATCGATGTTTTGCAGGGAGGCCAACTGTGGTAGTCCTTTTTCGTCTTCCAATCTTCTCCTCTTGCTTGGACTTGATGACTCTGGAGTTCTTTATCCTTTACTTGCTTCCATGGAGGCCTCTGGTTCCTGTACTTGATCTGTGGCTACCTCTACATCTTGCCTTTCTTCAGCTTGTATGAGCGTTGCTAGTTCTGGAACTGTCTCTACTGGTGTGTCTGCCAGACTTGAGTCTTTGAGAGGAGATAAGTCTTTAAATATAAGTTAGGCAGGGCTTGTTGGAGGAGTGATCTGTTGTGCTGGGGTTCTTGTGTGGTATGGATGAGAATATTTTCTTTCAGTGCCTCTCGGTAAGTACGGAATTCTGTGGCCACTTCTTCCTCAAGTCTTTGTGACTCAGCAGAGCAGCAACATTGGTGAGCACCTCCCTCATCTTTTTATATGTTCTCTTCCTGTGATCTTTCTTCATATGCTTTATGATATCCTTAGTCTCCACATCAAGATGGCTTGCCCTTCATGTACATCTTCAGCTGCTGGTAACGTGGGCTGGTCTGGTAGCAGTGCCAACTGCATTTGTTCCTCCGGTTCAGGCTCCTTGAGAGGTCTTTTTGCTACATGATTAAGAACCTATGTAAGAAGGTATGGGTTAGATATCTTAGATTGGTGGGCCTTCAAATAGTTCTCCATCTCCTTATATAGATAGAATGCCCAATCTTCTTCTTTCTCATCATGTACTTTTGCTATTCTGTTGAGACCCACTCTGTTGTATTTGTCTACTGGTTTTATCTGCATCATTAGAGACATTGCCCTGCAAGCCTTCTCTGTTTCCTCATCTTGGATATTCTCGTACTCCGCACCATTCGATTGTAGGAAGGTTTCTTCAGAGCATGTCCTTCAAACACATGTCCTTCAAAGGCATCTTGTCAATGTTGTGTTGGTGGGCCCTGATTGGCGGCTGGAAGTTGTAGAGCTTCTCTTATTAGGTCCTCTATGATGAGGAGTTCTTCTGTAGTGCCGTCTGCCTTGGTGATTCTCCCTCTTTTGGTCCCCCTTGTCGTAGGTCTTTAGGTACTCCACGCAGAGTTCTATGTCGATAGTGCGGGGGAGTATCTGTGCCATCCTTCCGAGACCGACTTTGTCTAATTTTGGCTTAATCAGCCTCTTCCAGTATCTGTAGACACTCCGAGCTATGGTACTGGAGGGCTACCTTTCCATGGGCTGTATGAGCTTCCTTCCAGTATCTGTAGACACTCCGAGCTATGGTACTGGAGGGCTACCTTTCCATGGGCTGTATGAGCTTCCTTCTGGATGATGGTCCCATGGAAAGGTTGGGAATAAGGATCCAAGTAGTTCAGCTTTGGTCATTATGTTTCCCATCTTTTCTGGCTAGCTAGGGATCCAATGGCATTGCTTGATTGTTGTAGATGGGTTCTCGTGGGCTTCGAACTCCAAGGCTGACATCTGTATTATGCACATAGGATCAGTCAAATGATTGGTGGGGTTGATATCTTCCTCTTTTTTTTTCTTTTTTTCCCTTTTTTCAGTAATTTAATGGGAATAGGTTAGTACATTGAAGAGTGTGTTAGTGTATGAGCAACCCATTGGTGTGTTAATAGTCAGTTCGTGGCAAAGTAGGACTAAATACGTGAATGTGCAGGCCGTGAAAGTGCAGACACAGTTTTCGTGAAAGAGCAGGCCGTGAAAGGCTCAATTCGTGAAAGGCTCAGGCGTGAAAGTGTTAGTCCGTGAAAGGCTCAGGCCGTGAAAGGCTCAGTCCGTGAAAGACTCGGGCCATGAAAGGCTGAGTCCGTGAAAGGCTCTGGCGTGAAAGTGCAGTAATAGTTTCCGTGCAAGGCTCTGACCGTGAAAGGCTCAGGCGTGAAAGTGCAAGAATAGTTTCTGTTGAAAGGCTCTAGCGTGAAAGACTCTAGCCCCATGAAAGGCTCAGGCATGAAAGTGCAAGAATAGTTTCCGTGAAAGGCTTTGGCGTGAAAGTGTTAGTCCGTAAAAGACTATGGCCATGAAAGGCTCAGGCATGAAAGTGCAGGAATAGTTTCCGTGAAAGATCGTCATGAAAGGCTCAGGCTGTGAAAATCTATTTTGTGAAAAAGTAAACACAGTTTTCGTGAAGGCTCTGGCCGTGAAAGTGGTGTGCCGTGAAAGTGCAGACATATTGTTCGTGAAAGTGCTGACAATATTTTTAATCATTTGATTTGGTGTATGAGGAGACACAATCTTTTGTAAATTTTTTGATTGGATCAATCACGTGAAAGGCCAGATCATTTGTGTTACCACACTTAATGTGTTGTGATTTGATGAACACAAAAACCAACAAAAAGAAAAGAAAAGAAAAGAAAAAACGAGGATCAAGCTCCCACCTCAAAGGACTAGTCGAGAATTGCTAAAGAGAGATGGCGAGCTCAGAAGATGCACAGGGAAGCGAATGCAAATGATCACTCCGCGCACACGATGAGAAATGACAAAAAAAGGAAAGAAAATCGATTTTATAACGCAGCCGTCGAACAGGGCGCGGCTATTTCAATGAAGAATGCCACGTGGCACTACGCGATTGGCTGTTGAAAAATTATCATTTCATGACGTGAACTGTTTTGAACTCTTTCACAGCGTGAAACTCTTTAAGGTGGTTCATGGCGTGAATGACTATAATGTGATTCACAGCGTGAACCATTTTTCTGTAGTTTCACGCGTGGAATGCATAAGATCGAATTTTCCTCATTTTTCTTTTTGTTTTCCTTTATGCTCAAGTAGCCAAACATGCACATGATGAGTGAATGATACATTGCTTACCTTGTACCCATTTATGCAATCATTGGATACCTTTTGTTTATCGCCCCATGAGAACCAAGGGGTCACCTGGACACTTTTGGGCATTTATTGATGTAGTCGTTTTAGTTCCTTTTGTAGTCGTTTTAGTTCCTTTTGGGCATTTATTGATGTAGTCGTTTTAGTTCCTTTTGTGGGAGTTTTTTATTGTTCCTTCCACCCAACTGAACAATTTTGTTGCTGTGTCTGGTTGTGGAGGGCTTCCATCTGCATCTCCTTGGTGATTTTCTTTGTTTTTACCATTAAGTTTCCTGTTTAGTTCTATAGCCAAAGTGGGTACTTTCGTTGCTTTGGGAATTTTGTTGCTATGTCTGGTTGTGAAGGGCTTCCATCTGCATCTCCTTGGTGATTTTCTTTGTTTTTACCATTAAGTTTCCTATTCAGTTCTATAGCCAAAGTGGGTACTTTCGTTGCTTTGGGAATTCCCAACCCATTTGGCTATGGTTGCTTTTTCCTCCACACAAGGGTTGGTGTGGTGCTTGCTTGAGTCGGGAGTTGATGTTGCACGCTTTTACCACCCTCTTTTTTATGACTCAACCTGTTTGTGGTATTGGCCACTGAGTGGGGTTCGGGTACCCATATTGCTCGTTGCCTTGATAGTATCCTTGTGCTCACAGTAAGTCCTTTTGGATCCATTTCTCTCACGCGCTCCCTAAGGTCTCTTTGGATGCTTGGAGTCCTGCCAATTGGTTTAAGTCAACAAGGTCTGACTTTTGAATTGTTTGCAGGCTCTTCTTGGGTTCTTTTTATCATTTATGGTGTCCATCTTGTTTGGTTGATCTATTAGTTGATTCTTGGACACCCACTTCTGTGTAGGGTATTGTGTGGGTAAGCTCGCGGAACGGTTGCTGGTTCTATCCTCTAAGGTGTTGCCATTGCACTCGTTGTTTGTTCATCAGTTATGATGTGCTTCCCTCTGTTTGTCGAGCTCCATAAGGGTATGGACATGACCTTCTCGCCTGTGCTTATCAGTGCTGTTCGTTCTTCCCATTGGATATTACATTTACTGGCATAGATCCAGGATCGTCCTAGAATCATCTCTTCTTCCATGGAACCTGTAGGCATGACAAACACCTTCCCGACCAAGGAATTATTTTTGATGGAAATGTTAACATTTAAAAATCCCTCGGCTTTTGTGGCTATCACGTGAATGCTACGAACTCGCGCATCAGTGGGGTTCAGGGTGTGGTTTACCTAATGCTACCTAGGTTTCATATGAGATCAAGTTATGACTTGAACCCGTATCTATCAATTCAATGCTTGTTTTGTGGCCTTTAGCTGTAGTAAGTCCCACCTTGAGTCGTTCCAGCTCAATGTTTAGTTTCCCTTCATCCAAAAGGGTCACAAAAACCATGTTGACATGTATTAGTCTTTTGTGCAATAATTGTTTGGCTTTGATCTCTCTAGCCTTAGCCTCTTCTTGTGTTTGCTATATCTTTTCTTTTGCAAGCTGTTTCTGTTGTTTCAAGAGATGTACTTGTTGCAAGAGCATCTCTTGGGTCAGTGGTCCAAAGTATTTTTTTAATTTACTTCCATTGACATAACCCTCCATTTGGATGCCGTCAATTGTCTCAATTCGAACAGACCCTTGAGGTGTGATTTTCGATACTCAGAATGGTCCCAGGCCTCGGTATTTAAGTTTCTTTTTCCTGGCGCTACCGACATCATACATGAGGACAAGGTCCCCCGTTTCAAGTTCTTTTTGCTTAAGGTTTTTGTCGAACCAATGTTTCCTTCGTAATTTTTCAACCATGAGTCCATGTGATGTTATCAATCTGGTCTCATTAAGCTTTTCTAAGTCAATTAGCCTTTCAGCTAATGTATTCTCCGTTAGACACTCTTGTACGGCAATCCTTAAGCTTAGGACTAGGTATTCCATAGGCATAACTGCTTCCACACCATAAGCTAGACGAAAAGGAGTGTAACCCGTCGCTACCTTATATGATGTTTGATAGGCCCATGGGGCTGCTGTCAGCTTGTGTTCCCAGTCTGCCCGGCTTGCTTCCAAGGTTTTCATAAAGATAGTACACAAAATCTTGTTTGTACTCTCTGCTTGACCATTGGCCTGTGGATAATAAGGTGATGATTTTTGATGAATCACTAAGAATCCCACAAGTAAATAATAAATCACCTCATTCATAAAATGAGAGCCGCAATCACTCACCAATTGTAATGGGTAGCCGAACCTCAAGATGATTTGCTCATATAAAAATTTTGTTCGCGCATCAGCTCTCTTTGAGGCTTTGGCTTCTGCCCATTTCATGAAATAGTCCGGCCACGATCATGTATCGGGGTTGGGATGAATGTGTCACTGGACTAATCGGTCCCACAAAATCTATCCCCCATTTCACAAATGGTTGTCTTACAATAATAGGGGTGAGAGGCATCTTGTCCTTTTGCTGTGGAATAGCAAAACGTTGACATTCTTCGCATCTTTTGACAAATTATATGGTGTCTCCGAATAATGTAGGCCACCATAGTCCTGCTTGAAGCACTTTTATTATGTGATTTCTCCAGCAAAATGCCCGCCTGCTATCCCTGAATAAGCTTCTTCCAATATGGTGAGGACGAACTCATCCTCTCTAACGCATCGTCTAAGCACATTATCTTTTCCTAGCTTATATAGTTCTCCTGCAATCAGTTGATAAGGTGCAGCCAGCTTGATAAGCCGCCGCATTTTATCTTTGTTCAATGTTATTTCCTGGTGGAAAACCATAAGCTAGATACTCAGAGATTTCCTCACTCCATTCGGGAACCATGTGCAACTTAAATAAACAAGCATCACGGAGGTCATCATCAACACCAGTTCCCTATTTGGAATTCTTGACATATGGTCGGCCAACACATGTTGTGTTCCTTTCCTTACTGACTGTAAAGTCGAATTCCAACAACAATAGTAACCATCGTGTGATTCTCCCCGTGGTGCAAGGTTTATTTACTAGGTATAGTAAGGCTTGATGGTCCACGAAAAATATGATTTTGTTGGCAATGTCGATATTTCTTGACGGCGTAAACCATGGCCAATCCTTCTCTCTATGGTGGTGTAATTCACCTCTGCATCATTCAACTCACAACTAGCGAAGCAAACTGGATAGTCCAATTTGAACTCACCAGGCTGGGCTAGTACACAACCAATAGCAAATTTTGATGCATCAATGTGCACGTGAAATATGAGATCCCAATTGGGGGGTCATAGAATTGGTGCACTTGCCAACGCTTGCTTCAGTCGATCATATGCTTCTAAACACTCCTCGGTCCACTCAAAGACAATGAGGAGCTTGTACAAGGGTCTGGCTATTTTAGCATAAAAATTTATGAAGCGGCGATAATATCCCACATGACCCATAAACCTTTGCACTCCCTTGTAGTTGGTAGGCGGTGGCAGCTCTAATATCAGCTTGACCTTGCTATTGTCTGTGGATATACCATTCTTTGAGACAGTGTGTCCCAATATCACACCATGCTTGACCCAAAATTGACACTTCAAGGGATTCAGTGATATACGATATAATCGACACCGCTCGAACACTTTCCTCAACAAGCAGGCCGGATGGTTTACCCATCGAGAGTGTGCACATAGATCGTCAATGAATATCTCCAACCACTTTTGTAAGTAGTCCTTGAGAAGACTGTGCACATCAATCGTTGAATGTGAGGCCGAATGGCATAACCTTGTATACAAATGTCCCCCACATTGTGTTGAAAGCTGTCTTGTGCTGGTCCTCAGTGCTATGGACACTTGATTGTAGCCGCAGAATCCATCCAAGAAGCTATAAGCTTCTCTCCTAGCCACTCTTTCCAAAACGTGTTCTATATAAGGCAATGGATAATGGTCTTTCCTAGTGGCTGCATTAACCTTTTTAAGATCAACACATACCCTAAGCTTTCCATTCTTTTTTGGCACTATTACGATTGGTGACAACCAATCCGTATGTTTGATTTCATAGATGAAATCCACAGCTTTCCATTCTTTTTTGGCACTATTATGATTGGTGACAACCAATCCGTATGTTTGATTTCATAGATGAAATCCATAGCAATGAGCTTGTCAATTTCCTCCTTTACAATTGCCGCATACTTAGGATTCATCTCGTATGGTTTCTACCTGGTTGGTCTCGAACCTTCCATGATTGGAATCATATGTTGTACCACCTCAGGCGGTACCCCCTTCATCTCCTTGTAGTTCTAGGCGAAACAATCCTTAAATTCCTTGAGGAGAGCAATGAGCTCATCTTCTTCAACCAAAGTCAAATCCTTAGCAATGTATACGGGCCGAGCTTCTTCCCCTGGTCCCACAATATCCACCTCCTTGACTTCTTCCGGGCCATCATATGATGTGGACAGCCCATCCTCTTTCACCCTTGTAACTATCAGTCGGACCACCCTCCATTCGTTACAGTGTAGGTTTTGAAGTGGTCAGGTACTGAAAGCAAGTCTGGTTTGTCCTCATTGTCACTTTTGGCTTTAGCCATAATCTTTTTAGCCTCACGTTTTGCCTGTGCTAGGGCTTTATTGTGTTTTCAGCGCCCAGCTTTTGTAAGCTTGGGTGTTTCTGGCTCTTGAAGGATTATTTTCTCTTTGTGCCTTCCCTCCAACGATATCTTACTCAAATCCTCGCCCCAATCCTTTGAGAACTCATCGTGTACCTTACTGGCCTCAAGGTACCTCAGCCACTAGGCATCCGTGGGTTTCTTTGTAATAATAGGGCATTTCGTCAGGCTATATACCATTTCTGTTTTCGCCACCGTCCGAGGCGCTGAGCACTAGTGTACGGCTTCGTGCTATAGTACCTTCTATACTTGATGTCTCCACTCCTGATTCCTCATCAATTAACCATGTAGATAGAGGTCGTGGGGGATGGTTCCAGATTCCAAATACTGGGTTCCTTTGGGTTGCATCGCATCAATGGTGGCCAACACATGCATCCAGTTTTCACTGAAGTCTGGAGAAGGGAGTGACGCATACATTTTCATTTCCTCTTCATCCTTGTGGGACCTCCCTCCGACGAGGGTTGGCATATCTGTATAGAGGTGGTTCGCTCCGTTTTGTGACCGAATCATTACCAAACAACTGCCCCTCCATGGGGTGTGCTTTCCATGTTCTCAGATCAATCTTTAAGATTTGTGAATCCCTACGTACATACACATGATCCAAGGCCCAATCATGCACCAATTTGGATTCCCTCATGAAGGGTCTCCCCGATATTATGTCATATGTGTCAGGTTGGCGCAGGAAGTCCATGACCACAAATGTATGATGATAGCGAAACATAAAAAGTTTGAATTTAACATTCTCCAGAAGCCCAATGGGCCTCGAAGATGTTCCATCAGCCATTTTTACGATCAGATCTGCTTTTTTTAGTTCGGGTTTCCCCCAGTTTTCCTAGCAACGTTTTGTAATGATGCTAACCCCCGCCCTACCATCCAAGATAGCCAGTGCCTGCTGGTACCCATTATGATGAATTGGAATGGTAACATTTGTGTCGTCACTTTCGTAGTAGCATCCCAGTTGGTTAACTGGTATCTTAACGACTCGGGTTTCCCTTGTATGCCTCAAGGCTCTTTCTGCCAAAGGTGGCAGAGTCTCATCTCTAGTATCGGCTGGCTTTAGTCCGCCCTCTACCCATTCTTTTACTTCTATCCATAAGGTTGGTGAATTGCGTAACATTTGCCCTAATGAAATTTGGACATGCGTGGATAGCAAAGCTGCGAGACTTCCTATGTCTCTGGGTTTTTTGGAGATAGCGGGTTCTTTCCATGTAGGTGTCTCATATTCTTCCATAGGGAAGGAATGGATGGACTCCCCTAACCCATTTTCCTCAAACATTATGGACAGTGTGTTTGCTTGGGACTCCTCTTCTGTTCCTTCCAGAATTGGGGTTGGCACGTCCGATTCCCTATCCCAGGTTAACTCGTTTCGTGGATAAACTGTATCCCTTGGTGGCCCTCAGCTTGGCTTCATGAAGCCGTTGGTACTCTTCGACTAAGGCCTTGGCATCTTTGAGCTTTCTTATTTCCTCGTCGGCATTGGGATATTCACCGACCCCCTTAGGAGTTGTTGGTTGCTCTCTTTGCTTTTCCTGGTCTGATCCTCTATGATTGATCCCTTGACACCCCTCTTCCTTCAATTGGGTGGATCCGGTATCAATTGTATCTTCTTCGGATCTGTCTTGGATTGTGACCCTTGTATCACCCTTACCTACTTTTTTCACTCTTCTCCTGCGGCCAGTTCTGGAAATAGTCGCATCCGCTCGATTTCTTTCCTTGTCTCCTAGTTGAGCTTGAGCTCTTGTTAGGACATTGAGTGGTGTGATCTTCCCAGATTGTACACTAATGGTCCGGATGGTGGCCTGATTGGCAGTAGAAGTAGAGCCACTTGCTAGGTATAGACAATCCTTGATCAAATGATCAATTCCACATTTAGTACATGTGAGCAATGGCATGTCATTGGGCGAAGCCGCCACTTGTTGTGGTGGTTGATGTGTATAACCCATATTCTTGTTTGGGCACTCTTCGGCGACTCGATGCGGCCCTCCGCAACCAAAACATTATAGTAGTTCTCTTCTCAAATTCGAGTTCATGTCCTTGCCCTTCCATTGTACCGTGGTTTGAAACACATGTACTGGTGTGGTATTCTGTAGGACGTAGTATTCCGGTGTAACCTCAATCGTTTCCTCGTAGTACTCCCCACTAAGTTCTATTTCCCGCACCATGTCAACATCTTCTGTCGGCTCTTTGATCAATAGATGATTGATCTTAGCCTGTGGTGGTAGAACTGGTGGCAGCAAAGGTGAAGCGTCCCGGAACATCCCCCTAGGTAAGTAGGAAGAGTTGGGTTGTCCAGTAGTAGCGGTGATTTGTACAGGTGGCGCCAGTAAAGCCAATGGGGCTCTAAGTGCTGGTAGCTGTGCAACATTTTGAAACCTTAGAGATCTACACATTGAAGTGTCGTGATTTCCTAATTTTACACAGTGAGCACAATAGAGTAATGGCCTTGCTCTTAACTATGGACACTCGGTGGTGGTGTGATTTAATCTGCACATAGAGCACCACACCAATTCCCTGCGGGGATAAAGGTGATTATGCCCATGCCCAAATGCTTCTCTTCCCTCCTTGACTTTCAATTTCTCTATTATGGCATTACTGAGCTCATCCACCATCATGTTTCCCACTTGCTTGCTTCAAGTTCCAACTTCTTTGCGGCTCGAGACACGCGAAGTCGTAGTTGCTGAAGATGTTTTAACATCTTCTGGTTGCAGCAATTCCACAATGTTATCTTTATACTCGATTGCCAATTTGCAACATGCATCAAGAGTAGCAGGTCGGGGCTAGTACTAGGTAATCATGCATTTTATAGTCTCTAACCCCTCGGAAACAAGGCAACAACTGATCATCAGTTAACCTTTCCCAAAGTTTGCACCTCGAATTTAAGTGCTTCAGACGAGAAACATAGTCTCTCATCGACTCATCTTCCTTTTGTTTGATATTATGTAATTGTGCCACAAGGCTCCATCTGTCACCACTTCGGGCAAAACTAGGCACAAAAACATTCTTTAGCCTTGTGAAGTTAACCTTTATCCTCATGCTTAAGGGTTCGGAACCACTGATGAGCTTTTCCAGGCATGTATCATTGTCACATCACTCAATGGCCCATAGGTTTCACATGTGGATTCAAAAATCTCTACATGCTTGGATAGGATCCCTGTCCCCAGAGAACTTTTGTGCAAGTTTTGAAATGATATGGGGTTTCATTTGGGAAGGTCGGGATTCTAGAGCAATGCCTAGTTCTTTGACCATTCCCCGGCCCATCTCTGCCGCCATATTTAACAGGTTTGCCCTTGTGGCTACATTAAGGTCCATGGTTGGATCTATCCTAGGCCTTTGAGGAATTGCTCCCCCCTTCCTAAACCTCGTCCCCTTCTTGTATTGGCTCTTCTAGGTATTTCGGGTCCATGGAATGGTCTAGCCGCAGTACCTTGGAGTGACTCCCCATTAGTCGCCTTCGTACGTCTTTGCAGAATCAGGAGTTCCATGTCTTGTAGGAACATAGGGTTATTGATCATCTGCTCAATATCCCTTTTGGTGTAGAGTCGGTCCTCTACTTCGCCTGCCATGCTTGCTACGTTACCCTCCTCTTCTATAGTTGTAAACCCTTCCTCCGTTTTGGATTCCTCGTTTATGGGTTCCAAGTTTGGAATTTCTTCCTCACTTCTACCCATAGCTATTTCTAGTTCCTTCCCTAGTGACTGGAGTGGGTTAAAACTTCCCATTTCCCATTGCTCAGCTCTCATTCTTCGAGTATCGAGCTCTTGTTTCCTTAAGCTCAATTCTCGTAGTTATCATTCCACCTCACTTCGTTTAAGGTCTAACTCTACTTTCTCGGTGGTGGGGAAGAATATTTGACCCGTCCTAGCCGCACTTTCTATATCTTGTCTTATTTGGGGGGTGCCAATATTCGACAACCTAGAATTCGACGTTTGGAATGGCACTTCTTGTCGTGGACTAAGTCCAGCGTTGGTTGATGGACCCATTCCCACAGATTGCACTTCTTCATCATGACTGGTTTGGAGACCGAAAAATCCCCGAGCGATATCAATGATACCACTGGACCTGGTTGGGGAGGGTGGTTTCTACTCTTTCCCAAACCTAGCGTATCTCAGCCCTTCTACCATAGACTCTTCGCTACTAGTTTCTGCGGTGGTCAGGTTTCTTAAAACACTCAAGTGTGTGCTTGCGGAATGTCTTGATCCCACACTTCTTTGATAGGAAGATACTGGGTGATTCGATGCACTATCGTCAAGCGTAAGATCATCTCTGACGAGTTTTCCAGATCTTAAGTGCATGTATGTACGATTTGATAAGCTATTTGTCAACCCAATTTGATTTTGCTTCCGATTTTATCGCTCTGTTTCAGAAGCCGTGAAACTGCAGGAAATGGTTCATGGCGTGAACGTTATCCTGCGCTTTCACGTGCTCAAATTTTTATTGCCTTTCGGGTTAGATCCCCTCTTTTTGATATAGGCTGCCCTCCTTAATCGACCCTTGTGGCCTTGTCTGTCTAATCGTTGGATTTGGCCAACCCGTGAATCTGCAGACAATGTTTCACGTCGTGAACTAGGAAGGGTTTCACGTCGTGAACAATTTCAAAGGGGTTCATGTTGTGAACCAGGAAGGGTTTCAAGCGGTGAACAACTTCAGAATGTTTCACGTCGTGAACACTTTATTGAACTTTCACGTGCTCAGAAATTTTGGCAAACTTCGTGGTGTCAGAGGTGTCAAGATAAGGTTGTCTATTTTTTGCAAGGTAATCCCGTGATTTTCGGCGTTAATTGCGGCACTGATTTCGTGAGCGATTCGCGGCGTGAAACTGCAGGAAATGGTTCACGGCGTGAATGATTTTTTTGCACTTTCACATGGAACTTCCCGCGCCAAAAGTTTATGATTTTGGGTACGTAATACTTATCCAATTGATACCAAATCGATTGTGCCACTCCTAAGGAATGAAATGTTGTTGGCACAATCAATGGTCCTTTATGTTTTTTATTTTTATGAATTTTTGAAAAAGAAAGAAAACCAAACACCAACCTGCTCATTCACGTTGGTGATTTCAATGATGCGAATATCAAAATTAACAAGAACAAACAGTGAAGCTTTATCCTAAAACCACTCCACCACAAACATACATAACATCACAACCAAGTTCTCACAATTTCTTCGTACCACACACATCTTATCCATTCATTTTCCACACAATGCACTACCAGCATACAAGGGCAATAATGAATCCTATGCAATGGGAGCTGAAACTCCAAGAGGATGGAAGAAACAAAGGTGTTTCCCCAACAGCAGCACCAAAAATGTTATGGGCTACCTCACCTCTAAGAGGGAACTCTACACATTCACCTAAAGGATGAGCAATAGATCACAACTGTCGCGTAGGGTACTTACCAATGCTTCGAACTTGAGCCCCTTGAGGCCTACAAGCTCACTTGTTAAGCTCCACCTCCACATTGTCACCGTAGAGTCGCTCACACCGTCGCATAAGGCAATCACTCACTCTCTCACACAAGCATGAATCACACAAGCATGAAAGAGGCACAATGCTAGAATGCTCTCTCCTTCAATCTCTCTCAAGACACAAGGGAAAGCTCTCTATAGCACAAAGGGGATTGTGTCTTTTCATTATGAGAAAATGCCTTATATACATTTGGCTCTTATTCACACTTGGATGCCCAAAACTCACTTACTAGGCCTTGGGTGGCCAATATCTCATAATGTACAACTTTATAGTGCCGTTTCATGACACTTATTAATGTCCTCAATTGAGGATCATATTTGTTAATCCGAAATGGGATTAACACCCAGGAGAGCCAGGCTGAAGTTTTTTAATTAGGTTTCCCATTCCTCCACAAGAAATCCCTTATGGGCGCCCACAATCTTCTGCCAATGACATTTCGCAAACTTTAACATAGGGCACATGAACATAATTTAGGCATTCAACACAGTATTGTAGAGAGCTATCCTATCATGAAATGGAATTCTAATGCCCTCCCATTTTTTCAACTTCAAGCCAAGCTTGTCTCACATTGTCATTATCTGCTTTCAAGAAAAGTAATGAGTCATCAGCAAAACATTGTATCACCAACTACTCACCATTTCTCAGTTTCAGACGAGTCACCCTACATTTTGAATAGGCATCTTCCAAGGCCACTATCAGAGGATGAGATGCAATAGCAAACAATAAGGGAGCAAGAGGGTAGCCCTGCCTCACAGACCTATTCACCATAAAACCCCTCCCCACTCTCCCATTCAACAACAATTTAGAGTGTCCTCCCAAAGTAAGAGTGTATACACAAGTAGCCATCCTAACACCAAAACCCAGCTTTTCCATCACCCTAGCCACAAATGACCAATGCACCCTATCATAGGCCTTCTCTAGATCAAGTTGTAATAGGATACACTTCTGATGTGTCCTCAAGGCCATATCCCTCCCTAGTATGGCTGCATAGATATTGCCATATGTTCCTGCCTTTTATGAAGCCATACTGTCTCTTGGATATGATTTCTTGAAGAATAGGGGTGATCCTTAGGGCATGGACTTTGGCTAGGATGTTATATATAAGAGTCAACAAAGTGATGGGTCTCCAGTGATTGAACTTGTTACACGCTGCTTGTTTGGGAATGAGTTTCACCAGCCCCTCCTTCAAATCCTTATCCAAGTTACCAGAGTTGAAAGCCTCTCTACACACTTTCCAAACCAGGTCCTTTAAGGATGGCCAGAATGCAATAAAGAATTCAACAGATAAGCCATCCCACCCAGGAGACTTCTCTCTCCCCAGCTTTAGAAGGGCCACCCAACATTCATCTGCATCTACCTCTCTCTCAAGCCACTTGGCCTTATCAGAGTCCACTCTATTATTAATCAGTCTAACAGCTTATTTTCAGCTTGAAACCTTCTACATGAACAATCTTCGTTCAGGCTAAGGGTGGATCCTAAGAATTCTATCCATTTTTTAGCAATCAAATCAATCCCCCCCAACCCTTGCCCATTTTCATCTATAATCCTTCCCATTACTTCCCTGATGTTTTCCACCTCGGCCAGTCTAAAGAGATATTTATCAGGTTTTCTTTTATTGTTAAAAGTTTTCCATTTTAGCCTTCTTTCCTCTCTCCTATAACATTTTTCATCCTCACATTTTAGGCTTGTCTGACACTTGAGACACAGATTAGCTTCTTCTTCTA
This sequence comes from Cibotium barometz, assembly GCF_041138505.1. Lineage (NCBI taxonomy): Eukaryota > Viridiplantae > Streptophyta > Polypodiopsida > Cyatheales > Cibotiaceae > Cibotium > Cibotium barometz. The sequence goes on along the minus strand of NC_141065.1, from coordinate 7,286,992 downwards.
TGAGTTTCCCTACTTGTCTCTTTTTCTGCAGAGATTCCATCAGTTCACTCCATCTCCTCTTTCTTGTCTTCTTTCTTGAGCTCTCAATTTCCCAACCCCCCTTATTATACCTTGCATCTCATTAGCAAAAGATCTTTAAGAACCTTCAGAGGTCCCTCTCTTTTTAAGTCTCCCAATTGCCTCCCAAGTGTAACTAATAACAGCTCATCCTTGAGAAGCAGATTGTTAACTCTTAGTTTCCTTGTGGGGAATTTGTTCAGTTTAGCCTCCTCCCAATCAGTTATGTACCATTCCCACTTCAAGGGCATGTGTTCATAAAGAGCAGTGCTAGAATTAATTGTTATCTTCAAAGTGTGAGGGACCCAGATTGCTTGATGATTAAGAAAGACTCTATTACTCCTAGTAGATGATGAACCAAAGTATTGCAGGCTAAAGTAAGTATGCCCAAGGTTAGACCCCAGTCACCCATGTTCCACCCATCAATCAATCCCATTTTGCCTCTCAATTCCTCCCACCTGTTCTTCTCTTGGCGCATCAAAATGGTGCTCCCCCCACACCTATCCAGTTGCTTTTCAACCATATTAAAATCTCCCATAAGGATACAATGGCCTTGAATATTTAGATTAGCAATCCATTCTCACATTCCACTTCTAACCTTATAGTAGTGAGCTCCATAAATATTCACCACCCACATCCTTTCCCCATTAACTTGGATCTCCACCACCAAATCCTACCATTAGGATGATTAGCTACTATATTAGGGTTTAAATTATTTTTAATAATAGTCATCACTCCACTATACCCACCATTCGCTCCCCCATACAACACAGTCCAATCTTTATACCTATCCTTTCTAAAGGATTTTAGTCCAAACAAGTTATGCTTCTGAATAGCCATAATGGAAAGCCCCCAATCCTTGACTAATCCCCAAAAAGCAGAGTTCTTTTTCCTATCCTTAATCCCTTTTACATTCCATGTGCAGCCACTAACTTCTAATGACTTACTCGTGTTAAGGCCGTTTCTAGAACCATGTCCACCTCCTCATCATCTCACCTTTGTCATAGCACCATCTTTCTGCATCTCCTTCCAAGCTTCCTCCATATACCAATTAAACCTTTGTATAGAGGATGTCCCACTATCCACATCCCCGAGAGGGCTAAAAGGGTTTGAGTACACAGAGGACTCAGATTGCTTTGGGACTTACTCCCTCTAGTTTCTCTCATAACCAATTTGCTATGGGCCTTTCTTACCTCTTCCTTAGCTTGTCTAAGATTAGCTTTCCCCTTCGATTTTATCCAAGCTCCCTCAACCTGACCCCCCCCCATTGACTAAAACCTCTTTCCCAACACCTCTGTGCTTGCCTCTCTACCCATAGCAATGCCATCTCCACAGGTTTCACCAATCTTCCTCTCCTCGCTTACTCGTTTTGCATGCACCCCCGATACAATTCTTGGCTATATGCCCAAAGCCACCACACTTGAAACACGCATGTGGGAATGAACCAAACTTTAGGCTCAACTCCAACTTTCCCAACTCCCCTAAATCTACCTCGAGGGTTTTAGGGGTTTCCACCATGTAATACACACACTATTTGCCTAGTGGCCTCCCGCCTCATCTTTTGGAAGGTACATAATCAGTCTAAGAGCACATGCAATCTCACTCAGTGTAGGTATAAGCCAGGGAGGCAAGCCCACTATTTCTACCTACACAGAGGACAAGCTTCTTGCAAGCTTTTATTCACATCGAAAAGAGGATCGAAGGGAATAGCATGTACAAGTCTATGCCCCATGAACAGTGGCGTTTTCGCAAATAACTCAAAGAAGGCTTGCCCTTTGGTGAACAAAACATTGAAAAACCCCTTGCCTAGGTAAAACACCTGAGAGACTACCTTGTCATGGAAGATGTCTTCTTGTAACCACTTGTTGCCAATGTCAGCTTTGGATGGGGGCTTGCCTATACTACACATAGAAAAAAGGCGAACTTGACTCCTAATGAGCTCCGGGGAGACTCCCATGCATACCTTATATGCCCTTGTCTGAACTCGTTGCGTATGGGCGCTGAGCCTCGCTACAATCCAGTTAGGCAGAGCCTTCTTTCTCTCCCTCTCCTCGTCGTCTCCGTCACGTAGACGCTTCATGTCCTCAGGATCCTCCAGCTCCGAGTCCCCCCTAGCCACCAACATTCTCTGCCACCTCGTGTGCCCATTCCCTCTCCATTTGGGTTGCCAACATGCATGCACATGCTAGACGTCACCCGCCCGATGTACGGGGGCATGCACCCCACACATGTGAAGTAAATGCCCGTACTCACATGTTGCCAATCACAAGTCACCACTCCCTAATATTATCGCCACTCTCACAACTCTCTTGCTTCTATTTTTTTAAAAGGAGTGCTCTTATAATTGTAACCCCATCAAAGACTTATTAAACTTGTATAGTACAAGCGACATTTTGGATGATTTAACCCTATGTTTACTTGTTAAGAAGTGTTTGGAAATTTTTGTGGACAAAGAATGCAAAAAAAAACCATTAACAGAATACAAAAAAACAATAACTATTAAACTTACACGTGACATTTTTGATTATATGCTTATTTGTTACCTTATGTTTACTTGTTGAGGAATGTGCCTCTATTCAAAAGTATCCCAAAGAATAGGAAAAAAACCATAAAAATATGATTTGATGGCCAAAATAAATCTTGAGAAAGGGCAAGTACCCATGGCAGGCTACTTCATTAAATACTGGTGGTATAAAGAAGCATTTTAAGAATAAATGCAATTCAAAAAATAGAATAAAAAACCTTAGTTATAAAAATAGTATTTAAATGTGGGATATTCTGTGGAGGGCCCCTGAACCCCAAAATTGAGTGCTTTTTTTTCTTTTGACCCAATTTTGCCGATCTGGAGCTGAAAATGCTGTTGCAAGGTGCTCAATTGGTAGGGCAAATGCTGCGTGAGACTTTTCTGAACAGGCGATTTGATATGCGTATGCGTGTGCGTGCGTGCGTGTGTGTGTGTGAGAGAGACCTTAAGGAAAAACTCTGTTTAATGTGCAGGTGGCATGCAAGTCGCTGCTCCTGCAGAAGTCTGAATCTCGTCGAGAATGTTCTCGGAGTGGAAGTGCTCCAACTCTGTATCCTTACAAGCTCTCAAGGCTCTACAAGGGCTTTTTAACTGTTGCCTCAAGTGAACGTGATCAGGTTCTCACCGTAGCTGGTTCTGATTCAACGAACGGTGCAGGAATTCAAGCTAATATGAAACCCCTTTCAACCATTTCCACCAGTGAACGCCATAGCTCAAGTGCGAAAATGCCTCACGTCCTCACTGTTGCTGGTTCTGATTCAGGGGCTGGTGCAGGAGTTCAAGCTGACATTAAAGCTTGTGGTGCCCTTGGTGTGTACTGCTCCACTGTCATCACAGCAATAACTGCCCAGAACACACAGGGAGTGCAGGTACCTCTCCTCCAAGAAATGCATGGATGATCTTTATGCATGTTAACTGCTGAATGATACTTTTGCTGAGCATGGTCCTACTATATGCTTGGCTTATCGCATGTATTGACTTGGTAGCTTGTCATTGTTCAGGGTATTCTTGTCGTACCAGACGATATTTTTGCCATGCAGTTGGAATCGGTATTGTCTGATATGGAAGTAGATGTGGTATGCACTGTCTGAACACTTTTTTGTTTTTTTAAAAAAACAAGTTGTGCAAAGAATGAAGCTTTCTTTATATGGCCTCTCCTTGTGCTAGTAAAGCATAACTTGTTCTGGACAGACAAACCCGTCACAAAGTACAATCGAGGTTGACAAGTTTGAGATTTTTGTAACGTGGAGAGGTTAGAACTAGCTCTGCAAATTTGCTGACATGGAAGTAAGGAGGAGTTTCATAAGATGGAGACAACAGTTAGAAACCAAAGCTCCACCCTCATTATGTGGCCACAGTAGTATTGGCCTTGGTTAGAGGTGTCTCAATCACCTTTCCGATGCACCATCCAATTGTGGGAGAAGGGCATAGTACTTTTTTAGCAAGTAGGTGATAAATGGAAAGCCAACCACGGAGGCCAATGGGTCTAAGTGGGGAATGCAGCCATGGTGTCATCTAGTGAACTACATGTGTGTGGTGCATACTTTGACTCTACTACAGAACTTTGTCCATGAAGGTGGTTGAATGGGTTTGCGTTGGTGAATCCTTAAAAGAGAGTGGTTGCCTATATGGAGGCTATTGATGAAGACAAAACCTGGACATCCGCTTCCAAAAAGGGGCAATTGAGGGTGGCCTAAATCATGGAAGGTGGTGTGGTTCTGTGAAGGGGGGGGGGCGGGGCCAAGGGACACTCACAGTCATCAAATGAGGAACACCACTAGCTATCCTGCAACAACAGAGAAGGCAGGCGCAGAAGAAGACAGGGAAAGGTGAGAGAAAAAAGTTGAGAAAGAAAAAGACAAATGGCAAGGAGGCCAAAGGGCAGAAGTGAGGGGGGCTACCCACAGCTAGTTGCGGTAGGTGGAGATGGTTGGATCAGGAGAGGGCAAGAAAAGCAGAGGAAATGGGACATAAGCTTAAAAAAAAAGGGGAGGGCCGGTATAGAGAGGCATCAACTAGCTCACAAGGATCATTCACTGTAAGCTTCGTGTTCGGGTCCATCGATGACGTGATAGGCTTGCAGTTCTCCATCCCAAAGGCCTCAAGCAACTCATGAACATATCGCTGCAGAGAGACAAAGAACCCCCTCTGGGGCTGCAAGATCTCCAATCCCAAGAAGAAGTGGAGTAAGCCTAAATCGGTCATCTCAAACTCCTTTGATAGGGCAGCCTTCGTCACTGCAATGTGCTCCATATGACCGCCGGTGTGAATGAGGTCATCTACATAAAGGATGATCAATGTGACCATGCCGCCGGTGAGAATGAGGTCATCCACATATGATCGCCGGTGAGAATGAGGTCATCCACATAAAGGATGATCAATGTGACCATGCCGCGTTCCCGAAAGAGATACAGGTTGGGATCTGCAACCGATCTCTGAAATCTAACCCGTAGAAAGAAGGAATCAATCTTCTGATTCCAAGCCCTGGGAGCTTGCTTAAGACCATACAAGGCCTTCCGCAACCTGTAAACCCTCATAGTCGATGCCAGGCCGCTGAGCATAACCCTTAGCCACAAGTTTGGCTTTGTGTTTGTCCGCCGACCCATTTGATGTATACTTGGTCTTAAAGACCCACTTGACTGTCAGAATACGCAGCGGAGATGATGACCAAATCTGGGAACACAAGCAAAAACGCATGCAGAAAAATACAGCACAAGAGAGAGAGAGATAGAGGCGTGTAACTCTGCTCTATATACACAAGAAGATCCTGGAGTATAATACAAAAATGGTATGGGGGCTGGGGGCCTATTTATATGCCCCCCCATAAGCAGTCGGCCTGCTGTAGGACAGCCGACTGGACACAAGAATTATCCACGACTGAATAACACAGTCGGCCAGCATCAGAATGGGTCGGCCAGCATCAGAAGAGTTCCACGACTCATGCAGTGCAGTCAGCCATGTCACAGATGCAGTCGGCCAGGCTCAGGGTCCTCCTGCCACTACTAGACTGCCTCCCATGCCACAGAAAAATAGGGAAAATAGGGGAAAAATACAGAGAGTGGGGAAAAATGATAAAACACCTCATAAGGGCGGGCACACCCACAACAAAGGCCCTGGTGTATAAAAATAGACAGGAGATGACTTCTTACACTCTCTCTGAGCTCCTCACTGTGAAACCAACCACAGGGAGCTGGGGTGCCGCCTGAGCAAATCCTGAGAGAGCGACTTCGTGAAGAGGTCCACCGTACTGTCCTCCGTCGAACAGAACTCTAGCAAGATGTCATCAGCAACGATCTGTTCACGAACAAAGTGCCTCTGGATGACCATGGGTTCCTCCAGTGGAAGCCCAAACCTGCAATGCAACCTCTGCATCCTCACCACCTCACAAGCAGCATCACAAACAGCCCGGTACTCTGCCTCTGTCCTTGACAAGGCAAAAGATGGCTACCTCTTACTGCTCCGTAAAACTGCTCCTGGGCCTGAAGTAGATCTCCTCGTGTCCGGATCTCCTCCCCAAACTGAGTCACTCCAACCGTGGAGTCGGACTCCATCCAACAATCCTCCTCCTGTGTACAAGAGTCCATGATCCTTCGCATGCCACAGAAACCACATGAAACGCAATCCTGCCTCCCTAAGAGTCATCCGTAACCATGAGCTCAATTGCCTCATCAGGAAGCTCCCGTCCAATCTGGTGTCCATCAACCAGATCAATGAACCATTCTGCTTTTGAGTCAAAGAGGCATCACACTGCTCACAAGGATCTACACTTGTTACGGTGTAAAAACAAGTCCTAGAAACCTGCTGAAGACCATGCAAGGCCTTCTGAAACCTGTCAACCACCCCCTCTGATTCGGGAACCACAAAGCCTGGAGAAACCACCTCCTTCTGCAAGTAATCAACTGCCACCTGCCTGGCTTTCCGAAAGGTCCCCGTGGAAAGAACATCCTTAGCTACAGGAGGTTCTTTGTCCCGAATACTACGAGACATCAGAGCATAAGTTACCTGTCCAGTTTCCTCTAACTGACGAACACAAGAACTACCAACATCAGTACTGGAGGGTTCCTGCCAACTGCTGCCATCTACTGGCAAGCTATCCACCATTTGGTCCCGGAAAGCCTGCACCTGCAGCGTATCCACACACAAGTGGCCATTACCAGACTGCCACTCATCACAAACCTGAGGACCCGGGAGAGAGAGTGCTGAAAGCTTGTAAACTCCATTCTCCACTCCGCCTTCCCAAACCACCTGGCCTGTTGCTTTGTCCCGGAGAGCAACAAAATGCTCATCAAACTCCACCCGTACGCCAGTCTTGCAAACCTGATGCATTGACAACAGATGAAAACCAAGTGACGGAACATACAACACTTGGGAGGAATGCTTCCCCCCTCTACCATCGGGAACTATCTCCATCCTGCCCTCACTGTGAACTGGGATAGTGGATATATCCCTAGTAAGTATGTGACCAGAAAGCCTGCAGAGATCCTGTAAACCGGAACGGGAAGGAGTCATGTGCCTGGAAGCACCACTATCGAGAATCCACTCCCGAGTATCCGTTGCGGAGAGTCCTCCAATCTCCTCCCTGCCTGAAGAAAATGAAACATCGGTGTCCACCACCTCCAGGTGCACAAAAGCCGGAGTCTTCATGATTGCTGCTGAGGAATCTTCACCCTTCTCGGTCTTCCGCTTGGGACACTGCCTCCAATAGTGGCCTTTCTCGCCACAATCATTACAGGTCCTCTCTGCCTTTAGTTTCTCGCGGTTAGTAATGGACTTCTTCTTAGAAGACTTCTCCGACGAAGCCTTCCCTTTGCCCGAGTTACGGCCTTTCGACCGTTGGCCAAGCTCCTCCCACGTGATGGTGCCGAGCCTGCCCCACTGGTAATCAAAGACGAGTAAAATGCTGAGTACGAAGAGGGCAAGTGCGACAGCAACGTTATGGCCATGTCCTCTGACGATATCTCCTTCCCAGCTTGAAGAACTTCTTGCTGAAGAGCCTGCAGCTTGTTAATATGCTCCCGCATCGTCACCGACTTTGCAGGGCTCATAACCCGCATCTGTACTTCCAAGGAGATCCTCTTGATACCCTGTTGTAAAGAGAGGCCAAATGCTGCCATATACCTCTGGCATAGTCACAAGGGACGGGGGACGGTGACGGGGGACGGGGACGGGGACGGGACGGGGGACGGCCATAAGTAGGGAACGGGGACGGGGGAGGGAACGGCACTCAAAAAATACTTTTTTTTTAAATTTTTCTACTCTACACTTATTCTACTTTGGAAGTACATCAAAATGAGCACAAATTTACACTAAAATGGTAAGCTTTTGAGTCATATTAATAATTAAGTAGATACAAAATGAGTCATGACTCAAGAGTCAGGACTCAGGAGTCAGGACTAAGCCTTAAGGAGGCAAAATACATGGACGGACTCAAATGAGTCAATGACAAAAAAGTGCTGAAGACTAGAGGCTAGAGGCTAGAGCTAAGTAGTAAGGCCCATGAATCATGATCCATGAATGATCATCCACGTGAAGTGCTCGCCTCATGGTCATGGGTAGCTTGTGCCAAAGAAGCATCAAGCTCATCCTCAGTCTCATCCTCACTGGCATGCTGCTCCTGCATCTCATCCTCTTGTTGCTCTTCTTGTTGACTCATCTCCCACTCGGTGAAGGAATCTGCCTTCTTGGTCACGCTCTTGCAAAGCATTCGCAAGTTCGCGTTGACGAAGACAAGGTCATTGGCACGCTCTACCCCGAGTCGGTTCCTCTTCCTAGAGGCAATGTGGTTGTAGGTACTCCAAAGTTGCTCCAAGCAAGAGGAGCTGACGGCCTGGCTAAGTATGCGGATGGCAAGCTGCTGCAGCTCCGGTCCATCTGAACCAAAGTCCTCCCACCATAGAGCAGCACCAACTTTGGAGCGGTCAACCTGTGCATCATGACAGCCATAGGAGCTATGAAATGACCTGTACATCGAAAGCTGGTCCCTGATCTTGCGCCTAACCGATGCATCCGGCACAAGACGATCCAAGATGATCCTCCATCCAGCGCTCACCTCCTGGTCGCTCTCCTGCTTGTTGCCTTGGAATTCTGGGTCCACCACATAAGCTGCTGCATGCAATGGAGAGTAGTAGGAATTCCACCTTCCTAGACACAAGGCATGGATCTCCTTGTATCTGTCTTCGTCAGGCACGAAGTCTTTCAACTTCTCTATCATGCGATCCATGGCCTCGTAGACCTTGCCTATGCATGGTTGCATAGCGTCTACAATCCTCAATAGGTGGACTATGGACCTCACCATAGCATCTGTGGTCTTCACACGCTCCCACCAATGGCGTCATCCGCCCGTAGCCCCCACTCTTGGCAAGTGTTTGTATGGGGCTCTTGCATGGCGACAAACTCGTCGCTAAGGAAAAGCCTCCTCAAAGCACCGCTACAATCCTTCAACCGGCCCAACATGAGAAAGTTGTAGGCAAACCGGGTGTCGGAATATTTGAGGAGAGAGAGACAGGACCTCTTGTTGAACTCATGCCGAAGTCTTTGGTGGTTGAGGACAAAGGAGACCATGGTGTTGGCCTCCTCAATGAGCGGGCTGATCCATGGTAATGTCCCGATGTCCTTGAGGAGGTTGTTTAGGCAATGAGCCATACAAAAGGACACCGTGACATGTCCATACATACTTTGGAGAATAGCTCCCGCCGCCCTATTGGAAGGCTCCCCATCCGCAACAAAGCCCACTACATGCTCGGGGCCAACGATCTCCATGGTGGTAGCCCACTCCGCCGCAAGCACATCCGCGCTCTTCCCAGTGCCGGATGCATCATGAGATGAGATGAAGTACATCTCTCTGCGGGAATATGTAACCATGCCGTGAATACTCCTCTTGCGGGTGTCACTCCATCCATCCACAATGAGGGAGACTCCGTTCCTCTCCCATTGCCGCTTTGTGTTGTCGGCCGCTTGCTCTACAATGCGCTTCTCCTTGTCGAGCAATGTAGTGCGCAAGCTCTCGGATGAGGGGGGCGTATAGGTTGAGCCATACTCCCCAATCTTCTTAACCATGACCTTGAAGTATTCCGACCTATTCAAGAAAGTAATTTACTAATGAGAAAAGGACTAGGATGATGAAAACATGAATGATGAATTGGCAATGATCGATTGCACTTACCTAGCCGCTTGAAAGGCAATGTGGTCGTGGAAGAAGAAGCGGGCCACGGCCATATCCACCTCCTCCTTCAACTTGGGGTTCCAATTCTCCCCAAGTGTAGATTGTCGCCGTGGGCCACGTAATGATTGAGAGGCCGTGGAGATGGAGGGTGCCGGTGTCGTGGATGGGGTAACATTCCGACTTGATGGTGAAGGTGATGGTGTGCATGATCCCGATCCACCACATGACTCCATTGTAGAGGCTTGAGTTCCTCTCCCCATCGTCGCGGGATCCACGGCCACTCGTGGTGTCCTTCTTGTCGCTTCGACCGCTTCGTAGACGCTAAGCTTGTCAAGAAGTTCCCGTCTCCTCTCGGGCGTGACATTCGTGCAAAACCTCACCTCATGCCCACTCTCATGCAAGAGGTGGGCTCGCACTTTGTCGGCGCCACCCGTTCGCCGGTATGGGCAAAGCTTGCATACCCATGGCCGAGAACCGCCTCCATGAACGGATGTGGTGTAGTTAACCTCCTCCCACCATGTCCATCCTGTTGTCCTTCTATTAAAAACCCCAGCACGTGAGGAGGATGCCATGGTTGAAGATGGCTTGACTCTTGAGCCTTGAGGAATGAGAGAGAGAGAGAGAGAGAGAGAGAGCCTAGAGGCTTGGAAGTTGGAAGAGTCAAGACTCAAGAGGCTTGAGGGAGAGGTGAGAGCCTAGGCCCTAGAGCTTGGAACTTGGAAGTTGGAAGAGAGAAGATTCAAGAAGCTTGAGCCTTGAAAGCTTGAGCCTTGAGAGTTGTGAACTTGTGTGTGCTTGTAGCCTTGTAGAGGCTTGTTCTTATATAGATAGGCAAGAGAGAGAGAGAGGAAAGCCTCAAGGGTAAGAGAGAGAGAGAGGGCCAAGCCTCAAAAAGCCAAGGCCCAACAGCCATAAACGGCTAGAAGAGCCAAGGCCCAACAGCCATAAACGGCTAGAAACGGGCAGGCAGGCGCAACAGCCAAAAACGGCAGCAATGGCAGGCGCAACGGCTCTCTGCCGTCCCCGCACAGTGCCGTCCCCGTCCCTGCGCCGTCCCCGTCGCCATCCCCCGTGAGAAACGTCCAGTGGGGGACGTCCGTCCGTCCCCGTCCCTACGCCGTCCCGTTTCGCCGTCCCGGCGTTCTAAGCCTCCGTCCCCTGTGACTATGACCTCTGGCCAGCGTCATATGCTTTACATGATTGATTACTCTCAATGCGCTTCCTACATTCCTCAATAAGATGGCTAGGTTTTCTGCAATAGTTGCATCTCTTCTTTTTCTTGGTTTCACCCTCTTTAGACGAGGTAGAATCTGAATGGGCATATGGTTTGCCCTTAGGCTTACCACTAGATGCAGCCTCAGATTTACCTTTGTTTCAATCAAAGGCACCAAATGCCTGATTAGCAGAAAGCGTAGTCCTGTTAGAACGAGACTGCTGCTCATTAATAAGAGAGTCACCAACTCATCAAAGGTATACAAATTTGGATTACCCTTCATGAGTAGATGAAGAGTAGTAGCAAAACCCTGATAGGATTCTGGCAAACCCTGAAGCACTATAGATACAAGTGAACCATGTGGAATGAGCTCATAAATGTTGATGAGCTGCTCTTGCAAATCCTTGATGCGGGTAAGGAACTTGTCCATTGAATCACCCTCATCCATATGCTTAGACTCAATCTTCTTGCGAAGATAGGCAACACAAGCCTCATTGCGAACCTGATACAAAGAAGCAAGTACATCCCATGCACCCTTAGCAGAAGTGCATGAACGAATGTGCGGTATGACCTGCATCTTGCATGAAAGGGCAATTAAAGCATGTGCCTGAGCATCCTTGGCATCCCATCTGAGCTGTTTTGGAGTGGGTGGCAAAGGTGCAGAAGATGTAGCACCACCTGAAGATACATCATCGCCTGCATCAATGGTTCCTGAAGTACTAGCTGCTCGTACAGGTACAATGGGCCTGACATCAGCCGCTGATACATAGACCCACAAATTCTTTGCAACTAATACATGTTTCATCATATATGCCCACATAGGATAGTTGGTGCCATGGAGAGCATACCAAACAAATCATTGGTATTCCCAGACATGGCTGTCACAAATGCGCAGGCAAAAATCTGCAATCCAATGCGACACACGAGAAATTGGGGGAAATGTCCCAATTGTGTTTTTATCACCTGTTCTAATGGTGTAGCTTGTAACACCCAAAAAATTGGGGGAAATGCCCCAATGCCAGAGCAATGTACGTGTAATAGCAAAAATGCCTGCAAATATCTGTGGTAACCCTGCAAATAGTGTTAATTTCTGCAAAATCCCCAAATTTTTAGTGCAATTATGCATCAGATATGAGAAAATCAATGCCAATGTCGCAATTTCAGGCTCAATGATGAAAAGCCCCAAAATTAATGCTGTCAATTTGCTAATTTTATAGCAATTTCTGTAATGTTTGACAGAAATTAAAAATAATAGCAAAAAATTTACTGATTACTGGTGGCACTGATATTGAGGAGTTGATTGCAGTCGCAGAAGACACAGATCTGGATCTATACGAATGTGAACTGCAGCAGGTACAGATGACGAAGTTAGGTACAGGCAGCAAAGGCATGTATGGACGGTTCAGATCTGGGCGGCGTCGCTGTCCTTCAGTAGATCTGGTGCAGTTAAAGGCGGCGGAGGGCGAACTGGGCGGTGCAGGCTTGAGGGTGCAGGGCGGCGTAGAGCGAATAGGGCGACGAAGAGCAAGCTGGACGGTGCAAAGGCGGTGGTAGGGCGGCGAACTGCAAACAGGCGACAGATCTGAGCGGATGCAGGGTTGTATGAAACCCTAATGCAGGCAGTAGACAATGTTGGAGAAACCCTAACCCTAATGCTCTAATAGAGCAGGTGGGTGAAACCCTAACCCTAAATGGCTCTAATATCAATGTTGGGGTTGAGGAAAGCTTGCCTGTACACCACCACACACTTGCCAAAAAACACTAATAAAGGAGGTAGATCCATCAAAGAAGAGGCAGCAGGCTGAAGATGCCACAAGTCTTGGACGCTCCACATGCGAAGAAGAGGACCATCAACTTGTCAAAGTCACGCAGCAGTAGCACACACACCACCCTAGGGCACTGAGCAACGTTGGTGGCTGGGCTCCCATCTCCTAGCCGTTGCTCCCCCCCAAAAACCCGGCTGGAGGAGATATCTATGACAGGGTGCCGCCACACCCCATATATGGCTCTTCGACTTCCCATGCTCTTGCATATGGGATAATCCACCACAACTTCTAGTCATGCGATAACTCGAGAGTAGCTACGAGAATTGCCACCTCCAACACCCTCCTTCAATTCGAGCACCTCGATCAAACAAAGGCTAGGACTGCCAAGGACCACACAGGCCGAGCTCTGATACCATGTCAAAGTCACGCAGTAACAGCATGCACACCACCCTAGGATGTGTTCCAAGTATGTTGCTTGGTGTAGCAGAGATTATGGACTGGATGTGTTCTAGGTTTTTGGGACGTGATGTGTTCACAATCCACTGTTGGGGGATAATGGGCGCGGTGTGTCAAGCAGGTCATCATATTATTCTTGGAGTTCACTGCATACTTGTGTGGGAATTCGGAGCCAAGCAAAGTTCCTTGCTGTTCGTGGTGGCATTTTGTTTCGAGGAAATAGGTTAGCGGGTGCTCTTTCCGAGGTGTATCCGGTACTGTGCAATACTGGAGTGTCCATGGTTGCATCTTCACCAGCTTATCTTCTTCAAACTCTTGCACACTATGAGCTGTAGAGGGGGTGTTAGAAATCGTGCATCTCAGTGTATTGGGGGTGTGCCCATTTATTGGGTATTTATTTATTTTTCTCCTATTTAGTAGGTCGTGGGCTGACGGCCAGCTCCTAGGGACAGTCGGCCAACTTCCCAACATCACTATATAAAGGGCCTCCTCTATTCACTTGTTCATCCATCTAACCTATTTGACAAGCACATGTTCTACACCATTTACTGGCTAATATTGCCATTGTAAAAGCCTCTTGCTACATAACATGATGTTCATTGTTTGATGTCTCTCTCTCTCCCCTATGTTTTGGCTTCCGCATTGTGCAACTTTATGAGTTAGGTGTTATAATTTCATGACCCAAGGGAGGACTCACTTTGTGGACACTGGAGCAGAAGCAAAGTTCTTGGACTCTTGGAGACGGACTTCCGGAGATAAAGCTGACTTTCCGGATACATGAAGCAGTTGCAGGTGGCTACATCGAATCACCTACACCAACTTATGATGGGGTCGACATGGCCCACATTTTTTAGCATCCCATGCTCATGGAGCATTGAAACCATTATCACTACATGATTCTTACCTGCCTCATGGAGTGTTTTTTATTGTATTTGGAAGCCTATGTTGATGGCCTAGGCTGGCAAGCTTCACCGCGACACAGATGGTAGCACACTTGAGTGCCCATGGACGAGATTCTTCATCGGCATATGCTTGTGGATTCTTCATTGGATTGGTGGAAATCTTTCCACCATCTCCTTGGTTTCCATCAGTTTTATGTGGTTCTACATGATTATATTGTATGACTTGAAATGGCTTGCATTATACCTTCCACTTATTCACAGATTTTCATCATGTACTTGAAAATTGATAGGATATAGTACATCTCAATTAAACAAAGGGTAAGAGAGGTGTTGTCTAGTGTGAACACCCCCCAACGTTTTGGCATTAGCTTAGGTGTGAACACCCCCTAGCATTACTAGCGTTAGCTTAGGCTAATGAGTTGTGAGATTTGGTCATTAAAAGATGGCATATCAAGAAGTGGTTAGAAGAGGGCTAGAGTGGAGTTAGGATCTTGTGGAGGTTATGGGAGCCCAATAGTCACATGGTTGGATGGCTATTATAAGCCCCACTTGTATGCAAATTGGACATGGAATACACTATGATGTTTTGCTTGTATCTTTGTCTTGTTTTTGATCCATGTCCCTTACTCCATGCTCATGTGTACATGTGTACTCCATAGCCGTTCCTGATTTGGTTGGGATGGTTCATGATGATAACTTGGGAGGTGAAGTTGGCAGTCTCCTTGGCGGGGTTATTCTTGGAGTTGTAGGCAACAAAGCCACGGTTGAGATCCGATACTGCAACGCTCTTGACATTGAAGCCCACATTATCACTAGGCAAAGCCTCAACCAGGGCTTCATGGTGCATTTCCACAGACTTGACCTCAGTGGTCAGGCTAGTGGGAGCAAAAGTGACCACCATACTAGGCTTGAGCATGCCTGTCTCCACCCTACCCACGGAGACAGTTCCAATGCCAGCGATCTTATACACATCCTGAAGTGGGAGACAAAGGGACTTGTAAGAGAGCCTCTTCGGCTCCTGGATCATGTCCAAGGCATCCTGCACGGTTGTAGCCGACCTCCTTCAAATAAGCAGACATTTCCTTAGTAATTTCCTCATATCGGGCCTTCAAATACTTGGGAGTGGTGGCATCCATCTTGTTGCAGCAGTGAATCATTTGTTCACTCCAAGAGTAAAAGCCAGGAGTGCATACTCGTGGGTCTTGCCATGTTTGAAAATACTAGCTCCAAATCTACTAGTGCTCGAATCAATGATTAACACTGCACAATCCTCCAGTGATGTTCTCGTAATCATGTTCTTGATGAAGTCACGATGGCCAAGTGCAATGCTTTCGCTTTTGTGTTGGAGATATACTCATCGTCATGCTCTGGCAACACGACCACGACACTCTGGCATCATTTGCGCTCTTCATTATGCGCTGCAAGTTCTCCATAACTACTTTAAGATAATGCAGAAGCTGGCGTTTTATTTTTACAAGCCATTTTTTCAAACGAAAATGTTATGTTTGAATAGTATTTGAGCTTGTTCACACAATCATAGAGAGTTCACACCACCTATGTAAAAATTAAAAGCACTTTTAGCATTTGTTCACACACATTTTAAGTGCTTGCACTTTTAGCATTTGTTCACACACATTTTAAGTGCTTGCAGTGAATCTCAGGACAAGATCGGACAAATTAGTCCGGAGGTTGACACTAGCAGAATTGATTCCGGAACTTCATAGGGTCCAGGTGGCCTTCCATCTCACGGAAGCCAGTCAACTTTGAAGGTAGCTTGTTTAGGCAATCCGAAAGCCTAAAAAGAGTTTTTAAACTCTTAACAACCACTTATCCGGGTGCTCCAAAAATTAAAGGAGTTTTTAAAACTCTATCCTTATGAGATTATTGAGGAGTAACACCCCAATTAAGTGTCCGAGAGGGATTTGCATATAGAAGAAGTTTTTGCCCAAGGAAAATTTTGTGGAAAATCCTAAAAGTTAAGATCAAGCAGCCTTGCATGTGAATAGCAAGAACCTTGGTATTGCACCAAGCTCTACTTGTTGGGAGCACACTTGGTCTTGTGCTTGTGTGGTGCACTAGTTG